>NC_064647.1:58850835-59490523 GCF_023864345.2 Schistocerca serialis cubense | reverse complement strand
AGAGTTTGAACGTGGTGTTGTATACCGAGCACCAGCGATGGGGCACAGCATCTCCGAGGTAGCGATGAAGTAGGGATTTTCCTGCACGACCATTTTACAAGTGTACCGTGAATATCAGGAATCCCGTAAAACATCAAATCTCCGACATCGCTGTAGCCGGGAAAAGATCCTGAAAGAACGGGACCAACGACAATTGAAGAGAATCGTTCAGCGTGACAGAAGTACAGCCCTTCCGCAAATTGCTTCATATTTCAGTGCTGAGCCATCAACAAGGGTCAGCGAGCGAACCATTCAACGAAACATAATCGATATGGGCTTTCGGATCCGAAGTCTCACTTGTATACCCTTCATGAATGCACGAGACAAATCATTACGCCTCGCCTGGGCCCGTTAACACCGACATTGGAGTGTTGACTGGAAACATGTTCCCTGGTTGGACGAGTCTCGTTTCAAATTGTATCTAGCGCATGGACGTGTACGGATATTGAGACAACCTAATGAATCCATGGACCCTGCATGTTCAACCTGGTGGAGGCTCTGTAATGTTGTGGGGCGTGTGCAGTTTGACTGTTATGGGACCCCTGATACGTCTAAATACGACTCTGACAGGTGACACGTACGTAAGCATCCTGTCTGATCACCTGCATCCATTCATGTCCATTGTGCGTTCCGACGGACTTGGGCAATTCTAGCAGGACAATGCGACACCCCACACGTCCAGAATTGCTACAGAGTGGCTCCAGAAATCCTCTTCTGAGTTTAAACTCTTTCGCTGGCCACTAAACTCCCCAAACACGAACGTTATCGAGTATATCTGGGATGCCCTGCAACATGCCGTTCAGAAGAGATCTTCATCCTCTGGTAGTCTTACGGATTTATGGAGAGCGCAGCAGGATTTATGGTGCCAATTCGCTCCATCACCAGACATTAGTCGATTCCATGCCACGTCATGTTGCGGCAGTTCATTGTACCACTACAGTGGTAAACTGAACAACTGTAAAAAGCAGATTTGCATTTAACCAGACAGTTGTGGGGAGGCACAGTTAACTAGTGGACGTTTGAGTGTAGTGTGCCAACGTTTTTGTGTCCCCAGTCTCAGTGGCTAACGGGTAAAAATTTTAACAATCAAGGAAGTAAGGAGCCACTAGGATCGGGCGAGGATGCGGGGCCAAGTGCTGGTAGACGCAACACAACACCTTACTTCTAATGCATTTATTAAAACCAGCTAAGATACAATATACAATCTGCCAAGATAATGAATGTAGGGAGAATCAAACCTTAAGAAACTAGTTCATCAACAATTTAACATAGTACTGCGTATGCCTTAAGGGTTGCAATCCCAAAGAAAGCCTGAAGGGCCAATTTAGCATATAACGTGTTCAGCCTGAAGGGTTGTGCAACTTCCAAGTAAGGGGCCTGAAGGGCCAAATTTACAAGATTAGAAAATGTTAAAAAATGTCAGCTGGAAAATAACAAGTGCTTATTAACAACTCGACCTTAAGAGCCAGGTAATAAATGAAATTAGTCAAACAAATTCTACAATAAGTAATGGCCAGGAATTTATCAGTAAGTCGGCCTTAAGGGCCCCACTACACTAACAAGAGAGGTTAAATATTAAATCCGGACTTCAAAGCCTTAAGGGCTGTAGAGCTTCCAAAAGGGGGGCCTGAAGGCCAATTCATCAAGGTACTTAATAAACAGCTCCGCCTGGAGGGCTGGCCGATGGTTACGGTTAGGCAAGTTCTCAAAAATAGAAGGCAAATCAACAAATTTATCAGTAGTCGAGCCTTAAGGGCCACAGTACATTTAGAATCCACATTAAGCATTAAGAACTGTCATACAGCGAAGCAGTTCCCTAAAACTTAGCAACCTTAAATAAATCAATTGATACTATCCAGCTAAAAGGTAAACTTGCATAAAATCTAAATTTAAAAATGCAAGCAATCGCAGACGAACATGCCTAGGAAATTTACAAAAGTTTAACCACAGCTGCTGAGTATGAAATACAAGCAGCTGCAAGGCTACCAATCAGTCATCGTGCCCCAATATCATGATTTACAATCTCCAGGTAGTACGAAACAGGAAAAATACAAGGCGAGCCCCAAAGAGGAATTAAATGATGCCCTTCAATCACAAATCATTAGACCGCAGCGTAAAGCTGCCACATTTCACAAACTGGCGTAAAAGCCACCAGCTCAATCGACACTCTTCACATAGGCAAACATACAAATAAAATTCTGTAACCCTGTAAAATTTTCAGTCTAAAGGGGGCTGATAATAACATACGTTATTAAAACAATCCTTAAGATGAACACACGTGTGCACAGCCACGTACTTCACAAATTGCTTTTCTTTCTCTCACATACATAGAAGACGTAGGCTTGGAACTGACTACCAAATTGGTCACAAGAATCAATAGATAGCCACCAATACATCAGTACCTAATTAGACAGTCTCCTAGTGTGACATGACAGACCAACAGTTCACATTCAAAGCCTTTGATTCAACATGATCTACTATCCTCGTTGTACAGCATCGACCATGCCCGGAGTGCCTACTGCAAATTTTAACCAAGCAATTCACGCTCACGCCGCCGCCTAACCGAGGAACCGGCCCCAGCAGACACTCTGAGTCAAACTCCGCAAACGCAGTGCAGAACTAACATTCAACCTTTTCCTTCATAGGTTCAGAACCGGCGAGCTAAACCGGTGGACGGAAAACACACAATGTCGGCGGCAGCAACATAAAGGAAGTCGCAAACACCACCCTAACACAAGGCAATAGCAAGTCAAAAGCACAACGGCAATAGCGAAATATACTCGACTTCAGTCCCAGAGGAAAACCTGCCGCCCTCAGTGCTGAAAACATTCCCGGAGCAACCGTCCTCAGCGACTCCCACGGAACAGCAACATCACAGCTCCTTATTTCAATTCTCTTCCGACAAGAACAAGCATAATCGGAGCTAACGGCTTCTCCAAGTCAGACGCGCTATGCCGTAGAACCTCACAGTGGAATGAGCCGGCCGACACCACACAAACCACCACAAGTAAGACAAACCAGCACTTCCGGAGTCGATGGCGTACTGCCACGCTTCACGACTCTGTCACTCCAACCCACCGACCTAGAGGGCGGGCCATCTGACGAGGAGAACAGACCCCAGATCACGTAAGAAACAGATCGCCCGATCGCATGGTCTAGCAGGCAACCCTTGTCAGGGAACTGCCACCAGGCGGCAACAGCGTCACGCCCTTACTTGTGGAATCAACCACTAGATGGCACTCCGTTCTGTGAAATATGTGGCAACGTCGCCGAACGCGTGCAGCTTTCCACTATTTGGCGTCTGTGAAGTACAGCTGTTTCTGACATACCGGTGGTAGTGGATCGAGTCGTCATGCCGAGGGCCTGCGAGTATATCAACTGCAGAAGGAGTAGACGAACAAATCCTGAACTAAAAATGTTCAGATTTCCTGTCAAAGATAAAGAAAGGTTACGCGAGTGGATTTTAAATTCAGGTAAATCAATATATTAGTTACGAGTTTGTTGTTGTTGTTGTTGTTGTTGTTGTGGTCTTCAGTCCTGAGACTGGTTTGATGCAGCTCTCCGTGCTACTCTATCCTGTGCAAGCTTCTTCATCTCCCAGTACCTACTGCAACCTACATCCTTCTGAATCTGCTTAGTGTATTGATCTCTTGGTCTCCCTCTAATTTATACCCTCCACGCTGCCCTCCAATGCTAAATTGGTAATCCCTTGATGCCTCAAAACATGTCCTACCAACCGATCCCTTCTTCTAGTCAAGTTGTGCCACAAACTTCTCTTCTCCCCAATGCTATTCAGTACCTCCTCATTAGTTACGTGATCTACCCACCTTATCTTTAGCATTCTTCTGTAGCACCACATTTCGAAAGCTTCTATTCTCTTCTTGTCCAAACTGGTTATCGTCCATGTTTCACTTCCATACATGGCTACACTCCAGACAAATACTTTCAGAAACGACTTCCTGACACTTAAATCTATACTCGATGTTAACAAATTTCTCTTCTTCAGAAACGATTTCCTTGCCATTGCCAGTCTACATTTTATATCCTCTCTACTTCGACCATCATCAGTTATTTTACTCCCTAAATAGCAAAACTCCTTTACTACTTTAAGTGTCTCATTTCCTAATCTAATCCCCTCAGCATCACCTGATTTAATTTGACTACATTCCATTATCCTCGTTTTGCTTTTGTTGATGTTCATCTTATATCCTCCTTTCAAGACACTGTCCATTCCGTTCAACTGCTCTTCCAAGTCCTTTGCTGTCTCTGACAGAATTACAATGTCATCGGCAAACCTCAAAGTTTTTATTTCTTCTCCATGGATTTTAATACCTACTCCGAATTTTTCTTTTGTTTCCTTTACTGCTTGCTCAATATACAGATTGAATAAAATCGGGGAGAGGCTACAACCCTGTCTCACTCCTTTCCCAACCACTGCTACCCTTTCATGCCCCTCGACTCTTATAACTGCCACCTGGTTTCTGTACAAATTGTAAATAGCCTTTCGCTCCCTGTATTTTACCCCTGCCACCTTCAGAATTTGAAAGAGAGTATTCCAGTTAACGTTGTCAAAAGCTTTCTCTAAGTCTACAAATGCTGGAAACGTAGGTTTGCCTTTTCTTAATCTTTCTTCTAAGATAAGTCGTAAGGTTAGAATTGCCTCACGTGTTCCAACATTTCTACGGAATCCAAACTGATCTTCCCCGAGGTCCGCTTCTACCAGTTTTTCCATTCGTCTGTAAAGAATTCGCGTTAGTATTTTGCAGCTGTGACTTATTAAACTGATAGTTCGGTAATTTTCACATCTGTCAACACCTGCTTTCTTTGGGATTGGAATTATTATATTCTTCTTAAAGTCTGTGGGTATTTCGCCTGTCTCATACATCTTGCACACCAGATGGTAGAGTTTTGTCATGACTGGCTCTCCCAAGGCCATCAGTAGTTCTAATGGAATGTTGTCTACTCCCGGGGCCTTGTTTCGACTCAGGTCTTTCAGTGCTCTGTCAAACTCTTCACGTAGTATCTTATCTCCCATTTCATCTTCATCTACGTCCTCTTCCATTTCCATAATATTGTCCTCAAGTACATCGCCCTTGTATAAACCCTCTATATACTCCTTCCACCTTTCTGCCTTCCCTTCTTTGCTTAGAACTGGGTTGCCATCTGAGCTCTTGATATTCACACAAGTGGTTCTCTTCTCTCCAAAGGTCTCTTTAATTTTCCTGTAGGCAGTATCTATCTTACCCCTAGTGAGACAAGCCTCTACATCCTTACATTTGTCCTCTAGCCATCCCTGCTTAGCCATTTTGCACTTCCTGTCGATCTCATTTTTGAGACGTTTGTATTCCTTTTTGCCTGCTTCATTTACTGCATTTTTATATTTTCTCCTTTCGTCAATTAAATTCAATATTTCTTCTGTAACCCAAGGATTTCTATTAGTCCTCGTCTTTTTACCTACTTGATCCTCTGCTGCCTTCACTACTTCATCCCTCAGAGCTACCCATTCTTCTTCTACTGTATTTATTTCCCCCATTCCTGTCAATTGTTCCCTTATGCTCTCCCTGAAACTCTGTACAACCTCTGGTTCTTTCAGTTTATCCAGGTCCCACCTCCTTAAATTCCCACCTATTTGCAGTTTCTTCAGTTTCAATCTGCAGTTCATAACCAACAGATTGTGGTCAGAATCCACATCTGCCCCTGGAAATGTCTTACAATTTAAAACCTGGTTCCTAAATCTCTGTCTTACCATTATGTAATCTATCTGATACCTTTTAGTATCTCCAGGATTCTTCCATGTATACAACCTTCTTTCATGATTCTTGAACCAAGTGTTAGCTATGATTAAGTTATGCTCTGTGCAAAATTCTACAAGGCGGCTTCCTCTTTCATTTCTTACCCCCAATCCATATTCACCTACTATGTTTCCTTCTCTCCCTTTTCCTACTGACGAATTCCAGTTACGAGTAAGAATTGATAAAGAGCCCTAAGCATTCGATCCTATCTAAATTTTGTCGATCTTATCTTCTGATATAACGTGGCAGCCCTTCCTGTACAAGAATCATATCATATAATTTTTAAATGAAATCTTTGCTGCGATTTGGACTTTTTTAAACTGTTTATTCACTTCACTATCGTAATTTTGACTGTAGAGGCATCTTTGTGTGCAATGTGAAAACTGAAACCAATATAAGATATGGATAACAAAATGCAAAGCATAGTGTGGTAACATTTGGTAAACAATTTAAGAAGCATTACCTTACAACACCTTTCCCTTGGTACATGAAAATGACTCTAGAGCTGAAATCGCAACAGTGAAATAAATGAATAATAGTCGTCATCTAACTGCTAGATCATCGGTCCCTCTAAATCCTGGTATATACTAGAGCGAACGAAGTGAACGAGTGTAAAACGTCGTTTACACTGCTGCAAATAAGTATTCATAGATAATTCGCCAATGGTCACTGCCATTCGTTTATACTTGTGAACAAGCGTTTATACTGGAATGAAGGGAAGAGAATAGAAGAGAACGAGCATAGCATGCAAACTATAGACGCTGCCTATTTTAAATTTTTTATCTGTGCGCTAATAATCCTCACACAGCTGTCACTCGAAAACAACACTACCTATAGTAACAGGTCTGCGCGAGTGCGGATATCCCCAGTAATAACTGTGTTGCAGATAAAAGCGTACGTCTGTTGCGATTATTTGCGGGTTATCTTTAAACTGTGCAAAGTAAATTTTTAACATAATTACGGTTTGCTACCTGTGGCCGTTCAAAGTTGACACCGCCAAAATACGCTCGAAAATCACGCTTTCTTTTGTATATTACCGCGTTTGCAGCCGCCTTTCAACAACAATCCAAAATTCATCGTTTTGCGCCACTCTTATATCATTTACGATAAGTTACATGCAAAGTAAAAGAATTTAAATTTGAACTGACTGTCACTGAAATATGTCAAGCCTTAATTCGCATCACAACCGAGTGCGGATATCAGCAGACAAAAATTCAGACCAGGCACAAGTCTCTTTTCAGAGCAGTGGTGGGTTAAACTGCTTTACAAAACGTTACTATCTCAGAATGCGGATAAGCAACTTGGCAGATGTGGATAATGATCTTGTGGATATGGTGCACATACGGACGGCGGCATTTTTCCTGTCCGCGCAGACTTCTAGTTACAGCTACGATGTAAATCTTTGATACTGAGATAAGATTAAATTTGCCCGCTGGTTTTGACAAAGCAAACAAATGGCGTAGGAAAGTAATAATGTCGGTAACGTCAGGACGCGAAACCCACTGCTCACTGCAATATTTGTCAGTAAATTAACGAATTATATTTCAGAGACGTTGAGAAGATTAAGAAAATTTTCTAGCGTTAACCTGCACGTGGAGGTCTTTTTTACCACCTAATCCGTATCAGAAGAGCTGTATAACAACGAGGAAAGAGACGGCATGGAAGGCGAGTGTAAAACCTATGCGACTGCAATACAGTCTGCATTTAAACAGAGAATTATTTGTGTGTATTTCGCAAATGATTGTGAGAAGTATCCCTACAGTAGAAATAAACTTGGTTTGTAGAATTACAGGAGCTAATCTATATTCTTCGATTGAAAACTCGGGAAAAACCACATCCGACCATGGTCTAAGTCAGCTGTGTGACGAATGCATTTCGCGCGCAGCGCTCTAGCCGAACACAAATCAGCGTCATTCACGTCACCGAAGATACAGCGTTGCCAATTCCGCGACATGGACAGGTCAGTTAGCATTGTAGCGTCGCCCGCGACATCTGTTGACCAACGGGGAAACTATTTTTACGGTTGCCTGTTCCGCCGTAAGGACGGTCAATCTGTTTCTTACGTGATCTGGGAACAGACGGCGCCGCCACGCGGAAAAGCGCCGGCGGGAAGCCAAGGCGTAACCAGGGCGCGTGTTTAAACGAGACGGACAGAAGCACGTCTCAGAGCTACATCTCCAAATCATGTGTTCAAGAGGTTCTCCAGAACGCTCTGCAGAAGAGAGAACTATGTGCAAATTTGTTCTGGACATATTGACTCCCAAACGAAAACAACGACGCATGGACACCTACCGATACTTGACTGAAAGGCAAAATACGGGCAATCCTTTTCTGCAATAAAATCATCATGGGCCGTGAGAATTGGTGTTACCAATACGAAAATACCACAGAACGTCAAACTGCAGAAATTTGCGTGAAGGGTCAATGTTGTGGCAAAATGACGGACATACAGGCGACTGAGGCACACGACTTGATCAGCATAGCAAAGAAAAAGGTCTCTGACGGATTCGCATACCTGTAAGAATGTTCTGTGCGTTATATTAACGTGAGGGGAGACCGTGGATCACTCAAACCACCGCCTTAATATTTCCCAATTTGTTGTTTATCCAGTCTCGAATCTTTTTGCACTGGCGGGTTACTCCAATAATTTTTATTGCTGTCTGTTGAGGCATCAAATACGACAATAGCAATAGAATCCCAGAAAAATATATTAATGTAATAATTCAGTTTCACACATTTATACCTACACTCCTGCAAATTGAAATAAGAACACCGTGAATTCATTGTCCCAGGAAGGGGAAACTTTATTGACACATTCCTGGGGTCAGATACATCACATGATCACACTGACAGAACCACAGGCACATAGACACAGGCAACAGAGCATGCACAATGTCGGCACTAGTACAGTGTATATCCACCTTTCGCAGCAATGCAGGCTGCTATTCTCCCATGGAGACGATCGTAGAGATGCTGGATGTAGACCTGTGGAACGGCTTGCCGTGCCATTTCCACCTGGCGCCTCAGTTGGACCAGCGTTCGTGCTGGACGTGCAGACCGCGTGAGACGACGCTTCATCCAGTCCCAAACATGCTCAATGGGGGACAGATCCGGAGATCTTTCTGGCCAGGGTAGTTGACGTACACCTCCTAGAGCACGTTGGGTGGCACGGGATACATGCGGACGTGCATTGTCCTGTTGGAACAGCAAGTTCCCTTGCCGGTCTAGGAATGGTAGAACGATGGGTTCGATGACGGTTTGGATGTACCGTGCACTATTCAGTGTCCCCTCGACGATCACCAGTGGTGTACGGCCAGTGTAGGAGATCGCTCCCCACACCATGATGCCGGGTGTTGGCCCTGTGTGCCTCGGTCGTATGCAGTCCTGATTGTGGCGCTCACCTGCACGGCACCAAACACGCATACGACCATCATTGGCACCAAGGCAGAAGCGACTCTCATCGCTGAAGACGACACGTCTCCATTCGTCCCTCCATTCACGCCTGTCGCGACACCACTGGAGGCGGGCTGCACGATGTTGGGGCGTGAGCGGAAGACGGCCTAACGGTGTGCGGGACCGTAGCCCAGCTTCATGGAGACGGTTGCGAATGGTCCTCGCCGATACCCCAGGAGCAACAGTGTCCCTAATTTGCTGGGAAGTGGCGGTGCGGTCCCCTACGGCACTGCGTAGGATCTTACGGTCTTGGCGTGCATCCGTGCGTCGCTGCGGTCCGGTCCCAGGTCGACGGGCACGTGCACCTTCCGCCGACCACTGGCGACAACATCGATGTACTGTGGAGACCTCACGCCCCACGTGTTGAGCAATTCGGCGGTACGTCCACCCGGCCTCCCGCATGCCCACTATACGCCCTCGCTCAAAGTCCGTCAACTGCACATACGGTTCACGTCCACGCTGTCGCGGCATGCTACCAGTGTTAAAGACTGCGATGGAGCTCCGTATGCCACGGCAAACTGGCTGACACTGACGGCGGCGGTGCACAAATGCTGCGCAGCTAGCGCCATTTGCCATTTGGTTGCTTAAATCTTCGGAGAGTTGTATCCGACGCGGAAAAAATGGAAATTTATGGTAAGTTCCTACGGGACCAAACTGCTGAGGTCATCGGTCCCTAGGCTTACACACTGTTTAATCTAACTTAAACTAACTTACGCTAAAGACAACACACACACCCATGCACGAGGGAGGACTCGAACCTCAGATGGGGGAGGGGGGGGGGGGAGGAGGAGCCGCGCTAACCGTGGCAAGGCCCCTTTTGTTCCAAAAACGTTTTAACTGGATGATAAATTATCATAAGTGTTGAACTGAAATATGAACAAGTTAAACATCTTAGTATTAAGTTTCTTCATCGGAAAGATGATGATTCAAACAAACTAAAGTTCTTAAGTAAAAGTTTGAAATAGAATAGGTCCAGATCAAAATATTAATTGCACCTTCAGTAAAGCATTTATGACACATTTTTTGAAGACAGTTCAGTTCGATATGGGCACAATTATCATGGACGCAATTCTCACAGATATGACATTGAATGCAGTCTTGTTCGAAAGACAGATCACATGGCTATCTTTTTGTTTCCCCATAAACTTATTACTCTATTGTCTAACGTGCTTCTTTGGACTGAGTCTTTTTCCATCGTTTCTGTGGCTGTCATTTTAAAACGCCTGACTTTTCCTACGGTTTCTTTCGTGTTCTTTTCGTCCGATGTATGAAACGAAAAAGCTTATTTCCACGAATCCGCATGGTTTTAGAAAGCGTCGCTCGTGCGAAATCCAGCTTGGTCTTTTTTCACATGATATACTGAGAACTATGGATTAAGGGTGACAGGAAGATTCCATATTTCTAGATTTCCGAAAAGTGTATGACACCGTACCCTATTGCACACTGTTAACGGAGGTACTAGCGTATGAAATAAGTTCACAGATATGATAGACGTTTGAAGTCTTCTTAAGGCTCATCAGAGACAAGGGTATCGTCAGGAGTGCAAGGGGGGCAGTATAATAGGGCCGCTATTATTTTCTATACACGTAAATGACGGGCCGGACAGGGAAGACAGCAATGGCTCTGAGCACTATGGGACTCAACTGCTGTGGTCATCAGTCCCCTAGAACTTAGAACTACTTAAACCGAACTAACCTAAGGACATCACACACATCCATGCCCGAGGCAGGATTCGAACCTGCGACCGTAGCAGTCGCACGGTTCCGGACTGCGCCCCTAGAACCGCGAGACCACCGCGGCCGGCGAAGACAGCAATCTGCAGTTGTTTGCTGAAGATGCTGTGGTCCACGGGAAGGTGTCGACATTTAGTGACCGTTGGAGGATACGAGAAGCTAGCTCTAAATGCAGCAAAAATGTAAGTTACTGCAGGTGGGTAATGTTGGAGTAGCGCATTAGTAATATCCTGCTTGACCCAGTCAAGCGGTTTAAAGATCTGGACACAACAATGCTGCGGGCCGCTGTGGCCGAGCGGTTCTAGGCGCTTCAGTCCAGAGCCGCGCTGCTGCTATGGTCGCAGGTTCGAATCCTGTCTCAGGCATGAACGACTTCTTCATATCTGCCTGTTAAAAAGAAGTGTGAAAATTTAAGTACCTCTGTGGTAGTAAAACATTTCCATAATTAGTTGTTGGGCTAGACGTTGTCAAGGCTGCAATGTGGAAAGTAGTATCACTTGTATCTCACCGACCGAGGTGGTGCAGTGGTTAGCACGCTGGGACTCGCGTGCGGCCATCCGAAATCGTTTCAGGCAAATGCCAGGATGGTTCCTTTGCAAGGGCACGGCCGGTTTCCTTCCCCATTCTTCCTTCATCTTATGAGACCGATGACCTCGCTGTCTGGTCCCCTCTCCCAGATCAACCAATTAACCAACTCCCAACTTTTATATAGATACAATAAAAATGTTACTTGCAGACGAGACACAACGCTAGAAGGCTATGTTCGTGTACCAAAAAATAAAAAGGTCCCTGGGGACAGCTAACTGTTGATTCGAGAACGCTTACGCGGCCTTGGTCCTGCGTAGTTGACGCTGCAGTGGCGCAACAGGTCCTGCCACTGTTGCTAGAGTTTAGAAACTCATCTTGTCTGATACAGCCCAGTGGGTGACCTGCCCCTACATTCATGCTGTGCATACTGTCGTGTCACATTACTGTGAAAAGGCTGAATAACCACCTTCTGTACCGCAGACCATTGCGAGATGTGCAGGAAGAGTGTCAGTGAAGTTCTGTAAGGTAGCGACAGCTTTGTGCAGCCATGACGGCTTCAGCGCTGTGGCCAGCTGCGGTGAACTTCACGGATGAGGATCCGTGGTGCCTACACCACAGTACAGGTGGTCCCACAGGTTCTCGATTCGGTTTAAGTCTGGCGAGTTTGGCGGCCAGGGGAGTACGGCAAACTCATCCTGATGCTCTTCGAACCACGCGAGTACGCTGCGGACTGTGTGACACGTTGCATTGTCCCGCTGGGAGATGCCATTCATCGTGATTCATCCGGAAAGGCCACCTGCCGCTACTCAGTGTGTAATGGACCTACGCTTTCGGATAACTAAAATAAGTGGTGACAAGTGTTCCACTTTGGTTGTGGTTGGTCTTTTTCCAGGGAACATTCATTCATTGTTCACTTTAGATGAAGTCAGTCTCGTTCCATTGTTCCTCCGTTTCTCGTTCCCGCCTAGCTTTCGTTTTGTTCTTTTCTGTGTAATCACTCGTTCCTCATCGTAGTTCAACTTTTTATAACTACACAATTTATGTATTTCTCAGGCAACAAAAAGAGAAATCCGCTGTTCCCTTTGTCATTTGGATGAACTGTAGAACACATACATATCGCAAGGCAAGTCGTTTTGTTTTTTCTCCAAGCAAGAGCATCAGCCAAAATTTAATATGCTTAATATGCTTGATTGAACGACTACTTTTTAAAATAACTTTTATTACTTTTTGTTGTGGTATAAGATGGAACTTCATATTTTCACATTTCTTCCAAAAATGGAGCACAACATTAAGGGAGGTTTTTATGTTTCAAGTTTCGTTGTTTCTTTGTGATACCCCGTAGTTTAGTTTCTTTGCACAAAAACATGTTTTGCGGGTGATTTCGGCTCAGTACGAAAGAGGAAGTAGTGTCTCTCCATTTAAGTAATCGTATAATAACATAAAATCCTGTTTACTCTTTATATCAGTAATTTTTGTTCGGAAGTAACTTGCTGACGAAATACTTTTTTACTTTCGACTCCATTATTAGTACCCTATTTCTGCATTAACTTTAATAACCAGTAATGCCTGTAAACATGTCAGTTATTAAGCGTATCTTTCTCTGCCTCGTGATGACTGGGTGTTGTGTGGTGTCCTTAGGTTAGTTAGGTTTAAGTAGTTCTAAGTTCTAGGGGACTGATGACCATAGATGTTAAGTCCCATAGTGCTCAGAGCCATTTGAACCATTTTATTAAGCGTATCACGAACTCAATATAAATTATTTATTACAGTGTTCCATGTGTTAGTTTAATAACTGTTACTTTGATAATTATGTTCAATGCGGCCGGCCAGAGTGGTCGAGCGGTTCTAGGCGCTACAGTCTGGAACCGCGCGACCGCTACGGTCGCAGGTTCGTATCCTGGCTCGGGCATGGATGTGTGTGATGTCCTTAGGTTAGTTAGGTTTAAGTTGTTCTATGTTCTAGGGGCCTGATGACCTCAGATGTTAAATCCCACAGTGCTCAGAGCCATTTGAACCATTTTGTGCAGTGCGTTCGCGATATCCCCGTTTTTGGGCACTCTGAAAAATCTCTCTTGAGGAACATGTCAGTCAAAGCAAATATGTGCAAAGATACTCTTATTGCATTATAAACTAAATGTTTTATTCCATTAGTCGTAAATATTGGGATTTGATCGATTCCTACTTCAATCCTCATATATTTTTGTCTCTTTGTTCTCTTTCGTAATTCAGTGTATTTGCTGATTTGGTATCTGATTCAGAAGAAGAAGACGACACGACAGAAAACAGGAACCGTAAATGTTCTGTTTTTTTTGTTTTTTTTTTCAGTCTTTGTTAAGCGAGACGGGAGCCACCACCACTGACGATCTGATAAAAGTATATAAAGTTCTGAAAGAAATCTGAAATCAAAGTACAGTGCTTTGGCTTCTGAATCACCACAGGGTCATGCTCCGACTTACATACTGACATGCAGATTAAAAATATAACAAACTGCGGTCTTTCCTTGTGATCGTAATCGAACTTCATCATGTAACACAAACGTTTTCAATACACAAATAGCTGTTGCCTTCCACCTTTCATAATGGATCCCCTTGGAGCACGAAAAGGTCGTCTGTGAAACAGTTCTTCGAGAATAGTGTTCGCAGTTAATTGAAAACCTATCAATATAATCCTCGCATACATCTTATGCCTGAAATGAGAATATAAGAGATCTTTTGCGAAAATGTTTTCAGTCAAAATACACGCACCTCTAAAAGGGGTCATATTTTATGCTGTTGTGACAAAAACTTAGGATTTAACTGAAAATCGGTTCAGTGCGAGTTTCGTGAACAACATTTTCCTACTCTTTTCCGTGTACGTTAAATGACCGAAAGATACCTCAAATTATCACCATTGAGCTAGTAGTGAACTTTTACTTCATTTTCAAATACATCGGTGACTAAAATTGATATTTTAAATACAATAATATGTATTAACTGAATTCTTGAATTTCACATTCGTTTCTCCCTCGTCTGTTAATGGTTCCCTGTGCTCACTCAGTTCTCTTTGTCCGATACATGATTGATCCCATGCCTGTTCCTTGGGGTTCCTTTCAACTCGTGGCTGATCAAACCTTGCTTATCATTTCCATTTGCAAAGATCTTCAAAGCAATTATGTGAGATATGTATTCAAGATTAGGAAAAAAATCGTGTTTTTTTCTCACTTACGATATTCTGGCGATTTAGTTGCCCCTGCTGCTGATACAAAGTTTCTAATGTTTGTACGCAGTTTCTCAACTACTGTGTTGATGCCGAGATTTTTCCAACGAAATCCTTACTTACCACACAGATAGTATCAAGCTTCCTTACGTAGTTAGTTTACACACGCACACATTGTAAAATACAGCTATAATGTAGTTTTCACACCAGTAATGCCTACACAAGCACGTATTAATCCGTGTAAACCGTCAGAAAACGACGACGTTTTGGTTTCTTCTATTACGAGCTTGCCCCGAAAGTGACCGGCGGCTGCGGCAGCCCACGGTGGGTCGTGAACAGGTTCCGGAATCCGCACCGTACTTCCGCCCAGGTCGCCCTCGCCTCTCTCAACCTGTCCTGTGGTCACTGACCCGTCACGTCACCCGACCAATGCTTTCTCAGAAGGCACCCAGCTAAGGAAATCGAAGTAAACAACCTGTCTACATGAGGGAATCATGAATTTATGCACTAGTAATACGTGCGAGTATTTGTTTGTTTTTTTTCCTGAAAATTTATCTAAATTCCATCTGGCATGCGCAGTTAGTCAAATGAACTCCGGATAAGTCCGAGTAGCACTCTGTCAGAGAGGGCACCGAGCAAACTCAAAAGTTCATCCATCCCGGAAGTAGGGAATCTCGACTATTTTTGCCATGGTATCGTTCCCGATAATTCCAAACTTTCGAGAATAACAAAAAAATTGTCGTGCCATGTAATTACGAATTAACAATTTTCGGATTTTTCTGTTTATTTTTACTGTGAAATCATGCTTCCTGTCAAGTTACATGATTCTAGATAAACGGGAAAGACCGTACAGGTTTTGATGAGTGAGGCTGCTCGCATCAAAGTATGTGACATACATACATCTCCTGACTGCTTTGAGTTAGAAAAAAATGGTTCAAATGGCTCTGAGCACTATGGGACTTACCATCTATGGTCATCAGTCGCCTAGAACTTAGAACTACTTAAACCTAACCAACCTAAGGACATCACACACATCCATGCCCGAGGCAGGATTCGAACCTGCGACCGTAGCAGTCGCGCGGCTCCGGACTGAGCGCCTAGAACCGCTTTTGAGTTAGAAGCTTAGCGTTTTTACATCTTGAAGGCACGATAGACCTTAATATATGACACAAATTTCAAGTTGGTATGTCTACTCGTTCCTGAGAAAAACAGTTTTTAACAGGAGGACAGACAGGCAATAAGGTGATCCAATAAGGTTGCGTTTCTACCGATGGAGGTATGGAACACTAAAAAAAAAAAAAAAAAAAAAAAAAAAAAAAAAAAAAAAAAAAAAAAAAAAAAAAAAAAAAAAGGAACGATGAGCGAGTAACAATGTGAACGGTTCCCAAAAAAGAGCCATCAGCATTGCACTACGTCGCAAGGACGATAGAGTTTGCCGGTCTCTTAACGTTAACTCCGATCAGTCCAAGTAATTCCTACAAGAAGAAACAGGGGTCGGCGAGGAAGAGACAGGGGATCCGTTACTACAAACAGAATTTTAAGGACTTAATATAAGACAGAAGGGATTCATAACATTCCATCAGAATTTCTAAGATCGTTGGGGGGTGTGACCGGGGGGGGAGGGGAGGGGAGTGGGAACGAAACGACTACTCGGCTCAGTCACAGTGCGTAGAATATATGTGATTGGCGATACACTATCAGACATTCAGAAGTACACCATCCACACGATCCCGAAGACTTTGAACAGTCGAGAAGTCCGAGAGCTAGCGCACAATCAGCTAAAGGGAGGTAGGACGTCAAACGGGCCGACTTGGAGCAGGTGAGGCACCACAGGACATTTCATTTTCTACTGTCTATACTTTTACAAATAAATACATAAAACTTTGTCAGCATGACCAGGAAGGATTCAGGATTCACACTCATAGCAGTGGAAGTGCAAAAACATAACAAAATTAATTTTTTTAAATATGAAATTTCATCATTTTTTCACTTACTGTTGGCTGCATTTGTTTGTGTAGGTACATTTTTCTTCACAAGTAGGAGAGATTCTTTGATGAATTTTGCACAGCATACAAACCATACTTACAAGTGTATGAAACTCTAATTTTCCAAATCTATTAAAACTGTGGTAAAAATTGAGATAATTAACTACAAAATTTGATTTTTTTCTAAACATAAAGTTTAAAACGTAACAGCTCATTCATTTTTTCATAAATTAAATATATTCTAGAGTTTCAGACACCTGTAAGTATGGTTTGTATGCTGTGTAAAATTCATCGAACGGTCTCTCTTACTTATGAAGAAATAGTAAGTGAAAAATGATGAAATTTCACACGTAAAAGAAAATTATTTTGTTATGTTTTTTAACTTCTGCTGCTACGAGTGTAAATCCTGAATCCTTTCTGGTCATGCAGACAAAGATTTATGAATTTACTTGTAAAAGTATAGACGGGGGAAATTTAAATGTCCTGAGTTGCCTCTCCTGCTCCAAGTCGGCCCGTTTGGCGTCCTACCCCCCTTAACGGCCCAGGCATCCAAATTGTTGACAAGAATAATATACATAAGAATGGGAAAGAACATAGAGGATCTGTTAGATGACAATAAGTTTGGCTTTAGGACAGGTAAAGGCACCAGAGGAGCATTTCTGACGTTGCGGTTGATAATGGAAGCAAGACTGAAGAAAGATCAAGACATGTTCATTGGATTTCTCTACCTGGAAAAAGCGATCGACAAAGTAACGGGTGCAAGATGTTCGAAATTCCAAGAAAAAAAAATTGGGTAAATTGTATGGAAAAGCGGGTCATATACAGTATCTACAGAAACCAAGAGCGAACAGTAAGGCTAGAAGATGAAGACCGCTCGGTTTAAAACGGGTGTAAGACAGCGATGTAGTCCTTTGTCTCTATTGTTCACCCAGTACATCGAAGAAGCAATGACGGAAATAAAAGAAAGATAAAAAACTGGGATTAAAATTCAAGGTGAGAGGATATCAATGATCAACTGAAGACATAAAATGCGTCCGTGATCACATTTTGGCACTTTATTTTACAGGTCCATCTTGATCACACAAACTTCTCCACTTGACTATTAATGGTTTCGGGTATGCCAGCTTCAGATCTGTTACAAACAAAGACAATGTGTACCAACCAAGTTCAGTTTGCTGACGTTAAATCTATAAAAGACCTGACACTACATAAGAAAGTTAAAAAGTTTTTACATGATTAACAGCCATGTATACCAGCGATACATACCACAAAATATTCTGATGCAGTACCAACGTCAAGCTAAACATGTAGGTACGTAGTAATTGCTAGTGATGATCAGAATGCGCCTGGCATTTACACAAAGAAACTGAGACCAGCAGAGAGCACTATAGCGTGGGTACACGATTAACCGGTATCGCAAATGTAATGGTTAAAGTGCGGTATACGTAGTCATTAATCAAAATTACCTCACATGACAAAACGAGAGTGTGACAATAAAACATGTACTGACACATTATATGTGGAATCACATCCACACTTAAAAATCAAATCAATGATACGATTCGTTGATGACATTGCTATCCTCGGTGAAACTGAAGAAGAATTACGAAATCTGTAGAATGGAATGAACAGTCTAATGAGTACAGAACATGGATTGAGAGTAAATAGACGAAAGGCGAAAGTAATGAGTAGTAGCAGAAATGAAAGCAGCAACTTAACATAAAAAAATTGGGAATCACCAAGTAGGCGAAGTTAAAGCATTCTGCTAAGTAGACAGCAAAATAAGCCATGACAGAGGAAGGAGGACATTAAAAACGAAACTATCCTTGGCAAAGAGGGCGTTCTTGACCAACAGAAGTCCATTAATATCGGACATAGCCCTCAGTCTGAGGAAGAAATTTGTGAGAATGCACGTTCGGAGCACAGCATGGGAAACCGGAGAGAAAGAGTATCCAAGCATTTGAGATGTGGTTTTATAGAAGTACCGGGTGATCCAAAAGTCGGTATAAATTTGAAAAGTGAATAAACCACGGAATAATGTAGATACAGAGGTAAAAATTGACACACATGCTTGGAATGACATGAGGTTTTATTAGAACCAAAAAAATACAAAGTTCACAAAATATCCGACAGATGGCGCTGGACAGCAAAACGTCAGTGACTGCGCATGACAATCGTGTATAAGAGGAGCTGTAATGAGGGAGAGAATCAGATGCGCCAGCAGTCGCAGCATGTTGACGTTACCTGAAAAGGCGCTTTGGTTCAGCGTTACGATCCTATCGCCATAGGAAGGGGCTTCGAACGGATAAAGGTCCGTCGACAAATACAGCTGTGGCGAGAATGATTTCGAAGTTCGAAGTAACGGGTTGTTTAGCCGATAGACCCCGTAGTGGCCGACCGAGCACAAGGCGTAATGCTGCTGAGACAGTTCAGGAAGAAATGGAGACTGTAGCGGGTTCGTCTATGCACGGGGAAGTCGGCTTTCGTGCAGTCGCACGTCGCACCGGCATTCCATACACTACTGTTTGGTTGGCACTGAGGCGTACCCTCTGATGCCGTCCGTACAAAATGCATCGACATCATGAACTGTTACCTGGCGATTTAGTGAAGCGGAGGGCATTTGAGGTGTGGGCGTTTCAAAAGATGGCGTAAGATGACGATTGGTTGAGTAACGTGTTGTGGACCGACGAAGCTCATTTCACGCTCCGAGGGTCTGTCAACGCCCACAACTGCAGAATTTGGGCTACCGAAAATCCTAGAACTGTCGTGGAAACTCCATTGCACGACGAGAAACTCACGGTAGGGGTTGGATTTACCACATCTACCGTTATCGGGCCTTTTTTCTTCGAGGAAATGCGTGATTCTGGTTTTGTAACTGCTACCGTGACGGGTGAGAGGTACGCCGACATGTTACAGAATCGCATCATCCCCAGCCTGGCTGATAAACACCTGCTGGAACGTACGATGTCTATGCAGGATGGCGCTCCACTCCATATTGCTAGACGCGTGAAAGATCTCTTGCGCGCGTCGTTTGGTGATGATCGTGTGCTCAGCCGCCACTTTCGTCATGCTTGGCCTCCCAGGTCCCCGGACCTGAGTCCGTGCGATTATTGGCTTTGGGGTCACCTGAAGTCGCAAGTGTATCGTGATCGACCGACATCTCTAGGGATGCTGCATGACAATGCCTCACCATAGCTCCGGATATGCTTTACAGTGATGTTCACAACATCATTCCTCGACTACAGCTATTGTTGAGGAATGATGATGGACATATTGAGCATTTCCTGTGAAGAACATAATTTTTGCTTTGTCTTACTTTGTTATGCTAATTATTGCTATTCTGATCAGATGAAGCGCCATCTGTCCGACATTTTTTGAACTTCAGTATTTTTTTGGTTCTAATAAAACCCCATGTCATTCCAAGCATGTATGACAATTTGTACCTCTCTATCTACATTATTCCGTGGTTTATTCAGAATTTATACTGATTTTTTGATCACCCGGTATGCTAAAAATTAGGTTGACGCATACATCTACGTCACTATTACTCTGCAATCCACAGTTAAGGGCCTGTCAGAGAGTTCATGGAACACCTTCAAGCTATTTAATACACGATATGTGTCCGAATATGGACAACCATCAGCTGTATAATGAAGTGACGACACTGAAAAAATTTTCACTGTCGCCACTCCTTTATACAGCTGATGGTTGTCCACTTCCGCAACTGCGAATACATTTGATGTGTTTCGCGCCAGCAGTGCCTGCTCCTTCGGACGTCCATACATGACCGAAGCATCACTGCATCGTTATTCTGACTACCACAGGCACTGCAGCATCGTATTCGAGCTATTCGTCTACCGTTTCCTTCTCGAACGGCGCACGGGAAAAACGAGCACTGAAATCCTTCTCTGCGAACTCTTATTTCTCTTGTTTCATCATGATGATTGATTGTACCTGCGTAGCTGGGCGCCAACACAACATTTTCGCAATTGGAGGAGGAAGTGGGTGATAGAAACTGCCACGAGAAGATGCTGCCACCACGAGAAACTCCTTTTTTTTTCAATGATTGCCACCACAATTCACGCGTCATGTCCGTAGCAAACTCTCTCCTATTTTGCGATAACATTAAACGAGCTGCCCTTCATTAAACCTTTTCGATGTCCTCTATCAGTCCCGTCTGATGCGGATCCCACACTGCGCAGCATTACTCCAGAAGTGGGCGAACAAGCGACGTGTAAGGCAGTCTCCTTCGTAGACCTGTTTCATTTCCTACGTTTTCCACCTATAAACCGCGTCTTTGGCTTACTTTCCTCACAATATTGTCTGCATGATCGTTCCAAGTTAAATTATTCCTAATTGTATTCCGTAAGTATGTAGTTAAGTTTACAGCCTGTAGATTTGTGCCATTTATCGCGTAACCGAAATTTAGCGAATTCCTTTTCGTACTCATCTGTTTGACTTCACACTTTTCGTTATTTAGAGTCAGTTCCCACTTCTTTCGCCATACAGATACAGATTATAAGCTAAGAAGTGAGTAGGTTCTCGGCAGGATAGCGAGGAGAGGACAGATGGAAAACACTGAACAGAAGAAGGGACAGGATGAGAGGATATGAGTTAAGACTTCAGGGAATAACTTCCGTGGTACTAAAAGGAGTTGTAGAGGGCGAAAACTGTAGAGAAAATGAGGGACTGGAATACATCCAGCAAATACACTGGTGTCCAAAATTAAAGCAACGAACGGAAATTTTGCAAAGTTGCGTTTATTTTACCACAAAGTAGTATAAACAGTTGATAGTAAAGCAGAAACAATGTAAAGAATACAGAACGTAATCAACTGTAACATGCATAACGGTGGACAATTCTCTTCGTATTTTTCCAACTTAACGGATTTGCACACACATTGTGACAGCTGGTTAGTGTCCTCAGTATGGGCTGTGACCACCTCTGGTAGCAGTACAGGCCTGACAAGGATGGGGCATGCTGTGAATGATGAAATCAATCTTATGTTGAGGCAATAACGCACATTCGTCCTGCAGAGCTGTACCACAAGTCTTGGAGAGTGGTTGGTGCAAGCCGTCTCCCTAGTGCATCCCAGACATGCTGTATGGGACTCAAATTGGGAGAGCGAGCAGGCCACGCGATGCATGCAGTATCTTCTGTTTCCAAGAAAACATCAGCCATGAGGTCCAGCATTATCGTCCATCAGTACGAAGTCTGGCCCACAGCGCCGGCCGCTGTGACCGAGCGGTTCTAGGCGCTTCAGTCCGGAACCACGCTGCTGCTACGGTCACAGGTTCGAATCCTGCCTCTGGCATGGATGTGTGTCATGTCCTTAGGATAGTTAGGTTTAAGTAGTTCTAAGTTCTAGGGGACTGATGACCTCAGATGTTAAGTCCCATAGTGCTCAGAGCCATTTGAACCATTTTTTTTAATGCCATCTTCCGTGCAGATGGTTCAGATGGCTCTTTTAGTGTGCAACGATGAGGTTGGTTTGCAGCAGAGCGCCATTCCTTTCTTCTGTCTGCCTTTCTCTTCATTTCCACGTATGTCTTACATCCAACGTCATTCATGATCTGTTGCATGTGTGATACCCTTGGTCGCCCCTGCCGATTCCTTCCCTGAATAGCTCCTTCTGCTATTGTTCCAATGATGTTTTTGTGTCGTAGGATGTGCGCTACAAGTTTGTCTCTTCTTGTTTGGATGTGCCTCCACAGAGGTCTGGTTTCCTGTATTCTTCTAATTACCTCTTCATCTGTTACTTTCTCTCTCCAGCTGATCTTCGTCATCCTTCTATAGCACCACATCTCCAGGGCCTCTATCCGTCTTCTCCTCTTCCAATTGTACAAGTTTCACATCCATATAGGGCCACATTCGAACCGAAACCTTTCGTGACACGTTTCCTTATTTTCAGACTCATGTTGTTGCTGGTGAGTAAGTTCCTTCTCCGATTAAATGCAATTTTGGCCTTTCGTATTCTGCTCGCAATCTCTTTCCCGCTTCTACCACCCCTTGTGATTTTGATTCCCAGGTAAGTAAATTCCTATATCACTTCTAGCTCCTATCTTCCAATTCTCATTCTCTGAGGTTCATATTCTGCTCCTGTACTTGTTTATTCTCATTCCATACAGATTGCATAGAATTATTTCCATTGTTCTGAGGACTTCCTCTAGATCTTCTTTTGTTTCCGTGAGTATAGCAATATCATCCACATAACGTAACTGCCTATTAATTTTGATCCCCACCTCATTAGTTTCTCGAACTTGGTCTATAGCTTCCTGGATGTAAGAGGAGAGAGAGAGCACATAGTTGTCTTACCCCTTTCCTAACATTTGCTTCTTGTTCCTGGTGACAGTTCCTAATCACTGCCACCTCATTCTTATAGAAACTGAGTGCCACGCGGATGTCTCTGTACTTTATTCCACTTTTCCTCAGCACTCAGAACATCTCTTGCCAGAGAACGTTATCAAATGCCTATTCCATGTCTACAAAGGCAATATAAGATGGTTTATTTTTCCATAATTGCTTTCCGATAACGAGTCTCAGTGCCAGAATCGCCTCTCTTGTCCCCTATCCCCTTCTGAAACCAAACAGATCTTCACTCAGCACATCCTCCACCTTCTCTTCAATTCTCTTCAGAACTATCTTCATGAGAATTTTTGATGCATGTGACATTACACTTAGAGTTCGGTACTGCTCGCATTTTGTAGCTGCTGCCTTCTTTGGTACAGGAACAATGATACGTTTCTGGAAGTCTGTCGTTATAGATGGACCTAATAAGTTTAAGCAGCATCGTTTTCAACCTGTCAGCAGCATTTTTATTTGTTCTGCAGGGATGTCATCAATACCCGTTGTTTTGTTGTCCCGTTGTTGTTTTAGAAATCTCTCAATTTCTTCTTACAGAATGTCATCTCTTCCTAGAGTTAGAACTACTTAAACCTACCTAACCTAAGGACATCACACACGTCCATGCGCGGGGCAGAATTCGAACCTGCGACCGTAGCAGCCGCGTGGTTCCGGACTGAAGCTCCTAGAACCGCTCGACCACAGCGGCCGGCTCCGTGCGGAGCACCATCGTAACGACATCTGTTGACAGTTTGTGTGTTTTGCTCTGAGCACTGTGGGACTTAACTTCTGGGGTCATCAGTCCCGTAGAACTTAGAACTACTTAAACCTAACTAACCTAGGGACATCACACACATCGATGCCCGAGGCCGGATTCGAACCTGCGACCGTAGCGTTCGCGCGGTTCCAGACTGTAGCGCCTAGAACCGCTCTGCCACCCCGGCCGGCCTTGTGTGATTGTGTCGTGAATTAGACACAGGACGGGGAAATAGCAGTTTGTTGCGTTAATTTGTATTTGAGGCCGTAGGTTGTAATTGGTAGTCTGAGATGAAAAGTTTGGCTGGTTGCATCAAACCAGTCAGAAGACTGATGAGAAAAAAAAAGTCGTGCAGTACGGCCAACTTCGCCATCCGTCGTCTGAGAGCATAACTTGGCAGGGAACAGGCCGCGAGGAGAGGCGCGCTGGGAACGGCGAGTGTTGCGCGGCGCGGCTAATGGACAGTGGTCAGTCAGCGGCCTCTCGGAGCTCTCCGCCAACTCTGCACGCCGCCGCGCCACTTAGGCATTTCCTGCGGCCCCCGCACTCAGGCCGCGTCAGCCGGGCCGACTCCAGCAGCCAGTGTCGCCTGAGCCGCTACACGCACTCAAAAACTACCGTTCCCTGCAGGTCGAACGAAGCACAGGTCACGCCCCCTTAACCGTGAGACACTCTTTCTCCTCACTTACGTTCCCTCGCTTAGTAGCACCTTCGCGCACCATCTCAATTTCTCTTCCTTAAGAGCGTCTCTGAAGGAAAGAGAAATGTTGCGACATCGCAATAAGACATCACTATGCGATATTCATCTCTGTACACTACTGGCCATTAAAATTGCTACACCAAGAAGAAATGCAGATGATAACAGGGTATTCATTGGTCAAATATATTATACTAGAACTGACGTGTGATTACATTTTGCCGGCCGAAGTGGTCGTGCGGTTCTAGGCGCTGCAGTCTGGAACCGCGAGACCGCTACGATCGCAGGTTCCAATCCTGCCTCGGGCATGGATGTGTGTGATATCCTTAGGTTAGTTAGGTTTAACTAGTTCTAAGCTCTAGGGGACTAATGACCTCAGAAGTTGAGTCCCATAGTGCCCAGAGCCATTTGATTACATTTTCACGCAATTTGGGTCCATAGATCCTGAGAAATCAGTACCAACAACAACCCCCTCTGGCCGTAATAACGGCCTTGATACGCCTTGGCGTTGAGTCAAACAGAGCTTGGATGGCGTGTACAGGTACAGTTGCCCACGCAGCTTCAACACGATACCACACTTCATCAAGAGTAGTGACTGGCGTATTGTGACGAGCCAGTTGCTCGGCCACCATTGACCAGACGATTTCAGTTGGTGACAGATCTGGAGAATGTGCTGGCCAGGGCAGCAGTCGAACATTTTCTGTATGCAGAAAGGCCCGTACAGGACCTGCAACATGCGGTCGTGCATTATCCTCCTCAAATGTAGGGTTTCGCAACACATCTGAATTGTAACGTCCACTGTTCAAATTGCCGTCAATGCGAACAAGAGGTGACCGAGACGTGTAACCAATGGCAACCCATACCATCACGTCGGGTGATACCACAGTATGGCGATGACGAATACACGCTTCCAATGTGCGTTCACCGCGATGTCGCCAAACACGGATGCGACCATCATGATGCTGTAGACAGAACCTGGATTCATCCGAAAAAATGACTTTTTGCCATTCGTGGACCCAGGTTCGTCGTCGACTACACCATTGCAGGCGCTCCTGTCTGTGATGCAGCGTCAAGGGTAACCACAGCCATGCTCTCCGAGCTGATAGTCCATGCTGCTGCAAACGTCGTCGAACTGTTCGTGCAGATGGTTGTTGTCTTGTAAACGTCCCCATCTGTTGACTCAGTGATCGAGACGTGGCCGCACTATCCGTTACAGCCATGCGGATAAGATGCCTGTCATCTCGGCTGCCAGTGATACGAGGCCGTTGGGATCCAGCACGGCGTTCCGTATTACCCTCCTGAACCCACCGATTCCATATTCTGCTAACAGTCATTGGATCTCGACCAATGCGAGCAGCAATGTCTCGATAGGATAAACCGCAATCGTGATAGGCTGCAATCCGACCTTTATCAAAGTCGGAAACGTGATGGTACGCATTTCTCCTCCTTACACGAGGCATCACAACAACGTTTCACCAGGCAACGCCGGTCAACTGCTGTTTGTGTATGAGAAATCGGTTGGAAACTTTCCTCATGTCAGCACGTTGTAGGTGTCGCCAGTGGCACCAACCTTGTGTCAATGCTCTGAAAAGCTAATCACTTGCATATGACAGCATCTTCTTTCTGTCGGTTAAATTTCGCGTTTGGAGCACGTCATCTTCGTGGTGTAGCAATTTTAATGGCCAGCAGTGTATTTCCTCGCTTTTCATTGTTTTTGAGGAAAGCAGACGGCTGGCTATGTGTGGATGAAGGTTTCAGCTCGCCTTGCTAGAAAGTGAGCGGGCTGTGTGGCCGCGTGGCAGTTCCGACGGGTCCACAGGGGCCCTGGTGGGAGGAGGCCGGATTAGAGGCTGCGGATTTTCGCAGAAGCATCTGCACTAAGCCCCTGACCGTCCATTTTAGCTACGAACGCGGTTTCCTCCTTTGAAAGGAGTTGCCGACTAGCCCCCATAGGATTTCGATGTGTGACGAATTCAACTTTCGGTACGCAGAACGGAAAGAAGCCGAAGTAAATATTCCAGAATTCGGATGAAGAAAAGCTGCCAGCATGAGTAACTAAGAAGTAGATAACTTCGGAATAGTGAAGCAACTTAAATCACTTAATAAAAGCAAGTCTTCCGGTCCAGAGTGTATACCTATCCTTTCAGAGTATGCTGCTGCAACAATCGTATACAACCGCTCGCTCGACGAAAGATCTGTACCCAAAGACTGGAAAGTTGCACAGCTCAGACCAAAACTGAAGAAATGCAGTAGGAGTAATACACTGTATTACAGGTCCGTATCATTAACAGATTTGCCGCACGATTTTAGAAAATACGAGCGTTGACTGAATGCCTTCACCTTCGCAACTCTACAAAAGTTGGCAGCATTGGTCTGCGGCAGGTACCGGCTTGTTCCGTAGCCTCTTCTCTACAGCTCCAGTTGGCGGGAAGCCTTAGCATTGAACGGTTGTGTTGTTACGAAGTATGGAACCCTGCGCAGGCGGTCGGTCAATGCGATTTAAGCAACGTGCACTCATTGAATTCTTGACAGCAGAAGGGGTCACCTCAAAGAAGATTCGTCAGAGAATGAAAGCAGTTTATGGTGATTGTGTTGGTGTGAGTATTGTGCTTCGTTGGGCGAGTAAGTTTAAAATGTTGAGGCGGTAACTGACACATTTATTCAGGAACATTGTCGTATCACTCAGAGAGAAACTGGAAGCACAATCGGCATTTCACAAGAACGAGTGGTTCACATTATTGCTGTGCTTGGCTATCGGAAGATCTGTGCTCGATGGGTACCCCGGATGCCGACTCCTGAAATAAAAGAGCACAGGCTTTAAATTTGCCAGGAACTCCTCTCGGGTTACGAGAATGAAAGTGACGTCTTTCTCCATTCAATTGTGAAAGGAGACGAAACGTGGGTACATCATTACGACCCGAAGACGAAACGTCGGTATGTGGAACATCGACACGAAGACTCGCCCCAGAAAAAGAAATTCAAGACGCAGCCCTCAGCTGGAAAAATCATAGCCAGTGTTCTGGGACGCAGATGGCGTTACCCAGGTTGATTTCCTTGATCGTGGAGCAACAATAAATTCAGAGCGTTACATCACAACGGTGCGAACTCTGAAACGACGTCTAACAAGGATCCGAAAGGAAAAGGGGAATGTTTTCCGGCAGCATGACAGTGCAGTGCCAAACCACGCACTTCACGTGTCGCCACAGCAGGACTTCAGAGACTGAATCTCACCACCGTACGGCATCCTCCGTACAGTCCAGATTTAGCACCGTCTAACTTCCATATGTTCTCGATAAAGAAAGGCGATCTGCGGGAACTTCATTATGCTTCTGATGAAGACGTTGAGAGAACTGTAAGACTGTCGTTACGGAAACAGAGTGTCGACTTCTTCCGTGACGGCTTCAGAAAACTTGTTCATCGTTGACAGAAATGTATCCAATTGGCTGGTGATTATGTGGAAAAGTGAATGTTGGTAATTAAAGATAACATTCTAAGGATTATTTCTGCGTTTGATCTGCTAAGATATTCCCATCCAAACCCAATTAACGAAGGTGGAGGAATTACATTTCATTCAATACTCTTATACAGTGTTCGAACATTATGAATTATCTCGAATTGAACGGTCTATTGACACACAGTCAACACGGATTTAGAATACATCGTTCTTGTGAAACACAACTAGCTCCTTACTCTCACGAAGTGTTAAGTGCTATTGACAAAGGATTTCAAAATGATTATACGTTTCAAGATTTCTAGAAGGGTTTTGACACTCTACCTCACAAGCGGCTTGTAGCGAAATTACGTAGTCATGGAATATTGTCTCAGTTACGCGACTGGATTCGGGATTTCCTGTCAGGGAGGTCACATTTCGTAGTAATTTCTGAAAAGTCATCGAGTAAAACAGAAGTGATTTCTGGCTTCCCCCAGGGTACTGTCATAAGCCCCCTGCTGTTCCTTATCTATACAAACGATTTAAGAGACAATTTGAGCAGCCGTCTTAGATTGATTGCAGATGATTCTGCCGTTTATCGCCGAATAAAGTCATCAGAAGATGGTGTGAAAACTGGCAATTGACCGTAAATAACGAAAAGGATGAGGTCATACCTTAAGTTTCGGTTACTCGATAAATCAGTCAAATCTAAATGCCATAAACTCTTCTAAATATCTAGGAATTACGAACACATTAATTGGAATTAACACACAGAAGATGATGTGGGGAAGACGAATCAAAGACTGCGATTCACTGGCAGAACACATACAAGATGTAGCAGATCTACTAGAGAGACTGCCTACACTACGCTTGTCCGTCCTATTTTGGACTACTGCTGCGCCGTGTGGGATCCTTACCAGATAGGATTAACGGAGTACTTCGAGAAGGTTCAAGGAAGAGCAGAACATTTTCTATTATCGCGAAATAGGAGAGAGAGAATCGCTGACGTGAAACAGAATTTGCAGTGTAAATCATGAAAACAAAGGTGGTTTTCGTTGCGGCGGAATCTTCTCACGAAATTTCAATCAGCAGTATTTTGTTGACGCCGTCCTACACATGGAGAAACGATCATCATAATAAAATTAGCGAAATAAGAGCTCGTACGGAATAATATAAGTGTTCGTCTTTTCCGTGCGCTGTTCGAGAGTGGAATAATACAGGATTATTGTGAAGGTGGTTCGATGAACCCTTTGCCAGGCACTTAAGTGTGATTTGCAGAGTATTCTTGTAGATATGGATGAATCATATGGCGCCGCTAGCTGTCGTGGGAAAACTCGTTGCCTTCGCTCCACAATCTGTTTACCCGCTCACGTGAGTCTTGTCCCCCGCCGTGCTTTGGCGCGAGGAACTCGACCAACGAGTGTTACCCGGCTGGCAGTCAGCGCCGGCGCTCTGCACACTGAAATGCATTCAATGAACCTAGAATGGTAGATTTGTGCAGGGTTCCCACGTATGCTAGAGAAGAAAGCGGAATTCTCGCTTTGTGGCAGAGGCTGCAGGAACTCTCTTCTATCTTGAATTTTTCGAGAGTCGAGATAGTTGGAGACGCTGGTCCCGTTTCGCGGCCTGCCGTGGAGAGGATGCGTGGACCTGTGGTGACCTTGGCGGCAACTGATCTCGGCAGCTATCTCAGTCATTTTGCAGTCGGTCCTGATTTGTGCGTTGGGGCACATGTCCGCTGAGTTATAAGTTCCACACTTAGCAGTTAGCGCTGTCCGTAATCTGAGCAGCTCGCAATTTATAGGATCTCCGGCGCAAATTCAGTTGTTAATTGCTTGTCTTCTTTCGCGAGTCTTGCACTGTATTTCTTTACATTTACGAGCTGTGCAGATTAAAAAAGTTTGTCGCACTTCCCAGCAGTCTTGCACTTAGATTTGATGAGCCCTCCAATGTGTTAGGGGTACCTTAATGTACAAACAAGCATCTAGTGAGCCATCGTTTGCCGTTAATATTCAGAAAACCGATTATTCTCATGGTAGTTAATACATAGTAAGCATTTCCTTTGTTTCATGTAGAACTCTGTTAACCATAAACCGATACTGTTCACTGAATTCTTGCTTTCCAATGATAATCCCGATTATCCTACAACGATCCTAACTATGCCAAGAGCCAAAGAAACTGGTACACCAACCTTGTATCGAGTAGAGCCACCGCGAGCACGCAGAAGTGCCGCAACACGGCGTGGCATGGACTCGACTAATGTCTGGAGTAGTGCTGGAGGGAACCGACACAATGAAAGAGGCGGGGAAGTCCGTAAATCGGTAAGAGTACGACGGGGTGGAGCTCTCTTCTGAACAGCACGTTGCAAGCCATCCCAGATACGCTCAGTAATGTCCATGTCTTGAGAGCGTGGTGGCCAGCGGAAGTGTGTAAACGCAGAAGAGTGTTCCTGGAGCCACTCTGTAAGAATCCGACGTGTGGGGCATCGCATTGTCCTGCTGGAATTGCCCAAGTCCGTCGGAATGCAGCGAAGATAAATAGATGCAGGTGATCAGACGGGATGCTTACGTACGTTTCACATGTCAGAGTCGTATCTAGGTGTCCCATCTCACTCCAACTGCAGACGCCCCACAACATTTTAGTGTCTCCACCAGTTTGAACAGTTCCGTGCTAACATACAGGGTCCATGGACTCATGAGGTTGTCCCCGTACCCGTACACGTCCATCCGCTCGATACACCTTGAAATGAGACTCGTCCTACCAGGCAACGTGTTTCCAGTCATCAACAGTCCAATGTCGATGTTGACGGACCCAGGCGAGGCGTAAGGCTTTGTGTGTCTTGCAGTCATGAAGGGTACACGAGTGGGCCTGAGGCTCTGAAAGCCCGTATCGATGAAGATCCGTTGAATGGTTCGCATGCTGATACTTGTTGAGGGGCCAGAATTTAAATCTGCAGCAATGTGTGGAAGGGTTGCACCTCTGTCGCGTTGAGCGATTCTCTTGAGTCGTCGTTAGTCCCGTCCTTGAAGCATTTTTTTCCAGCCACAGCGATGTCGGAGATTTTATATTTTACCGGATTCCTGATATTCACGATACACTCATGAAATGGTCGTACGGGAAAGTCCCCACATCATCGTTACCTCGGAAATGCTGTGTCCCATCGCTCGTGCGCCGACTAGAACACCACATTCAAACTCTCTTAAATCTCGATAAGGTGCTTTTGTAACAGCAGTAACTGATCTAACAACTGCGCCAGACACTTGTTTTCTTATACAGGTGTTGCCGACCGCAGCGCCGTCTTCTGCCTGTTTACACATGTCTGTGATTCAACACGCATACCTATACCAGTTTCTCTTTCCCTTCAGCGTTGCTTGCATACCTGTTAGCTGACTGTGCAAGTGTTTCCGTTGCAATACAGATTTTTGTTAATTTGTTTAAAATAATGTAAAACGAGCATTGCGCCCCTTCAGCTACCCAGCCCCGTCGGGTCTTTGACATAAGGTCTCAGTTGGATGCCAGCAGTTAGTAAAAGTGTTAAATTTCAGTATGTGGTCTCATAAACTCGATTCTGATAGAGCTAACAAGGAGGAGTTGCTCTCGTGAACTTTCCAGGGCTTTCAGTTGTGTGGGTTATGTAGTTCCGCTACAGCCGTCGCAGTGGCGGGGCGCTGTATGGATCTAGTCGTGTCGTGGCAGTGAAAATCGTAGGATCGCTTAGACGGGCGATGCTACTGGAAGTATGCTGAATTTGGAGAGCAGGCATCATTGGCTGTGACGTCCAGTATGGCTTGGTTCTTGACGTTATCGTGTTCCTGGCTTGCTTGTGTACATGGATGACTTTCCTCTAAATGGATGATAACTCGAGTGCGCGTGGTGCTCTTCTCGTGAAGGAGGTCCGTCAGAACGCTAGCAGCACCGGAATGGAGTGGCCTGCCTGGGCCCACTCCAACATGAGTGAGTGGGATCGATTGAAACGAACTGCTTTTGGAAATCTACGGCGACCACGTGCTCTTCACGACTTACGGAGAATCGCCGTTGAAGTGTAGAACAATTTGGACCAGGCCTGGTTTCATGATCTTATTACCACGACGGATTCAAGCCTACATCCGAGCAAGGAGACATTCTAGCATGTACGACGTCACTCAGGAGTGATGCGAAAACCCTGCTATGGGAAACAATTCTTTTTGTAAAAATAATTGGTGAGCTGGAAGCGTTGCAAATGAATATACACGAGTGGCTCAGTGACGCTTTTATTTCCTGTGGAATGCGTTTCGAAATAAAGGAGTGACGCAAACCTTTTATTGACGTGTGTTTATACAAGGGAAGATCAAAAATTTTCCATTTGAGAACGTTACTGCAGCGTATATGCAACACAGCGCGATTCAGTTGCGGGTATACAGGCACCGACATGGCCCATTTTTGATGGCCCATTGTGTATCATATGTACTAAAGGATGTGAAGCGTCTGTTTATTAGATCATCATGTAGAAATGTGAAGTAAATCGGTCAAAACCTTTTCTAAAATTGTGGGAGCAACATTTTATATACATACAGGTTACTCGAAAAGTATCTCCGCAGTGCCGTACGATTGTTAGCCGCGCGTGCCGTGTGATTGTTCGCCTGCCTGGGTTACTTCCCTTCAAGTGGACTCTCCCAACATTCCACTGTTTCGTTTGTCTCAGCCAGCGTCAGTAGTGTCGTAGGTGTGTGTCGTTACGTCTTGACGTGAACTATTAAGTTTAGTTCCTTTGTTCGTTTGTTTCGTTTTTGTCACTGTTAAAATGCCAACCACTGAAGAACGTGTGTTTTTAGTCGAACAAGTGTTCAAAGCTGGCGGTAAATACACAGTTTCAGTTCGTCAAACATTTAATTAAGTTTTTCCGGAGACAACACTCCCACATCGCGATACTGTGCGAGATTTGATTAACAAATTTCCAAGTACGGGTTCAGTGACAGATGCGCCGAGAAGTGGTCGTCCTAGCGGTTTGTCTGAGGATAAACTACTCGATATTTTCGATGAAATATCTATGAGTCCGAACAAGTGAGCAAGAAAACTCGACCAGGAAATCGATGTTAGTGTTTCTTACACAGCTGTAAGGAAAAAATTATAACTTTTCCCATACAAAGTGACAGTCGTACAAGAACAAAAAAAAAAAAAAAAAAAAAAAAAAAAAAAAAAAAAAAAAAAAAAAAAAGGTTCAAATGGCTCTGAGCACTACGCTACTTAACTTCTGAAGTCATCAGTCGCGTACAACTTAGAACTAATGAAACCTAACTAACCTAAGGACATCACACACATCCATGCCCGAGGCAGGATTCGAACCTTCGACCGTAGCGGACGCTCGGTTCCAGACTGCAGCGCCTAGAACCGCACGGCCATCCCGGCCGGCCGTGCAAGAACAGAAAAATACTGACCATGGCAACAGACTGCATTATCGCCAATGGTTCAAAAATTTCGGTAACCTCAGCCTTTTCGGAAATAAGGCAGTTATTTTCTGAAAAAAGCTGGACAAATATTGAGCCGAATGTTAGTAAGATTTCAGAGTGGTGTAAACATTGGTAAGTTGCTTCAAATGTTCAGGAATGTAAATATTGTGCACTGCAGAAAACGTAATATCCTATGACTACAATAACAGTGAGTCACCGTTGGAATCGGGCAACTCATTCAAATACCTGGGTGTAACACTTTGTAGGGCTATGGAACGGAGTGATCGCACAGGTGCAGTTGTTGGTGAAGCGGGTGGCAGACTTCGGTTTCTAGGTAGAATATGGGGAAAAATGTGGCCACTTTACAGAGGTGTCTGCTTGCGAATCATACGCGCGACTCAGCATGCCTTCCACTTGCCGGGTTCCGACTCTGCGTGTTGCAAATCATTGTCATTCCTCATCTTGCGACTGACCATCCATTGTGCTCAAGCAACACACGTATATTTGTGGATTTCACACACCTTGGTCAGTTTTTAATTCACTTCAACAGATGACCAGTTTTAGCATTACATCCATCATCAGATCCGTAAGAATAACATGAAAATAAAGATACAGCAGATTTATTGGAATGTAAACACGAATTTACTACACATAAAAGGGAAAGCAAGTCAGTTTATTACCCAGAGGACGCGCAGCCATAAACTGATTTCTTCAAGACCATACATGAGTCTTAAATCATCAGTAAAAGTTTAAATCTTACAGCTAGTGTGCTGATGGAAGAAGCGTCGACGTATATTTGATAAGTAAATGTCTACTTATAGTAATTACATACCACAAAGTGAGATTTATAGATCTGCGAAACAGAAATGCCTTACTTGGTAAAGCGATATAAAAGGAAGTGAAATGGTTAACTTCTGAACGTAAGGGAGCGTGAATTAATCACATATGAAAACGAATTGAAGTCATCTTCCTTTTGATGTCGTAACTGTTCTTACTACATTGCTTACTGAGAAAAATTAGAGAAGCATTTCGCCATTTGCAATAAACCGGTTGCTTATTTTTTTATACCCAAAGATGTTGTCTGTACTGTTCTCAATAGTTTTTTTCTTCTTTCTTCTTTTCTTCCTGAAAATTATAATGCCATCATACCGTCCTCTAGAGGCTGTACGAATTTTCTTTTAAGTCTATTTCTGTATACAAAGGACTGATATTTTACATCGGTTTAGATATACAGGTAAAGACAAATGTTACGTGTGGCATGAAATTTTCGCCATTTGTGTTGTGCTTAAAATTAGGCCTACAAATACCAGTTTAGAAATATACAGTTGCTCCCACGTCTGACGTAATGCTATGAGACGTCATGTCTCACGTGTGTCCTGTCAAACGATCCCTTCTTTTAGTGAAATTGTACCATAAATTTCATTTTTCCCAGTTCGATTCCTCATTGACTCACAGACAGAAAAAAATGGCATCACCAATAAGGAGCTGTGCGACATAAATAAAAGCTGGTTGGTGTGTTTCTGCATCTGAAAGATGACGTCCGTGCAAACTTCATCCAGTCGCATGTGAGTTGCGCCAGTAGCCTCACTCTGAGGACGCGAATCAGGTTTGCTTTAAACGCGCGGCTGTTGCGGCCGTGAGGGTTGCTTACCTCAGAGACTGGACGTGGTGAGCTGACGTTAATGAAGAACGTTTTTATGGTGCAGAAGACGGCGTTACCAGCACTGCACTTATCTGAACGAGGTCGTATAATAGGGCTACGAGAAACTGCGTGTCGCTACTTTGGTATTGAAGGAACACTTGGCACGGACTTCAATGCGAGATGCCTTTAATAGATTCCACAACGAAACATTGTCTCGATATTTGGTAGGAAATTCGAAGAAATTCTGGTAGTATGTAAAGTACACAAGCGGCAAGACGCAGTGAATACCTTCGCTGCACAGTGCCGATGGTACTGTTACCGACGACTGTGCCGCTAAAGCGGAGTTATTGAACGCAGTTTTCCGAAATTCCTTCACCAGGGAAGACGAATGGAATGTTCCAGAATTTGAAACACGAACAGCTGCTAGCATGAGTTTCTTAGAAGTAAATACCTTAGGGGTTGCGAAGCAACTCAAATCGCTTGATACGGGCAAGTCTTCAGGTCCAGATTGTATACCGATTAGGTTCCTTTCAGATTATGCTGATACAATAGCTCCCTACTTAGCTCTCATATACAACCGCTCGCACACCGACAGATTGGAAAATTGCGCAGGTCACACCAGTGTTTAAGAAGGGTAGTAGGAGTAATCCATCGAACTACAGACCTATATCATTGACGTCGGTTTGCAGTAGGGTTTTGGAGCATATACTGTATTCAAACATTATGAATCACCTCGAAGGTAACGGTCTATTGATACGTAACCAGCATGGTTTCAGAAAACATCGTTCTTGTGCAACGCAGCTAGTTCTTTATTCGCACGAAGTAATGGCCGCTAGCGACAGGGGATCTCAAATTGATTCCGTATTTCTAGATTTCCGGAAAGCTTGTGACACTGTTCCTCACAAGCGACTTCTAATCAAGCTGCGGGCCTATGGGGTATCATCTCAGTTGTGCTACTGGATTCGTGATTTCCTGTCTGGAAGGTCGCAGTTCGTAGTAACAGATGGCAAATCATCGAGTAAAACTGAAGTGATATCAGGTGTTCCCCAGGGAAGCGTCTTGGGACCTCTGCTGTTCCTGATCTATATAAATGACCTGGTTGACAATCTGAGCAGTTCTCTTAGGTTGTTCGCCGATGATGCTATAATTTACCGTCAAGTAAGGTCATCCGAAGACCAATATCAGTTGCAAAGCGATTTAGAAAAGATTGCTGTATGGCGTGGCAGGTGGCAGTTGACGCTAAATAACGAAAAGTGTGAGGTGATCCACATGAGTTCCAAAAGAAATCCATTGGAATTCGATTACTCGATAAATAGTACAATTCTCAAGGCTGTCAATTCAACTAAGAACCTGGGTGTTAAAATTACGAACAACTTCAGTTGTAATGACAACATAGATAATATTGTGGGGAAGGCGAGGCAAAGCTTGCGTTTCATTGGCAGGACACTTAGAAGATGCAACAAGTCCACTAAAGAGACAGCTTACCCTACACTCGTTCGTCCTCTGTTGGAATATTGCTGCGCGGTGTGGGATCCTTACCAGGTGGGATAGGCGGAGGACATCGAAAGGGTGCAAAAAAGGGCAGCTCGTTTTGTATTATCGCGTAATAGGGGAGAGAGTGTGGCAGATATGATACGCGAGTTGGGACGGAAGTCAATAAAGCAAAGAGGATTTTCGTCGCGGCGAGATCTATTTACGAAATTTCAGTCACCAACTTTCTCTTCTGAATGTGAAAATATTTTTTTGAGCCCAAGCTACATAGGTAGGAATGATCATCAAAATAAAATAAGAGAAATCAGAGCTCGAACAGAAAGGTTTCGGTGTTCGTTCTTCCCGCGCGCTGTTCGGGAGTGGAATGGTAGAGAGATAGTATGATTGTGGTTCGATGAACCCTCTGCCAAGCACTTGAATGTGAATTGCAGAGTAGTCATGTAGATGTAGATGTAGCCACTGTGCACTATAGCCAGCAGCGGTGGCCACGAGAATGTGCGCTTGCAGGAACACCGGCCTCGGGAAGACCACGTGGCACTACCGAGAGGGAAGGTCACGTGTTCGGTGTATGGCTGTGGTGCACCGTAATACATCTGCAGCAGCAGTTGGCACCACAGGGATACAACCAACTGTTACAAATTGGTTACTACGAGGACAGCTCAAAGCCAGACGTTCTGTATCGGGCATTCCACTGACCCCAAACGACCGCCATTCGACTTCAGAAGTGTCAAGCGAGAGCTCATTGGAGAACAGGGTGCAGGTCTGTTGGTTTTTCTAATGACAGTTGGTTCTGCCTCAGTGTCAGTGATTCCCGTAAGTAGGAAGCCAGTCGAGCGCCTACATCCAACCTGTCTGTATGCTAGGCACGCTGGACCTACACCTGGAATTACGGTCCGGGTTGCAACTTACTATGAGAGAAGGACCGTACTCGTGGTTATCCTACGCACCCTGATTGCAAATTCGTACGTCACTCTGGTGATCCGACGTGTTGAGCTGCTATTCGTGAACAGCACTCTGAGGGGTGTTTTCCGACAGGATAACGCTCGCCCACACACCACTGTTGTAACTCAACGTGCCCTACAGAGTGTCGACGTGTTGCCTTGGCCTGCTGGATCACCAGATCTGTCTCCAGTCGAACACGTACGGGACAGCATCGGACGAAAACTCCAGCGTCATCTAGAAATAACATTAACGTCCTTGTATTGACCAACCAATTCCAACAGGCATGGAACTCTATCCCACATGCTGACATCCGAAACCTGTACGACCCAATGCGTGCACGTTCGCATGCCTGAGTTCAACATTCTGGCTGTTACTCTCGCCATTAGTGTTCCAGAATTTCGCATTTCCAATTCTTGTCTGGCACTTACTTTAACCTGTTACTCACTTAAATATGTTACCTAGGCAAATGCATTCCCGAAATTTCATTGATGTACATTAATTATTTTTGGTTTTGCAATTTTTTTCTTTGTCAATGTACATCAACCCATCTAAACGCAATATTCTTCTAAAGCACCATATTTACATATCTTTGAAACTATTTTTTTAATTTTTTACTGAGTTTTTTAGGTTGGCAGAAATTCAGTTATTAATTATTTCATATTTTACTGTTGCTGCATGTGTACTAGGATTAATTACAATACCTGTTTATATTATACGAGGAAAAAGTACAAGTAATGCTAAAAGGATCTACACATGTATGAATCCAACATTAATGCTTCCCAGGGTAAATTCACGTTCAGCTTGATTTGTTTGACGCTCTTTTATTCTAATTTCTTTCTTCCAGTGCAGTTCTCGCTCTCTATGGCTATTCCTTGATGTCCTAACAGGCACCTACTGTGAACTGCAACAACTTTGCCAAGCTGGGCAACTTTGCTTCTATTTGAATAAGAGTATACTTGTCACCCTACCAAATTCCTGAATCATCCAACACAGGCGTTGATGCTTTCATTGCAAAGGGCAATTAAAGCATTACATAATAATAATAATTATGTGAATTTTTCTATGTTTGTGCATGTAAACGGTACTTACATCAGAAGTAATTGCTTTGGTCACTTAAAAGCGCGGAAGTTAAGTGACCAGTTAATTTTTAATTCTTAAAAATGTAATTTATATTTTATAAGAATATAAAATGCACAGTGTTCTAACACTGAACGATGTGCGATTCTGATTAGATGTAAAACAAAGCTAGCTGGAGTAGCCGAGCGGTTCTAGGCGCTACAGTCTGGAGCCGCGCGACCGCTACGGTTGCAGGTTCGAATCCTGCCGTGGGCATGGATGTGTGTGATTTCCTTAGGTTAGTTAGGTTTAAGTACTTCTAAGTTCTAGGGGACTGATGACCTCAGATGTTAAGTCCCATAGTGCTCAGAGCCATTTGAACCATTTGTAAAACAAACAAACAAGCAGAAGTCGTCGGCACCCATCTTCTTTCTCACCTGTTAATTTTGTTTCTTTCCCTACCAATGCTACCAGTAATACTGGTAATCCTATCCTATACTACATGTATTGTACCAAGACTACCGAACCATATTTTGGGTAGAGCACAACTCAAGTAGCACCACATTTCTAAAGGCTTTACCCCTGTTGTGTCCGAACTGTTTATCACCAATTTTTGATTTCGCTACTAGGCTACACTACAGACATATACCTTCAGAGGAGACTTCCTAGCATTTAAATTTGTAAAATAGGTTCCATTCCCTACTGGGCGCCTGGTAAAGCAATGGGTTATGAATTTCTCGAAATAAGTGTCTTTGTGGCAGATTTTTACAAATTATTCTTTTTCATAAATGCTTTTCCTGTTATTGCCAATCTGCATTTATTATCCTCTCCACTTCGAATTCTTTCCCCAAATAGTAAAACTCATCTATGATGTCTCATTTCCTAATGCAATTCTCTCTGAATCGCCTCATTTAATTTGGATGTCCTCCATTACTATTGTATTACTTTTGTTGGCCATCTTATAACCTCTTTTCAAGATGTTATCCATTCTATCCAAGTGCACTTCCAAATCCTTCAGCCTCTTTTCAAATTAGATTCTTGTCAGCAGACCTCAAAGCTTTTGTTTCTTATTCCTGAGCTTCCTCCCTTTCAAAATTTCTCCATGGTTTTCTTTACAGCATCTTCAAAGTATCGATTAAATAACACTGTCGATAGGCTACAATCCTGTCTCACTCTCTTCTCAGCTACTGCTTTCCTTTCATCTGCTTTGCGTCTTGTAAAGTCAGGTTTCCCATAAAAGTTATAAATAACATTTCACTCCCTATATTTTATCCCTGCTGTCTTCAAAATTTCAAACAAAGTAGTCCAGTCAAGTTTTTCAAATGCTTTCTCTAAATATAAGAACGGAAGAAGGTACGTTTGCCCATCTGCATCCTAAGGTAATTTGGAGGGTGAGTATTGCCCCAGGTCCTACATTTCTCCAGAACCCAAACTGATATTCCCCAAAGCCATTCTCTAGTAAGTTTTCATTCGTTCTATAAATATTTTTTATAATTCTAACTCAAAAGTAATAATAAGTAATAAAGTATTAAAAGTAATAAAACAGTAGTAAAACAACTCATGGCTGAAAATACATTGCAGAAAAAAATTTCAAGATTTATTATTATGGAGTACATTTAATGATTACATTTACGGATCAGTAGCACAAGCAGTTCTCAGGTACTAGGCATCGACACTTGCTGAAACACCTGTACTAATATGTGGTGTGGCGTCCATGGGTGGCAATGCAGACACTGGCTCTGGGACCCAATCGATCACACAGACGGCGAATACTGCCCTGGGAAACGTTACGCACAACGTATTCACATACTTCCGTAGGAGTTGTTGGTTGACAGATCGCACGAGTCACTTCTCGTCCCTTCATATCCCAAATGAGCTTGATTGGAGACAAGTTTGGAGATCGTGCTGGTGAGGGAAATTGCTGAACCTGTTGCAGAGCACACTAAGTTTCACAGGTGGTGTGTGGGCTAACGTTATCCTGTTGGCGACAACACATCAGTTTCCCATTGCAAGAGTAGCAGAAGAAAAGATCTAACAACATTGTGCACCTTGCGAGTGCCGGTTAGTGTCCCCTCCATATATATCAAAGGTGAACAAGATTATCGCAGCCCAGTTCACAGCGCCTGGGGTGTGCCCACTGCGTCTCAAAAGGATGAATGCAATCAGTGAGGCAGTGCTCACCAGGTCTGCATTGTACACGCAAAGGATCGTCACTTGCACGCAAGCAGAGTCCGCTTTCATCGCTGATGACCACAGTGCGCCATTTCATCTTCCGAGCGATTATCTGACGGCACCAGTCGAGCTGTGCACGCTAGTGCTGTGTCGTGAGTGGAAGACAGGCTAGAGGTGTGCCTGCCCGTATTCCCACTGCTAATAACTGGTTTGCAACATTCAATGTTGACACGTCTGTTCTCACAGGCCATGCTGTGGTAGCCGTCCAATCTGTCACTACTGCCCTTACCAAATAACGATCCTCTTGTGTTTCTGTGCTGTGTAGACGTCCAAACCCTCGTCTACAGATATGGCAATGTTCATGCAGTCACTGATGCCAGCATCAGGCATAACTGATACGGCACATCCTACTCGTGTGGCTGTTCTCCAAATGGACCGTCCCGTCTAACAATACCACCACTTGCAAAGTAGGTTAGAAATCAGATTAATAATGTTCGCTTTATCGGGCAACAACAAAGTTATTGGCTGTGGATGGTATCGTCAGATTGGAAATAATGAAGTCACTGCAAAAAAGTCATTAATTTTGGCACTTATCTTGAATGTATCCCCATGCAGATTTCGTCGAATTTTTTATGCCTCATCTTGTTGATTCTAGGGTGATCCCACTTTGACTGCTAGAAGGTCCAGATCTGTATTTTAGCCATATTTGAGGACCTAACAAATGCGTTTTTCAGGAAATTCCACATGGTCAAACAATCCCTGATCAGAACAATGGTATGGTAGAAATTATTTTTGGTGTTCACGATCCACATTTTTATTAAACTTCTTGTAAATTCACATATACTTCTTCTTAACTGTCACATCATCAAGAAAACAGTTTTGTATCAATCTTCATATATTTAATTTCCACTTTAACCAAACACAAGACTTGACTGTTCTTTTACAAATCGAAATAACAACTTAACTTCTGCAAACTGAAACAAAGACTGCTCTGTGCGCATTCGCGCCAAAACGGTTACAAGTAAGTCAAAGATTATGACAGTCTCACAGAAATGAATACACACAAGAACCATATCACTGTAATATATCGATACATCGGAGTACCTACACATTAATAAAACCAAATGTGAATATTGTCACCAAAAAAATGTGTGTTACTTCGCAGAAAAGTAGTACAATATTACTGGTATCGAGAATTGGTGTTGGAGTGCCGTAACGGTCACGTAAATAAAGAACCATTACGAACGCCACAATTTGATGGCTTTAAAAATCGCTCAGTTAGCTGTAGAAAACAAGAGTGCAATCTCTGTTGCTTGTTGCCTGCTTGCTTCACAAGTTTGCACCACTGAACATTCTGGCTGTGAACGTTTCCTATTAAAGGGTAGACAGATGCCACTATATGGGTTGGCGGACGACGCTGAAACCATTATCAGTACACCTACTATCCACCAGGTGGCATATACCGTCATCGGATCAAAATAAATGTCGCCTTTCCCAGTGGGCTAATTTTTTTTCTGGCAGTGTAACTGTAAGTCAATATTATGCAGCCATGACAATAATACGAGTGTTGGGATCAGGAGCACTGTTACTAAACAGAATGAATGCTGTACAAAGATGCTAAAGTGACTCGGTTGAGATGTAATGGTGTCCGTGTTTACACAGCTACTCGGCGACGGTGGTGCCGCCACAAGGCAGCCTGCACTTCTACAGCGCCAGCAAGCACGCAGTTCGCGCTCTCACCGAGGGGCTGCGCCACGAGCTGGGCGACTGCAGCAGCGCCATCAGAGTCTCTGTGAGTAGTCGCTGTCCACCGGCTGCCTGCCGGCCGCTGCAGGCGCCGCGCCGGCCTACTTCCCTTTCTTATTTATTGGCTTTTGGTTTCATGGCCACACATTCAACCATACTTGTACAGATGCGGATAGTGTAGGTGAAGACGTCCTGCAGGGTTCAGTACTAGGTCCTACACTTATTTAACTGTATGAAAATACGATATCTCACCAGTTGTGTCATACTGCAAATACCACATGTGTTCTGATAGACTCTAGTTGTATCTAAGAGCAAAACCAATAAACCTGAAGACGGCTCTCGAAAATCTCATTACCGGCCTATGGGCGCAGGATATAGGGTTAAAGCTCAACCCATCGAAAACCTAAGCGCTACCGGTTGGCTATTCCAGGCTCATTGGCCCGAAATATGGGAAATCCATATCACCTTTAACCCTAAATGGGACAAATATCAACTTTTGTCGTTTGGCAAAGAGTTAGGAATAATAACAGATGAAGATCTAAATTCAGATGAGCACGTAACTGTAATTTGCAGGAAGGCATCAACATCTAGCCATACCATACAAAAATATAGAAAGCTACACACTCCTGACCTAAAAAGGAAACTTGTGCCACCACTTACATTTCCAGTCATTGATTACTACGATGTTATTCTGCGAAGTTAAAGCTCAAGTCACCTGAAACAGATTCTGTATATCTGTGATTTTCGATTCTTTGGTCAACCTTCAGCATCATTTGCACAGCTCCGTGCAGACAAGTACAGGCATTAAAATACCCTTTTTGTTCTCTGCTGTCTTATCAACGTACACCGTTCCCCATATCTCTCCTAGGCCTTAACCCCCTTATGTGAACAACACAGAAGAAACACCTGTTCCCATCAGAGGAAGATCCTTTCTGCCCCTCTCCATCGTTCAGCCGTTTTCTCGAAGTTCTTCCCAGTAGCAGGAACACGATTCTAAAACAACCTCCCGTATTACATTAGGGAACTAAATAACATCTCCAGTTTCAGAAGACACTTAATGACGTAGCTACTAAAGCAGCAATAAGATTACCATTGTCCCTGTACGCACTCGTTACCCTTATACAACCCTCTTTCCACCTAATCTTTCTTATTTCCCAGTATTCTTAGCTGATGATGTGGAACTTTCCTAGTCCCAGAACTCGCTACATCATCTATTTTGTAGACTTATAAATTCTTCTTTCATCTGCCTCTCTTATTATGATTATTAATGTCACAATTACTGTGATTACTGTTATTAACATTAATATTATTATTATTATTAATATTATCACTATCAGTGACTGCAGCTGCAGTAGCAAAAGTAATGCCACTATTTACGTTACTTACTCATAGTCTGTGTAATTTAGTCACACTGCCACTTCAGACACTATTTGTCATACTAAAAATGTTATTTTCATAGGTAACTGTGATGTAGTACATATTGTATGTGTGAAACACTGGTTCCATGTAAGAGAAGACCTGACAGCCCTAACCAGATCATGTTAAATAGATGAAATAATGCACTCCTGGAAATTGAAATAAGAACACCGTGAATTCATTGTCCCAGGAAGGGGAAACTTTATTGACACATTCCTGGGGTCAGATACATCACATGATCACACTGACAGAACCACAGGCACATAGACACAGGCAACAGAGCATGCACAATGTCGGCACTAGTACAGTGTATATCCACCTTTCGCAGCAATGCAGGCTGCTATTCTCCCATGGAGACGATCGTAGAGATGCTGGATGTAGTCCTGTGGAACGGCTTGCCATGCCATTTCCACCTGGCGCCTCAGTTGGACCAGCGTTCGTGCTGGACGTGCAGACCGCGTGAGATGACGCTTCATCCAGTCCCAAACATGCTCAATGGGGGACAGATCCGGAGATCTTGCTGGCCAGGGTAGTTGACTTACACCTTCTAGAGCACGTTGGGTGGCACGGGATACATGTGGACGTGCATTGTCCTGTTGGAACAGCAAGTTCCCTTGCCGGTCTAGGAATGGTATAACGATGTGTTCGATGACGGTTTGGATGTACCGTGCACTATTCAGTGTCCCCTCGACGATCACCATTGGTGTACGGCCAGTGTAGGAGATCGCTCCCCACACCATGATGCCGGGTGTTGGCCCTGTGTGCCTCGGTCGTATGCAGTCCTGATTGTGGCGCTCACCTGCACGGCGCCAAACACGCATACGACCATCATTGGCACCAAGGCAGTAGCGACTCTCATCGCTGAAGACGACACGTCTCCATTCGTCCCTCCATTCACGCCTGTCGCGACACCACTGGAGGCGGGCTGCACGGTGTTGGGGCGTGAGCGGAAGACGGCCTAACGGTGTGCGGGACCGTAGCCCAGCTTCATGGAGACGGTTGCGAATGGTCCTTGCCGATACCCCAGGAGCAACAGTGTCCCTAATTTGCTGGGAAGTGGCGGTGCGGTCCCCTACGGCACTGCGTAGGATCCTACGGTCTTGGCGTGCATCCGTGCGTCACTGCGGTCCGGTCCCAGGTCGACGGGCACGTGCACCTTCCGCCGACCACTGGCGACAACATCGATGTACTGTGGAGACCTCACGCCCCACGTGTTGATCAATTCGGCGGTACGTTCACCCGGCCTCCCGCATGCCCACTATACGCCCTCGCTCAAAGTCCGTCAACTGCACATACGGTTCACGTCCACGCTGTCGCGGCATGCTACCAGTGTTAAAGACTGCGATGGAGCTCCGTATGCCACGGCAAACTGGCTGACACTGACGGCGGCGGTGCACAAATGCTGCGCAGCTAGCGCCATTCGACGGCCAACACCGCGGTTCCTGGTGTGTCCGCTGTGCCGTGCGTGTGATCATTGCTTGTACAACCCTCTCGCAGTGTCCGGAGCAAGTATGGTGGGTCTGACACACCGGTGTCAATGTGTTCTTTTTTCCATTTCCAGGAGTGTACAAAAAGGAGAAAGGTTATTAGCAAAAATCTCGAAAAGTTCTTGACCGATTTACTTTGTATATATGAAATGTTGTTAGCAATAAGGAAATTTATATTTATGGATTATCAGCTTATGATTATAATACTACTGCAGAATCTGAATGTGCAATAAAAATAAATAAGACTCAAGCTGAGAGAGAGGTGGTAAGAGGCAGCAAACAAATATTCAGGAGGAAATGGAGACAGAAAGCGGAAAGGAAGAGATGTACTGATGGTGCAGGAGGAGATGGAGAAAGACAGGGAGGAGATGGTGCACAGAGACAGGGGGGAGAGGTGAGATGAGGAGATGAGGGAGAGGAGGGAGGAGAAGATGGACAAGGAGAGGGAGAAGAAGTGATGGACAGATGGAAACAGAGAGGAGGAAGGAAGGGAATGGAGAAAGAGGGGGGGGGGGGGGGGGACAGAGACAGGGGAGAGAAGCAGATTAGGACGCGTATGCAATTCCCAGTCATGGTAGAAACGTATGCTTTCTCTTTTCTTTCTTTCCCATTGAACCACACTGAGCTATCAGAATATGTGGCCACATATTAGTAAAAATTTGCAGTTTTGGTTCTTATCTATGAACAACATTTTAATTCTTTTACTGCAAAAGAAATATAACTTTTATACAATTTGCATGTATACACTACACTTATCAATGTCCAGAATTTAAATTAACTTCAGGTGCGATGAAGGGATACTGTTTCCGACTAAAATATTTTATACAGATACACTACATGAAACTTCCTGGCAGATTAAAACTGTGTGCCCGACCGAGACTCGAGTCTCGGTCGGGCACACAGTTTTAATCTGCCAGGAAGTTTCATATCAGCGCACACTCCGCTGCAGAGTGAAAATCTCATTCTAGATACACTACGCTTTATATGCTCGATGTGTTCTTTGGCTTATTGGTTGGGTGAGCTCCGTTCTCAAAGCTATCCGGCAGTGCGGGTCTCCGTTTCGGCTCTGCTCCCATCGAGTGGACATGCTTGCAAACGGTCTCGTGTTGCTGGGAAAAATTTAAAAAAAAATTTAAATTCAAAATTATTAAATTTATATTATTATTTATAATACTTCATAGTTAATTGTATAGAACTCCTAATTCATTGAGCTGATTCTGTAACTCAACGTCTGTTTTTCCCAAAAGAGTGGTGGCCCCACGGCACTCGTTTGATTTATTGTCCGATTGTCTTGTCTGTCCTTTCGGGACATTCTAAATTATTTAATTTACGTCTCCTCGTCCAAAAGTTTAAAGAGAGTTGTCTATCGGTTCCAGGCATTGTAGACGTTTTTCAAAGCGACCTCATTGAAATTGTTTCGTGCGATTATTGTATAAAATCCGCTGACACCATGTGCTTCATATACCAGCACGCTGGCGGGATCACAGTATTTATAGCCCCTAACTTTTTCCTTCGTCGTCGGTTATTCTGCTTCATTGCTCGTCCCACCACGTTTGCGTCGTTGTACGAAGTCTGTATACGGGACCTTTGGATGAAATGGCGTTTCTGAAGCTGCACCTCGCTTAGCCAGTTAGTAGACACGTTCGTTTCCACTGTGGCCTTTGACCCACGTTAATGTGACTTCTTTTTGCTGCTTTTGTAGCAAACTGACTTGCTGCATTAAGTCTGAGACGGATACCAAAGGGAGATCTCTTGTCGAGAACTTTGGATTATGAGCTACTGTAATTTTTACATTCAGCATTGAATTCTGAGGTAAAAAAAATTGTAGATTTCCTTCTCTAAATTTGAGTGAGTTATGACAGGTTGAATATTGGAGATTAAAAATACGTGTTTTAAGGTAACACGTTTTTAAGTTTCACTTTATTCTCATTGTTTATTTTGTTATATTTAAGAAATAAATTCTGCATTTGTATTATCCTTAAAATGTCCTTTGTCAAATGGTATAGATTTTTTTAAGTTAACGTTACACATTAAATGGTTAACTGCTTGAGATATATAGCATATTATAGTGTACAAACATTTAAGAACCAATAAAATGGCCCAAAATTGAGCAAAATTTGCGTACCCTGCAAAGCATTTTTTGCAAATTATTTGTGTTTTTACTCTGTGTTATGATATCTTTTAGTTCACACATTTATTTTGTAGCCATTAATGTTCCAAAAACCACCTAAAATCATCAATACACAAAACGCCCAAAAATAGATTACTGATATCTCATACTTTATAGTGACCAAAGGATTTGATTTTCCATTTCCAAAATGCTTGTGTCTGGAGGGGCTCAAGATCGTTCCGAAACACTATCTTTGCGTCTTCCTCAGGACGCTCATTGTCACTGTCTTGTTCTGATTCGGGATTTGGTTCTACTTCCGGACACAGAATGCCTTTTTCTGTCTCTTTACAATACGCCATAATGTTTTGAAAAAGATAATCTCTTCATTGTTTTGTCACCCCTGCTGGAATTGCTGCACCAGGAACCTCAACGGGTCTTTTTTCTTCAGAAAGAAAGCCGTGAGCAAATCCATTTTCAATCACCGTCCGGATATGACATATAACCAACGGTCTGCTAACCTGCTTTTAGGACCAGCTTTGATTGGCAACTTTCTCGGCAGCAAGCAAAAAACACAACTTGGCAAGGTAGATCCCTGGGGACTCAAGGTATCAAAGTCGGCAGCATTTGTTCATGATGTATAATGGACAATGTGGACGTCCTGCATATTAAAAATCAGAGATCACCATAATGCTTTCATGTATTTCACATGAAAGAAAAACATGTTTTTTTATCACCACGGTCTCTCAAATCAGCAAAAGATGTCGTCCTAAGACAACATACGTACCCCGCACTTCGTTCATTTGGTATAATAATCAATTCATAAGCATTGTCATATCAGTTGCTTAGTGGAAAAGGGTCCATCCCAGCTGATGACTTATTATGATTTATACACACATCATATACCCTGACTTCATCTCAGAACAGTTTGCAAGGAAAAACACGCTTACCGGCATCTTCAAAAGATTCTGAGGAAAGTTGTTTTTCATATACAGATATGTAGCCAGTCATTCGTTGGTCGCCATGCTTTCACCAGATTGAGTGCTCTAAGTGCATTAGGCTTGCGCTGCAAGTCACCTGAAGACTACAACAAAAGATAGATTAAGTAAATGACATCAAAATACCACATCTGTTTTTGATATCCCGCCAACATCGTGCAATTACTGGATCAAAATAGTCTCAAAGCAGGGATTTATTATCAGGGGCCCCACAAGGATCAGTACTAGTACCATTATTTTTTTTCGTTGCATGTTAGCGATGTGCCAACGGCCTTGCCGCAGTGGTAACACCGTTTCCCACCAGACCACCGACGTTAAGCGCTACGAGGCTCGGCTAGCACTCAGATAGGTGACCATCCAGTCTGCCGTGCGCTGTTGGCAAGTGGGGTGCACTCAACACTGTTGAAGCCAGTAGAGGAGCTACTTGATTGAGAAGTAGCAGCTTCGGTCACGAAAACTGACAGCGGTGGGAAGGGCGGTGTGCTGATCACATGGCCCTTTATATCCGCATCCAGTGACGTCTTTGAGCTGTGGATGACACGGCGGTCGGTCGGTACCTTTGAGGAGGACACGGCGGTCGGTCGGTACCGTTGGGCCTTCCAGGCTTGTTCAGATGGAGTTTACTTGTACGTTAACGATATGTCAACTGTTACCTACCATGGCAAAAAAAAAAAAATGGCTCTGAGCACTATGGGACTTAACATCTATGGTCATCAGTCCCCTAGAACTTATAACTATTTAAACCTAACTAACCTAAGGACATCACGCAACACCCAGTCATAACGAGGCAGAGAAAATCCCTGACCCCACCGGGAATCGAACCCGGGAACCTGGGCGTGGGACGCGAGAACGCTACCGCACGACCACGAGCTGCGTACCTATCATGGCAGATATTTCCTATATGGCTCCAGTAACACCAAGTGCAAGTCGAACAAAAGTGTGCAGCTATTCAGCATCTAACTGCTGACTTAAAAGCCTTACCACAGTGGTCACAGACTTTAGTGTGTTGTTGTTGTGGTCTTCAGTCCTGAGACTGGTTTGATGCAGCTCTCCATGCTACTCTATCCTGTGCAAGCTTTTTCATCTCCCAGTACCTACTGCAACCTACATCCTTCTGAATCTGCTTAGTGTATTCATCTCTTGGTCTCCCTCTACGATTTTTACCCTCCACGCTGCCCTCCAATACTAAATTGGTGATCCCTTGATGCCTCAGAACATGTCCTACCAACCGATCCCTTCTTCTGGTCAAGTTGTGCCACAAACTTCTCTTCTCCCCAATCCTATTCAATACTTCCTCATTAGTTATGTGATCTACCCATCTAATCTTCAGCATTCTTCTGTAGCACCACATTTCGAAAGCTTCTATTCTCTTCTTGTCCAAACTATTTATCGTCCATGTTTCACTTCCATACATACCTACACTCCATACAAATTACATTCAGAAATGACTTCCTGACACTTTAATCAATATTCGACGTTAACAAATTTCTCTTCTTCAGAAACGCTTTCCTTGCCATTGCCAGCCTACATTTTATATCCTCTCTACTTCGAACATCATCAGTTATTTTGCTCCCCAAATAGCAAAACTCCTTTACTACTTTAAGTGCCTCATTTCCTAATCTAATTCCCTCAGCATCACCCGACTTAATTAGACTACATTCCATTATCCTTGTTTTGCTTTTGTTGATGTTCATCTTATATCCTCCTTTCAAGACACTGTCCATTCCATTCAACTGCTCTTCCAAGTCCTTTGCTGTCTCTGACAGAATTACAATGTCATCGGCGAACCTCAAAGTTTTTATTTCTTCTCTATGAATTTTAATACCTACTCCGAATTTTTCTTTTGTTTCCTTTACTGCTTGCTCAATATACACATTGAACAACATCGGGGAGAGGCTACAACCCTCTCTTACTCCCTTCCCAACCACTGCTTCCCTTTCATGTCCCTCGACCCTTATAACTGCCATCTGGTTTCTGTACAAATTGTAAATAGCCTTTCGTTCCCTGTATTTTACCCCTGCCACCTTTAGAATTTGAAAGAGAGTATTCCAGTCAACATTGTCAAAAGCTTTCTCCAAGTCTACAAATGCTAGAAACGTAGGTTTGCCTTTCCTTAATCTTTCTTCTAAGATAAGTCGTAAGGTCAGTATTGCTTCACGTGTTCCAGTGTTTCTACGGAATCCAAACTGATCTTCCCCGAGGTTGGCTTCTACTAGTTTTTCCATTCGTCTGTAAAGAATTCGTGTTAGTATTTTGCAGCTGTGACTTATTAAGCTGATAGTTCGGTAATTTTCACATCTGTCAACACCTGCTTTCTTTGGGATTGGAATTATTATATTCTTCTTGAAGTCTGAGGGTATTTCGCCTGTTTCATACATCTTGCTCACCAGATGGTAGAGTTTTGTCAGGACTGGCTCTCCCACGGCCGTCAGTAGTTCCAATGGAATATTGTCTACTCCGGGGGCCTTGTTTCGACTCAGGTCTTTCAGTGCTCTGTCAAACTCTTCACGCAGTATCATATCTCCCATTTCATCTTCATCTACATCCTCTTCCATTTCCATAATATTGTCCTCAACTACATTGCCCTTGTATAGACCCTCTATATACTCCTTCCACCTTTCTGCTTTCCCTTCTTTGCTTAGAACTGGGTTTCCATCTGAGCTCTTGATATTCATACAAGTCGTTCTCTTATCTCCAAAGGTCTCTTTAATTTTCCTGTAGGCGGTATCTATCTTACCCCTAGTGAGATAGGCCTCTACATCCTTACATTTGTCCTCTAGCCATCCCTGCTTAGCCATTTTGCACTTCCTGTCGATCTCATTTTTGAGACGTTTGTATTCCTTTTTGCCTGTTTCACTTACTGCATTTTTATATTTTCTCCTTTCATCAATTAAATTCAATATTTCTTCTGTTACCCAAGGATTTCTACTAGCCCTCGTCTTTTTACCTACTTGATCCTCTGCTGCCTTCACTACTTCATCCCTCAAAGCTACCCATTCTTCTTCTACTGTATTTATTTCCCCCATTCCTGTCAATTGCTCCCTTATGCTCTCCCTGAATCTCTGTACAACCTCTGGTTTTTTTAGTTTATCCAGGTCCCATCTCCTTAAATTCCCACCTTTTTGCAGTTTCTTCAGTTTTAATCTACAGGTCATAACCAATAGATTGTGGTCAGAGTCCACATCTGCCCCTGGAAATGTCTTACAATTTAAAACCTGGTTCCTAAATCTCTGTCTTACCATTATATAATCTATCTGATACCTTTTAGTATCTCCAGGGTTCTTCCATGTATACAACCTTCTTTCATGATTCTTAAACCAAGTGTTAGTTATGATTATGTTGTGCTCTGTGCAAAATTCTACCAGGCGGCTTCCTCTTTCATTTCTGTCCCCCAATCCATATTCACCTACTATGTTTCCTTCTCTCCCTTTTCCTACACTCGAATTCCAGTCACCCATGACTATTAAATTTTCGTCTCCCTTCACAATCTGAATAATTTCTTTTATTTCATCATACATTTCTTCAATTTCTTCGTCATCTGCAGAGCTAGTTGGCATATAAACTTGTACTACTGTAGTAGGTGTGGGCTTCGTATCTATCTTGGCCACAATAATGCGTTCACTATGCTGTTTGTAGTAGCTTACCCGCATTCCTATTTTCCTATTCATTATTAAACCTACTCCTGCATTACCCCTATTTGATTTTGTGTTTATAACCCTGTAGTCACCTGACCAGAAGTCTTGTTCCTCCTGCCACCGAACTTCACTAATTCCCACTATATCTAACTTCAACCTATCCATTTCCCTTTTTAAATTTTCTAACCTACCTGCCCGATTAAGGGATCTGACATTCCACGCTCCGATCCGTAGAACGCCAGTTTTCTTTCTCCTGATAACGACATCCTCTTGAGTAGTCCCCGCCCGGAGATCCGAATGGGGGACTATTTTACCTCCGGAATATTTTACCCAAGAGGACGCCATCATCATGTAATCATACAGTAAAGCTGCATGCCCTCGGGAAAATCCATATTAAGCGCAAGCAATCTTACTCGTTCACGAAAGACTTTTTACCACTCACTGCAGAGAATCATTTCCACCCCTAATCTTAAACAGTACGGACATAACTTTCTCTACCTCTGCAAAGAACCTGGACACTGTGTTGGGCACTCTCTTGTACTGGGATGAACACAGAATTGCAGCGTGTAAAATGATGTCAGCATCCGTCCATGCTCTGCAGAAATATAAAAAAAGTACGCCCTATAGAGATTAAAAAGAACATGACGTAATCACTAGTGCTCTCAACTGTTGATTGCGGTGGTGCTCTTTTTCAAGCGATTTTAGGGAGGAGATCGCACTGGATGCAACTGGCGATGAATGATCGTGTCTTACTTAATACAAACTCTAGTTCACATGGTCACTTCATACGCTGAGCGATTCACTATCGAAGGATGAAGAGAAATGAGTCATCCTCAGTAACTGAGAAATGTGCTCTAATTGTCTATATAAGTCTTGCAGACATTGCTGCTCACGCAGACTACTAAACCGACGTTATTTTAATGAACAATAAAGCCTTAAAGACTGGAGTGGAATCACACATTGGATATGGAAGTACGTGATTCGTTTCTGAAAAATACATGCTTATTTAAGAACGAGGAAGTTGTTCCAAGTTATTTGCCTTCCGTTTGAGTTACAAAGTTTTAACATAATATTCCGTAGAAGTATGTGCCTGATGGGACAAAAATAAATGTTCAAATGTGTGTGAAATCTTATGGGACTTAACTGCTAAGGTCATGAGTCCCTAAGCTTACACACTACTTTACCTAAATTATCCTAAGGACAAACACACACACATACACCCGTGCCCGAGGAAGGACTCGAACCTCCGCCCGGGACAAAAATAAAGATGAAATAGCAAATTAGCAAACAAACATGTGAACTGCGTTTTAGTTCAGTGATTGTGATTTTCAATAAAAGTGGACTGTATTTCGCGAAAGAATTCTACCCCATTGTCACCTCGAATATGATCCTTAGTAAGTATCAAAGGCTCTTAGTTTAACATTAATAAAGCGACGAAAGCGCAAAGTAAAGTGCCCAGTTACATGAAAGTCACCACCGCAAATGTTCGACATCAAGGTGCAATAACCACTCACTGACGGCAGCTGGAGGGTATATAAATTTGTCGCCGGCCGGGGTGGCCGAGCGGTTCTAGGTGCTACAGTCTGGAACCGCGCGACCGCTACGGTCGCAGGTTCGAATCCTGCCTCGGGCATGGATGTGTGTGATGTCCTTAGGTTAGTTAGGTTTAAGTAGTTCTAAGTTCTAGGGGACTGATGACCTCAGAAGTTAAGTCGCATAGTGCTCAGAGCCATTTTTTTTATATAAATTTGTCGAAAACAGTACAATCGTCGTTGTGGTGCTGAAGAGGAGCGATGTATCTGACGTCCAGAAGGGAAGGATCATTGGCTTTCCTCCCAAGGGTGCACGCATTTCTGAAAAAACCAACTTTGTAAACTGCTCGCATGCTACATTGGTTAAAGTGTACCGTTCATGGAAAAATTGTGCTATCCAAAATCGGGGCCGAGGCAACCGTGTCACACGAGCTGTACATGACAAGGATGAAGAATGGCTGTGGAGAAGTGTACGAGCAGACAGACGTACAACTGAAACTTCCTGGCAGATTAAAACTGAGTGCCGGACCGAGACTCGAACTCGAGACCTTTGCCTTTCGCTGGCAAGTGCTCTACCAATTGAGCTACCCAAGCACGACTCACGACCCGTCCTCACAATTCAACTTCCGCCAGTACCTCGTCTCTTACGTTCCAGACTCCAGAGAAGTTCTCTCACAAAACTTGCAGGACTAGCACTCCGCTGCAGAGTGAAAATGTCGTTCTAGACGTACAATTGTTGAGCAACTGACTGTCCAGGTGAACCAAGGGACTACCCACTGTGTGTCCTCAACGACCGTCCGGGGAACGTTGCAGCGTATGGGCTTCCACAGCAGCCGCTGACTGCTGTTCCTCGACTGCGAGGGGTGGGATTTGCACCACAGCCACACAGTTGGACGGCTACTAAGTGGTGACTGGTGGCGTTCTCATATGAATCGCGCTTAATGCTCCATCCGGCAGATGGCTGTTGGCGTTTAGGGCGCGAGACGTCCGAATGATAACATTCTGAGACAGTCGTCTATGCTTTGATATAATTTCTATAATTTGCTGCTTCATACTTACGTGACCATTTGCAGTCCAGTTACCTGATACAGAGCCTTCACTTACGAACATGACCATATGTCCTAAACTAGTATTAAGTTATACGCTGAAAAGCCAAAGAAATTGGTACAGACACGCGTATTCAAATAAAGAGATACGTAAACAGGCAGAATACGGCGCTGCGGTCGGAAACACTTATATAAGACAGGTGTACGGCGAAGTTGTTACATCGGTTACTGTTGCTACAGTGGCAGATTATCAAGGTTTGAGTGAGTTTGAACGTGGAGGTATAGTCGCCTCACGAGAGATGGGACAAGCATGTCAGAGGTAGCCATGAAGTAGGGATTTTCCCATACGACCATTTCACGACTGTGCCGTGAATATCAGGAAACTGACACCGCTGCGGCCGGAAGAAGATCCTGCAAGAACGAGACCAACGACGACTGAAGAGAATCCTTCAACGTGACAGAAGTGCAACCCTTCCGCAAATTGCTGCAGATTTCAATGCTGGGCCATCAACAAGTATCAGCGTGCGAACCATTAACGAAACATCATCGATACGGGTTTTTGGAGCCGGAGGCCCACTCGTGTATCCTTGATGACTGCACGACACTTCGCCTGGGCCCATCAACACCGACTTTGGTCTGTTCATGACTGGAAAGATGCTGCCTGGTCGGAAAAGTCTCGTCTCCAATTGTATCGAGCGGATGGACGTGTACGGATATGGGAGACAAGCTGATGAATCCATGGAACCTGTACGTCAGCAGAGACTGTTCAAGCTGGTGGAGGCTCTGTAATAGTGTGGGGCGTGTGCAGTTGGAGCGGTATGGGACCCCTGATATGTCTGGACACGACTCTGACAGGTGACACGTACGAAAGCATCCTGTCTGATCACCTGTGTCCATTTATGACCATTGTGCGTTCCGACGGACTTGGGCAATTCCAGCAGCACAATGCGACACCCCAGACGTCCAGAATTGCTACAGAGTGGCTCCAGGAACATTCTTCTGAGTTTAAACAATTCCGCTGGCCACCAAACTCCGCGGACATGAACATACCTGGAATGCCTTGCAACATACTGTTCAGAAGAGATCACCACCCCCTCCTCCTCCTACGGATGGTCAGTCCTGCAGGATTCATGGTGTCAATTCCCTCCAGCACTACTTTAGACATTAGTTGAATCCATGCCACGTCGAGTTGCGGCACATTATAATAGGTAGGCGTACCAGTTTCTTTGGCTCTTCCGTGTATGATATAGTAAACGAAATGGTATTATACACAATCCACTAACGTATTGTACCTGTTCGATTTCTCACAAGAAGTAAGAAAGTGCCGGCCGCGGTGGCCGTGCGGTTCTAGGCACTTCAGTCCGGAACCGCGCGACTGCTACGGTCGCAGGTTCGAATCCTGCCTCGGCCATGGATGTGCGTGATGTCCTTAGGTTAGTTAGGTTTAAGTAGTTCTACGTTCTAGGGGACTGATGACCTCAGATGTTGAGTCCCATAGTGCTCAGAGCCATTTTAGTAAGAAAGTTATAAGTAGTGTGGCAACAGTCCATTATAAGAAAGGTGAGTCTGTTTAGTGGAATGAGAGTACTTTAAGTTTTCTGTAAATAAATTACTATGTTTAGAAGACACTAAACGATTTTTTCAAAAATTTTGCTTGCACTTAACTTCAAGGATGACTATAATCACTCTAGAGATAATCTACTAACAACAGTCACCGCAATCAAAAAACTGGTCTGCCTCATAAATTTTCAGTTTAAAAGTTTTAAAAAAATTTCATGAAGGTGTGGACCATGAAATGAAATGTTTAAATTACTTTAGTGAGACAGAAGAAGATGGGACAGTGTAAGAAGCATTTATAGCAGTTAAAAGAAATGTTGTATATTGCAATATTGTCAATAGTGGACATAATAGGAAAGAAACCCGATTTTGTTCTTTCACCTATAGTCATAAGAAAACAAAAAGGAAGAGGATAAACACATCTCTACTTGATAAACACAAACAGAAAAACAAAAACAAAAAACCTTACCGAAGATTCCACATCAACCACTTCCGTTTTTTCTCATTGACACCCAGCACAACATATTGTATATGAATTGATTGGCCCTCCTCGTAATTGGTGACACCATTGAATGTAGTTGAGCATATTCCTTAAGGGCGGTAGGACGTCAAATGGGCCAACTTGGAGCAGGAGAGGCACCACAGGACATTTTAATTTCCACTGTCTATACTTTTACAAATAAATTCATAAAACTTTAACAGCATGATCAGGAAGGATTCAGGATTCATACTCATAGCAGTGGAAGCTCAAAAACGTAATGAAACACATTTTTTTTTACATGTGAAATTTCATCATTTTTTCACTTACTACTTAGGAAGAAAAGTGTACCTATAGCAACAAATGCAGCGAGTAATAAATGATGAAATTTCGCATGTACGTTTTTGAACTTCCACTGCGATGAGTGTGAGTCCTCAATCCTGTCTGGTCATGGTGACAAAGTTTTATGAATTTATTTGTAAAAGTGTAGACAGTAGAAATTAAAAGTCCTGTGGTCACTCTCCTTCTCAAAGTCGGCCCGTTTGACGTCTTACCCCCCCTTAACATATTGTCCAGATAAGCCTGTAGGATGTTATCCCATGCCTCCACAGCGACCTCCATAATGCCCTGTAAGGTCTCTGGTGGGACAGGACGATTGCAAACCATTCGTTTCAGCAAAATCCATGCATTCTTACCGCAGTTGAAGTCTGGAGAATGTGCAGCACATTCCATCCGACCGATTCTATGCCCCACAAGGGAAGGGTTCACACAAGATAATCACGATAGAAGCGTACACTGTCGCCCTTCGGCGAGAATCCCGCTGCAATGTATTCATCATACGGAGCCACAATGGGTGCAAGGATATCGTCCCCACACTTCACACCAGTCATCCTCCGATGTATTGGCACAAGGGATGTCGTGCCGTTACGCGTGAATCCACCTCAAAACACGACGGAACCACCTTCATAAGGTGGCGGTCTGCGACACGGTTGAGCTCGTTGCCGCCACACACGAATGTCAGTACTGTCAGGGTGAAGGCTCTCGTCAGAGAAGAGTAACGAGTCCCAGTGCTGTCCCGTCCTCCCGGACTGCGTTGCTGCCGACCCGACGCGAGCCCCGCCCTGAATGAACAAGAGCGAGGGGAGGTGCCACGAGCGACGTAATCCCTGCTTATGGAGCCTAATTCGTATCGTCTCTCTTGACGTCTGCACTCTTGTAGCTGTTTGGAACTGCCGCCCTAAACATGTAGCGTTGCGTTGAGGGTTTCTGTTTGCTGTTGTTCGCAGATATCAGTCCTTCACAGTTGTCGTTTTTCTTCCGCGGATGCTTCTGTGACGATCCCCAGTTGATCCTGTGGATGGAAACTTATTCCAGATTCTGGAGACGTCACTTTAACTCAAAGTGACATTCGCTGCGAGGTCCACTTGTCTCCTTTCCTGCTCAGTGGCTATACGGAGCCTCAGATCCTGTGTTGTTGTTGTTGTCCGAACCACCCTGAAGCAACACAATCTTCGCAACGCCACAAACTACTGCAATATTTACAGTTCAAACGCACGCCGCCGGTAGCTGAGTGGTCAGCCGGCACGGTAGCTCAGCGTGTTCTCGCAAAAACTGAGTAGAGGAATCAACGATGGACTTCAACGGATGTCTGGTGACGTCCGCCCAGACCAAACGCAACGAACAATACCGAAAAAAAAGTGGTCAGAGCGACAGAATGTCAGTCCTAAGGGCCCGGGTTCGATTCTCGGCTGCGTCGAAGATCTTTTCCTCTCAGGCACTGGGTGTTGTGTTGTCCTAATCATCATCATTTCATCCCCATCAACGCGCAAGTCACCGCAGTGGCGTCAAATCGAAAGGCTTGCACCCAGCGAACGGTCTACCCGACGGGAGGCCCTAGTCACATGACATTTACATTTTATTTCGGTCAAACTGTTGCCATGGGCTGCACATACTATCCCCTCACAATAGAAACATGGACTATTTTTCCTATAGCATTGTATTAGAAACTAACCATTGTATTGGTACCATAACGGATTTCAGGAACACATCGTTCAATATAAAAAAAAAAAAATTGGAATATGCAACACTTACTTTGACCACTGTGTTTTGAAAAACAAAATAAGAAATTCTTTAGTTTTTGAGCAACTGAAAATAGATTTGAGAGCATGGAAGGCTAGTAATGAGACTGTTATTGCTAAGGAAGGAGAGGAACACAACATTCAGTCGCAATCCCATTAGTTCTCATTATACTTGCAAATCTGTATTTCGGTCAGTGCATTGTCGTTGCAACTCAACACACTCATTCTCCTTCTACCCATGAGCCAGTAAGAATATATGGTGACATGAACTGCCGCAAGTCTGTTGAGTTGTAATGAAAATGCACTGAAGACGACGTTTTATAGCCGAAATATAGATCTGCAAGTATATTAAATTCAATTAATCATCTTGTGGTCTTGGAGTTGTTCTTGTTGCGGCTGTGCTTGCCAAGAAAACAGGACGAGGAATCCCGCCTTATCCAAGAAGCCATTTCACTGTTTTGTTTCACCCAGACATGTTTCAGCACTTTTGTGCTATCTTCAGTAGGTTATTTTTTGTATTCGAACTGGAAAATTGTTGTTACATATTAACATATAGCGGAACTTTTGGTGCATAATATTTACAATTGTCAATGAATAATAGTTGTAAAATATTTCTGTTCATAGTGCACAGTTGAAATATGCATTAACAACCTGATGCACTGTGTGTTTTTCATAACATTATGTTAAAGTTCTATTTATAGCTTTATTGGCAAAAAAAAGTGGCTGTATGTATTAGTTTACGTACCTTGCATGATGCTATTGGACATTTATTTTGGTAGATATTCTGCTACACAATCTACAACTTCTCATCTACAAATAGCAAAACGTAATTTTTATTTTTATGTTTATTATGCATTTACAAACGGAAATGAGTATATATCACTTTTTCGCGTGTAACTTACGGTTTTGATATTGTGGTGCTTTCTCATATGTTGTTGGCGAAGTGAACAGGCTGATTTCGTGACCCATGGTCAGTTGACACTGCACTTTGTACGATTTTTCAAAACATAGGCAGAGTTTTCGCCGCCATTACGTGTTGTTGTGGCTGTTTAGTATTCATTTGTTTCGTACCGTGTTTGGTTGGGTGCGGCAAGCGAGTTTGAAGTCTATCTGGCGTCTGTGGTGTTTGGTTTGCGTGAGTGTGCGTGTGCCTATGTGTGTGTGTGTTCAGGACTGGGCGAGTTAGAGAGAGAGAGAGAGAGAGAGAGAGAGAGAGAGAGAGAGAGAGAGAGAGAGAGAGACAGAGAGAGACAGAGAGAGAGAGAGAGAGAGAGAGAGAGAGAGAGAGAGAGAGAGAGAGAGAGGGGGAGGGGGTGGGACGGAGTAGTTTTGGTGTGGGTGGTATTTGTACTGGTTTTGTATGCTATGTTGGAAACTTGTGGTAAGGTCTTATGGGACAAGCTGCTGAGGTCATCGGTGCCTAAGCTTATACACCACTTAATCTAACTTGAGCTAACTCACGCTAAGGACAACAGACACGGACCGTGACAAGACGCCTCCGACCGCGCGGCTTCTATGTTAAGTCCTTGTTTCTTCAGTATATTACCCATGCTGTGTGTGACTCTGTTGTTATAAGTCATTATGTGCCATTTATTGCTTACTGTCTGCTGATTTGTTGCGTGTTGTGTTTGTTTGTATGTGTTTTCGTGGTTATGTGTTGTTGGTTTTCGTCTTTTGTGGTTTACTTTCTCTACTCTCTTCGCATCATATCCATCCTCCTGTGCAAGTTGTTTTATTGTGTTCAATTCTTGTCTGTAATCATGTTTGATCATGGGTATTTTGTTCAGTCTGTGTAGTAAATATCTGAAGCTGGCTTTTTTGTGAGTTATGGGGTGATTGGCTTGGTTATGAATAATGGTTCTTGTTATTGTGGGTTTTCTGTACCCTTGACGACTGCACAACACATAGCTTTACGCCTCAACTGGGCGCGTCAACACATACATTGGACTGTCGATGACTGGGAACGCGTTGCCTGGTCGGGTCGGACAAGTCTCGTTTCAAATTGTTTCGAACGGATGGACGTGTGCGGGATCCTCATGAATACATGGATCCTACGCGTCAGCAGGGGACTATTCAAGCTGGTGGAGGCTTTGTAATGGTGTGGAGTGTGTGCAGTTGGAGTGATATGGGACCCCTGATACGTGTAGGCACGACTCTGACAGGTGACACGTACGTAAGCATCCTGTCCGATTACCTGCATCCATTCATTTCCATTGTACCTTAAACCGAACTTGGGTAATTCCAGCAGGACAATGCGACATCCCACAAGTCGAGAATTGCTTCAGAGTGTCTTCAGGAATACCCTACTGAGTAAACACTTCCACTGGTGAGCAAACGCTCCAAACATGAATTTTATATAGAGCCTATCTCGGATTGCTTGCAACGTGCTGTTCAGAAGAGATTTCCAGCCCCTCGTACTCTTACAGATTTATCGACAGCCGTGCAGGATTCATCGTTTCAGTTCCCTCAAGCGCTACTTCAGACATTAGTCGAGTCCATGCCACGTCGTGTTGTGGCACCTTTGCGTGCTCGCGGGGGCCCTACACGATGTAAGGTAGGTGTACCAGTTTCTTTGGCTCTTCATTGTAAAGGCTAATGGGACTGCGACTGAGTGTTGTGTGGCCCTCCTTCCTTACAGTGTACTATTGCTGTTGTTGTTTAACTGTTATTTGTGTTGGCAGAGCGTGTCTCCTGGACTGGTGAAGACAGACATCTACACGGCAGCCCTGGGGCCTGAGTTCTCCGAGCAGGTGTTCGCTGACAAGCCGCACCTCTTGCCGCAGGACATAGCTTCGCTCATCTCCTACCTGCTGTCTGCGCCACCACACGTCCAGGTTGTGACCTAGTTTTGTTGACAGTTTCACTGCTTTCATATCTTAAAATATTGAATGAGTAGGCTGCATTCATTTACGCCTCAAACAGCTCTGCTTCTGCTTTCAGTGTGACGTGTAGTAGGCATAAATAAAACACAAATAAGTCTCCTTAATTCGCTACACTGTCTCTACAGAATTAAGATTCCTTTTCTAACTTTGAAGGGGTATCACAACAATTCAGGAGTTATAATAGTGAATTCATGATTCGAAGGGTGAGGGTTGTCTCTTAGAAACACAATAAATTTAAGGAGACACTTTTGGTAATGGATGCCGGGTTGTACTTTATCGCGGATGTAGTTTACAAAAGCAAGAAACACCCAATAATCGAATGATAATGTATGCCATAACACTGAAAACACTACTGTTTGAACAACGAAACAGAAGGATTTTGACTATGCAGCTAATGGTTTAGAAATAGTATGCAGTAGGCACTGACCTATCCAGTGGTCTACATGTTGTTACATAGCTGTGACATTTGAAAGAATTTTGATATAAATAATGGCTCATTTACATAAGTACCCACATGCACAGGAAAATTCTTGAATCGCAACGTGATACATACAATTTCGTACTGCACGTTTACAGGGATTCAAAATGTGGCGTGATTCTTGAGATATGACTGCTGCTAATTTTGAAATGAATGAGGAATTTAAGGTGTGACATAATTCTTAGGATATGACAGGTGATTAAATCTAGTTTTCATTATATACCTGTTGAGCCACAAGTAAAGACTTCTTCTTTCCTCATGTTTATAGCTGTGTATCCTGTCTTAATTTCTTCTTCTTGGTGGCAATTTTGACCTTCTCATCAATTCCTTGTCCAGCCTAATGTTCTTCAAGTTCTATCAAATGACTAATCCAGTCTTTTCTGCAAATCTCTGATAAAATGTCGTTCCCTATCTCCTCTTATACATCCTACTATTAGTTGCAAGACAAGAAGACTAGATAGAGGACAGGAACACAAAAATGTAGTCATTATAAGTCACCACTATCATCAGCTGTGTTAGTAATGTAGGGGAATAACTTTGCAAGTTTCAAGAGGCTCTATTGTTGAATACATGATTAACTCCACATCCCATTCTGAGTAATAAAAATACAGAATCTCTAGTGTTTGAACATCTCAAATTTCCTTGTAGTTGTCGTAATCGTATTTCTTATAATCTATTACAATCTTAAATTTGTCATTGGATCAAAGATTGAAACAGTGTCATAGACAAAATAGAATGCCATTCTGCTTCTATCCATTTCTCAGATGTACTATCTCCTGAAGGACTTATCAGAGATATCAACAGGTTTCATTTCTCACTGTTTGTCCTGTAGGAACTGTCCTCCAAAATATACATAACATAAAAGAATCAACGTTATCTATAGACATCTCTGTAAGATGTGTTTGCTCATATCTTCATTTGAAATGGCTTATCTATTTTCTTTTTAGGCTAAAATGCAACATTATCCATAAATGGATTTCTATATCGGTATTAGTAGTTCATAAAACTATTATTCTACAAGGTTTTCACCCATACTTTAAGTCATACTTACCATTATCTACTGGCACAGGAGATTTTAAAATATTGCAGATAGTGGACACAATGTAGACTTTGGTCGATTTAAATAAAAGAAAAGATTTATTTTAAACTTAAATAAAGATTTTAAAAACAGATACTGTAGGAAAGAGATTCTGCAGTTTCATTTCTAATTTCAGTACATTATCAAACCAAAATAGAATATTAGAAGAACTTTACTTTTGTAATTAGGTATAATTTTTAGTTGAACCAGTATTTTGCAGAATGTCATGTGTGTTATACTACTGAATTATGGATGTCATTTGTATTTTGTAGCTTATTGCATTTAAACTATTATATGTAAAAATAATCTAATTTTTGTTTTTGATGTCTTATTATATCAATTATGCAATTTACAAAAATAAGGAAGTTTTATCTAGTCACTTGAGAATAACAGTGAGAATATTGATTATTATCAATAATTTAAATTGTACTAGTATTCAATTACTGTGTTGCTAGTAATCATATTTTGAAAGAATATGCATATGAGGATCAGATAGCATCCATTCAAAACGTAGTGCAATGCAATTTTGATCTATTGTGAAGTTTTGTCTTTTGTTGGCATTTTCAGTCAACTGTTATTGGCTGATTGACTATCTATTTCTCTATATTTAATATGGTAAAAGTAAGGAAAGCATTAAAATAAAAACCAGCAAAAGAATAAAAATAGGTGCCATATTGTTCTGCAATATGAAACAGTAGAGGACAGCAAATGTATGAAATGGTTATGTAATGCTTGTACAGTTAACTGATAGTATACTGACTTAAAAAGGAAAAGAAAATAACTGGACACACTAAAGAAAGGAAGAGTATAATAATTAAACTAAAGAATAGGAGATATTAAAAAGATGAACATTTAGAAATGCTGAATGCCAAAGACTAAATTGATACTTTTGCCTTTTTAATGTCACATATGTTAAAAGGAAATGAAAATGAGCCCATTTCTTGTATTTTAAGGTACAATGTAGTCTGTCTTCAAAATAGATAACAAATAATTTAAAGCAGAATGCAATTTTGGAAACACTATTTATAGTTTTCAGTGGATTTTTATAAATGTAACTGCAGGTGGTGCATTAAAAATCTTGCGATTTCCAACCTCAGATATGTTTGAAATACATAATTCGTGTTGATTCAGCTCAACTTAAGGTGAATATAGTTAGTTAAAATATGTGCTTAATATGTTAAGTAGTTCAAATATGTTTTTCTCTCTCCTTGCTGTAATAAGTGGAATGAATAGTCCATGTTCCATTTTTCACATTTTTAAAACCCCGTAGGACCTAAATGTATCAACAGATAATGGTAAAGAAATTTATTAAACGATATTAAGAAATATGTAAAGTTATAATAATTATCCATAATTGTCTTTTGCAGAACCAAAAGCAAGCTTTGTAGAAAGGTAATTATAAATAAGTTGAAATTCATAATTAGATAGTGCCTATAGTTGTACAGGATGTAGAGTACCCAAATATGGTGTGACAGAAAAAGTCATTACATTGTTTTATTCTTAAAATATAAATCTGTAACCACTAAATATGAAACCAACAGTAAACTGACAATATTAAAAGATACATTTAAAAAATTAAATGACAAACTGCTGTGTCATAATGTCTGAAACAATGGTTTTAACTTTTTCAGAAGACAGTATACAGCAGTAAAGTATCCATTTAATAAATTACTACAGATACTTTTATTACCAAGACCTAATTTTCGATGTATGTAGATTACTGTTGCTACTCCAGTACAGTATATGTGGAGTCTATGTAAGAGATTCTTTGCGATGTTTGGGTTCACTGTAATTACTCTTTTAGTCTTGGAATGCACATTATTTCAAATTTTCCATATTCTATGGATGGAGAATTGTGTGTTTTATCCTTGTAATAATCACCCTTAGTGTTCGTGTTTCCTTCCACAGTACATCACAAGTGTCTGTAGTTTTAATTATTATTCTGCATCCACAACATTAGAGCAGTAATTATTCATCGGTATTTTGTACCCCATCTTATGCCAAACAGCTATCAATTGCAATTTTAATTACATTCAGAAATATATCCACTGATGGTTTTATTTAATATTGTTCTCCTCTTGAAATTTGTGCTTTGGCATGCTACTTAAATATATTACAGAAACATTGGTCGGTATAATGTTATTATTACTGAAGGAAATGTACATATTCTTCCCTCCCATACCTGATGCAGATTTTGTTTATACATAGTTTGTAAATGTTGCTATAAATTGAAAATGCCCAATACTTTTATTTTGGATTCACAGTAAGATAAGAGAAGCATCTATCTTTACCCAGTCACAGAACATACCAAAATTACTTAGTGATGCAGATAACTTGTGTATTGCCCCATTGCTCATCAAATAACTTCATTATCACTTGATTTTTTATCTGTCGTTGTGAAGAGTTAGATATTATTATATTTATCCACAAAATTTGAATGACAGAATATAAATTACCAATATCAAGTTTTGTGAGTCTAGACATTGTCTGTGGAGCACGACTTAATCTTTACAGATAATTTATTGAAATTGTCTCCATCGTAGAAATTAATATAAAGGATAACTAGTTTCAACTACTAAGCAGACTTCATAAGAACTAAAGACCAGAAAAGACAGAATACAGGTAATCACCAGAAAAAAAGAAGAAAAAGTGCATACATGCTGCAGGAAACATACTCATTCAGCTTCTTACATAATAACTTATCACATTATTGGTCACAACATACGAACTGCGTTTCATGCTTCTGTGAGCAAAGACCAAAAACAGAAAAAATATATTAGATTCAAATCACAATGCAAGCTTGGAATGGAAGAAGTTGTTATGTACAAAGCATGAGTGGATCACTTATAAATTTGAATTATATGAAGGAAATCGTAGGAGCCAACGTGTGAAATTTAAAACATGATTATAAGTTTGCTTGGTGGCCAACACAGGTTGCGATTTTCGAACTGGACTTTTGTTTACATGATACAGAGTCCAGTCAATCGCATGATAGGGCAGCACCCAGACAGGCTTAAGTAAGTGGCACAGCATTCACCAGGTCGCATCGGTCCGCCCCTGGTAGCTGAGTGGTCAGCGCGACGGAATGTCATACCTAACGGCCAGGGTTCGATTCTCCGCTCAGGGACTGAGTGTTGTGTTGTCCTTATAATCATCATTTCATCCCCATCGACACGCAAGTCACCGAAGTGGCGTCAATTCGAAAGACTTGCACCAGGCGAACGGTCTACCCGACGGGAGGCCCTAGCCACGCGGCATTTCCATTTTACCAGGCTAGGGGGAAAGAGCTAACATGCCGCTTCCACATTAGGATCTTTTTAATTTCATAGTTTACCTTGATTACTTGCATTCATTGTTTTCTGTTTTTTAACTGCGATTGACTGCTTAGCGCTTGAAACCAGTCAAATTTGATGTTAATATCTGAAAACAAAGATAATTCAAAGAGACTATATTAAGTGTTAAGAGCAATTCAAACTTTATACAAGATTAGTAATACTATGTAAATATCTTTATTATAAGAATGTATGCATTAACGCAAATTAATTGTTTTTCAGGTACATGATATAATTGTGAAACCACTTGGTGAGAAGATATAGAAGTAACATCTTCAAACGAACGTCTTTTTGTGCCACACACTCTATGCAATGTGTTGAAAGGCAGTTTTCTCAATCAGTAAACAGTTAAAAGATCCGCAGCATTTACTTATTGTATCGAAGTTAAGTCGTAAAAAAAGACACACTTTGGGAGAGGAAGCATGTTGTGAAGTGTGAACTTGTAACAGGGTATAGGGAAATCAGTGGGGACCAAGAAATTTAGTTGCAAGAGAGGGGAACCTGTTTCTGAGTTGGGCATCAATACAATTTTTTTGTGAATGAATGTGGCTAAATGTGTCTTACGAAAGATAGATCCGATTTTTGAATCGTGTTCTGTGGAACCAAAGTATTGTGTTTGGTACTGTCACTCTTTACAACGAAGGACAGAAGAACTTCTTGAGACGTATAATGTGCAGACAGGCCGTTATTCGAGCGGACAGGGTTACGTATGTGACAGTAGCTTTGTTTGCATATTACTGCCATTATTTGGTGCTGCTCAACAGTGAACTGCGCTTATTATATTGGTGAGAAAATAGTTCTTGCAGTTTATTTCTTGTAGTAGCAGTGGTGATTGAGTTAACTTGGTGTAGTGGACAAACTTCACAATGAGTGAGAAGTCTGAAGGACCGAAAGAGGAGAAAGTGGAGAAGACGTCGGCCGCTGCCGCGCGACCCCGGCTCCAGGCCTCCAGCCCTGGAGACCCTCGCTGGGCCGGCCGCCTCGCCGTGGTCACCGGAGCAAACTCTGGAATAGGGGTGGCCATCGCGCGGCAGCTGCTCCAGCTCGGCATGGTGGTGGTCGCCATAGACGTCGAGGTGTACTCTGTCCAGGTAACGCTGCCTTCCAGACCTGTCTGGGCGCCGAGCCAAACTAACAACTAGCTCGTAACCCTCTGCAGTTCTGTGAACACACTAGCTGCAGCCCTGTGCATTAAACTTACTTCGCTTCCGGTTGAGAGGTAAAATAAGTGCTGGTCATTCAAAGTAAACAATTATGTTGTTAGTTGCTCCTATAGCTGATCAATACGTTTGAACTCGGAGATGTGAATTCAAATGGCAACAAGGATAAGTTATGTAATTCAGTTCTCTCTACCTTGCACCTCTAAAACTTCCTCATTCTGTTGACCGCCATACGTGAATTCTAGCACACTTTCACGCTATACGAAGCTGCAAAATAAACTTCTAGAAGAAAGATAAAACTGTCCTGCGATTCTGCATCAGGATAATTGTAATAGGAAAGTGTTCAAAATTGAAATGGCTCTGAGCACTATGGGACTCAACTGCTGAGGTCATTAGTCCCCTAGAACTTAGAACTAGTTAAACCTGACCAACCTAAGGACATCACAAACATCCATGCCCGAGGCAGGATTCGAACCTGCGACCGTAGCGGTCTTGCGGTTCCAGACTGCAGCGCCTTTAACCGCACGGCCACTTCGGCCGGCAGGAAAGTGGAGTCAATGAAACTTAGCGACATATGGACAATACCTGTGCAGAATCGCTAGACAGCTTTATCTTCGACAAGACGAGAATCGATAGTTAAGTTTTATCTCTGACAAGGATTATCTCTGCTAATCACGAGTTACTTTGATCATGCCCCCCTTTCCTACAGTATTTATGTCGCTCTCGGACGTCCGACCGGTTAATTGGCAAGACAGCGGAGGCGCCTCGTCAGTCCTGGACGAAACGTCAGGAACAGATGACTTTCTTGGACTGCGACCTCACATCCCGAAAGATTTACCAGCAGTCACCCATCAAAGCCTGTAGGGAATTTCCCATTGATCTAGACTCACGAAATTTCGCAACAACGGAAGTTTCACAGAGAAAGTAAAGGAAATATTACGAAAATTGTTAATTTGTAACTACATCAAATAAGGAAATATTTCCTGCCACTAAAAGGAATACACTGGTAATCCGTCAAAAATCTCAGGAAGTTCTGCAGGGATTATGATATGGTTTCCAGTAGCAGGCAGAGTGATTCACGAGGAAGGTTTGTATATATAATTTACAAATATTTCGTGACAATTGGCTGCTGATCTACACTCATGCTCATAAATTAAGGATAATTGCAGTATGTGGTACCACACAACGTCGCACTACACAAAACTGGCGCTAATAGCATAGGCACAGATCTGTAATCCCACGGTATTGGTGATAAGTAGAGAACACCGTCCCGAAACGCATATGCTACAAAACGCCAGTGTTTCCTGCGCATGTACACCGACATCAGTATGGGATATGATCACGATGCACACGTACACAGGCCGCACAACGGGTTGTCATACTCTGGATCAGGTGGGCGAGCAGCTGCTGGGTATAGCCTCACATTCTTGCATCAGTGCCTGTCGGAGCTCTTGAAGTGTCCTAGGGGTTTGAAGACGTGCAGCGATACGTCGACCGAGAGCATCCCAGGCGTATTCGATGGGATTTAGGTCTGGAGAACAGGCAGGCCACTCCATTCATCTGATATCTCCTGTTTCAAGGTTCTCCTGCACGATGGCTGCTCGGTGGAGCCGTGCGTTATCATCCATCAGGAGGAAGGTGGAACCCACTGCACCCCTGCATACTGGTGCAAAATGACGTCCCGATACACCTGACCTGTTACAGTTCCTCTGTCAAAGACATGCAGGGGGTGTACGTGCACAAATCATAATCCCACCAACGGCCAGGGTGGCCGAGCGGTTCTAGGCGCTACAGTCTGGAACCGCGCGACCACTACGGTCGCACGTTCGAATCCTGCCTAAGGCATGGATATGTGTGATGTCCTTAGGTTAGTTAGGTTTAAGTAGTTCTAAGTTCTAGGGGACTGATGACCTTAGAAGTGAAGTCCCACAGTGCTCAGAGCCATTTCAACCATAATCCCACCCCACACCATCGAACCACGACCTACATACAGGTCCCTTTCAACAACATTAAGGGGTTCGTATGTGGCTCCTGGTTCACGCCAAATGAAAACCCGGCGAGAATCACGGTTCAGATTATACCTGGACTCGTCCTTGAACATGACCTGGGACCACTGTTCCAATGCCCATGTACTGTGTTTTTGAAACTATGCTCTACGGGTTTTCCTGTGACAAGCGGTCAGTGGAATGCTCCTTGCAGGTCTCCGGGCGAATAAACCGTGTCTATTCAGTCGTCTCTGGACTGTGTGTCTGGAGACAACTGTTCCAGTGGCTGCGGTGCGGTGAGGTCCCGAGCAAGGCTACCTGCAGTACTCCGTGGCCGTCTGCGAGCACTGATAGTGAGATATCGGTCTTCTTGTGGCGTTTTACACTGTGGACGTCCCGTACTGTAGCGCCTGGACACGTTTCCTGTCTGCTGGAATTGTTTCCATAATCTTGAGATCACACTTTGTGGCACACGGAGGGCGTGTGCTACGACCTGCTGTGTTTGACCAGCCTCCAGTCGCCCTAGTATTCTACCCCTCATAACGTCATCAATATGTGTTCTTTGAGCCGTTTTCAACACACAGTCACCATTAACTCGTCTGAAAACGTCTGCTCACTTACTCGCTGCACCGCAATCTGACGTGCACCAACACACCTCTGCGTATGTGGACTGCTGCCAGCGCCACCGTGGGATGACCGCAGGTCAAGTGCACCGCATGGTCATACCCCGAGGTGATTTAAACCCGCAAACCGCCCACCAGAGCGTTGTTCCACCATGTGTCAGCATGAGTGTAGAATGAAGTCTTCTGCCACCGTGAAATCGGTGCCTTCGCTATCTAGCGGTGAGAGACACGAGGCAGTCCAACTATTGCGCCACGCCAGCGCTAGCACCGCAGGTCCTTTACGAAGAGTGTATTCTGCCTGCAGACTTCTCCTACGGCACGTACAGCATCTCTGATGTTTCAAAGTAAAATAACAGTAGTAACTGATGAAGGATTGCACTTCCATTGTTTGCGATGAGGTTCCCATATCGCATAAAATATCCGTTGAAGCGTACCACAGAACTATTCGAGATCTGTGTGATAACAGCCCTATGACCGGCTGTACCCTTTCCTTCTCTGGAGTCTTCCGCCATATCTTACCGGTAATCGCAACAGGAATGAGAGCACATAAAGTCAACACATCTGTACTACCAGATAGCGTCATAGCGCTAATTAAATGAATGAAAAATTATAGTAGAGAATCCGAAATACACAAAAAATTTTGACTTACAATTTAAAATGAAAGCATTCTCCAAAGTCTTTGAATTACTGTGAGCGTCATCTTGCCAGATATGGGTAAGTGGCAAAAATCATAGAGACTCTGAATTGAGTTTGCATGCAACTCTCGGAGCGCGAGACGTACGCGTACTTGTCCATTTTTTGATTTTCTTTTTAAATACAGTCTAACGACAGTCAAAGGAGGAGGACTGAAGCAGCAGAGGTAAGACTACCAAGGCCTCTAGCCGGCTGGTTACAAACTCATACATCTGGTATAAATCAGTGAAATGAGGAATGAACGATGACAAAAGCGCACTTTAGAAAATACAGGTTTATAGAAAGAAATGGAGCGAACGCATTCAAAGGAATGAAACTCCATCTTCTGCTGGAGTTGAGGCGTACCAATCGCCCTTGTATAGGCCTGACTTTGACGTAGTGTAACGTCGAAACTGGTTGGCTAGAAGTAAACCTATATAGCGGGGATTGGTATTGTTTTTATTGAGCATTCAAAGGATGTCATAAGAACGAATACACATCAGGGGAAAAGAAATGTTGGACGTTCTAACAGGGGACGGAAAGATCAGCTGCGTTCTATTTGAAATTGGGACAGGCAAGGATGCCTAAACGAAAGTTGGACATGATGATGATCAATGAAAATTGCCGTTTCATTAATTTATAAGGTATTTGCAAACGTTTCACCTTACGTATTTTTAAACCTATCGACTGAAGACTGTAATGTTTGCACCTCTGACAGACTGACACCCCCTCCCCCCTCACTCCATTCCTGCCACCATGGTTGGGGGGATGAAACAAGTATAGAGAAAAAACACAGCAAACAAATTGCGAAATAAACTTAGATCTGCAACGGCAGATGGCAGTCCAATCACATCTCCCCAGATGACGTGACTATGTAAACAATGAAATGCAAAAAATACACTACTGGCCATTAAAATTGCTACACCACGTAGATGACGTGCTACAGACGCGAAATTTAACCGACAGGAAGAAGACGCTGTGTTATGCAAATGATCAGCTTTTCAGAGTATTCATACAAAGTTGCTGCCGGTGGCGACACCTACAACGTGCTGACATGAGGAAAGTTTCCAACCGGTTTCTCATACACAAACAGCAGTTGACCGCCGTTGCCCGCTGAAACGTTGTTGTGATGCCTCGTGTAAGGAGGAGAAATGCGTACCATCACGTTTCCGACTTTGATAAAGGTCGGAATGCAGCCTATCGCGATTGCGGTTTATCGTATCGCGACATTGCTGCTCGCTTTGGTCGAGATCCAATGACTGTTAGCAGAATATGGAATCGGTGGGTTCAGGAGGGTAATACGGAACGCCGTGCTGGATCCCAACGGCCCCGTATCACCAGCAGTCGACAGGCATCTTATCCGCATGGCTGTAACGGATCGTGCAGCCACGTCTCGATCCCTGAGTCAACAGATGGGGACGTTTGCAAGACAAAAACAATCTGCACGAACAGTTCGACAACGTTTGCAGCAGCACGGACTATCAGCTCGGAGACCACGGCTGCGGTTACCCTTGACGCTGCATCACAGACAGGAGCGCCTGCGATGGTGTACTCGACGACGAACCTGGGTGCACGAATAGCAAAACGTCATTTTTCCGGATGAATCCAAGTTCTGTTTACAGCATCATGATGGTCGCATCCGTGTATGGCGACATGGCGGTGAACGCACATTGGAAGCGAGTATTCACCATAGCCATACTGGCGTATCACCCGGCGTGATGGTGTGGGCTGCCATTGGTTACACGTCTCGGTCACCTCTTGTTCGCATTGACGGCACTTTGAACAGTGGAAGTTACCTTTCAGATGTGTTACGACCCGTGGCTCTACCCTTCATTCGATCCCTGCAAAACCCTACATTTCAGCAGGATAATGCACGACCGCATGTTGCAGGTCCTGTACGGGCCTTTCTGGATACAGAAAATGTTGGACTGCTGCCCTGTCCAGCACATTCTCCAGATCCTTCACCAATTGAAAACGTCTGGTCAATGGTGGCCGAGCAACTGGCTCGTCACAGTACGCCAGTCGCTACTGTTGATGAACTGTGGTATCGTCTTGAAGCTGGATGGGCAGCTGTACCGGTACACGCCATCCAAGCTCTGTTTGACTCAATGCCCACGTGTATTACAGTCAGAAGTGGTTGTTCTGGGTACTGATTTCTCAGGATCTATGCACCCAAATTGCGTGAAAATGTAATCGCATGTCAGTTCTAGTATAATGAATACCCGTTTATCATCTGTATTTGTTCTTGGTGTAGCAATTTTAATGGCTAGTAGTGTAAAATAGACTGGCGTCCAAAATTAAAGCAACAAAATGAAATTTTGCAAGGTTGCATTTATTTTGCCACAAAACAATACAAACAGGTAATAGTAAGTTAGAAGCAATGTAAAAAATACAGAACGCAAGCAACTGCAACATGCATAGTAGCACACAAAAATGTTTCTCGTTCTTTCCAACGTAACGGTTTTTTTTTCACGCATTACGACTACTGGTTAACGTGCTGAGTGTGGGGTGTGACCACCTCTGGCGATGATACAGATGTGGCAACGACAGGGCGCACTGTGAATGACGTCATCAGCCTCATGTTGAGGCAACAACGCACATTCTTCCTGCAGGGCTGCTCGCGGGCTTGGAGAGTGCTCAGTGGATGCTGGCGTGATGTGAGCATCGCAGGCAGGCTATGTGAGATTCGAATCGGGAGAGCGAGCAGGCCACCCTATGCGTACAATAGCTTCCGTTTCCACGAAATCAACCAGCCGTGCTCCATGAGGTCGAGCATCATGGTCCGTCAGTAAGACGCCCGGGCCCGCAGCACCCCGCATCAACCGCACATGAGGCGCCAAGAGCTCGTCACGATACCTGACAGCACGAAGAGGTGTTCGAATGGTGAAAATAATCCCTGCCGACACCATTAGGAATCCTCCTCGATATTGGTCTCTTTCTACTACGTTTGGGCCCCAAAATCGTGTGCCACGTCCCATCCAGATGCGAATCCATCGAGAATCACTCTCCAGACTAAATCCGGACTCATCTGTGAAAATAAGATTGGCCCACTGTTGGACCGTCCAGTGTCGAGGTTCCCTTCTGTATAGACGTGTGAGAGTTACACGTGCAACAGCTCTCCGACAATAAATGCACTCTTCCGAAGACTTCTGCACGCCATTTGCCTCGATACAACACGTCCAGTGAATGCCTGATGCTTTGCAGTACTAAGGCGGTAGTGACGTGACCTTACAGCCAAATAGCGGTCCTCTCTTCTGAAGTCACACGTCGGAGTTGCATGGGGTTTTTCACGGATGATGCTGTAGTATACAGAGAAGTTGCAGCATTAGAAAATTGCAGCGAAAAGCAGGAAGATCTGCAGCCGATAGGCACTTGGTGCAGGGAGTGGCAAATGTAATGTATTACGAATACATAGAAAGAAGGATCCTTTATTGTATGATTATTGATAGCGGAACAAACACTGGTAGCAGTTACTTCTGTAAAATATCTGGGAGTATGCGTGCGGAACGATTTGAAGTGGAATGATCATATAAAATTAATTGTTGGTGAGGCGGGTACCAGGTTGAGATTCATTGGGAGAGTCCTTAGAAAATGTAGTCCATCAACAAAGGAGGTGGCATACAGAACACTCATTCGAGCTAAACTTGAGTATTGCTCATCAGTGTGGGATCCGTACCAGATCGGGTTGACAGAGGAGATAGAGAAGATCCAAAGAAGAGCGGCGCGTTTCGTCACAGGGTTATTTGGTAAGCGTGATAGCGTTACTGAGATGTTTAGCAAACTGGAGTGGCAGACTCTGCAAGAGAGGCGATCTGCATCGCGCTGTAGCTTGCTGTCCAGGTTTCGAGAGGGTGCGTTTCTGGATGAGGTATCGAATATATTGCTTCCCCCTACTTATACCTCCCGAGGAGATCACGAATGTAAAATTAGAGAGATTCGAGCGCGCACGGAGGCTTTCCGTCAGTCGTTCTTCCCGCGAACCGTACGCGACTGGAACAGGGAAGGGAGGTAATGACAGTGGCACGTAAAGTGCCCTCCGCCACACACCGTTGGGTGGCTTGCGGAGTAAAAATGTAGATGTAAATGTGGTCTGGCCTGCCCTGGTCTTCGGAATTTAGTTTCGCCACAACCGAGAAACAACAGAACGATTCACATTAAGCGATCGGGTGAAACAGTTTGCGACTGTCCTGCTTTCCTTATTTGTATGGCCCGCCACCGCAGAGAGTCTGCTACACATCTTCTCTGTCCCACACTGCACCGTCTGTGAATGTGTACACAGCGATTGTGGATGTGGGGCGACCCAGCAAACACTACCTCGTTTCATAGGTGCCCTGACGTCATCGTTGGCATGGTTGTCTGTTGACTGGAATGCCTTCTTACATGCAGAACACGACTGTACGGACATCTGGTTGACAGTTTGTATGAATTACAGGACGGGGAAATAGCGGTTAGCTGCTTTAATTTTGGACACCAGTGTAAATGATGTCGAAATGAGCTTTTTATGTTTCATCACGATAGCCTTTCTGGAAATGACGTACTCTTTGTTGAAAGTCTTGAAATGCTGCTACCGTGCCGTTTTTTAAAGTATCGTATCAGAAATAGTGCCACATTTCCACCGTGGTGCTGTCATACCGAGTCACTGAGGACAGGGTGTTTCCTCTGCAGGAACTGGCGCTGAAGGAGCCACGCCTGTACTCCGTCGTGTGTGACGTCAGCGCAGAGGAGGACGTGCTGTCAACGTTCCGCTACGTTGAGGAGACTCTGGGCGGCGTCGACGTCCTCGTCTACAACGCCGGCGTCACCGGCTTCTCCAGTCTTCTCGGTGAGTTGTATTCTAAAGGCACTGCTGAGCATCGGTACATCCCAAAAAGTCGCAAATTCTGTCTTCCGTTATCCGTGCAATCATTACTCGCGACAGCATAGTTCGCTTGTGTCAAACGGGCGAAGAAAAAGCAAAGCTCTACCGTGCACACGTAATTAGCAGCTCCGCTCCCGCACATTTACACCAAGCTTTCAGCTTCACTCGGACACGACAGCAATAAACAAACATTCCAGGCCTGCGCAGTTTTCAGTGTATCCATTTTGCAGCAGTAGTTCTATTGCACTCACAAAGTTTTAATTGAAAGCTGGTAATACGCAATCTGATCAAAACTATCCACACACTCCTATGTAATGCGAAATTTTAATGAATTGACGACAGGTGCGACAGCAAGTTTAAACCTTTCAGATCCGAATTTTTTCTGGAGCAAGAAAAATTTTTCTTTATGGGGTAAAGTTCTTAGGTAATTTTTAATGATTTTAGAGGCAAGATTTTTACAAAAATATGTACTCATTTCCAAAACATACGTTCTACACTTGGCTTTATTTTATGGACTAAAATAATTACGGAATAATTCGTAATGTACAAGTGTTGCTCAGAAAGTAATGCACCACATTTTTACTTCAACAATTCTTTATTGAACATAATTGGTATTACACACACGAAAGAATGGCGTTTTATCTACACACTCTCTTTTTCCACGTAATGTCCATCCCGTTCTATGGCCTTCCTCCAGAGCAAACCAAGGGCGTGTATGCCCTGTCGGTACCAATTATTGTCCCGGTGGCGAAGCCAGTGCTTCAGTGTGTTAATGACCTCCTCATTGTCCTCAAAATGTTTTCCGCGGATGGTATCCTTTAACGACCCAAACATATGGAAGTCCGAGGGATAGACCAAGTGTGTCAGCTGTGGATAGCCTTCCCGACCGCTGCAAGTCGTGGAGCTGCGTCGAACCACCTCCTGATTACTCACCATCCGTGCCCAGCGACTAACTGGACTTCTGTCGACAGCAGGTGCTCCCTAGACTTTACACAACCGTTTGTGAATATTCCCCACAGTTTCTTTCTCTGCACTGAGAAATTCAATGACGCCACGTTGCTTGTAGCGTACACCAGCTACAGACGCCATTTTGAAACTCTGCTGCAGCTACGCTATCTGCAGGAAGTGACAGAAACTTGGCGCGCTCACTCAGAAGACTTCAAACAATACATACGTAACGTTTCGTATTCGTAGCACTGTTTTCAGCTGAGAAAAAAAACTGCGATGCGTTACTTTCTGGACAATCCTCGTAATAAACGGTCAAATGACCATTCAATAGTTACCATGCAAAACAACAATAATAATATTCAATTATACAGTGGAATACAGGTAGCAAACCACAGCTGCGTATTCTGGTGGTCACTTGCTGCTGCGCACTGCTACATTGACTTGCTGACATTTTCACAGTGATGCCCAACAGTTGGCAGCGCTTGAGCATGGTGAAAACGTTGAACATACACAAATGTGTACCTCAGATTTCCACTGCGAAATATACTTCTGTTGCAGCTAAATCACAAAGAAAAGTTAATATACACAATTGTAGTGTGAGGGTCTGAAAGGCTTGAAAGGTTGTGGGAGTACCGTGTTCTCACCAGAGCAACATGGGTGGGTCAGGAGAGTTGAGTCACTCCGACGCGCCCTAATCAATAAATGCCATTTCAGTAACGAATCCGTCGGTGACATTTCAGCGCTTCCAAAGATGCCTAAAACAACTGCTGGAGATGTGATCTTGAAGTAGAAATGCGAAGGAACAACTTCTACCAGGCGGACCTGATAGACTGTTGAACAGGGACTATCGAGCAATGGTGGAAAAAAATGGTTCACATGGCTCTGAGCACTATGGGACTTAACATCTGAGGGCCGGCCGGGGTGGCGAAGCGGTTAAAGGCGCTACAGTCTGGAACCGCGCGACCGCTACGGTCGCAGGTTCGAATCCTGCCTCGGGCATGGATGTGTGTGATGTCCTTAGGTTAGTTAGGTTTAAGTAGTTCTAAGCTCTAGGGGACTTAAAACCTTAGAAGTTAAGTCCCGTAGTGGTCAGAGCCATTTGAACCATTTTTGAACATCTGACGTCATCAGTCCTCTAGACTTAGAACTCCTTCAGCCTAACTAACCTAAGGACATCACACACATCCATGTCCAAGGCAGGATTAGAACCTGCGACAGTAGCGGTCGCGCGATTCCAGACTGAAGCGCCTAGAACCGCTTGGCCAGCAATGGTGGAGGGTGATTGTAAAAGGTCACATGAAGTCAGCGTAAAATTCACTCGCGAGCTCGAGTTACAAGGAATGTGGTAGAATGGTCACGCAGCTCTCCAATAGCCTCGCATTTCTGTAGTGACTGTGGGGCAACGCTTGATGTGTTGTGAAGCGAGACGCCAGTGGACTGTGTATGACAATGCGACGAGCCGGAATGGTCTCTCTATCCTTTCAACGCTCATCCCACCTATCTGAATAGGTTTCACGCTGTCTGCCCATTCACTCTGCGATGGTAGGTACTGGTTTAGCCGACAAAAGCAGCATTGAAGAAAATTAGACTAAATACCTGCCACGCCGGGGTGCATAACTCCACTCTCTTGGCAGTAACTGAAAGATAAACTACGCAGCGTTCGGGATTCTTGCATGAGTCGTTCAAAAAAATGTCAAAAATTTCCTTTTAGTTGCTTTGTTGTCTTTAAAACAAGACAAAAGGCAATCAACTCCGTGTTAATATCACGACAGGAATTATGCAATGTTGCTGACTGTCTCTGTAACAAGTTCTCACTAGAAAGCTGTTCAACCGGACGTACATCACCGACTCCCCTATTGCACGACAATTTTCTCAAGCATACATTTACATAATTGTAATGAAATATCACATTCTCAGTTAACGTATATCCTGCATTTAACCTCTGTCTCTCAGAAACACACACATGACCGAAACAAGATGGAAATAATAATTTTCAGAAGTGCTTTTAATTACGTCAGAGGGGACTAATGACCTCAGATGTTAAGTCCCATAGTGCTTAGAGCCATTGGAAATCTGTGATAATGAAACTAAAGAAACTTCCAGAAAATTATATTATGTCAATCTATCCCATTGGTTGTAGTTTCAGTTGATACTATAGGTGAATACATTACAGTTCCTATCTCTACATCACAATTCCAGCACGGTTAATACGTGTTTTAGGTAAAAATTTATATCCCAAAAATATGGAAGTTATTGATTTAAAGTTTTAAGAGTACGGTGGTGTTATGCATGGAATTTGGTATACTAAGTGTGAAAAAGGTCGATTAATGTTTAATGGTACTTCTTCAGATTCATAGAGAGTACGTGTAACGCGTTGCACACGGCGTTTGTCAAGTACATGGCTCGCTCGGCCCAGCAGCCGGCGTCAGAACCAAAATCCGCTCTCCTCCGGCTCCACGGAAAGCTACGCTTTCAAATGAAAAATGCCAGCCCGTAATAATTTGCTACGTTACAACCCGAAACGAATGATTTGGAGTGATGAATCACGCTACACCCTATGGAAATTCACTGGAAGAAATGCCTGGAGAACGTACTACGTATCACTTAGTGCCAAGACCAAAGTGTGAGGTAGCTGGCCTCACAATATGGTGTTTTGGTGGTGAGGTTGTGGTCCCCTTACCGCCTTTAAGAAAACTCTAAACGCGAAAGAATATGAAGCCATTTGACAGCCTGACTGTTTGAATATGCTTTTCAGTGCTCAAAAATGGCTCTGAGCACTATGGTACTTAACATCGAAGGTCATCAGTCCCCTAGAACTACTTAAACCTAACTAACCTAAGGACATCACACACATACATGCCCGAGGCAGGATTCGAACCTGCGACCGTAGCGGTCACGCGGTTCCGTACTGAAGCGCCTAGAACCGCTCGGCCACCACGGCCGGCCTTTGCAGTGCACTCTGTCATAAAGGAACATCTGTGACGCAATGGTTTGTGAACAACAACATTCCTGAAATGTACTGGCTTGCCCAGAGTTCCGACCTGAACATTGTATTGTATTCTATGTTAACCGGGGACCCAGAAACGGCGGAGAGGCTCCGTCCCCGTCGCAGCCGCAGTGGTCCGCAACCCCACGACGACTACCGCAGTCCACTTCACCCCTCCGCCGCCCCACACCGAACCCAGGGTTACTGTGCGGTTCGGCTCCCGGTGGGCCCCCCTAGGGAACGTCTCACACCAGATGAGTGTAACCCCTATGTTTGCGTGGTAGAGTAATGGTGGTGTACGCGTACGTGGAGAACTTGTTTGCACAGCAATCGCCGACATAGTGTAGCTGAGGCGGAATAAGGGGAACCAGCCTGCATTCGCCGAGGCAGATGGAAAACCGCCTAAAAAACCATCCACAGACTGGCCGGTTCACCGGACCTCGACACAAGTAACGGCGTCTCAAAATCACGTGACTATCCCTATTTGATGTTCAGAACAGGCGCAGTAGGCTGTACTCTGTACACAGATATATGAGCCGCTTCTCAGGGACTGATCTAGTTTTAAAAAATTAATTTTTGAGTTATGACAGTTACTCACAATACACGAAAATTTGATGTGGAGAAGTGGTATAACGATAACTCTCACCGAAGCCACTAGAGAGCTCTAAATGTACACTCCTGGAAATGGAAAAAAGAACACATTGACACCGGTGTGTCAGACCCACCATACTTGCTCCGGACACTGCGAGAGGGCTGTACAAGCAATGATCACACGCACGGCACAGCGGACACACCAGGAACCGCGGTGTTGGCCGTCGAATGGCGCTAGCTGCGCAGCATTTGTGCACCGCCGCCGTCAGTGTCAGCCAGTTTGCCGTGGCATAAGGAGCTCCATCGCAGTCTTTAACACTGGTAGCATGCCGCGACAGCGTGGACGTGAACCGTATGTGCAGTTGACGGACTTTGAGCGAGGGCGTATAGTGGGCATGCGGGAGGCCGGGTGGACGTACCGCCGAATTGCTCAACACGTGGGGCGTGAGGTCTCCACAGTACATCGATGTTGTCGCCAGTGGTCGGCGGAAGGTGCACGTGCCCGTCGACCTGGGACCGGACCGCAGCGACGCACGGATGCACGCCAAGACCGTAGGATCCTACGCAGTGCCGTAGGGGACCGCACCGCCACTTCCCAGCAAATTAGGGACACTGTTGCTCCTGGGGTATCGGCGAGGACCATTCGCAACCGTCTCCATGAAGCTGGGCTACGGTCCCGCACACCGTTAGGCCGTCTTCCGCTCACACCCCAACATCGTGCAGCCCGCCTCCAGTGGTGTCGCGACAGGCGTGAATGGAGGGACGAATGGAGACGTGTCGTCTTCAGCGATGAGAGTCGCTTCTGTCTTGGTGCCAATGATGGTCGTATTCGTGTTTGGCGCCGTGCAGGTGAGCGCCACAATCAGGACTGCATACGACCGAGGCACACAGGGCCAACACCCGGCATCATGGTGTGGGGACCGATCTCCTACACTGGCCGTACACCACTGGTGATCGGCGAGGGGACACTGAATAGTGCACGGTACATCCAAACCGTCATCGAACCCATCGTTCTACCATTCCTAGACCGGCAAGGGAACTTGCTGTTCCAACAGGACAAAGCACGTCCGCATGTATCCCGTGCCACCCAACGTGCTCTAGAAGGTGTAAGTCAACTACCCTGGCCAGCAAGATCTCCGGATCTGTCCCCCATTGAGCATGTTTGGGACTGGATGAAGCGTCGTCTCACGCGGTCTGCACGTCCAGCACGAACGCTGGTCCAACTGAGGCGCCAGGTGGAAATGGCATGGCACGCCGTTCCACTGGACTACATCCAGTATCTCTACGATCGTCTCCATGGGAGAATAGCAGCCTGCATTGCTGCGAAAGGTGGATATACTCTGTACTAGTGCCGACATTGTGCATGCTCTGTTGCCTGTGTCTATGTGCCTGTGGTTCTGTCAGTGTGATCATGTGATGTATCTGACCCCAGGAATGTGTCAATAAAGTTTCCCCTTCCTGGGACAATGAATTCACGGTGTTCTTATTTCAATTTCCAGGAGTGTATTATTCCTCTCACGCCAGAGTGAAATGCGTTCACGGGAATAGTGGTGTAAGTATAGCGGCAAGTGCACGTGGTATTGTCCTTTTGTGTTATTCTGCGTGTTTGTTTACGCTCTAAAATCAAAAGGGCAGTGTATCAGTCCTCGTAAGTGTCAGAGTTGTTTCCTTTTTTTAGATCTGTAATATTCCGATGTTATTAAAGCAGAAATTGTCTTTATAGGGGACGTTTGCACTCCATGTTGAAGTCTAGGTGAAAGTCTAGACGAATCGAGCAGTGATGTCTCGCGTTAAATACATAAACCATAAAACTCAGCCGGCCGTGTTGGCCGAGCGGTGCTAGGCGATTTAGTCTGGAACCGCGCGACCGCTACGGTCGCAAGTTCGAATCCTGCCTCGGGCATAGGTGTGTGTGATGTCCTTAGGTTAGTTAGGTTTAAGTAATTCTAAGTTCTAGGGGACTGATGACCTCAGATGTTAAGTCCCATAGTGCTCAGAGCCATTTTTGAACCATAAAACTCATCCCTCTCAACAATGCTGTGCAACCTGTCACGGAGGCAAAAAGGAAAGACTTGATGACACTTCTGCCGTACATTCCTCCAGTGCACGACGGTTTCCTCAACCTACTGACAACTGCAACTTCGGCTCAGGTACCTGGACCTGGACATGTTGGCCCTTTGGGAGAGGAAGTTCACGTGGACGGTGAAATCGAGTACACAGACATGCTCCATTATAAAACCTCTTGATATATCAGCATGACAAGATCTACATTTTAAGAAATTTCGACTTTTAGAAACAACAGTTTGTTTATAATTCGAAGAGGAACGCACTGCTGAACTATTAGACAGACGCAGTGGACAGCATTCTAGTAATTAACAACAGTAATGCAATAACTTTAACTCACTTTGTGAGATAAACGTGCACAATGGGAGCAACAAGTGCAGACTCGCATTACTGTGTCATATTATCTTTATGTTTTATGAATAAATTGCAATTATGGAGATTAAAAATGGGAAGAGTGGTACAAATCTCGGTTTATACCACTTTACCTTTCACCGCGAGTAAATTTCTGAGAGGAAAAGTGGTACTCGAACTTTTAGGAACTAGAACAAGGAATTTAAGGTACAAATATCTAAAATGTCTGTAGTAAACGTAATTATAATATTTGATTGTACATTTCATCTGATCAATCACTAATTATTGTGAAGCATGTGTTTACATTGAACGAAAAAAAATTCAGTTATATCAGTTTGGCTCCTAGCTTCTCATACACTGAAGCGCCAAAGAAACAGGTATAGGCATGCGTATTCAAATGGAGAGGTATGTAAACAGGCAGAATACAAGACAACAAGTGTCTGGCGCAGTTGTTAGATCGGTTACTGCTGCTACGAAGGCAGGTTATCAAGATTTAAGTGCGTTTGGACGTGGTGTTATAGCCGGCGCACGAGCGATGGGACACAGAATCTCCGAAGTAGCGATGAAGCACGGATTTTTCTCATACGACCATTTCACCAGGGTACCGTGAATATCAGGAAGGGTAAAACATCAGATCTCCGACATCGCTGTGGCCGGAAAAAGATTCTGCAAGAACGGGACCAACGACGACTGAAGAGAGTCGTTCAACGTGACAGAAGTGCAACCATTCCGCAAAGTGCAGCAGATATCACTGCTGGTCTATCAACAAGTGTCAACGTGCGAACAATTCATCGAAACATCATGGACACGGGCTTTTGGAGACGCTGGTCCACTCGTGTATCCTTGATGACTGTACGTCACAAAGCTTTACGCCTCGCCTACGCCCGTCAACGTGTTACAAACGGGACACGAATGGAAGGACCAGACCCCTTTGCTTTTTTCTTTTATCACTCGTTTATTATCAGAGAAATACACATTTTAAGACAAAATTTAACTACATGAAATATTTCTCCCAGTAAAGGTTAACATAAGCAGTAACAAAACTTAGTTGTCTTAAGGGTTTCTGATGGCAACAAATTTTAAGGAGGCAATGTAAGGTTTATATCAATTTAGCTCAAACACGTAGCTAGTGACTGAATCACGACACAGACACCTCAACAATTTCTGTAACAAAAAATGGCGTGAATTTGTACTCACAGTAACCAACTAATAAACAGCCTTGCCATTGAATAGGTAGTAGGCCATTTGGAACGAATTAGTAACACTGAGCAACTAGGGGAGTTAATACCAACAGTCTTTAAATGTCTAGCTCCCCATTAAATAAACAAACTTACAGTAATTAAATGAATAACAAACGCTCCACTCAAACACTTCAGTGAAAGCCATGCCAAAATGAAGATTCCATTGACTGACTAGCAGAGCCCACACTAAACCTCATTTCTGTGTTCCCAGACACACATGGTGCAATCTTATATAAGACAAGATTTTGAAGGGAGCACATCAGTAAAACCGGTAGTGGAGCTCACTCGTGCCACTAAAAACTGAGGTACTAGACCGGGGCACAAGGTGGTATACAGTGAGGTTGCCTTAGTGCTATACTGCGCTCCGAAATATTAATTCAAATGGCCAATTCAAAATTAAGTACACATAAACCAGCATTAATTAACGAAGAGTGACACGAGGTCGCTCGAAGCGATGACAACACTTAATTGAAAAGACGAATGCCGGAGGCGGCAGTAACATCAAACACCTTCCCCGAGTTTTAACCAGCAGTCACTTCCCGCTATACAAGTAAACATTTAACCAAGCACAAGGGAGGAACCCGAAAGAGAAAATTCAAATAAAACCACCAAAAGATTATAAAGGACAAGGAACCCCAACTATTTAAATTTAAAAGAATTATCTCTCCCCACAGGCAGTGTAAACGCTAAGGCCACACTTAAGAGGACACCAAAGTTGGTTACAAAAGTCTTATACATTTGCTCCTTTTCTTTTAAAAGAAACACAAGGCTGCTTAACTTCTCCTGGACGTCCGGTATGGTTCGGGTAGGGTACACCAGGCAGCAACCCAGGCTAGGCGGTCGCAAGCAGGAGAGCAGACAGGCAGGCAGTCAACACATATCCTCCATGGTGAACCGGCAGACCGCGTACAACCAACTCCACGTATACGTGGTTGCTTCCCCTCTCGTACCTTGCGGCGTCTCAGCAGGTAGCCCGAGCAAACGTCAACTGCCACTCGCCCCGCGAATTCGGAAAACAACAAGACAAGCAAAGATAAGAAACTCAACAGACGCTGGACTGTTGATGACTGTAAACACGTTGCCTGGCCGGACGAGTCTCGTTTCAAATTGTATCGAGCGGATGGACGAGTACGGGTATGGAGACAACCTCATGAATCCATGGACCATGCCTATCAGCAGGAGACTGTTCAAGCTGGTGGAGGCTCTGCAATGGTATTGGGCGTGTGCAGTTGGAGTAATATGGGCCCTTATATTCCAGATAAGACTCAGACATGTGACACATAAGTAAACATCCTGTCTGATCACCTGCATACATTGACGTCCATTGTGCATTCCGAAGGACTTGAGCTATTCCAGCAGGTCAGTGCGACACCCCATACGTCCAGAATTGCTACAGAGTGGCTCCAGGAACACTATTCTGAGTTTCAACGCTTCCGCTGGCCACCATACTCCGCAGACATGAACATTATTGGGCATATCTGGGATGCCTCGCAACGTGCTGTTCTGAAGAGATCTCCACGCCCTCGTACTCTTACGGATTTATGGAGAGCCCTGCGGGATGCATGCTGTCAATCCCCCCCAGCACTAGTTCAGACACCAGTCGAGTCCATGGCACGTCGTTTTGCGGCAGTTCTGCGTGCCCGCGGAAGGCCCTACACGATATTAAGCAGGTGTACCAGTTTCATTGGCTATTCAGTGTATGTACTGTATGGTAAGTGGAGACTGCACGACCCGTCGCCTGTGTTCCAGACGGTTCCCCGGCCGAGTGGCGGCGCCTGCTGGACGTGAACGTGGTGGCGCTCTGTCTCTGCACCAGGGAGGCCGTGGCTTCGATGCGCCGCCGGCACCTCGCCGACGGACAAGTGGTGCTCGTCAGCAGGTACTGCAGCTCAGCGCCTCGCCACTCTATACCGTCCTAGTACCATCTGTACGTGTACCCCCATCCCACTAACTATTAAACAGTGTACGGCGGAGAGTATTTGTTGCCCTGCTACCCATATTCACATCCATTCCCACATCCAGATGTTCGTGTACATCCACACTCACTCCCATATGCATCTTGTCATCAACATCCCCCATCACTTTGACACCCTCGTAACAATCTGTGTCAATATCGTCATCCACTTCCACATCACTCCCACAAATACACTACTGGCTATTAAAATTGCTACACCAAGAAGAAATGCAGATGGTAAACGGGTATTCATTGGACAAATATATTATACCAGAACTGACATGTCATTACATTTTCACGCAATTTGGGTGCATAGATCCTGAGAAATCAGTACCCAGAACAACCACCTCTGGCCGCAATAACGACATTGAGTCAAACAGAGCTTGGATGGCGTGTACAGGTACAGCTGCCCATGCAGCTTCAACACGATACCACAGTTGATCAGGACTAGTGGCTGGCGTATTGTGATGAGCCAGTTGCTCGCCCACCATTGACCACACGTTTTCAGTTGGTGAGAGATCTGGAGAATGTGCTAACCAGGGCTGCAGTTGAACATTTTCTGTATCCAGAAAGGCCCGTACAGGACCTGCAACATGCGGTCGTCCATTATCCTGCCGAAACGTGGGGTTTCGCAGGGATCAAATGAAAGGTAGAGCCACGGGTCGTAACACATCTGAAATGTATTGTCCACACACATCTGAAACGTAATGTCCACTGTTCAAAGTGGCGTCAGTGCGAACAAGAGGTGACCGAGACGTGTAACCAATGGCACCCCATACCATCACGCCGGGTGATACGCCAGTATGGCGATGTCGAATACACGCTTCCAATGTGCGCGGCAAGGTAGGAGTAGGAAAAATGCAACAGGGAATAACAATATTAATGTGCTAATAGTAAACTGCAGGAGCGTCTATAGAAAGGTCCCAGAACTGCTTTCATTAACAAACGGTCACAATGCCCACCTAGTACTAGGGACAGAAAATTGGCTGAAACCGTAAACAGAAATGAAATTCTAAACTCAGATTGGAATGTATACCGCAGAGACAGGCTGGACAGTGAAGGGGGAGGTGTGTTTATAGCGATAAAAAAGTGCAATAGTATCGAAGGAAATTGTCGGAGATCCGAAAAGTGAAATAATTTGGGTGAAGGTCACAGTTAAAGCAGGCTCAGACATGGTAATTGGATGTCTCTATAGGCCCCCTGACTCAGCAGCTGTTGTGGCTGAGCACGTGAAGGATAATTTAGAAAATATTTCAAGTAGGTTTCCCCACCATGTTATAGTTCTGGGTGGAGATTTTAATTTGCCGGATATAGACTGGGAGACTTAAACGTTCATAACGGGTGGTAGGGACAAAGAATCCAGTGAAATTATTTTTAGTGCTTTATCTGAAAACTACCTTGAGCAGTTAAACAGAGAACCGACTCGTGGCAATAACATGTTAGACCTTCTGGTGACAAACAGACCCGAACTATTTGAAACAGTTAACGCAGAACAGGGAATGAGCGATCATAAAGCGGTTACTGCATCGATGATTTCAGCCGTAAATAGAAATATTAAAAAAGGTAGGAAGATTTTTCTGTTTAGTAAAAGTGACAAAAAGCAGATTACAGAGTACCTGACGGCTAAACACAAAAGTTTTGTCTGAAGTACAGATAGTGTTGAGGATCAGTGGACAAAGTTCAAAACCATCGTACAATATGCGTTAGATGAGTATGTGCCAAGCAAGATCGTAAGAGATGGAAAAGAGCTGCCGTGGTACAACAACCGAGTTAGAAAACTGCTGCGGAAGCAAAGGGAACTTCACAGCAAACATAAACGTAGCCAAAGCCTTGCAGACAAACAAAAATTATGCGAAGCGAAATGTAGTGTGAGGAGGGCTATGCGAGATGCGTTCAATGAATTCGAAAGTAAAGTTCTATGTACTGACTTGGCAGAAAATCCTGAGAAATTTTTTGTCTTATGTCAAAGCGGTAAGCGGATCAAAACAAAATGTCCAGACACTCTGTTACCAAAATGGTACTGAAACAGAGGATGACAGACTAAAGGCCGAAATAATAAATGTCTTTTTCCAAAGCTGTTTCACAGAGGAAGACTGCACTGTAGTTCCTTCTCCTGATTGTCGCACAGATGACAAAATGGTACATATCGAAATAGACGACAGACGGATAGAGAAACAATTAAAATCCCTCAAAAGAGGAAAGGCCGTGGGACCTGATGGGATACCAGTTCGATTTTACACAGAGTGCACGAAGAAACTTGCCTCCCTTCTTGCAGCGGTGTACCGTAGGTCTCTAGAATAGCGTAGCGTTCCAAAGGATTGGAAAAGGGCACAGGTCATCCCCGTTTTCAAGAAGGGACGTCGAATAGATGTGCAGAACTATAGACCTATATCTCTAACGTCGATCAGTTGTAGAATTTTGGAACACGTATTATGTTCGAGTATAATGACTTTTCTGGAGACTTGAAATCTACTCTGTAGGAATCAGCATGGATTTCGAAAAAGACGGTCGTGTGAAACCCAGCTCGCGCTATTCGTCCACGAGACTCAGAGGGCCATAGACACTGGTTCCCAGGTAGATGCCGTGTTTCTTGACTTCCGCAAGGCGTTCGATACAGTTCCCCACAGTCGTTTAATGAACAAAGTAAGAGCATATGGACTATCAGACCAATTGTGTGATTGGATTGAGGAGTTCCTCGATAACAGAACGCAGCATGTCATTCTCAATGGAGACAAGTCTTCCGAAGTAAGAGTGATTTCAGGTGTGCCGCAGGGGAGTGTCGTAGGACCGTTGCTGTTCACAGTATACGTAAATGACCTTGTGGATGACATCGGAAGTTCACTGAGGCTTTTTACGGATGATGCTGTGGTATATCGAGAGGTTGTAACAATGGAAAATTGTACTGAAATGTAGGAGGATCTGCAGCGAATTGACGCATGGTGCAGGGAATGGCAATTGAATATTAATGTAAACAAGTGTAATGTGCTGCGAATACATAGAAAGAAAGATCCCTTATCATTTAGCTACAATATAGCAGGTCAGCAACTGGAAACAGTTAATTCCATAAATCATCTGGGAGTACGCATTAGGAGTGATTCAAAATGGAATGATCATATAAAGTTGATCGTCGGTAAAGCAGATGCCAGACTGAGATTCATTGGAAGAATCCTAAGGAAATGCAATCCGAAAACAAAGGAAGTAGGTTACAGTACGCTTGTTCGCCCACTGCTTGAATACTGCTCAGCAGAGCGGGATCCGTACCAGATAGGGTTGATAGAAGAGATAGAGAAAATACAACGGAGAGCAGCGCGCTTCGTTACAGGATCATTTAGTAATCGTGAAAGCGTTACGGAGATGATAGATAAACTCCAGTGGAAGACACTGCAGGAGAGACGCTCAGTAGCTCGGTACGGGCTTTTGTTGAAGTTTCGAGAACGTCCCTTCACCGAGGAGTCAAGCAGTATATTGCTCCCTCCTACGTATATCTCGCGAAGAGACGATGAGGATAAAATCAGAGAGATTAGAGCCCACACAGAAGCATACTGACAATCCTTCTTTCCACTAACAATAAGAGACTGGAATAGAAGGGAGAACCGATAGAGGTACTCAAGGTACCCTCCGCCACACACCGTCAGGTGGCTTGCGGAGTATGGATGTAGATGTAGAAGTGACTGTATTTAATTCGTTTATGTAGGGACTCCAAGCAATCACTAATCGGTGTCTAAAGCAATACTTCAACTTCACCAATCATTTCCAGTAGGTCATGTGGAAGTACCTGCCAAATTCTAGTGTCTGGATAATACAATAAGATTTCCATCATTTTCTCCAGGACACTACTAAAACCATACGTATCCCGTTCACTCTGCAGTTGATCTAAACACTGGTGATTTCTTCTCACTACACCCATAAATTCTCCTTAGATTCTGAAACCAGTTCCCTTGTAAGTTATGTGCTAAGAACACAGCAACTGGTTTGACACAGGTCGAGTTACTGCTGATAATGATTTAAAAAACTGGAGCATAGTCAGACATAAACACAATGGTGTTTACAGAACCCACTCTTTCTTTAACGTATTTCAAACGAAAACACAGTAAGCAAATTGCAAGGTACACGAGGCGATCGACATGGTTGAAAATGAACACATTTGGAACACTGCGATCACGGCGTATGAAGTGTGTTCATTTTCAGTGGGCAGATGTCTCCATTATTTGAAAAGTAAAATGCAGTTGCCGGCCGGAGTGGCCGAGCGGTTCTAGGCGCTACAGTCTGGAACCGCGCGACCGCTACGGTCGCAGGTTCGAATCCTGCCTCGGGGATGGATGTTTGTGATGTCCTCAGGTTAGTTAGGTTTAAGTAGTTCTAAGTTCTAGGGGACTGATGACCTCGGAAGTTGTCCCATAGTGCTCAGAGCCATTTGAACCATTTTTTGAAAATGCTGTTGCCTTTCCAGCACCATATCTGTCAAGAACCATAATAAATAAAAAGCTGGAAATCATGTGCAGTCAAACCTTGGGTGTCATTCACACATACTCTATCTTCTTCTCACTTCAGAAGTTTGTCAGCCTGAACGTCCGTCATTATAATATGAATTAAGTTTTCATCTAGATAATTAGAATCAAGCTGCTTTTGCATCCAGCTGCTTTTGCTGTTTAAGATACCTTACTGCGTTATCACTTTTTATCTTCATTTCTCCAACCGACAATTTCACACTCACTGCATCATTTTCATGTTTCTTCGTTTCATAGGCAATATCAAAATCCGTTTTATGTTATGCAAATTTGTTTTCTCAATAAGATGAATTCTTCCCCCCCCCCCCCCCCCCCCCCCCGCTGCTATTCGCTATTCGTGCACTTCCTCCATCTTGCAGAACTCGTCCAACAGGAACACCCTGCAGAAAAAACAACGACAAGTGTCTGCACAGACAAATGAATTTGAAAATTTCATGCGTGGCGCGAGAGAGTCGTATTACTCTTTGTACCTGCCTACTCTGCATTCTCATTCCCATGAATAAATGTTCTTCCAAGATCTGGAGTGTCTCCCACATGTTTTGGAAAACATTTTAGGAAGCTCTTGTTTTCTATTGTAATCACTTTGATGCTAAATGGGAGGGGCTAGCTATTTTGTTCGTGCTCACACTTCTGAGTGATAACATTGGACGTGTTTTTCTGGCCGCTTGTGGCCCGAACCCTTCATAATATAACGAACATGGTTCACTCGTTTGTAAGCAGTTTCCCACTCTTCAAAACCTGAAGAAAATGTTAAGACAGTATTCGTAAGTCATGTACATAGGACCAACAAAGTTCACTAAAACGTGACTAACACAATATATATAAAATACAAACCTGCAATTCTATCAAATTCTCTCACATGGCTTTCTTGAAGATATTCTCTGAGTACAACATGGTGAGAAATGATAGAGAACAATATGGGCAGCTAATGCGACATTTTCGACCCTTTTTGACCAATTTAATTCCATGCAGCGTTATGTGACGCCGTTTTAATGAATTGCGTCTCATAACTGTTATTCCGCACTGTAGACACAGTTCACTGCCTTTTCTTTTCTTCAACACATAGTACCTCAATTTCATCAAGTTTCCTCACATGGGCATAGAGGTTCTTTCGCATTTGAAACTAGGAATGCATTCCTGACAATTACAGTATCGTGCGAATCACTCATGTTCACCGACATATGCTAATTTACGGGCTTTCAAACAGAAACTAATGGTTGCCCTCAAGTTTTGGCTGGTTTCGTTGTCTAGGGGCTGGGATACGTAGTTGCCGCATTACATGCCAAATACTGCTGAGTCTACAGTATACAATATTAATACACACATGAAACGAATGGTCGAAGGTTCCTATCACTCGTCAATTTATTGCGAATTTCACGCCCGGGTTCCCGGGTTCGATTCCCGGCGGGGTCAGGGATTTTCTCTGCCTCGTGATGACTGGGTGTTGTGTGATGTCCTTAGGTTAGTTAGGTTTAAGTAGTTCTAAGTTCTAGGGGACTGATGATCATAGATGTTAAGTCCCGTAGTGCTCAGAGCCATTTTTTTTATTGCGAATTTTGAACGTAACATGGAAATTTATAAATAAAATATTGCAATTAAATAAAATATTCAGGTACTATTTTAACTACTTTAAATTATGAGTACAATAGCAGAAGCACCTTTAAGAATGCCGCTTATTACTGTAAAACACTTATTGGTGTCGATGGTCCAGCAGTTAAATAAAATATAAGTTGAATAACAGGGAAATAATAGATTCCTACTTCATGTAATTAGTTATGAACAACAACACAGCTTGTGAGATGTTCACTTCTAAACTCATACTACGTCTTCACAACAGGAGCCACGGTAATCTCACAAGTGCAGAAGTAGGCACAACGAAATATTTCTATCTCCCGCGACCACGCGCAAACTGCTCAACCCTCCCCAAGTGCTTTCTGCGGCCGCCATCGCGCCTCCTCGTCAAGCACTCCTCCGTGTCCTCTCGTGTCACCCGATGCTCCTCCCCCACTTCCATACAGTCGCCTCCCGTAGTAACGAGCGCTGTGATTGGTAGAGCGCTCCCGCAATGTCTCCAAGCCAATGCATACTCACAAACATACTGAAACACATATGAAATACTGGGTTTACATTTAAATAACTTGAAATTAAGTAAATATTCATACGACTGAACCATGTCATGCTTATTAACACGTTCACTGCCACTGTAATTGGCCTTCCGTTGCCACGTAACCAATTATTTTTTTAATAGAATCTCAAACTGTATCGCTAAAATAATATTAAATGTATTTATTTTATAAGTAAATGATAAAATTTACTCTTGTGAAACAATTTTTTTTTGGGGCGCACTAAGGTGTCAGTGGCGTATCAGGCCACGTTCTGTAGCGGATGGGCATGGACGCGCTAGTGCGTCGCGTTTATTTTTCCTGAAAATTGTGACAGTTTAGAGTACCACATTTTTATTTTATATTCAGAAATAAAACGAAACATCCTACTGACAAACGACATGCTTATAGAACAAAAACAAACGCAACATCTTGAAGAAACTTCCGGAATACAATGTATTCAAAGCTCAGAAAGGATACAATCAAGAACTTAACCTATTACTCTCAAACAAATAAAATAAATACAAAGTTCAACAATAGTACCTACACATAACTGTCGAAAAATGAAAGAACAACGAAAGTGCTATCTGCCTTTAGAGGCGGTGAATAAGACAACAATTCAAACAATACCCTGCTTTATTTGAGCAATTTGGGCACTCGTAAATCGTGTCTGTTCGTTGTCCTCGGCTGGCGCATGATCTGCACTTTTTTCTCGGTGGTTTTGATTTTCCAGTTGATTCTCGTTTTACCACAACATGTTGGGGATTTCTGACTGGCCGTTCTACCTGCTTTTGTGGGAATAGTGCTCTTATAATACTGAGTCTGATTTCTTGGGAAGGCATTTTTGTGCCAGAATATTTATTGTGTAGGGCATGTGCGTTTGTCAGCATCATTTCCATAACGAGGATAAAAGGTTTCTTGTACCAGCGTATAGTTTTTCGTTCCGAGAAGTAATATGATAACATCTGATCGTGCCGATCAACTCCCGACATAAATTTATTGTAGTTTACAATGGCCAAGGGCTTAGATTTCCTCTCCTTTCTTTTGTTTTCAACCTCAACCACTTCATTTGTAAATGCATTAGAAATGTAGCAAACCTCCCTCTTATCACGCCACTTACCTATCATAACTGCTTCAATAAATCTGGCAGAGTCTTCACCTTTTCGTAATTTTGCCTTGTGTATTTCCTTGAGTGTATCCTTCCTATTCGCCCTCAGAGTTCCCGTGCAGTGAGTCTTCTTATCCAGAAGCAACTTAACCAATGCGAAGCTATTGTAGTAGTTGTCCATGTAGACGTTGTGACCAGCATTCAACTTTTCATCCAGTAAATGAAGAGCAATTTTTTGCGCATGGCCTCTTCCTCATAAATCGTCCAGCGTGCCAATGTATACCGCGAATTTTAGGACCATTCCAATGGTAGTTGTCAAAATATATAGCTTTATGGCATATTTGTGAATTTTACTTTTGATGTATTGGCAGAAAAGTAATCTTCCACTCCAAAGGTTCATTGATTCGTCCAGTGACAGTTCCCGTCCAGTGTAATACACATGGCACATCCTTTCATTGAAAAATTGATAACATGACGTAATTTATACAACCTGTTGGATGGTTTTGGTTCACCCTGTTTTGAATTTTCAGAAATATGCAATGCACATAGTACTAGAAGAAAACGATTTCTTGAAATACTATCGGCAATTACTTCCTCGTGAAATAAAGGGTCCTTTTTCCAATAGTTCTGCAACTTCCTCATCTTTACTTTTCCCATGTGCAGGAAAACTCCTAAGAACACTAACAATTCGCAAACCGTCACATCTTTCCAACAATTTATTCGTGATTGTTCTTTGGTTCCCACAGAAAGGAATAATTCAATTGCGTTTCGATTTGTTCCTTCTACAACTTTCAATAGAAATTCGTCCGTCAGCAAACGACGAAAATAATCTAAGGGAGTGTTTCTCGTTGCTTGAATTAGCAGTTCCTCATTTTTTATAAACGGGCAGTTTACCATTCCAGCTGGCTCACTTCCCACGCAACACTTGTGTCAGCTACGTCACCACCCCTTCTGCCCTTTCCCTGTCGTTTGGAGTCGCAGCCATTCCTACAGCATCATCTAAAGCAAACTCGACTCGGCTCCGTCATCCTCTTCACTGGATTCCCACCCGTTCTCCCCACTGGTCAATTCCGTTTCCGAATCGCTTTCTTCTAATATCCGTAATAATTCTGCATCTGTTAGTTTTTTGCGTTTATTGTGTCCCATAAGAATTAGGTTCTGAAGCGCCCGCCGTGTCACGATTGTTTTCGAATTTCAGCCCCTCAACGGAGAAAAACTGTAGGGAAAAAACGCGAACCGCACCCCGACTAAACCGTGGTGCCTCGCAACAGCTGAGTCTCTCTCCGCGCAGGCGCGTCCACGGCATGTGAACCAGTATCGGCCGGGTGCGCTGGTACGCCGATGGCAGCGAACGTGTTAAATACATAAAAAGGTTAAATAAACATATATCAATGGAATAGAAACAAAAGTAGGCCAGTAGTCTAATGCCTCTGTGCTTTCAAAAACAGAGTAAATTTCTTCATGAATAGTATGTATCGGATATAAGGAAAGACGTAGACGAATAAATATATTTACAGGCATTCTGCTACCGTTTTTTCGTGTAACTGTGGAGTACTTATGGCCTGACGCGATCAATAGTAATCGGCCACTTTGACCTCCAGTAACTCATGTACTATTCAAGTTACATGCCTGTAATTCATACCAATTTAGGTTTACACTAACAGATTTCTAAAGACACGTCGATCGACAAAATCGGCTGACCCGTTTAGATTTTGTAAACTCGTTGCTGGATGTTACTTGTATAATTTACATCCAGATACTAAACTTCAAAATAATAAAGATATTGAAAATATGATTACACCATCAGAATTGTCATGCAAATAATGGTAAAGTACATGTGTCTTATCAAGGTTTCATGATTCCTCTGGCTATTATTAATTTCTCCATGAACTGTGAAATGCCTGCCATTATGGTTTCACAAAGTCCGCTATCTTTGGCATTCTCGGCGTACAAATCTCCTTCATCGACACAAAGCAGAGTCCCCATCACAGGGTCTACGTGGAATTCCCAGCCACGCGGTCGGCCTGGACCACGCTCTGTGGCTGCCCCTCTTGCTGCGGCTAATGTTCGCCACGACGCGGTTGGGTTGCTTGCCGAGCAGCCCGTGCGGCCACAACAACTCCGAACTTAGAATATTTTCAGAGCGCCACACCTCGCCCATTACCTCACAACAATAACAAGGAATAGCGACAAAAATGAACAGCAACAACGAAACAACAGTAACCAGCAACAACGATGTAATAAAAATCAGCAACAACTAAACACAACAAAATTAATTTGGAACAACGAAAGCAGTTAAGTGGAGCACACGGCGTGGCAGCAAAGAGCGGAACGGATGGCTTCTTGAAACAAGGGTGACTGGTCACCTGATATCAGTTCCCGATCAGTAAATGTGAAGTACGTACTGCCGCGAGACATTCCGCGACGTTATTTCTCCTCTTTCCGAGCCATTCCTTTGCAATCTGCCAGTCCATAACGGACCCCTAGGCGCTTAGGCGTGACGGCAGGACAGCCGAATGTTGCGTGTTGCCGCATTGGGATGTCGCAGGCGCATAGAATGAATTTCTTAATACTTCTGCGTCCCATTGAACGCGACAGCTGCAAATCGAACCTTAATGAGGTTTGAAGCTGTTATTATACACACATATAAATTTACAAATGTCGATATTTAAGCGTTCGTGATTTCTGTCCACTTCTTGCAGGTGACGTTCAATTACGGTGTTACCTTCAAAACCGTGCAGATATCTGCTTTTATACGAGTTTTCCACACAGTTGATGCTGACGTGGACCATACTTAGTACATCCTAACATGATATAGTTTAGTTCTCATTGTCTGGATGATCATTGCATGTGGGATTCTATAGGGCAACATGTAGCCCCAATTGCAATGACGAGCAGATTCTTACGGATGTACCACGGTTCCGCTGGTATGAATTTTTTATTAATATTTCAGTTTATTGAAAAGCTACATTACAAAGAGTGATACTACATGTGTTGGTTCACTTAATTACGCACTTTTTTGTATACAGACAAAAGATATTTTAAATATTGCATAGTGTCTCTCACAGTGATTATTGCCTTAGAATGTATATATAGTTTGTGTCAGGAATTGGTGACTCAAATTGATACATTCAGAAATTCTATAGAATTATAGAGATTATAGAAGTCTGTTGAACGAGTTCCCTGTCACTAGTTGGCTATTTTCGGTCTTTGACTTTTAAAATTTTCAGTAATGTGTTACCCTGCCTGTGCAGGTTGCTGCATTCCAGTTCGTTTGCCTCCAGTGCATCGACACATGGAGTCGTTCGTTGTTCTGAATCGACGGTAATAAGCCTCCCACCTCCCTGTCCCGTTAACATAGCTGCAAAGTTAAGACACTTTACTAAACTGCTCGCCAGTCTTTGGTGCACCGCTGGAAAATATTCTTTTGTAGCCTGCAGCCATTCTTTCTTCCATTCTTCCGAAGCTTCTTCACGTCATATTTGTTTTACGAAAATTTTGGCACTTCTTCCTTAAATTCAGACCTTTCTGGTTAGACCTCCACGTGACTTTTATTGCTGTGGAATCAAAGAGCAGCTCCTATCAGTCACTGTTTTGTTTATTTAAAGAACTCGTTTCAGAAGTTTAAACCTCTATTATAGGGTGGGATTATTTGGATTAATAGAGCAAATATGTGTTACGACTTTGGACCTGTCTTTTGTCATCTTTACATTACATACATCATTATGCTTTGTAAAACCTCTGGTACTTTTGACACATTTTTTATCGAAGTGTATATGCTTGGTCGTAGCTGCAAGACGTTTTTATGTCCTAAAGTAGACTTGATCGCCTGTCAGGCTGTAAATGCTAAAACTTTTGGTTAACAACTCGTTTAGGTTGAATGCCATCTTGTATATCTGCAAATGTGGAAAAAAGAGGCGGAAAAACAAAGAAGATAACTAGAAATGTTTTTGTCCACAAGCATTGCCTCACAGATACTGCTTTATGGCAGGGTGCATCGTCGTACTGAAACAAGCAGTCGCCGTCTGTGTATTGCTGCTCTACTGCACGCCATACACAATGTGTTCATATCATCCCGCATTTGGTGATCACTTAAGCCCAACAAGGAGACCAAAGCTAACCAGGAAAGACATGCCCCTACCGTAGCGCCGGTTCCTCCGCGCTTCCCTACTGCCAGTACTCAGGATGACAGGCAGTGTCCTCTGAGCAGTCGCCGGACCCAGGTCTACCCATCGAACGGTCACGTGGCACAGCGTGATTCACCAGCCCAGGTCACTCGCTTCCATTCACCCACAGTCCACTTGTGCTGCTCTTTACACCACCTCAAGCACCGCATACTTTATGGGGAGCTGCACGATCACTGTACGCCATTGTACGTAAACTCCATATTCGTGGTCATCTTCCTAGCTGGACTGCTGGTAGGAATTTGGTTCTGCCGAGTGAATCCTTCCTCTGATTTCATACAGTTTCTTACAGTCACCCTCCACAATGTTTGTTGGTCCCTGTCCATTAGTGCGCGACATCTACTTTGTCTTGGTTTAACTGCGCTTGCTTATTCGCGTTTCCACTCCATTATAAGATGCTACAACACAGCCGCTCCGAGATCGTATGCGCTCCGAGATCGTATGGTCATCGTCAGTCGGTATGTTGCGTCCTCGTAAGTATAGCTCGCGAAGAAACTTTGGCACTGCGGAACTAGACGTGTAAAGTAAAAGGAGAAAATTACTCATTAGAGCTCAGATCGAGGCTTACCAGCAGTTGTTCTTAATTTTTTTTATTTTGCACGTCTAGTTCCGTAGTACCAAACTGAGGAGCAAATCTCAAAGATCATGGAAGGTGTCGGTACATGAAATTACAACATAAAAGTAATAACAGATCAAATAAAATGTTTATAAGCCCCCAAAAAAGACAAGCCATAAATTTAAGTAAACGAAGTTAGCAACATAACACAGGAATCAGCTTGATTTTGCAAGGAACTCCTCGACAGAATAGAAGGAGTGACCTATGAGGAAACTCTCCGGTTTCGATTTGAAAGCGCATCGATTACTGCTAATTTTTTTTTTATTTCTTGTAGTAGCTTACTCAAAATGGATGCAGCAGTATATTTCACACCTTTCTGTACAAGAGTCAAGAAGGTGCGATCCACATGCAGACTGGATTTCTACCTAGTAGTAACTGAGTGAAAGCTGCTAAGTATTGCAAATAAGCTGATACTGTTAACAAGAAACGACAGTAAAAATATATATACTGAGAGGCCAATGTCAGAATACACAGACTAATGAAAGTGGGTCAACAGGAGGTTCCTTATTGCCAGACCCGCCCGTTTCTGAACCAGAAATATCATTTGAGAATGGGAGGAGTTACCCCAAAATATAATACCATGTGTCATAAGCGAAAGAAAATAAGCAAAGCAGATTACTTTTCGTGTCGAACTATCACTTACTTCAGATACGGTTCGAATAGTAAAAATGGCAGTATTAAGTCTTCGAACAAGATCCTGTATGTGGCCTTTCCACGACAGATAACTATCTATCTGAACACCTAGAAATTTGAATAGTTCAGTTTCACTAATCGTATGCCCATTTTGTGAAATTAAAACATCTGGTTTTGTCGAATTGTGTATTACATACTGTAAAATCTGAGATTTACTGTAATTTAGCGTTAGTTTACTTTTACAAACCATGAGCCTATGTCTTGAACTACACTATTTGAAACAATGCTAACATTGCACACAACATCCCTTACTACCGCAAAAAGAAAAAGAAAAAAAAATTTGACTCACCTGTAATACAACTGGGCATATCATTTATATAAATAAGGAACAAGAGTCGCCCCAGCACTGATCCCTGGAGTACCCCCCAGTTGACTGTGCCCCAGTCAGACCCCACACTCAAGACTGTGGAGAATCACCTTTTCCTGTCTGTTATTAAACAAAGAGGTGAACCAGTTGTAAGCTGTTGCATAAAGATACAACTTCTGGAGCAAAATTTTGTGAACAACACAATCAAAATGCCTCATTTAAACCAAAAAGATGCCTAGCGTTCGAAATCTTTTCTTTAATCCATTCAGTATCTCACCGCGAAAAGAAAATATAGCATTTCCAGTTGTTAAACCACGTTTAAAACAGAACTGTACATTTGATAGCAAATTATGTGAAATAAAATGATCAATTATCCTTACATACACAGTCTTTTCAATAGCTTAAGCAAAAACTGATGGTATAGAAATAGGTCTAAAATTGTCTACATTACCACTTTCTCGCTTTACTACTGAGTATTTTAATTGTTCAGGAAACTGACCATTCTTAAATGAAAAGTTAAAAATTTGGCTATGTACAGGGATAACATGCGCAGCGCAGTACTTTAATATTCTGCTAGGTACTCTATCATATCCAAGAACGTCCTTAGGCTTCAGTGATTTAATTGTTGACTCAGTCTCTCCCTTGTCAGTATCACAGAGGAGTATTTCAGGTCTCAGTCTCGGAAAGGTATTTTCCAAGAGAATTACATGATTCCCTGTAGAAACTAAGTTTTTATTTAATTCACCAGTAATGCTCAGAGAGTGACTGTTAAATACTGTACATATATCTGAGTTATCAGCAATAGAACATTTTTATTACAAACTGAATTTATATAGTCGACCTTGTGCTACTGACCACACACTTCCTTCACGTCCGACCATATGGTTTTAATTTTATCCTGTGAATTAGCTATTCTATTTGCGTACCACATACTCTTTGCCCTTCTAATAACATTTTTAAGCACGTTACGATATTGTTTGTAATGGGCTACTGTAGCTCGACTGTGACTGCTGCTAACATTTTGATGTAATCCTCGCTTTGTTCCTGTACACTATTCGCGATTTTCGTATTTTAGATGTAATGACCGATTGAGAAGAGCCTGGTAAAGATCTCTGTCACGGAGTGTGGCGTAAATACGCCATTTTCTCGATCCCACAACCCGTAAGGGCGCTGCACCTACGTGGACGCTATCTTTCGTTAGTCTACACCTCTCCTAGTGCACTATACTCAGAGACCCAGTGAGTTTGTATTCACAAGTGCCATTCTTTCTGAATATCCAATTACATGTCTCTGTTGTAGCATCTCTATTCATAGGTGTTTCTGTTCAGAATATAGAACATTTTTATTGAAACTGTTATCAATTTCTAACTGATGAACAAAGCAATACACGTTATGAATATCTAAATAACTATTGTGATCAGACAATGTTTGCTTGTGTGAGATGCAGATGCCACTATTGCTGACTCCAGATTAGTGAGCTGTCATACTATACACACGCTGAAGAGCCAAAGAAACTAGTAAACCTGCCAAATATCAAGTAGGGCCCACGCGAGAACGCAGAAGTGCCCGAACACGACGAAGCATGGACTCGACTAATGTCTGAAGTAGCCCTGAAGGGAACTGACACCTTGAATGCTTCAGGGCTCTGCATAAATCTGTAAGAGTGTGAGGGCATGGAGATCTCTTCTGAACAGTGCGTTGCAAGGCATCCCAGATATGCTCAATGATGTTCATGTCTGGGGAGTTTGTTGGCCAGCAGAAGTGTTTAAACTCAGAAGAATGTTCCTGTAGCCACTCTGTAGTAACTCTGGACATGTGGTGTGTGGCTCCTGCTGGAATTGCCCGTCGGAATGCACAACGGACATAAGTGGATGCAGGTGATCGGACAAGATGCTTACGTACGTGTGACCTGCCACGGTCATATCTGCACGTATCAGGGGTCCCGCATCAGTCCAACTGCGCACGCCCCACACCATTACAGAGCCTGCATCAGCTTGAAAAATAACCTGCTGACATGTAGGGTCCATACATTCATGAAGTTGTCTCCACACCCGTACAGGTCCATCCGCTCGATACAATTTGAAACGAGACTCGTCCGACCAGGAAACACGTTTCCAGTCATCAAGAGTCCAATGTCGCTGTCGGCGGGTCCAGGTGAGGCGTAAAGCTTTTTGTCGTGCAGTCATCAAGGGAACACGAATGGGCTTTCGGCTCCGAAAGCACATATCGATGGTGTTTTGTTGAATGGATCGCATGCTGACGCTTGTTGACGGCCCGGCATTGAAATCTGCAGCACGTCGCGGAAGGGTTGCACTTCTGTCACGTTGAACGATTATCTTCAGTCGTCGTTGGTTCTTGTTATCGCAGGATCTTTTACTAGCCGCAGCGATGCAGCAGACTTGCTGTTTTAGCAGATCCTTGGTATTCACGCTACACTCGCTAAATGGTCGTACGGGAAAATCCCTACTTCATCAGTACCTCGTAGATGCGTTGTCCCATCGCTCGTGCGTCGACAATAACACCACCTCCAAACTCACTTAAATAGTGATAACCGGCCATTATAGCAGCAGTAACCGACCCAACATCTGCACCAGACACCTGTTGTCTTACACGGGTGTTGCCGACCGTAGCGCCCTATTCAACCTGTTTTCATATCTCTGTATTGCAGTACGCATGACTATACCAGTTCCTTTGACGTTTCAGTGCAGTCTGACACAGAAAACAGTGGACAGTTTAGTACAACGCAATGTCCAGAAGACAGAATTTTTAACACACTGAAGTTGCTCCTTGTGTAGGGAATAAGTTACCAATGTGTGTCTTCGAAACTGCATAAACGTTCTTGTGCATTCCATACTTACTGTTAAAAGCCTGAAAAACGGCGTTTCTCCGCACGCACTGCTGCGAGAGGCGCAGGAAGAGTCAGTGAGGTTCTGGAGGGTGCCGACGGAAGTGTGGACTCATGTCAGCTCGAGTGCCGTGATGAGCTCCGCTAGATCTCTCAGCTGATCAGTGGCGCGAAAAAGTCCAATCTAGGCGGTCCCACAGATTCTCGATTGGGTTCAAATCCGGGGGTATTGGTGGCCAAGGGAGTGCGGTAACGCCCTGGTGCTCTTCGAACCACAACCGTAAACTGCGAACCTTGCATTGTCTTCCTAGCAGATGCCATCGTGACGAGCAACTTCAAACTCCATGTTGGGGTGGACGTGTTCCCCAGGGATAGACACATATTTGTGTCGAGCAAGTGTGCCTTGCAGTTCTATGAGATCACCCAGCGAATGCCACGAAAACAATCCCCAGAGCATAACGCATGGAGGGTGTTTGCTTCCAGACTTTTTTGCCGTTCACGCCAACGACCCTCTGTCCAATGGAGCATAAAACGTGATTCGTCTGATGTTTGGTTGTGGGCGCTCAACTGCACGGTCGTCAGCACCCGTACAAAGTCCCAATTTTACACACTCCAATTTTTTTACACGGTCCAGTCTAGCCACTGTCACGGATGATGATGATGATGATGATGATGATGATGATGAAATGGTGAGGTCAACACCCAGTCCCCAGGCAGTGGAATTCCCCAACCCGGCCGGGAATCGGACCCGAGACCCCGTGATCCAATCTGTAGTGACGTTTATATGTTGAATAAAGTGCGTGTACACCGCAGTTTGTAACTAATTTTCGTTTTCTTTGATATAGTTCAATAATTGTCATCCTGTGCATGGTGCAACAATGTAGGCGTGACCACAGCCTATGTTCGATACCAGCATGCAACAATAACCACTAACAGGCGGCAGTTGGCACTGGACAGTATATAAAAAGCGTCCGGGGGACGCGGAAAACAGTGCAAATGTTCTCAAAATGTGAAAATGGAGCAATTTATCTTACGCCCAAAAAGACATGATCATCGTGCTTCAGGCCAAGGATGGAAGGAGTTTACGAAGTGTTCGCGTGCTGCCGCCATTAAAGTGTACCGTGCGCAGCAAAATGGCGATATCCAAACACGACGCCGAGGCAGGTGCGGTACAACACGAGCCAGAGGTGACAGTAGCGAACGACGGCTGTCGACATGTGTGTGCGGACAAACACACCTGACAGCCTGGCCGCTCAGATGAACCGAGGGGCTACGAACAGTGTCTCCTTGACGACCGTTCAGCGAACGTTGCTGCGCAGTTAAGAGCCTCACAAACTAAACATCATCACCACCTCACTACAGACATTCGGATTTAGGTAATAAAATGCGTATACGCCTGCCGTCGTTGGCGATAATGTGGCGCAGACGAATAGCGAAATTCTGCGTGATGCGCTGAAGCGTCGGAACATCGGTGCTGTCGATGACCTCCCGAATGGCTGTTTACAGCTCAGCAATGGTTTTGCGGTTATTGCTGTACACCTTGCCCTTAAGACAGCCTCAAAAAAGGAGTCGCATGTGCTCAGATCCGGAGAATATGGCGGTCGATCGAGGCCCATGCCAGAGGTCTCTGGGTACGCCGCTGCCGGAATGCGGTCCCGACAGTCCTGCTCCAGGACATCAAACACTCTCCTGCTTCGACAGGGTCGAGGCCCGTCTTTAATGAATCACATCTGGTCGAAATGGGGATCGCTTTGGATAAAGGGGATGAAATCATCGTCCTAAACCTTTACGTACCGTTCGGTAGTCACCACGCCATCAAGAAATATTCCTTCATTGACGTTGCACACCACATAGCCACCCATTGAGGGTGAAAAGACTTCTCGATCGCGAAATGAGAAGTCTCAGTCCCCCAAATACGTCAATTTTGCTTGTTGACGAACCCATCCACATGAAAGTGGGATTCGTCGCTAAACCAAACTATACAGCGCATAGTAATTCCCATCGTGCCCTGCGACCAGCTGTGCAGTTTGAACAGCACAAGTTATGACGATTCTACTTCAGACAGTTCAATAACTTTAACTCATATCAGCACACACTCCGCTGCAGAGTGAAAATCTCATTCTGGAAACTTTAACTTTTCCCGGCGAATTGAATGTTCAAATAACTTACGGGTTTGCTGCCGGGTGACACCGTCGAACACTGCCGATATTTCGACAGGAGCACACCCTGCCATTCTCAAGGCACAAATGCAAGGAAGAAGAAATGTGCTAGCAAATTTAATAAATCGGTTCACAGCGGAGAGACGAGGAAGACACCACACATAGACCAAGTGTCAACACAAGCAAAGATAACCAACCTCAGAAATATCGATAGTTACTATTAATCAACAGATGGGGTATCACTAATTCTGTCCCTCTGATTTTTGATGAGAGACAGATCCGGATTCCAAGTAGCATTTAAAGAAACTCCACCATCTCTGTTAATAAGGTTGCTTGATAGTCTGATTTCAACAGCTTCCTTAATAACACTATCTCAATAGCTGGACGTGCAAGCCAGAATCTCCGTGATGTTGTATTCCATAGGATGACCGGTGTGAAGGCAATGTTCTGCAATAGCGGATTTGCTCGGCTGTTGTAAGCGTGTGTGACGCTTATGTTCAATACGCCGGTCTTCCACAGTCCTGATAGCCTGACCAATATATGACATGCCACAACTGCAAGGAATACGATGGACCCCAGCCTTACGCAAACCAAGAAAATCTTTTACGGACGCCAACAGGGCTTTAGTCTTAGAAGGTGCTCCAAAAACACATTTCACATCATATTTCCGCAAAATACGGCCAATCCTGTTGGAAATGCTTCCTGCGTAAGGCAAAAAGGCCGTTGCTATCGTCACTCACCCGTTGCACAGAAGGCTGATGGCGCAACGCACGTTTGATCCGCCTCTCACTATAACCATTCTGACGAAAGGTGACTTCGAGATGAGATAGCTCAGCTGCCAAACTTTCAGGGTCTGAAAGCAAGGTTCGAAGTACTCCTTCACGCTGAGCTGGATGGTGACAACTATCAGCTCGCAGATACAAGTCAGTGTGGGTAGGCTTCCTATAAACAGAATGTCCCAACGTACCATCAGTCTTACTTTTGACCAACACATCAAGGAAGGGAAGGCATCCATTCTTTTCCACCTCCATAGTGAACTGACTATTCGGTTGGATTGAATTCAGATGTTCCAAAAACCGGTTTAAATTCTCACTACCATGAGGCCAAACAACAAAAGGATCGTCTACATATCTGAAAAAACACGCAGGTTTCAAGGTTGCTGACTCCAATGCACGTTCCTCAAAGTCCTCCATAAACAAGTTGGCCACAATAGGTGACAACGGGCTTCCCATTGCAACTCCATCAGTCTGTTCGTAGTACTGACCATAGAATAAAAAGTAAGTGGAAATCAGCACATGTCGAATCAAATTTGTTAACTCGACACCAAACTCAACCTAAATTAGTTGCAACGAATCAGAGAGAGGAACGCGAGTGCAAAGAGAAACCACATCAAAAGTGGCTAAAATATCAGAGTCATTCAAACGCAATCCCTGCAATCGACGTAAGAAATCTGCAGAGTTCTTAATGTGGAGTTCACACCTACCTACTAGTGGGATCAACAAACTAGCAAGATCTTTAGCTACAGAATTAGTGCTACCTCACCTGTTGATTAATAGTAACTATAGATATTTCTGTGGTTGGTTATCTTTGTTTGTGTTGGCACTTGTTCTGTGTGTGGTGTCTTCCTTGTTTCTCCTCTGTGAACCGAGGTATTAAATTTGCTAGCACATTTCTTCTTCCTTGCATTTGTGCCTTGAGAATGGCAGGATGTGCTCCTGTCGAAATATCGGCGGTGTCAGACGACGTCACTCGGCAGCAAACCCGTAAGTTATTTGAACAGTTCAATAACGTATGTGAGAAATGCAATTTACATCATGCATCATTCGCTGCTGGAAACAGGAAATGGGAGAAGGCACAGGGAGCATAAAGTACCTTCCACCACACCCTATAAGGTGTAGAGTATAGCTGTAGGAGTTGCTGTAAATGTGTAGCCCGTGTCTTCCTCACTTAAACAAGTGTAATATGCGCAGCATTCGTCGACAAGGCTACGTCACTCTCTGGAGCAGAGGCCGGCGCTGCAGCGAGTGTTTGTGTTTGTGTCGGCGTTTGTGTTGCAGCCAGGCAGCTCACCAGGTGCCGGGCAGAGCGCCGCTGCACTTCTACTCGGCCACCAAGCACGCGGTCAAGGCGCTGGCGGACGGCTTCCGGCTCGAGCTCGCCGACTCCGGCATCAGACTCACGGTAAGCCACGGGCGTGTCTCGTCTGCGTGACCACAACACAGCACACAACAGCACCAGTTGGTGTCGTACAGTCGGGAGAAGTGGGATATGCATGTTGTCGCGAGTGTGAGAAATATTCCAACCAACCCGTTCATTTGGCTCATTAAGAGTTCTCGACCGAGAGGGAGCCACACGACTGCGATGGCTCCGGAAGAGGCGAGCTAATACACTACTGCCCATTAAAATTGCTACACCACGAAGATGACGTGCTACAGACGTGAAATTTAACCGACAGGAAGAAGATGCTGTGATATGCAAATGATTAGCTTTTCAGAGCATTCACACAAGGTTCGCGCCGGTGGCGACACCTACAACCTGCTGACATGAGGAAAATTTCCAACCGATTTCTCATACACAAACAGCAGTTGACCGGCGTTGCCTGGTGAAACCTTGTTGTGATGCCTCGTGTAAGGAGGAGAAATGCGTACCATCACGTTTCAGACTTTGATAAAGGTCGGATTGTAGCCTATCGCGATTGCGGTTTATCGTATCGCGACATTGCTGCTCGCTTTGGTCGAGATCCAATGACTGTTAGCAGAATACGGAATCGGTGGGTTCAGGAGGGCAATACGGAACGCCGTGCTGGATCCCAACGGCCTCGTATCGATAGCTGTCGAGATGACAGACAGCTGATCCGCATGGCTGTAACGGATCGTGCAGCCACGTCTCGATCCCTGAGTCAACAGATGGGGACGTTTGCAAGACAACAACCATCTGCACGAACAGTTCGACGACGTTTGCAGCAGCACGAATTACCAGCTCGGAGACCGTGGCTGCGGTTACCCTTGACGCTGAATCACAGACAGAAGCGCCTGCGATGGTGTACTCAACGACGAACCTGGGTACACGAATGGCAAAAAGTCATTTTTTTGGATGAATCCAGGTTCCGTTTACAGCATCATGTTCGGCGACATCGCGGTGAACGCACATTGGAAGCGTGTATTCGTCATCGCCATACTGGCGTATCACCCGGCGTGGTGGTGTCAGCTGCCATTGGTTACACGTCTCGGTCACCTCTTGTTCGCATTGACGGCACTTTGAACAGTCAACGTTACGTTTCTGATGTGTTACGACCCGTGGCTCTACCCTTCATTCGATCTCTGCAAACCCTACATTTCAGCAGGATAATGCACGACCGCATGTTGCAGGTCCTGTACGGGCCTTTCTGGATACAGAAAATGTTCGACTGCTGCCCTGGCCAGCCCATTCTCCAGATCTCTCACCAATTGAAAACGTCTGGTCAATGGTGGCCGAGCAACTGGCTCGTCACAATACACCAGTCACTACTCTTGATGAAGTGTGGCATCGTGTTGAAGCTGCATGGGCAGCTGTACCTGTACACGCCATCCAAGCTCTGTTTGACTCACTGCCCAGGCGTGTCAAGGCCGTTATTGCGGCCAGAGGTGGTTGTTCTGGGTACTGATTTCTCAGGATCTATGCACCCAAACTGCGTGAAAATGTAATCACATGTCAGTTCTAGTATAATATATTTGTCCAATGAACATCCGTTTATCATATGCATTTCTTCTTAGCGTAGCACTTTTAATGGCCAGTAGCGTATTTGAACAGGATAATAAGCTTAGGACGCGCAACAGCGGCTTGTGGCTGGCCTCTCGGTTGAACGGTCCAAAGATTTCTCCGAACAGGTCTCGGAAGGTCCAACGGTACCGACCGGCCGCCGTGTCATCCTCAGCCCACAGGCGTCACTGGATGCGGATATGGAGGGGCACGTGGTCAGCACACCGCTCTTCCGGCCGTATGCCAGTTTACGAGACGGGAGCCGCTACTTCTCTGTCAAGTAGCTCCTCAGTTTGCCTCACCAGTGCTGAGTGCACCCCGCTTGCCAAGAGCGTTCGGCAGACCGGATGGCCACCCATCCAAGTGATAGCCCAGCCCGACAGCTGACAGAGCTGACGGGGACCGGTGTTACCACAGCGGGAAGGCTGTTGGCGGTCCAAAGATATACGGTAGGAAAATTGCAAGTGTACCAAATATGAAGCACATCACACGATACCCGCCTTATCAGCCACGCACAGGGCACGGGGTAGAATCATCGAACCTTCTAGTAGTGCTGCTGACACCCAAACCTGCAGGTTTCAGGCAGTCAAAGCGGTAGCAAGCGTTGTGTGTCTACAGAGCATAGACCAAAACACCGATTTAGTTCGTGCTAGGGGTACGTCTTAACTAAAAGTAACGCTAGAACTACCAGAGCCTAGGAAAAACATGACTGTGAGTAGACATCATCCCTTGCTTCCGTAGAGAACTTGGTAGAGCGTTAGATCCTCGTACCAAGGTTCGCGGGTTCGAACCTCAATAGCGACAAATTTCTTTGTTGTTTGAGTGAAAGTGTGATATGAGACAACCTGTTTCTGACATGTTAAAGAGCAGTTTGGAATTTACGGCACTGTTCTCTTGGCAGTCTGCTTTCGCTTCGTTTCTTTGAAAGTAGACTGCGAAATGAGTCTTCCCACAAACTCCGAAAAGTCCTTTTACATCTCAGGAAAATATTCTCCCTTATAATAGTTTCATAAACAGGTAAAAAAACTTGTCACGAGGGCGACCGAACGCTCTACCTTCTCACCCAAGCGAGGTCTACAGTACAGTGACCCACTCACACTCTTTTCTAGTGCTCCCTAGCTCTGGTGAGACTTTTAATCACCGTTTACGCGCATTCCGTTGGACGGTGGTGTTTTGGTTGATACACTACCGACACACAACGTTTGGTACCGATCTGAGTGTCTGACATCTGGAAGTTTCGGTTTGAGTGCAAATGAAGCCATATAAATAGGACCCTCCTGTAGTATTGGGGCAGGGCAAGTTACGAGCAGAAGACGCCGTCTCCACGACTCTCGTCAGTCTGATAAGGCCTTGGTTTATTTCGCTAGCCTTGGCTAAAGTGTAACGCATGTTGGAGTAAGAGAATGTCGACTTAGGACGTCGTAGTTGGGACTTGTATACGGAGAAATGTGCCGGGGTATTTCTGTGTAATGAAATCACACAGTCATACCGTGTTCTGTACTCGACGAAATACCCTCATACTTTAGAGAGAATATAATAACCCTGATGCCAAAAATGGCAGGTGCTGAACACGTGTGAATACTAGCAAACCATCATTTTCAAAATTTAGTTCGTTGTAGCAAACAAGTGGAGTGAAACAAGACAGTGCATTGTCGCATCTGACCATCATTGCGGTCTTGGATGAGATAATGGCTAAGATGGTAGGAATAAACTGAAGAAGACAAGATGAAAGCAACGGTGTTCACGGATAATTTGATGATCTGGGGAAACAGGGAGGAGGAGATTCAGCTGGATGTTTGACAAGAAACTGCGGGATAGAATGCAATGAAATTTAATGTCAACAAATTTGAGATCCTGGTTACAACTATACAGAAAAATAGACCAACTAGCGGAATACGGATTGGAGGTGAGATGTTGAAGAAGGTGGAAAGTATCAGGTACGTAGGAAGTGTGATAGGAGAAAGTGAAAGAAATGGGAAAGAGGTCAGTGAACGTCACAGAGAGACAGGCAGAAGCATTCTTGCGAAGTGTTAGGAGCCTGATTAAAAAGGCAAAGAAGTAATACTGCATACAGAAGTTACTACATCCCAGTACTGATCTCTGCATCAACGTGGGTAATGAAGAAAAGAGATGTAAGCAGATTACGAGCATAAAAACGAAGTCCCTCAGAAGTGAATGAAAGGATAACGTTAATAGTGAAAGAGAAACCCTTGCACAGGAGCACAGGAAAATCAAGGAAAAGATGGAAAAGACACTTGAGGAGAATGGAAGACAAGGGGATTAACAAGAAGATACACGAAATGAAGATGCGAAGGAAACGACCAAGGGGAAGAACAAGGGATAGACGAAAGCTGTCGAAAAATGTGTTGAAAGAAGAGGCAAGGATAGGATCAGAGTGAACACAGAAAGATGGTGGAGAATAGGGTTGGATGGCGACACTTCTGCTCCAAACTGACCCAGCCTGGGACTGGAGACTGGTCAAGTTTAGTAAGTCATGGTTGCACAGTATTGACTGGAACTATTTACAGAAGACCAAGTTCAGTTCTCGGCCTTGGTACAAATTTTCATTCATCGCTCCAGTCTGCATACATACGTAATAGATGTTTGAGACTTGAAACGGTTTCTGGAACCCTATCGTCTCACCTATTCCTAGGTTTCAGACATTTCGTTGGATGCTAAGATGCTGTTGTAAACAGTCGGAGAGATTGACTAATGCTCTTCCAGTTTAGAGGAAATACCAAGTAGGCGTGAATGGGAATTTGGATTGGGGAGGTAGCTGTCCAAGGTAGCCTGTGCCGTTATGCAAAGCCACTGCGCCAGTGTCGCGTAGTGGTTGGCGCATCTGCCTAATGAACAGGAGAAGCGGGTTCGATTCCCGACTTGGTAAATATTTTCATTCGTCATTTCAGTCATCTTACATACGTCTTATGTACAGGAGAATGGAAAAACTGGTAGCAACCGACCTCAGAGAGGATCAGTTTAGTTTACTGAGAAATGCAAGAATACGCGACCTTACCCTAAGATTTGTAGGCTGAAGAGGGAGAAAACCTACGTTAATAGCATTTATAGGTTTAGCGTTAGCTATTGACAATGTTGATTGGCTTACACTGTTAGGACTTTTGAAGCTAGAAGGCATAGAAAACAGACAGCCAAAGAATATTTACAACCCATACGGAAACCAGTCTGCATTATTAATAAAAGTTGAAGAACATGAAAGGGAGGGAAAATTGAGAAGAGAGAGAGAGACAGTGTTTTAGGCCATCCCCGATTTTAATGAATTTGGAAGCAGCGACGGAAATCGAGAAGGACTCGAGGGGAAAGCAAATTTAAGAGAGAATAAATAGCAACTTTGAGATTTGCCAGTGATATTGAATTCTGTCATAGATGGCAAAAGACTTAGAAGGGGAACTGAACGGAATGGACAGTGTCCAAAAAGGAGATTACAAGATGAACTTCAACACAAGTTAAACAGTGGTACTAGCAAGTAGTGGAATTAAGATTAGATCAGGTAATGAGACATTAAAAGCAGTTGATAAATTTTCCTATTTAGGAAGCAAAATAACTGATGATGGCGGAAATGGAGAAGACAGAAAATGTAGACAGTCTCGTGTTGAGGTAATAATGCCCATTCTTCCTGCAGAGCTATTCGGAAGTCTTGGAGAGTGGTTGGTGGATGTTGACATGATGCAAGCCGTCTCTCTAGTGCATTCCAGGCGTGCTCTATGGGATTCAAATTGGGAGACCGATCAGGCCGCGCCATGCGTGCTATACCTTCCGTTTCCAAGAAAACATCAACCGCACGTGCTCTATGAGGTCGAACATTATTGTCCACCAATACCAAGTCTGGGTCCATAGCACCTCGCAACATGCACACTTAAGGTCCCAACTCTACTTCTACATCTACATGTACATTTATACTCCGCAAGCCACCCAACGGTGTGTGGCAGGGGGCAATTTACGTGCCACCGTCATTACCTCCCTTTCCTGTTCCACTCGCGTATGGTTCGCGGGAAGAACGACTGCCGGAAAGCCTCCGTGCGCGCTCGAATCTCTCTAATTTTATATTCGTGATCTCCTCGGGAGGTACGAGTAGGGGCAAGCAATATATTCCAATCCTCATCCAGAAACGCACCCTCTCGAAACCTGGTCAGCAAGCTACACCGCGATGCAGATCGCCTCTCTTGCAGAGTCTGCCACTTGAGTTTGTTAAACATCTCCGTAACGCTATCACGCTTACCAGATAACCCTGTGACGAAACGCGCCGCTCTTCTTTGGATCTTCCCTATTTCCTCTGTCAACCCGACCTGGTACGGATCCCACACTGATGAGCAATACTCAAATATAGATCGAACTAGTGTTTTGTAGGCTACCTCTTTTGTTGATGGACTACATTTTCTAAGGACTCTCCCAATGAATCTCAACCTGGCACCCGCCTTACCAACAATTAATTTTATATGATTATTCCACTTCAAATCGTTCCGTACGCATACTCCCAGATATTTTACACAAGTAACTGCTACCAGTGTTTGTTCCGCTATCATATAGTCATACAATAAAGGATCCTTCTTTCTATGTATTCGCAATACATTACATTTGTCTATGTAAAGGGTCAGTTGCCACTCCCTGCACCAAGTGCATATCCGTTGCACATCTTCTTGGATTTCGCTGCAATTTTCTAATGCCTCAACTTCTCTGTATACTACAGCATCATCCGCGAAAAGCCGCATGGAACTTCAGACACTATCTACTAGGTCATTTATATATATTGTGAAAAAGCAATGGTCCCATAACACTCCCCCGTGGCACGCCAGAGGTTACTTTAACGTCTGTAGACGTCTCTCCATTGAGAACAACATACTGTGTTCTGTTTGCTAAAAACTCTTCAATCTAGCCACACAGCTGGTCTGATATTCCGTACGCTCTTGCTTTGTTTATCAGGCGACAGTGCGGAACTGTATCGAACGCCTTCTGGAAGTCAAGGAAAATGGCATCTACCTGTGAGCCTGTATCTCATATTTTCTGTGTCTCATGAACAAATAAAGCGAGTTGGGTCTCACACGATCGCTGTTTCCGGAATGCATGTTGATTCCTACAGTGTAGATTCTGGGTTTCCAGAAATGACATGATACGCGAGGAAAAAAATTGTTCTAAAATTCTACAACAGATCGATGTCAAAGATATTGGCCTATAGTTTTGCGCATCTGCTCGACGACCCTTCTTGAAAACTGGGACTACCTGTGCTCTTTTCCAATCATTTGGAACCTTCCGTTCCTCTAGAGACTTGAGGCACACGGCTGTTAGAAGGGGGGCAAGTTCTTTCGCGTATATGTAGAATCGAATTGGTATCCCGTCAGGTCCTTTGGACTTTCCTCTGTTGAGTGATTTCAGTTGCTTTTCTATTCCTTGGACACTTATTTCGATGTCAGCCACTCTAGACGCTCCATTTTGTGAAGACGCGTCAGAGGTAAACATAGAGGAGATCGCCGACAGTAAAGGCCTCTCTTCCGAAGTCTTCCGTTTGTCTGGATACAACACGTCCAGTGGGTGCTGCGAGGTCAGATGCCAGTTGCCGAGCAGAGCTAAGGCCGTGTCGTCCTACCCTTATTGCCAAATAACGGTCATCTCTTCCTGATGTATGTGACCGGCCCTGTCCTGACCTTCGGGATACAGTTTCGGTCCCCATAAAATGCCGCCATATCCGGGAAACAACAGAACTATTCATATTAAGCCATCGGGCCACATGAGTCTGCAATTCTTCCTATGGCCCTCCACACTAGAGACTCCGTTAGGCGTCTTCTCTGTCCCACGGTGCACCGTCCGTGACTGTGTACGCATCGACTGTGGATGTGGTATACTCGACAAACAGTACCCCATTTAATAGGTGCCCTAATGTGAACGTGCCCTAAGGCCTTGGCACTCTTGATCGTCTTGGCGTCGTAACTGCACCCTCCATCCGTCATTTTGGGCATACACACCTGATGGATTGTGTACGTAACGCCCTTAGTGCGTCACCATCTGCACCCACGATCCCTATGGACTACCCATGGCACCCAAAATCCAGCACGGTAGCCAGCCCGTTGTGGTGGGGTCGTCATGTACCCTCTAGGTTGTAGCCCCGTGACAACACAGGGATCGTACTGCCGATGCCTGAGCTGACACCTCCCCACGTAAGCCAAGGAGTCGATGCTCGTCTCTCTGGGGCATCAGGACTCCTGGCAACGGCCATCCTGCCAGGTGGCCTTTGCTGTGGCTGGGTGGCGCCCGTGGGGAGAGCCCCTGGTCGGAGTGGGTGGCATCGGTGCGGATGCCCCGCAATGAAGCGGGTGAAGTCTCAATCCGGTGGTCGCACGACCGCCAACGTCTCTAAGCGCGGTAAGACAGAATTTAATGCTGTGACATATAACCCCAAATCGTTCCCTTCCCTAGCCACGCCATGGGAGGAACGTAGGGCTGCAGACAGACAGGAGCCGTACTCACCGCGATACCTTGTGTGCAGCAGAACCGATGGGGATTCGTTTTTGGGGACTAAGCCTCTCTTCTTTGTTCACCATCTTGAAGATAAGTTTGGGGAAGTGGCATCTGTTTCCAAAATGGGGAGCGGGGCTATTTTGATACAAGCAGTTTCATCTGCACAGTCACGAGCGTTACTCGCCTGTGAGAAGCTCGGTGACATCCCCGTTCATGTCACTCCCCATAAGTCCGTAAATTTGGTCCAGGGGATTATTTTTCATAAAGATCTTCTGCTACAGTCCGATGATGAGCTACGGAAGAACCTGGCACGACGAGGTGTGCACTTTGTCCGTCGTGTCTTTAGGGGGCCCAAGGATAATAGGGTCGCTACCGATGCCTTCATCCTGGCCTTTGAGGGTGACTGCTTGCCTGAGAAGGTCAAGGTCATGATCTACCGGTGCGATGTCAAGCCCTATGTCCCACCCCCTATGCGATGCTTCCAGTGCTGGAAGTTCGGACATATGTCCTCCAGATGCAATGCCAGCCCCACGTGTCGTGATTGTGGACGACCTTCACATCCTAATGCTCCATGTGCTCCGCCTCCCACCTGCGTTAACTGTGGGGAGCATCATTCTCCCTGCTCGCCAGACTGTGCAGTCTACCAAAGAGAACGGAAGATACAAGAAATTAAGACCCTGGACCGTTTAACTTACCAAGAGGCAAGGAAGAAGCTAGACCGGCTCAACCCCACATCTATGTTGAGGAGTTATGCTGCTGCAACTCTGCCGCCACCAGTTCCTGCAAAGACTCCCTTCTCAGTTGGCCCACAGAACAGTAAAATTACGCCTGCCCCACCGCTGGTAGGGGCCACACTCTCTTCCACTGCTCCCGAAACATCCGGTTTGGGGGCAGTGGACCCCGAACAACTGGAGACATCCATCCCCACCTCTCAGCCGGAGAGGCACCAGCCTCCTCCGGCTGCTCAGCCGGAGAGGCAAGAGCCTCTTCCGGCTCCTCAGCTGGAGAGGCAACAGCCTCCTCCGGCTGCTCAGCCAGAGAGGCAACAGTCTCCTCCGGCCTCACTCGTTTGGAAGGGGTCCCTTGGGGGAGTCCCTTCCAAGGATTTTACCAGTGTCTCGCTAGACGCTAGCCAGTGGCTGAGGAAGCAACCAGCTGCTGGTCGAAGGGCTTCCTGCTCTTCCACTGTTCCTGACAATGCATCCGGAAAGCCCTCCCAGCATGCGAACCCTCCTCCCAAAGACAAGAGAGAGAAGAGGAAGCTCTCTAAGAAGCCTAAGGACCCAGTGGTTCCCGCGCCAACGCTTCCTGTCAGCTCAGCCTCTGAGGATGAGGTCGAGCTTTTTGCGTCCCCAGATGACCTGGATCTCGCCGTCTCAGAAACGATGGCAGTTGCGACGTCAGTCACTCAGTCGGTGGCAGCATGTGACTCTGTGAAGTAATTTGCTTTTTCAGTACCTTCATGCCCTTACAGGACACGCTTTGTACGATCCTCCAGTGGAATTGTGGCGGTTATTTTAGCCATCTCCCTGACCTACGACAGCTTCTAAGCCTGACACCTGCTTTCTGCATTGCCCTCCAGGAAACCTGGTTCCCGGCAATGCGGACCCCTGTCCTCCGTGGATACAGGGGTTATTACTGCAACCGTAGCACTTCCAATTGTGTGTCAGGTGGAGCCCGCGTGTATGTCCTTACCTCTGTATATAGTGCTCCTGTGCCCCTTCAAACATCATTGGAAGCTGTGGCTGTACGCGTAAAGACTACCCAGGACATAACCGTCTGCAGTGTCTATCTCCCTCCAGGTGGTACAGTCTCCCTGACCGAATTGGCTGCACTTGTCGCCAAACTCACCACGCCTTTTCTTCTCCTGGAGGATTTTAACGCCCACAATCCCCTGTGGTGTGGAACGAAGGTTACTGGCCGAGCAGAGAGGTCGAGAATCTCATCTCCCAACTCGACCTCTGCCTCTTAAACACTGGCGCCGCCACACATTTCAGTGTGGCGCATGGCACGTTCTCGACCATAGATCTGTCGTTGTGCAGCCCAGGGCTTGTACCATTCATTGGTCCACTGGCGAGTCCATGACGACTTGTGTGGTAGTGACCATTTTCCCATCTTTCTTTCACTACCCCAGCGTCGATCCCATGAACGCCTGCCTCGATGGGCATTTAGCAAGACAAACTGTGAAACGTTCTCCTCTGCTGCCACTGTTGAATCTCTCCCCCACGGTACCATCGATGTGGCGGTTGAGACACTGACTGCAGCGGTTGTTTCCGCTGCGGAACTTACCATTCCTCGTTCGTGAGGGTGCCCCCGGCGAAAGTCAGTGCCTTGGTGGTCTCTGGAGGTTTCTGAAGCCATTAAAGAACGTCGGCGGGCTCTTCAGCGACGTAAGCGGCACCCGTCTTTGGAGAACCTAATTTTTTTCAAGCGTCTCCGTGCTCAGGCTCGGCGGCTCATCAAAAGGCGGAAACAGGAGTGCTGGGAGAGGTACTTTTCCACCATTGGTTCCCGTACTTCACCCTCCCAGGTGTGGATGAAGATTCGGCGCATCTTTGGATTGCAGCACTCTACAGGTGTCGCAGGGCTTATCATCAACGGGGTGGTATCCACCGATGCCGATGCAATCGCCGAGCATTTCACTCAGCACTATGTTTGGGCCTCTGCGTCGGGGAATTACCCGCCCGCGTTTCGCGCGGGAGGAAGGCAAACGGCTTTCCTTTGCTTCTCGCCACCCTGAGGCGTATAACGCCCCATTTAGTTTGTGGGAACTCCAGAGCGCCCTGGCACAGTGCCCTGATACAGCCTCTGGGCCAGATGGCATCCACGATCAGATGCTCAAACACCTTTCCCCGGACTGTCAGCGGTGTGTTCTTGCCATCTTCATATGGGGCGATGGTGTCTTTCCGTCGCAGTGGCGGGAGAGTACCGTCATTCCGGTGCTGAAGCCTGGTAAGGACCCGCTTAATGTGGATAGCTATCGGCCCATCAGCTTGACAAATACTCTGTGCAAGCTATTGGAACGCATGGTGAGTCGACGGCTGTGTTGGCTGCTTGAGTCTCGGGGTCTTCTGGCTCCGTGCCAGAGCGGCTTCCGTCAGGGCCGTTCCACTTCCGATACTTTGGTCTTTCTTGAGTCTGCAATCCGCACTGCTTTTTCCAGGCGCCAACATCTCGTCTCCGTCTTTTTCGATCTCTCCAGCATATGACACGACGTGGCGGCACCATATTCTCGCCACGTTGCACGGGTGGGGTCTCCGGGGCTCTCTCCCCATTTTTATTCAGAATTTTTTATCTATTCGGACATTCCACGTTTTAATTGGCACTTCCCATAGTTCACTTCATATCCAGGAGAACGGCGTTCCACAGGGCTCTGTATTGAGCGTGCCCCTTTTCCTTGTGGCCATTAATGGCCCTGCAGCAGCAGTAGGGTCGTCTGTCTCACCCACGTTATACGCTGACGATTTCTGCATCTTTTTCAGCTCCTCCACCATTAGTGTTGCAGAACGTAGGTTGCAGGGAGCCATACGCAAGGCGCAAGCGTGGGCCCTAGCCCATGGGTTTCAATTTTCTCCTGCGAAGACTTGTGTTATGCACTTTTGTCGGCGTCGTACTGTCCATCCACACCTTGAGCTCTATCTTCAGGATGCCATGCTCAGGGTTGTTGACTCTTACCATTTTCTGGGATTGCTGTTCGATGCCCGGCTTACTTGGCTTCCACATATTCGTCAGCTCAAGCGTCAGTGCTGGCAGCATCTGAATGCCCTCCGCTGCCTAAGCAACACAACTTGGGGTGCAGATCGTCACACGCTGCTGCAGCTCTACAAAGCCCTCGTGCTGTCCCGACTGGATTATGGCAGTGTGGCGTATGGCTCAGCATCGCCCTCAGCGTTGCAACTGCTGGATCCCGTTCACCACTGTGGGGTTCGACAGGCGACAGGAGCATTCCGCACCAGCCCTGTTCATAGCCTCCTTGCTGAGGCTGGGGTTCCTCCACTTCGTATTCGGCGTCAACAACTGTTAGCCAACTATGCTGCCCACGTCCGTTGTTCGCCCCGTCACCCTAACTATCGTCTCCTTTTCGAAAATGCGGCAGTCCATATCCCACACCGGCGGCCACGATCAGGCCATACAATTGGGATCCGTGTTTGGTCGCTCCTTAATGACCTCGAGTGTTTGCCTCTTCCATCTGCTTTCCAGGTCCGCCCACATACACCACCTTGGTGTATTCGTCGGCCACAGCTTCGGCTGGAACTTTCCCGATGGCCAAAAGATTCAGTTCCTCCTGCAGTCTTGCGCCGCCAATTCCTTGCTCTCCTAGGCGCATACCATGCCTCGGAGGTTATATATACCGATGGCTCGATGGTTGATGGCCATGTGGGGTACGCTTATGCTCATGTGGACTATGTTGACCACCGCTCCTTGCCGGAAGGCTGCAGTGTTTACACCGCAGAACTGACAGCCATTTTTCGTGCCCTTGAGCATATTCGTACCAGCACTGGAGAGTCCTTCGTCATTTGCAGTGACTCGCTCAGTAGTCTGCCGGCTCTTGACCAGTGCTACCCACGCCATCCTATTGTTGGTGCCATCCAGGAGTCCATTCACGCTCTTGAACAGCGTGGTCGTTCGGTGGTGTCCATATGGACCCCGGGACACGTTGGGATAGCGGGAAACGAACTCGCCGACAAGTTAGCCAAAGAAGCTACCCGCAAACTGCCGTTGGAGATCGGCCTCCTGGCAACTGATCTCCGAACAGGTCGTTGGGATGTGGGGAGACGAATGGCGCACTCTGTCTGCACCCAACAAGCTGCGGCAGGTAAAGGCGACCACGACTGTTTGGGGTTCCTCCATGCGGGCCTCTCACAGGGATTCTGTTGTTCAGTGTAGGCTCCGCATTGGTCACTCTTGGCTGATGCATGGTCATCTGCTGCGTCGAGAGGACCCCCCTCATTGTCGCTGTGGTGCGAACATGACGGTGGCCCATATATTGTTGGAATGTCCTCTTTTAACCGCTCTCAGGCGTGCTTTTAATCTCCTGGGTGATTTATCCTCTCTTTTAGGTGACAATGTCTCTATGGCAGATCGGGTTTTAAGTTTTATTCGCGCAAGCGGCTTTTATAGATCCATTTACATTTTTTTAACATCACCCTCTTTTGAGCTGTATCTTTTAATTAGTTTTGTGTTGTAATTCGACTCCACCCTAAACTTTTAGGCTGGAGGTTTTAACGTGTTGCAGAGTGGCTGGCTCATCCTATTATTTTCGTGATCAGCCAGCCACAGTCCTCTGCTGTGCAGTTTTAATTCCTTCTGCCTTTGTTCTCTATGTTGTTTTTGTTGCTGTGCTCTGTTTTCCGTGTTGTCTTACAATGGACCATGGGGCTTTTCTTCCCCCGGAATTTTTCTTTTAGTGCTTCGCCTGACTGGTGGATAGTTTCACTGTGCTCTGTGTTTTTATGAAACAAGGGACCGATGACCTTTGCAGTTTGGTCCCTTTAATCTTTAACCCAACCAACCAACCAACCTCAGACACTTTCCCACAGGACGAGTACCTGATCGCAGGGTGTTTACCAAAGTGTTTATCATTTTGCGTGCAAGGGGCTCTTTTCTAAGTAGACATTTTTCGTCCGAGTGTGCACGTCTACAAACTGTGCAAGAACAGGAAGAAATTATCGCAAGTGTTGAGCCAAGTCCCAGTACAAGCATGTCCCTGCGTTTGGGAAACATTACATGCGGAACACCTGTATCCATTTCACATACAGCGTGTTCAAAACCTCCACGTTGCCAACAATACCCAACGACTTCAATTCTGTCACTGGGTAATTGAGAATAGTCATTTGCTTCCATAATACTATTCCCGTGATCAGCGATGATCAGACCTTACGTATGAGGGACCATTTCAATCACACCTTCACTAATTGCTGGATTGACCACAGCGGTGCTATTTATTAACTGGCCTCCATGACCACCTCACCTTATACTTTCAGATTTCTGTTTATTGGCTGGATGAAATCAGAGGTGCATCATGGTCCCTCCTGAATTGATTAGGAACCAACCACAGGCAATTGAACAAGCCACAAACGTGTTATCGCTAGAGCGCAAAAGTGCACTGACGTTCATGGTGGGACATTCGACCCTCCCGCCGGAGGTTCGAGTCCTTCCTCGAACATAAGTGTGTGTGCTGTGTTTAGCGTAAGTTAGTTTAACTAATGTCTAAGTCTAGGGACCGACGACCTTAGCAGTTTGGTACCTTAGAAATTCACACACATTTGAACATTTTTTGGGATATTCGAACCTGTTCTGTGAACTGTACAACATCTGTACGATAAGTGTGAAAGCCGTTTGTAAAAGACGTGGTACGTCTTTTTCAACTGAATACAAGCAACACGCATGTTGTAATGCATTATGTACTAAATGCAAAGTAAATAAACATTATGTAAAATTGTGTAACATAACTGTAGTCTCTGTAACATTGATTTTAAGAAAAACACGTTACGGTCCAGTTGTATTGTGTATATATTCACATCAATTTTGCTGAATTAAAGTTCCTTTCAATACCCATAGTCTGCTTGAATACTGCTCAGGAGTGTGGGATCCCTACCAGATAGGGTTGATAGAAGAGATAGAGAAAATACAACGGAGAGCAGCGCGCTTCGTTACAAGATCATTCAGTAATCACGAAAGTGTTACGGAGATGATAGATAAACTCCAGTGGAAGACTCTGCAGGAGAGACGCTCAGTAGCTCGGTACGGGCTTTTGTTGAAGTTTCGGGAACGTACGGTCACCGAGGAGTCAAGCAGTATATTGCTCCCTCCTACGTACATCTCGCGAAGAGACCATGAGGTAGGGGGCCAGTCAGTGATACGAAGTTCCTTCTCTAGATTGTCACACAGATGACAAAATGGTACATATCGAAATAGACGACAGAGGGATAGAGAAACAATTAAAATCCCTCAAAAGAGGAAAGGCCGCTGGACCTGATGGGATACCAGTTCGATTTTACACAGAGTACGCGAAGGAACTTGCCCCCCTTCCTGCTGCGGTGTACCGTAGGTCTCTAGAATAGCGTAGCGTTCCAAAGGATTGGAAAAGGGCACAGGTCATCCCCGTTTTCAAGAAGGGACGTCGAATAGATGTGCAGAACTATAGACCTATATCTCTAACGTCGATCAGTTGTAGAATTTTGCAACACGTATTATGTTCGAGTATAATGACTTTTCTGGAGACTAGAAATCTACTCTGTAGGAATCAGCATGGGTTTCGAAAGAGACGATCGTGTGAAACCCAGCTCGCGCTATTAGTCCACGAGACTCAGAGGGCCATAGACACGGGTTCCCAGGTAGATGCCGTGTTTCTTGACTTCCGCAAGGCGTTCGATGCAGTTCCCCACAGTCGTTTAATAAACAAAGTAAGAGCATATGGACTATCTGACCAATTGTGTGATTGGATTGAACAGTTCCTAGATAACAGAACGCAGCATGTCATTCTCAATGGAGAGAAGTCTTCCGAAGTAAGAGTGATTTCAGGTGTGCCGCAGGGGAGTGTCGTGGGACCGTTGCTATTCACAATATACGTAAATGACCTTGTGGATGACATTGAAAGTTCACTGAGGCTTTTTGCGGATGATACTGTGGTATATCGAGAGGTTGTAACAATGGAAAATTGTTCTGAAATGCAGAAGGATCTGCAGCGAATTGACGCATGGTGCAGTTAATTCCATAAATTATCTGGGAGTACGCATTAGGAGTGATTTAAAATGGAATGATCATATAAAGTTGATCGTCGGTAAAGCAGATGCCAGACTGAGATTCATTGGAAGAATCCTAAGGAAATGCAATCCGAAAACGAAGTAGGTTACAGTACACTTGTTCGCCCACTGCTTGAATACTGCTCAGGAGTGTGGGATCCCTACCAGATAGGGTTGATAGAAGAGATAGAGAAAATACAACGGAGAGCAGCGCGCTTCGTTACAAGATCATTCAGTAATCACGAAAGTGTTACGGAGATGATAGATAAACTCCAGTGGAAGACTCTGCAGGAGAGACGCTCAGTAGCTAGGTACGGGCTTTTGTTGAAGTTTCGGGAACATACGGTCACCGAGGAGTCAAGCAGTATATTGCTCCCTCCTACGTACATCTCGCGAAGAGACCATGAGGATAAAATCAGAGAGATTAGAGCCCACACAGAAGCATACCGACAATCTTTCTTTCCACGAACGATACGAGACTGGAATAGAAGGGAGAACCGATAGAGGTACTCAAGGTACCCTCCGCCACACACCGTCAGATGGCTTGCGGAGTATAGATGTAGAAGAGGAAGGAAAGGAGACAGAAATGTGGAGGCCTGATGTGGGAAGGAAGATTGCGTTTAGCGACCCGTCAACATCGAGGACATTAGAGATGGAGCACAAACTCGGATATCGTCAAGGATGGGGAAGAAAATCGGTTGTGCCCTTTACCTGGAGCGATTCAGGAAAATCACGGAAATCCTAAATCGGGATGGCGGAACGCGGGTTTGAACTGTCGTCCTACCAAATGTGTCCATTGTGTTAACCATTGCCCCACGTCGTGCGGCGCCTGATGTAGGCTAAAAAAGTAAGTGAACCATTAGAACTGTCACGGGAGATAAGTTTAAGTGTGGAAGAGGTGGCTGACGTTGTCTTTGGAGGATACAAGATGACTTGGACAGGATTTGTGATTGGTGTAAAGAATGGCAGCTAACTCTAAATATAGATAAATGTAAATTAATGCAGATTAATAGGAAAAAGAATCTCGTAATGTTTGAATACTCCATTAGTAATGTAGCGCTTGACACAGTCACGTCGATTAAATATTTGGGCGTAACATTGCAGAGCGATATGAAGTGGGACAAGCATGAAATGGCAGTTGTGAGGAAGGCGGATAGTCGTCTTCGGTTCATTGGTACAATTTTCGGTAGATGTGGTTCATCTGTAAAGAAGATCGCTTATAAAACACTAATACGATCTATTCTTGAGTACTGCGTTTGGGATCCCTATCAGGTCGGATTGAGGGAGAACATAGAAGCAATTCAGAGGCAAGCTGCTAGATTTGTTACTGGTAGGTTTGATCATCACGCGAGTGTTACGGAAATGCTTCAGGAACTCGGGTGGGAGTCTCTGGAGGAAAGGAGGCGTTCTTTTCGTGAATGGCTACTGAGGAAATTTAGAGAACCAGCATTTGAGGCTGAATGCGGCACAATTTTACTGCCGCCAACTTATATTTTGCGGAAAGACCACAAAGATAAGATAAGAGAGATTAGGGCTGGTACTGAGGCATATAGGCAGTCATTTTTTCCTCGTTCTGTTTTGGAGCGGAACAGGGAGAGATGATGCTAGTTGTGGTAGGAGGTACCCTCCGCCACGCACCGTATGGTAGATTGCGGAGTATGTATGTAGATGTAGATGTAGATGTGCAGCAAGAAAGCGTTTTCGCATCATGCAAAACGTTGTACTCTCCGAAAAAAATGTTAAATGATCTTCTCTATTGTTTTAGAAGGAGAATATTGTGTGTGGTTGCATAGCTGATGAGGTATTTTTCTGGATGTTCTTGTTCAAGTTACAACCTGCTGTCGAGACAGGACGGCGATGGTGCCAAGTTGCAGCTCGACGTCTTGGCTGACTTGAACGAGTGGCCAGAAACTTACAGCGAACGAAAAATTGAGACGTTAAAATAATATACTGTAGCTGAGGAAGTGCTATTTTAAAAAGAATGACACCGGCGTTGCTGTTACTGACACAGTTTCATAAGAGGACAGTAATTTCGATTTGCTTTTGTATGTAAAGCCTTGTGATTGGTGGTCTGGGTGTTTGGCTAACCCCTTATGTAGGAAGATGAAACACCTACAGCCGTCCTTATGACATATATTGTATGGCTAGCAGTTTCGGGGCTTTAGTGCACCATCTTCAGGCCTTAGTTGATGCCAATGGGATTAACATCCGTTGATGGTCGAACAGGTAACATTGCGGCTACAGGTAGTCTCGAGAACCAATTATGTTGGCCACTGATGCGTAGTGTACACGATTTGAGTTAAGCTCCTCAGCATTAACTAAGGCCTGGGGCACTGAAGCACGGAAACTGATAGCCATACAACAAATGACATTATAAGGGCGGCTGTAGGTGTTTCATTTTCTAGCTTCCTACTCGTAGCAGCCTATAGAGCTGTTGCGATGAGCCTTTGATAAGGGACGCTTTCCTTCGTGCAGACGGTGAGCCCTGGCGAGGTGAAGTCGACGTATCCTCGGTCTCCGCTGGCGCCCGCCAGAGAGCAGCAGCAGCAGGCGACGACGGAGACGACGTCGACGCCGACGGCGCCCCACGTGCCCGCCCCCGCCATACGGCCCCACGACGTCGCGCAGGCCGTCGCCTCCGCCATCACGGCTCCCAAACACGTGCAGGTACGTACCAGCAGGGCCTGCCTTCTCTTCCGTTTACATCTGGAAACACCACGACATCCAGAGTAAGCGGCCGGCGATGACGCTAAACCAGAGTAAAGCGTACGCTAGTATACCACCCATACGTGATTAAGATTGGCTTAAATCAGTGGCGGCTCGTGATTGCACTGGGCGACAACTATTGAAGCCGCGCGGGTTAGCCGTTAATGAGAAATATACATGCTTTCAAGAAACATAAAATTAACCTGATGAAAACGTCTCTTAACATTAAATTCAACAAAGAGTGTTGTTGTTGTTGTTGTTGTGGTCTTCAGTCCAGAGACTGTTTTGATGCTGCTCTCCATGCTACTCCATCCTGTGCAAGCTTCTTCATCTCCGAGTACCTACTGCAGCCTACATCCTTCTGAATCTGCTTAGTGTATTCATCTCTTTGTCTCCCTCTGCGATTTTTATCCTCCACGCTGCCCTGCAATACTAAATTGGTGATCCCTTGATGCCCCAGAACATGTCCTACCAACCGATCCCTTCTTCTAGTCACGTTGTGCCACAAACTTCTCTTCACCCCAATCGTATTCAACACCTCCTCATTTGTTATGTGATCTACCACAGAATGGTGTTCTGTAGCACCACATTTTGAAAGCTTCTATTCTCTTCCTGTCTAAACTATTTATCGTCCACGTTTCACTTCCGTACATGGCTACCCTCCATACACAAAACTTTCAGAAACGACATCCTGAGACATATCTACACTCGATGTTAACAAATTTCTCTTCTTCAGAAACGCTTTCCTTGCCATTGCCAGTCTATCCTCTATCCTCTCTACTTCGATCATCATCAGTTATTTTGCTCGCTAAATAGCAAAACTCATTTACTACTTTAAGCGTCTTATTTCCTAATCTAATTCCCGCAGCATCACCCGATTTAATTTGACTACATACCATTATCCTCGTTTTGCTTCTGTCGATGTTCATCTTATATCCTCCTTTCAAGACACTGTCCATTCCGTTCAGCTGCTCTTCCAAGTCCTTTGCTGTCTCTGACAGAATTACAATGTCATCGGTGAACCTCAACGTTTTTATTTCTTCTCCATGGATTTTAATTCCTACTCTCAATTTTTCTTTTGTTTCCTTCACTGCTTGCCAATATATAGATTGAATAACATCGGGGAGAGGCTACAACCCTGTCTCACTCCCTTCCCAACCACTGCTTCCCTTTCCTGTCCCTCGACTCTTATAACTGCCATCTGGTTTCTGTACAAATTGTAAACAGCCTTTCGCTCCCTGTATTTTACCCATGCCAACTTCAGAATTTGAAAGAGAGTATTCTAGTCAACATTCTCAAATCTTTCTCTAAGTCTACAAGTGCTAGAAACGTAGGTTTGCCTTTCCTTAATCTATTTTCTAAGATAAATCGTAGGGTCAGTATTGCCTCATGTGTTCCAACATTTCTACGGAATCCAAACCGATCTTCCCCGAGGCCGGCTTCTACCAGTTTATCCACTCGATTTCGTGCTAGTGTTTTGAAGTATTTTGAAGCAGTGGCTTATTAAACTCATAGTTCGGTAATTCTCACATCTGTCAACACATTTTTTTCTTCAGGATATCACTTAAAATAATTCCAAAATATGTCATAGTCAAAATTAACTGCAAAATTAAATCTGCCAGATTTTCTAAGCAAATATGTGAAAATATATGGCTAAAAACAGAGATAAAGATGCAATACAAGAAAAAAGAAAACTTAAACAACATCATGTACAACTTGCATCTGCAGCTAGGACACAGTCTTGTACCCTTACAATTCTCACACATCCTACAGCACATAGAGGATTGAAGAAAATAGAAGCCTTAAAAATCTATGAACAATCAATGGTGGGGTAAAAGCAAACAGCTAAGCCAACACAAATTTTTTGATAGAGTTATACAACTGACATCCAATTCCGCAGCAGTGAACTCACTTTATTAAATAAAGGTCTGAAAAATAATCTTGGAACAAATCTCAATAATCACAGTGGTTAAAATCTCATAGCCTGCACAAAACCTGGTTGTGACACAGCAAAACTAGACGCATGTGAGAAAAATGTACTTGCATACAAGATAAATAAACTCATAATGAAACAACTGCAAACAAGTAATACCCGCAAAAACACTGAACTTAAAGATTTGAAAAATATTAACAGCAAACTATCTGGAAGTAAAGCACTCATAGTAAAAGCTGCAAAGGAAACTCTTTAATCGTAATGCATGAAAGAGAATACGTAGAGAAAACCATGCAATTTTTCCATAGCAACAATATTACTGAAATAAAGTTAGAGCCTACGGTCAAATTCCAAACTAAAATCCGAAAGCTACTACAAAACTGTAACTTTGTACTGAACAAATATGAAATACGTAACTGCATAGCAATGAAACCCTCAGCGCCAAAAGTGCGTGCACAGCCAAAGGTTCATAAAGAATATTGTCCTATTCGCCCGATTGTTAACTCAAGAAACAGCCCTGCATACTTCATAAGCCGTAAACTAAAAGACCTCATTACCAAATACTATACATTTGAAAATAAATACACCATACATAACACACGTGAACTCATAAGCTTAATTAAAGACATCCACATCCCACCAACAGCTAAATTAGCATCACTAGACATAGTCAACCTGTACATGAACATCCCTGTCAGAGAGACTATCAACATTATAAGAAACAATCTGCTTAAATATAAGAAAATGAGTATTGCAGAGATCTGTGAACTCATAGAAATACTTTCACTTATTCTAGAGCATAATTACTTTAGCTTCAACAACAAACTGTACCAACAACATGATTGTTTGGCAATGGGAAGTATCTTAGCTGGGATATTGGCTGACATTTACATCAACCACATAGAACAAAAATTCTTCTCAACCAACCAGTACATCTCAAACAAAATAATCTACTACAGAAGACATGTTGATGATACAATCTTGCTTTTTGATGGTACAAACAATGAAATAGATACATAAGCAGCAGATCTAAGCAAAATGCACAAAAATATTAAATTCACAGTTGAACATGACACTAATAAAAGCATTAACTTTCTTGACCTGAGGATTTGCAATAGTGACAATAAACATCAATTTAGTATTTACAGAAAACCTACCACCACAGATGACAGTATTGACAACTCATCTTGCCACTCCCACCAACAAAAAATGGCATATTTCAGAATGATGCTACACCGAACCAAAAAAGTACCAATGAGTGACACAGACCAACAAAATGAAATCAATATAATTAAAACAGTAGCTCATAATAACGGATATAAACCCATAATAATAGAAAACTCCGCAACAAAATGCAGACAAAAACCGCAGATCCACTCCACAGCAGTCACTTCAAGCCAAATCAGTGTGCCACTGAAGCCAAACTCTCCCATACATAGGCCCACTATCATACCAAATAGCAAACTTATTTAAAAAGAAAACTATCACTTCCCACAAATAATAAATTAGAACAAAAAGTAATCCATGATGTAAATGCCTCCAAGAGTCCCTACCGTACATCATGAATATGCAAACTCAGATGTGATACATGCCCAAAATTCTGCATTGGACAGACAGGCATAAGCTTTATAGATACAAAGAACACATTAATGCTTTAAGACTTGGAAACTTGAACAAATCTGCATTTGCAGCCCATATTGCTGAAGAAAACAATTCAGTGAGAAACACTGAGAACAACTTAAAAATTTTAGATCTAGCAGAAAAAGGAGGCACCATGAATATATTAGAAGAAGTAGAAATACACAAAAACAAAAACAGCACCCCACACTATATCCTTAATGAACAAACAGAGTTAGCTAACACCCCTTTCCTGAAAAATTTCCAAAAATTATTTTCCAACCTCCAAAGCAAATAATATTCCTACGCCTATCTGCAGATTAAGTAGCAAATTAATATGTTACTATAATCCTCATGAAGCTAAATGTAATTAAATAATGTTCTATTTTACCTATACAGTACTTTAAAAAAATAAAGAGAGGAACGACTTTATAATTAATGTAACAGTATCAATGTCTCCGTACTACTGTAAAAAGCATTTCAGTTGCATAAGTGAATATATGATCCTTTTCCAACCATAGGTCATTTTCAAATGTTACGATATATCATAGCATCTTTGATACTCATATGTTTGTAAGCTCTTTGTATGTATCAAAACATGGTGCGTAGTAGAAATCAGTGAGAAAAATTTACGTGTGCAACAATAAGAATGCAGTGGGAATGTATCCACATCTGTTGGACGAATGTTATGAAAACCGACATTTCACGTAAGTCACATTCAACGAAAATCTGTAACGCAACCATCTGTGTGTGGCGTGCTTATAATCGTGTATTATTTATATTTTAGGACTTATTAATCTGTAAAAAACGCACTACATGTTCTAAGGAAAGGATATAAATCGTCTGAAGACGAATCATAATTATTCGAAACCGGTAACGGTACCCTTTGAATAAAGGAAATGAAAGTAAATTTGTGGCTGGTTGCTGTCCCAACACCAACATCTGTCTTCAAATAACAGCCACGGTTTCCAACCATGTCATCATATGACAAAATTACATAAACTGGGTGATGCTGAGGGAATTAGACTAGGAAATGAGACACCTGAAGTGGTAAATGAGTTTTGTTATTTGGGGAGCAAAATAACTGATGATGGTCGAAGTAGAGATGATATAAAATGTAGACTGGCTATGGCAAGGAGAGCGTTTCTGAAGAAGAGAAATTTGTTAACATCGAGCATAGATTTAAATGTCAGTAAGCCGTTTCTAAAAATATTTGTGTGGAGTGTAGCTATGTATGGAAGTGAAACATGGACGATAGATAGTTTAGACAAGAAGAGAATAGAAGCCTTCGAAATGTGGTTCTACACAAGAATGCTTAAGATTAGATGAGGAGCTATTGAATAGAATTGGGGAGAATAGTAATTTGTGGCACAACTTGACTAGAAGAAGGGATCGGTTGAAAGGACACGTTCTATTGCAACAAGAGATGACCAATTTAGTACTGGAGGGCAGCGTGGAGGGTAAAAATCGTAGAGGGAGACCAATAGATGAATACACTGAGCAAATTCAAAAGGATGTAGGTTGCAGTAGGTACTGGGAGATGAAGCAGCTTGCACAGGATAGAGTAGTCTCTGGACTAAAGACCACAACAACAACAACAACATGAAAAAAGGTAAATTAGTTGTCAACTGCGGCGTGCACACACTTTATTCAGCATGTAAACTTCACCACAGACATCCGGATTTAGGTTGTCATCTTGGATGTGCCTGTCATCGTTGGTGCTGCTGTGGCGCAGACGAGTAGCGACATCCTGCATGACCCGCTGAAGTGTCGGGACATCGATGCTGCCGGTGACCTCCTGAACGGCTGTTTTCGGGTCAGCAGTGCTTTTGGAGTTATTTCTGTGCACCTTGTCTTTAACAGAGCCCCACAAAAAGAAGTCACATGTTCAGATCTGGAGAATACGGCTGCCTACCGAGGCCGATGCCAGTGGCCTCTGGGTACCCCAGAGCCATAATGCGGTCCTCAAAGTGCTCTTCCAGGAAATCACTCTCCTGCTTCGATGGGGTCGAGATCCGTCTCGCATGATCCAAATCGTGTCAAAATCAGGTCACTTAGGATAATAGGGGTGAAATCATCCCCCAAAACCTTCACGCACGGTTGGGTAGTCACAATGCCATCGAGGAATATCGCACCAGCTATCTCGTGACTGGACATTGCCCACCACACCGTAACCTGTTGAGGGTGAAGAGACTTCTCGATCGCAAAATGTGGATTCTTAGTCCCCCGAATAAGTCAATTTTATTGACGAATCCATCTAAACGAAGGTGGGCTTCAACAGCAAGGCATGTGTACATGTGCATACTAATTCGTCAGGCCCCGCGGGCAACCACGCAGTTTGAACGTCCTAACAAAAACCGCTCAGAGGCTAGGACGATTTTATTTCACACAGTTCGATAACTGTCACTCTCTACATTCTGGCTACTCACATATTTTTAGATCCACATAAATCTCAGAGTATCAAATTAACCTTTAGCATCTGATTTGTAAAAGGTATATTTATCAACAAATTGATACAACTACAGACATATATGCAAATATTAAAATTACATCTACATCTACATTTACATCTACATCTACATTTATACTCCGCAAGCCACTCAACGGTGTGTAGCGGAGGGCACTTCACGTTTCACTGTCATTACCTCCCTTTCCTGTTACAGTCGCGTATGGTTCGCGGGAAGAACGACTGCCGGAAAGCCTCAGTGCGCGCTCGAATCTCTCTAATTTTACATTCGTGATCTCCTCGGGAGATATGAGTAGGTAGAATCAATATATTCGATACCTCATCCAGAAACGCACCCTCTCGAAACCTGGACAGCAAGCTACACCGCGATGTAGAGCGCCTCTCTTGCAGAGTCTGCCACTTGAGTTTGCTAAACATCTCCGTAACGCTATCACGGTTACCAAATAACCCTGTGACGAAACGCGCCGCTCTTCTTCGGATCTTCTCTATCTCCTCCGTCAACCCGATCTCACACTGATGAGCAATACTCAAGTACAGGTGGAACGAGTATTTTCTAAGCCACCTCCTTTGTTGATGGACTACATTTTCTAAGGACTCTCCCAATGAATCTCAGCCTGGTACCCGCCTTACCAACAATTAATTTTATATGATCATTCCACTTCAAGTCGTTTCGCACGCATACTTCCAGATATTTTACAGAAGTAACTGCTACCAGAATTTGTTCCGCTATCATATAATCATACAATATGTAATGTATTCGCAATACATTACATTTGTCTATGTTAAGGGTCAGTTGCCACTCCCTGCACCAAGTGCCTATCTGCTGCAGATCTTCCTACATTTCACTGCGTTTTTCTAATGCTGCAACTTCTCTGCATACTACAGCATCATACTCGAAAAGCTGCATGGAACTTCCGACACTATCTACTAGGTCATTTATATATATTGTGGCACGCCAAAGGTTACTTTAACGTCTGTAGACGTCTCTCCATTGAGAACAACATGCAGTGTTCTGTTTGCTAAAAACACTTCGATCCAGCCACACAGCTGGTCTGATATTCTGTAGTATCTACCTGGAAGCTTGTATCTAATATTCTCTTGGTCTCATGAACAAATAAAACGAGTTGGGTCTCACACGATCGCTGTTTCCGGAATCTATGTTGATTCCTACAGAGTAGATTCTGGGTTTCCAGAAACGACATTATACGTGAGCAAAAAACATGCTCTAAAATTCGACAACAGATCGACGTCAGAGATTTTGCGCATCTGCTCGACGACCCTTCTTGAAGACTGGGACTACCTGTGCTCTTTTCCAATCATTTGGAACCTTCCGTTCCTCTAGAGACTTGCGGTACACGGCTGTAAGAAGGGGGCAAGTTCTTTCGCGTACTCTGTGTAGAATCGAAATGGTATACCTTCAGGTCTAGTGGACTTTCCTCTGTTAGTAATAAAAATACACAACGAATCTGAAAACGAAAGAATTTTTGTGAAATTTTGTTGTTTTGTACGTAATTCAGTTTTGGGCAAGAACGAAATAATGTTTAAGTTTTCGCTACTCGCCATTTCGCATTTTTGTATAAGGGGAGTTTTTGTACTTTTTTATTTTTTCGACAGATGTACAATATCGTTAACATATCAGTCCACGAATTAACTTTTCTTACGTTGCACCTACACAAATACTTACGCTTATTATACACTTCTTCGTTAAATGTTCGCTTGTAGGCACGCTTATTAGAGTTCATCACTTTCTGAGTGAACGGATCTCGTCTGGGAGGCCTTAGTTCCTTTGCGACTCACTTATCCTGGTAGTTTTCTTTTCTGACAGCATGAAAAGATTCAACAGAGCTGCACACGAAAGCCGATTCCAGTAAAATAAACAACCAACTCCAAATTAATACACAAAGAAGTGGGATACGGGAGTACTAAGGAATGACGAGATACGCTTGAAGTTGTCTAAGGCTATAGATACAGTAATAAGGAATATCTCAGTAGGTAGTACAGTTGAAGAGGAATGGGTAGCTCTAAAAAGGGCCATCACAGAAGTTGGGAAGGAAAACATAGGCACAAAGAAGGTAACTGCGAAGAAACCATGGGTAACAGACCAAATATTTCAGCTGATTGATCAAAGGAGGGTGTACAAAATTGTTATAGACTCAGGAATACAGAAATACAAGTCACTGAGGAATGAAATAAATAGGAAGTGCAGAGAAGCTAAGCCGAAACGGCTGCAGGAAAGATGTGAAGACATCGAAGAAGAAATGATTGTCGGAAAGACAGACTCAGCAGATAGGTGGAAAGAATAGAATGAAAGCCTCTATGAGGGGGAAGATTTGTCTGATGAGATAGAAGAAGAAACAGGAGTCGATTTAGAAGAGATAGGGAATCCGGTATTAGAATCGGAATTTAAAAGAGCTTTGGAGGACTTAAGGTCAAATAAGGCAGAAGGGATAGATATCACTCCATCAGAATTTCTAAAATCGTTGGGAGGAAGTGGCGACAAAACGAGTATTCACGTTGGCTCGTAGAATGTATGAGTCTGGCGACATACCATATGACTTTCGGAAAAGCATCATCCACACAGTTCCGAAGACGGCAAGAGCTGAGAAGTGCGAGAATTATCGCACAAACAGCTTAACAGCTCATGCATCCAAGTTGCTTACAAGAATAATATACAGAAGAATGGTAAAGAAAATTAAGGATGCGCTAGATGACGATCAGTTTGGCTTTAGGAAAGCTAAAGGCACGAGAGAGGCAATTCTGACGTTGCGGTTAATAATGTAGGCAAGACTAAAGAAAGATCAAGACACGTTCATAGGATTTGTTGATCTGAAAAAAACGTTCGAGAATGTCAAATGGTGCAAAATGTACGAAATTCTGAAAAAAGTAGAGGTAAGCTATTAGGAGAGACGGGTCATATACAATAAGTACAACAGCCAAGAGGAAATATTAAGAGTGGACGGCCAACAACGATGTACTCATATTAAAAAGGGTGTAAGACAAAGATGTAGCCTTTTGCCCCTACTGTTCAATCTGAACATCGAGGAAGCAATGACGGAAATAAAAGAAAGGTTCAGGAGTGGAATTAAAATTCGAGGTGAAAGGATATCAATGATACCATTCGCTGAAGACATTGCTATCCCGAGTGAAAGAAGAATAACATGATCTGCAGAATGGAATGAACAGTCTAATGAGTACACAGTATGGTTTGAGAGTAAATCGGAGAAAGACGAAGGTAATGAGAAGTAGTAGAAATGAGAACAGCGAGAAACTTAACATCAGGATTGATGGTTACGAAGTAGATGAAGTTAAGGAGCTCTGCTACCTAGGCAGTAAAATAACCAATGACGGACAGAGCAAGGAGGACATCAAAAGCAGACCAGCAAGGGCAAAAAGGGCATTCCTGGCCAAGAGAAGTCTACTAACATCAAATATCGGTCTTAAATTGAGGAAGAAATTACTGAGAATGTACGTATGGAGTACAGCATTGTATGGTAGTGAAACATGGACTGTGGGTAAACCGGAACAGAAGATAATCGAAGCATTTGGGATGTGGTGCTACAGACGAATGTTGAACGTTAGGTGGATTGATAAGGTAAGGAAAAAGGTGGTTCTGCGCAGAATCGGAGAGGAAAGGAATATGTGGAAAAAGCTGACGAGGAGGACAGGATGATAGGACATCTGCTAAGACATGAGGGAATGACTTCCATGGTACTAGAGGGAGCTGTAGAGGGCAAAAACTGTAGAGGAAGACAGGGATTGGAATACGTCAAGCAAATAATGGAGGACGTAGGTTGCAAGTGCTACTCTGAGATGAAGAGGTTAGCACAGGAGAGGAATTCGTGGCGGGCCTCATCAAACCCGTTAGAAGACTGGTGACCAAAGAAAAAGTAATGTCTACCAGCAAGGTCAGTTAGCTAGAATACAAACGAGGCGCTGAGAACCGTAATTAACGTCGGCGACTCCACATTTAAATGAATATCACACAGACCAGGGAGACAGCTTTTCGTGAATGTTTATACAGGGTGTTACAAAAAGGTACGGCCAAACTTTCAGGAAACATTCCTCACACACAAAGAAAGGAAATATGTTATGTGGACATGTGCCCGGAAACGCTTACTTTCCATGTTAGAGCTCATTTTATTACTTCTCTTCAAATCACATTAATCATGGAATGGAAACACACAGCAACAGAACGTACCAGCGTGACTTCAAACACTTTGTTACAGGAAATGTTCAAAATGTCCTCCGTTAGCGAGGATACACGCATCCACCCTCCGTTGCATGGAATCCCTGGACAATGGCGTATTCTATCACAGCCGTCCACAATACGAGCACGAAGAGTCTCTACATTTAGTACCGGGGTTGCGTAGACAAGAGCTTTCAAATGCCCCCATAAATGAAAGTCGAGAGGGTTGAGGTCAGGAGAGCGTGGAGGCCATGGAATTGGTCCACCTCTACCAATCCGTCGGTCACCGAATCTGTTGTTGAGAAGCGTACGAACACTTCGACTGAAATGTGCAGGAGCTCCATAGTGCATGAACCACATGTTGTGTCGTACTTGTAAAGGCACATGTTCCAGCAGCACAGGTAGAGTATCCCGTATGAAATCATGATATCGTGCTCCATGGATCCCAATCGAGACATCATCAACAATGCCTGCCCAAACGTTCACAGAAAATCTGTGTTGATGACGTGATTGCACAATTGCGTGTGGATTCTCGTTAGCACACACATGTTGATTGTGAAAATTTACAATTTGATCACGTTGGAATGAAGCCTCATCCGTAAAGAGAACATTTGCACTGAAATGAGGATTGACACATTGTTGAATGAACCATTCGCAGAAGTGTACCCGTGGAGGCCAATCATCTGCTGATAGTGCCTGAGCACGCTGTACATGGTACGGAAACAACTGGTTCTCCCGTAGCACTCTCCATACAGTGACGTGGTCAACGTTACCTTGTACAGCAGCAACTTCTCTGACGCTGACATTAGGGTTATCGTCAACTGCACGAAGAATTGCCTCGTCCATTGCAGGTGTCCTCGTCGTTCTAGGTCCTCCCCAGTCACGAGTCATAGGCTGGAATGTTCTGTGCTCCCCAAGACGCCGATCAATTGCTTCCAACGTCTTCCTGTCGGGACACCTTCGTTCTGGAAATCTGTCTCGATACGAACGTACCGCGCCACGGCTATTGCCCCTTGCTAATCCATACATCTAATGGGCATCTGCCAACTCCGCATTTGTAAACATTGCACTGACTGAAAAACCACGTTCGTGATGAACACTAACCTGTTGATGCTACGTACTGATGTGCTTAATGCTAGTACTGTAGAGCAATGAATCGCATGTCAACACAAGCACCGAAGTCAACATTACCTTCCTTCAATTGGGCCATCTGGCGGTGAATCGAGGAAGTACAGTACATACCGACGAAACTAAAATGAGTTCAAACATGGAAATTAAGCGTTTCCGGACACATGTCCACATAACATCTTTTCTTTATTTGTGTATCAGGAATGTTTCCTGAAAGTTTGGCCGTACCTTTTTGTAACATCCTGTATACACTATGGGGCTACACCAAAGATAAACCTGACTCACCACAATACCAACAGATTTCAGAAGCATGAATAAATGCTATAATCTCAGAATCGACAATGATGTGATGGTTCTCAGAACCTCGAATGCATTACTGTATGATAAAATTCAAAACTTAATATACTATAACTCGTTCAGAAAGCCACAAAGTAGGTTTTTCTGACAGTATAACTATAAAATATACTGACATCCCATGTAATATTACTACATAATGAGTGAACGGGCATATCTGAGGAGTTTGTTGCCGGCTAGCGGGATGTATGCCAAGCGAACGGGGATAAAAGTCTGCTGCAGTGTGCACCCACCTGGTGCCATTGATGCAAACTTGTTAAGTGGTAAGGGCTAGCTGTGCACGTCATGAAGCGTGCACGTTGTTTATCAAATCCACATGTATTTGGCCCATAAGGCAATTACGCCACGCCAGCTGCGCACGAGCAAAAGCTCCTCGAAACGTGAATGACTGAAGGTGTGCTCACGATCCTGATGCCAAGCTGCGCAAAGTCTAGAGGAGTAGTAACGCAGCATAGCGCGGTAGATTTAGTGTAGTGTATTTCAGATAGCAACATCTACGTTCCGTTTAACAGAATTCAAAGACAAATAACAAAAGAATCCGCGAGGTGTCACAATTTAGAGTGTTCACCTGCTGTTGTGCTCTTACATAGCAGCCGCCACTGTGATACGTGCAGGCTTGGGAGGTAGACGAGTGTAGCTGTGTGATCGACTATCCGTTGAGGTCCTCTCCAAGGGAGAGAGAGAGGCGCCAAATCAGCCGACAAGGGGAGAGAGCCCACTCGTCACCATCGATTTCTTCCAGATCTACGGAATACACAGGGCTCGGCCAGTAATAAGTAACAGAAGTGGGACCTCCAGTGTGTAGAAAAAATACTACTTTCTGCGCGGGTCACGTAAGCCATGAGCCACTTTTTTAACGTAGTTTGTAGGCAGCGGAAGGTGCGCAGAACGGCAATCCGAGGGTCGTGTGGTCGAATAGCCATTTGGGAACTTTTTATTACTTTTCAAGTATTAGAAATAAACCGAAACAATGCTCAAGATATTGTATTTATTAATATTTTCATAAAATGTATGAAAAGTAAAAAAAAAAAATGTGGTACTGCAAATAAATTTCGAGAAAGTGATTGTGAGGTGTGCCGAGAATTTCGTGTATGAAACTAGATACGTTTGTCTTTTTACAGTTGTGATGCGTGTCGGTTGCTATTTTGTCATTCTGCGCAACGGATTAATCTGAGATGTACCCTTTACCCTGTGGCACCTGCAAGATGCAATTTCCACCCCCACACTACTACAGAAGTCAGACAGACGCTCCTAACGTTCTAAAGAGAAATGCTTGAAAAACTTTCAGCAGTAAATATCTTCTGGAGTCGTCTGCTGTAAGGAAATGACACAAAAATTCACAAAATTTCTTACGTGATTAGTGGGATACTTGGGTACTGGAGTAGTGCTAGTTAGTGTAAGAAAAACATGAAACTAACGAAAATTATTATTTATTTTGCAAAAATTCTGAGAAATCACAATGGCACTTTTAATTATGAACCGAACACGTTATTTACGGGTTCTTTTCAGAATGTGAAGTTACCTCTTAAGGATAGGATTCGCTAATGAAATTTCTATACAAAGTTTAAGATTGTTATTGACGTGGCAGAATCGCTCAGAGCCGCACCAACTCAACTTGAATAATTATCCGTTAGAATGTTGCTCGGTACGGTCGAGGCTGTCACATGTAAAATGCAGTGAAGTGTACTGTCGTGGAGGAAATATGTGGCTCGCAAGAGCTGTAGCGCACAGTACCGTAAGCTGCGATGACTGCTGTCTGCGCCGCTCGCTGCTGACAAATAAGATAATTCTCGTTCTATCTGGATTGACCTTCGCCAATCAAACTCTCCCTATGCCTTGATGAAGTCAAGGACTCCAATTCGCTGCTAGTCAAACTATTGGCGTGGTACACCGGTCATATAACCAGTCCACCGCGATGCCACTCAAAAATTCGCTCACAGGCGTTTAACTATAACTCTGTCCGTTCACACTGCACAATGAGTGTGGCGGCCAACACAGTGAACAACACTTAATCGCAGGGATTCAATACAGAGTCGCACTCCGATTCGTTCTCGGCAGAGGTGCTCTCCCAGTGAAGTACTGAGGAGAGACTTGTTCCTCGCTCTTTGAGTACATGTATGAGTGCACACGCTCTCGTTGTGTGTTCTCTCTCCAAGAGTGACAACGGAACGGCCCCTCTCCACACCAGACATGAAGGGGTATATCTTTCAGTCTCTTCCATTACTCCTTCAGCTCAAGGTATCAGAAATATCATCTGCCAATCAGCATTGTTCTTCTAAAAAGGGAGAATGACGTTTCGTTTAAGGCGACCAATCCGGAAATCTGTAGTATTGGCGTTTGGCGTTTGCTGTCTCCCTGTGAAAATCTCTGAAACTGCGTGATATATTGTGAAGAATGCGTAGGCTGGGTGAGCCCACACAATGTAGCGGAATTTGCTTTTAAGCTCAACACAGGGTCGTTCCCCCTTTTCACTCGGGCCAATGCTCTCTGCTCTACCGGCGGTCACCGGCCGACACAGATAGGCTGAGTCGCCCTCTGAAGGGACCGGCGCCCCATTGTGCGGTTTGCGTCTCCTGAACTAAAAGGAAGCCCCTGCGACCGTCATGTCTTGAATGTGTGTGTGTGTACGCCAGCTTCGACTATTTCAACCACGGTGCGCTTACTTGTTATTTGCATATCATTTACATGAATTCATACAACATTGACTTTATCTTATCGAGTTTCGGTTCGAATGAAACGTTTTGATGTGCAGAATATGATTGTGAGGGCGGAATATGTAAGCAATTAAGGTCAGGAGACCACGACGTCTTACACAGTTGCTGGGGTGCTGCGGTGACATTCATTGTAACAACGGGGAAAGCAGTAACTTTCGCGGCATCTTTCCACTCGTTAAAAAACATCGCATTTTTGCAATTACATTGTGCTTTTAAAGCTTATCTAGAAATTCAAACTTTATTTACATCCATAAAACATTCGCTCTCATCGCACAGTTTAGCAGCAAAACCCCCGTAACGCATCATTTCGCCAAATATTGCCGGCATAGTTGCTGATTTACAGTGGAATGCATTGTGAAGCCAGCTACATCGCTACTCTGCAAATCAAACGTATTTCTGGCAGAGGGATCATCGGACCACATCTACAATACTAAGTATTTTCTCATTCGGATGAGAAAGTTAGTGATTGAAGTTTAGTGACAAGAATCTGCCACGACCAGAAACGCCTTTGTTTTAATGATGTCCACCTCAAGTCCTGTGTCATGTCCGTGACATTCTGTAACCTTTTTCTCTGTAATACAAAACTTCCTGCCCTGCTTTGAACTTTCTCGAACTGCTCGCTGAAAAAACGAACACCTAAATCTTTCCTTGCGAGTTCTGAATTCCCTTATTTTATTATGATGATCGTTTCTCCCTATGTAGGTCGGTGTCAACTAAGTATTTTCTCATTCGGATGAGAAAGTTAGTGATTGAAGTTTAGTGACAAGAATCTGCCACGACCAGAAACGCCTTTGTTTTAATGATGTCCACCTCAAGTCCTGTGTCATGTCCGTGACATTCTGTAACCTTTTTCTCTGTAATACAAAACTTCCTGCCCTGCTTTGAACTTTCTCGATGGACTCCGTTAAACCTGCCTGGTAAGGATCCCACAGCTCGTAGCAGCCCTCCAAAAGAGGACAAACAAGCGTACTGGATCTGCTGCGTCTTCCCAGTATTATGCCAATGAATGGCAGTCTTCGATTCGCCATTTTCTGTGTGTTTTTTCAGTTTAATTTGTTCGTAATTCCTAGATATGTAGTAGAGTTTACGGTCTTTAGATTTGACTGGTTTATCGCGTAACCGAAATTTAACGGATTCGTTTTAGCACTCATGTGGACGACCCCACACTTTTAATTAATTGTGGTCAGTTGTCAATTTTCGCACCACACAGATATCTAAATCGTTTTGCAGCTGTTTTTGATCTTCCGATGAGTTTACTAGATGACAATCGACAGCATCTACAAACAAACAGTCTACTCGGTATGTGATTTCTCTTCCTCTCCCTGTGAAATAAGAGCAGTTTTGAAGCTTTATGATCAAAGTATCTGACGATAAAAATGAACACCACAGGGTTGCACCAGCGGAGTGCATTGAAGGGGGGGGAGGGGAAGTCACTTAACTAGGATGGCAGAAATTTGTTTGCTCTCCTGAACTTAAGGCTTCACCACATCAGTCAAAAAATTCCTTCTAATGCCTTTGCTAAAATATTAATAAATGCATTGTATTATAATTATTATATAAGACATTAATAAATGCATTATGTTATATTCTTTCGGCTTATTTTCAGTGTAAGAAACGTAAAAACATTTACCGACAGCACAGTATATAATATCGAATGTGAGTGTGTTCTAATGATGCGGAGTGATTGATCTCTGGAAAATGGGCTAGCCATATCATCACAGCCGACTTCCTTCCCCAATTGGTGGCGAGGGGTAGGTCTTAGGCACCTTGCCACGGTTCGCGCGGCTACCCCCGTCGGACGTTCGAGTCCTCCCTCGGGCATGGGTGTGTGTGTGTTGCCCTTAGCAATAAGTTAGTTTTAGTTATATTAAGTAGTGTGTAAGCCTCGGGACCGATGACTTCGCTGTTTGGTCCCCCCCCACCCCCCACCCCTCCGCCCCCCCAATGAACAAATCCATCGTTTCATCACATTTCTCCTCGTGTGTAGCAATCTGCTGTGAGAGTTAAGTATGTGTGAGCAGACAGTTTATGCACCAGTCAGTGGGTGCTGTTTGCATGTCACATTCGACAGAAGCAAAGCACAGAAACTCTAAAGGCCGCAGAGTTGCGTATGCCCTCTGTTGTACTGGCCAAAGTAAAACTCTACAATACAATGGTAGGTTCTTAACTTTACTCCTGGAGGAGACCGAGGTGATACTACAACACATGAAGTTGTACATCATTTTATTACAACTTGAACAAGATGAAATACTTAACTTTGTAACAATCCATACGTACAGGAATGTTGTATTTAATACGGTCACTGAACGGCAACGTATCACTTGATGCACAGCGAGGTGCTAGTCTCTTATCACAGAGTAAAATTGAGAATGAAAATTTATACAGAGTTCCATCTAATACAACTATGTCACTGCTGGCTCGGTAGAAAGAGAATGCTGTCATCTTTGGCGATGATTGCATGATTGCAATGATCATTCGTCGTTACTTGTGACTATGTTTGCTTGTTTTATCGCGAGGTACCAACCATCCCATGGCTCCATCTGTAATGACATTGTCGTTGGATGTGAAGCCCAAATCTCCCTTCCTAATCTTCCTACAACAAAATTACAAAAAAACAAGGTACCGACACATATAAGGGGCGTTGAAAAAGAAACGAACTGGAGGCATAATTACAGAAACCAGTACCTGTATGCTAGAAGTACTGACGCTGGCTGTTGAGACACTTGTCCCACTGTGACACAAGGCGGTGAATGGCTGTCTCATAAAATTCCCGGGGCTGCGATGTTAGCCAGTTCGGCAAGTACAGCTGGGCGTCGTCGTCCGAGGTGAATCGTTTGCCCCTCAGAGCCTTTTTAAGGGGACCAAAAATGGCGTAATCACAGGCAGAGAGGTCCAGACTTGGCAGAGAAACTCCCATGTGACTTTCTGCAGGAGTGCCGTGACGGTGTTGGCCGTATGAGGCTTTGCATTGTCGTGGACCAGAATGAGTCCACGGGTGAGGTTGCCTGGTCGTTTTGATTTGACCGCTTGGCGAAGGGTGGTCAAGGTTTGCGAATAACGCTGGGCAGTCACTGCTGTCCCGTGCTGCAGGAAGCGAATCAGAAGGCGGCCATATTGGTCAAAGAAGAGCGTCAGAATAACCTTCCCTGCACTCGTGTGGAAGGCGACGTCCAGCTGTACGTGCGGAACTGGTTAACATCGCAGCCCCGGGAATTTTGTGAGACAGCCATTCACCGCCTTGTGTCACAGTGGGACAAGTGTATCAACAGCCAGGGTCAGTACTTCCAACATACAGGTACTCGTTTCTGTAGTTATCCCGCAGGCTCGTTTCTTTTTGAACGACCCTTATACAATACTTGCTACAAAATACACTGATTGAAATGGAATGTGTTACACCATCCAGTAGCAGTCAAACGTTTATAGAAACTTTGTGCAGACTTCCATCACATAACATGTATTACATGGTTAAATGTTCATTCCATTCTGAGCTGATATACGTCATGAACATCCGTATAGGGTGCGGAACACAGGATCCCAAATAATGTCTTGTATTTTTTGTGGCATGGAAGCAAACAGCCTCCAGTTGGTTGTACCTGGAACCTGTGCTGTGTCAGTTCTTGAGTACTGCTGGCAGAAAGCTGGTAAGAATTTGGCTGCCAAATTAGGTGACTGACGATTTGTGCAGTTATTACCTAATTCAGGTATGCGATATTGCGTTATTCTACTGGAAAATCCAATTTGGTGTCCCCTCATACAGGGCTTGACAACAGCGTCTGCAATTCTTGCCATATAGTAGTGAGCATTCAGCCTCCATTCAACAGCTATCAAATCAGTCCTGTTGACACATCCAATAGCTCCCAACCCCATGATTGGAGAAATTGAAGAGTACAGGTATGCGTCTCGCGATTCTATGCTTTCTGTGACATTTCACCAGGCCTGCTATGGACACATGGTCGTCGATTTGACCGCCACGGACGGAAGCGATACTCACCTCTGAATAACAGCAACTGACAACCGACGCCCCAGGTGTCTCTATCTCTAAACCATACAAGTTTCCGTCATCTGTGGTACGTCACCAACAACATACGACACATTGCAACTCTAGATCACGACCCAGCTTCCAGTAATCTGTTACGTTCTGCTCATGGTCGGACTGCGTGTTATCTCAGCCCTTGGTTTCGTCTGTTGTCCACTGTCTATTCGTCACAACTAGTCGAATGAGCTTAAGGTCTTCTTATCGAATTAACCTACTCGTTTTGCCACAATGTTTTCGTAAGCCAGGCACCTCGTACTCTGCTGTCATTGCACTGCTGCCAACTGTGTGTGTGTGTGTGTGTGTGTGTGTGTGTGTGTGTGTGTGAGAGAGAGAGAGAGAGAGAGAGAGAGATCAGTCGCTATGACGCTCCCAATGATTCCAAATTTTTCTAAGCCTGTGCACGACCTCTGACCGTACTGTGTCGTCATCTGCACACCAAGTTCTCCAGTAAACCTACACACACTTAATATCATGTACTCAGCCCATTCTTCATTTGCAAGAATTTTTTTTATTGTAGTGAAATGAATGAAAACAAGCTCAGGTTGGGATCAATTTTTAATGGCCACAGGAATACTAGACTGTCAGTTCGGTAGCTTTCAGTGGAGGTGTTCGTGGTAACATTTCCATTTCTGTCAGCGTGTTTGGAATATGTACTGATATGCAAATTCAAATCAAATCAGAAGCTAAGTCATCATAAGCCAGTCTCACAATCCAAGATCAAGTCCGCAGCGTAATCAACGAAGAAAAAAAATGGCTCTGGGCACTACGGGACTTAACTGCTAAGGTCATCAGTCCCATACAACTTAGAACTACTTACACCTAACTAACCTAAGGACATCACACACATCCATGCCCGAGGCAGGATTCGAACCTGCGACCGTAGCGTTCGCGCGGTTCGAGACTGTAGCGCCTAGAACCGCTCGGTCACTGCAGCCGGCATCAACGAAGAGCTGCGTCCTACACATCTAAGGTGTCAGCGACTATTACCATTATACTCAGCACTGCGTTGTCTGTCGGAGTGACAGAGCAAGCCCTCTTATTGTCTCACAGACACCTCTTACTGTTAAACTCGCTTCTGCTCCCTATGGGGCAGAGCGTGAGAGTCCTCAGCTCCAGGGCAGCCGCGCGGTCTTAGGCGCATTGTCACGGTCCATCGGTCCATGCGGCTCTCCCCGTTGGGGGTTCGAGTCTTCCATCGGGCATGGCTGTGTGTGTGTTGTCCATTGCGTAAGTTAGTTTAAGTTAGATTAAGCAGTGCGTAGACTTAGGGACCGAAGACACCAGCAGTTTGGTCCCATAAGACCTTACCACAGATTTCCAGAATTTTCCTCAGCTCCGAGACTAGTAGCCCCTGTTACGAATTGAGTACTGACCCGCACCCGATTTGACCCAAGCACTGAGCATTTTCTTCTCTTGTTCTTCTTCTACCCGTCAGTGTTTAGACAATATACCTATTTCGACTGCGCAGTTTTAGGACGAATTTTTCTTGGATCTCCAGTGTCTCTTTTTCCTGAGGTTTTGTACTTGCTCACACTGACTGTCATTCTCCCTTTAGCCATATATTGCCTCCATCTTCCATTTGTCGTATAAGTTGAATATTTCTTATTATTCTTACAAAATTCCTCCTAGAGCCACTTTAGCTACATCTTAGAAATCTAATTTCATCGAATTGGACGCTCTTTCAATCCAAAATTCACTGCCATGCAGCAAGATGGGGACGGTGATTGTGTAATAAAACTTTGATTTTGTGTGGTTCCTCACCTTATTTTTTAACGTTTTATCTATATTTCTGCGTGCCTTCTGAAAAACGGTGATTTTGTCCTGTACACCATTACCTTCGTCCCTCCTGGCCTCTAATTCGCTCGTCGCCTGCAACGGCAGTATCAGGCGTGACCAGAGGGAGCACGTCGTTTGGAATCTCTTACTCTGCAGTTAACCTGATCCGCTGAGCTGTCCTATCGGGGATTAACAATCTACAAGGTGCGAAACATTCATTGTCGAAGATACAGCTCATCCCTCCAGCCATTACAAATGCTATTTTTAGCAGGACAATGCCCTACCACATGCGGCGATAAATATGCGACTTCTCAATGAAACTATTATTAGTTGCAAATTACGAAACTGAAGAATGTAGGTAGGCAGCAGTACTGGTTAAAACTAGAAGGAAAGTTTGTAATTACGTGTCCAGAAACAAATATCAGTTGAGAGACTGACCAATCGGCACTCCATTTCCCATCTGTCTGTTATGTAGAAGCAGACACTGTGGGCAGAGCTGCATGTTGTTACCACCCACCCTGTCACATCTTCCAGTTCTCCTTCGCAGTTAATCACGCACTCGCTCGATATAGCTGGTTCCATTTGGATTGTGTAAAGTGGTGGTGGTGGTGACGGCGACGACGACGACGTTTCTGTTTGGTTTGAGGAGCGGTCAACTGCGCAGTTACGAGCGCCCTTAGAAAGTCCCAACCTTTACACAGTCCAGTCTCGCCAAGTTCACGAATGATGATGCGGACAACATCCACACTCCGGGCAGAGAAAATCCCCAACCCGGCCGGGAATCGATCTCGGGACCCCGTGATCCACACGCAGCAACACTAGCCACTAGGCCACTAGCTGCGGATATGCGTCACGTGCGCTGGTCACTCGAATCTGTCATTATTTAGTTCGGCTGTTAGTGACAGAAAAATTTATACACGTCTTCAAATTACGTCTAGAGGAAGTCGCTAAATGCCCTCATTCCCAAATGCTGGATCGATACAGTGTGGGTAATTCGCGCGTCTTGAGCAACGCACATCGAGACATTTACACACTTTCTAATTTCGATACTTATTGTGTTGCTCCATTAAGGTAATATTTCACCTGTTAATAAGTATGAGAGCATTTTAAATTTTTAAATTTGGCCAGTAATTATGTGAAATACTGAAAATTTATTTTTTGTTGGCCCTGCAAGTCTTACATCTGCAACCTAAAACTGGGATTGGCTGGCTTTTAGCCGTTTAATAACGCAGATTTCAGCATTTCAGCATTACAGTGACTTATATCGGGTAGGTTCCCTTGTATGAAGGAGGACCAGATGGCCAATCGGATAACTACGATGGAAGGCAGCTCGCAGAAATGGCAGCCCGAGCGGCCCTTAGCACTCGCTTACACAAATAGCCTAGACAGTTTTTAACCCCTAGCCTGCTAGGGCGGTGATATAAAATAATGCCAACCACGACAGTGTGGCCTTTCCTTGCAGGGGAATGAATCTTTAAATAGCATCCAGCAGGACCACTCATCTCACACCGTTTTTATCATTTTTCTGGAGCATCCAACATTTTGCGTTGGGTAATCAGTCTCCACAATGCTGAATCTCGTCGTAGGAGCCATGCTGGCGAAAATATTGTGGGTGCGTTATCAAAAATCTAGCGTACTTCCAACTGCGCCAAAATTTTATTATGTGGAACAAGTGGAAACACAGAACCTCTAGAACAGTCATCAGCTTGAAGCTGTAGTTGCTCTTTTATAAAATCATCTAAAGATTCCGTTTCATAGTGCCCGAGAAGCATCATCTTATGTCAAAGAGTTGCACGATATCTGATCCTGTTCATAGGTTTCACACTTCATCGACAACTTGAAGCACTGGTAGTCTACAAGAACCGTTAACATGTTGTGTACAAGTATATCTAATAGTTTGTGGTCAAGAAGAAAAAACTCTAGCGGTAGCGTTCTCGCTTCCCATGCCCGGGTTCGATTCCCGGCGGGGTCAGGGATTTTCTCTGCCTCGTGATGGCTGGGTGTTGTGTGATGTCCTTAGGTTAGTTAGGTTTAAGTAGTTCTAAGTTCTAGGGGACTGATGACCATAGATGTTAAGTCCCATAGTGCTCAGAGCCATTTTTTGAAAAAACTCTAGCACGCTTAACAACAAAAATATTAAGTAGTGTTATCGTGAGACAACCTGAGACCGATGAATAGCATTTATGCATTGTAATAAAGGTCCCTCTTACGAACATCATGTAGTGTGGATGAAGCTGAGTCAAATGCAAATCTCACGTCTTTAAAAGAGCGGAAAATCGTGCCAGTAAAGATGTGCCAGATTTTCCCACAGAAAACTACACTGAAACCATTAATGCATAATATAAAAAATCGATAGTAGCCTGATACCAAGAAACGACGTTCCTAACAGTGCCAGGTGGTCACTAAGGGGCCGCGTCGACCGTTGTACAAACAAAATCACGAAAACCATAAAATCAAAAGAATAAAGCAAAAACTGACACCAGTAGCCTGGGGATAGCAAATACTTTCTAAATGTTGTAATTATTCACACTTTTTTTCTGTAGCCATTTCGTCTTAGCTTCATTACATTTCACTGTGGTGGCCAAAAATATAACCGATGTTTTCACGTTGCCTGTATGATTTTGTCCGTCCTGCCTCCCCAGCTGTTACGTAATAGCTGCGTAACATACGCAACCGTTTACGAAGCACCATAAAGATGTTTCCTGAAGCATTTTATAGTGCTGCGGAAGTGTAAGGGAAACCGGCCGAAACGCAACACTCCGCTGTCTGGTCACTAGGACGACCACACAACCTGCAGTCTGGTCATGGCTAAGGAAAAGCGGTCGTTAAGTTCGCGTTACAGCTACGTGAAAATGCTTTACGTAACACTGCTTCAAATCCGAAATTATATTTGCCGCTCCCCAGAGAAGCGTTATAGGTACTCTACTGTCCTTAAGTTGTATAAAGAAATTAGGATGCTACCTCAGAAGCCCTGTTTGTTTGCAGATGCGGCGTCGTTTACCGTCTGTGGAAGTCATCAGAAGATGAAAATAAATAACCAAATGATTTTGAAAAGATATCGCTGTTGTTGTTGTGGTCTTCAGTGCAGAGACTTTTTTGATGCAGCTCTCCATGCTACTCTATCCTGTGCAAGCTTCTTCATCTCCCAGAACCTACTGCAACCAACATCTTTGTGAATCTGTATTGTGTATTCATCTCTTGGTCTCCCTCTACGATTTTTACCCTCCACGCTTCCCTCCAGCACTAAATTCGTGATCCCTTGATGCATCAGAACATGTCCTACCAACCGATCCCTTCTTCTAGTCAAGTTGTGCCACAAATTTCTCTTCTCCCCAATTCTATTCAATACCTCCTCAATACTTATGTGATCTACCCATCTGATCTTCAGCATTCTTCTGTAGCACCACATTTCGAAAGCTTCTGTTCTCTTTTTGTCTAAACTATTTATCGTTTATCTTTCACTTCCGTACATGGCTACACTCCACTTCAGAAACGACTTCCTGACACTTAAATCTATACTCGATGTTAACAAATTTCTCTTCCTCAGATAGGATTTCCTTGCAATTGCCAGTCTACATTTTGTATGCTCTCTACTTCGACCATCATCAGTTACTTTGCTCCCCAATTTAGAAAACTCATTTACTACTTTAACTGTCGCATTTCTTAGTCTGATTCCCTCAGCATCACCCGATTTAATTCGACTACAGTCCATTATCTTCGTTTTGTTTTTGTTGATGTTCATCTTATTTCCGCCTTTCAAGACACTGTCCATTCCGTTCAACTGCTCTTCCACGTCCTTGGCTGTCTCTGACAAAATTATGATGTCATCGGGGACTCTCAAAGTTTTATTTTTTCTCCATGGATTTTAATTCCTACTCCGGATTTCTCTTTTGTTTCCTTTACTGCTTGGTCAATATACAGATTGAATAACATCGGGGATAGGCTACAACCCTGTCTCACTCACTTCCCAACTACTGCTTCCCTTTCATGCCCCTCAACTCTTACAACTACCATCTGGTTTCGGTACAAACAGTAAATAGCCTTTCGCTCCCTGTATTTGACTCATGACGCCTTCAGAATTTGAAAGAGGGTATTCCAGTCAACATTGTCCAAAGCTTTCTCTAAGTGTACAAATGATAGAAAGCTGCAGGGTCAGTATTACCTCACGTGTTCCAACATTTCTACTGATTCCAAACTGATCTTCCCCGAGGTCGGCTTCAACCAGTTTTTCCATTCGTCTGAAAGGATTCTTCTTAATATTTTGCAGCCGTGACTTATTAAACTGATAGTTCGCTAATTTTCACTTCTGTCAACACCTGCTTTCTTTGGGATACCGCTATGGTGTTGAATGTGGCAAGTATCCTTGAAGATCTCCACATGACTACTAAAAAAATTCGTTAAATTTAGTTCATACGATAAATTAGACAAATTTACAGGTAGTCTGTTCAACTATAAACACCTGGGGATTACAATTACGAACTGGAAGCTATTGAGGGTAAGTTTCATTGGCAGAAGACAGAGAAGACACGATAGATAGACTCTGATGAGCCAAAACATAATGACTACCTGCGTCATACCTTGCTGTCCGTCTTTGGAACGAAATACATCACTGATTCTGCGTATCCGGGATACGACACTTTGTTGGTAGGTTTGTGAGGGCATTAGATGTCTACGCATAGGTCATGTAATTCGCGTAAATAACGGAGCGATCAACTAAGTTCAATAGGATGCTCCTCAAACCACTGTAGCACAGTTCTGGCAGGGACGTCGGGGAAGACATCAAGCATGATGGGATGCAGGTGGTCTGCAGCTGTCAGCGTGTCTTCGATTACTCCCACACGTCCCATGCAAGCACAGGAGAATGTCTCCTCAGCATAACACTGCTCCCACCGGGCTGCGCCCGTGGTGCGTAGCACGTTCCGAGCCGCCGTCCGCCTCGATATCGGCGTTTGTGGAGACGACCAGCGACCTTGTGTAGCAAAGATGTAATTCACCCGCAGAGCCGACACGTTTCCATTGATTGACGGTCGAATACCGGTGGTCCCGTGCCCACTGCAATCGTAATTGACGATGTCTTTGGATCAACATGTGCACACGTCTGCTGCGGAGCTGCGTGTTCAACAATGTACGATGAACGGTCTGCTTCGAAACAGTTGGGCGTGCACCAGCATTGTGCTCTTTCGGCAGAGATGCCACAGATCACCATCTATCCTACTTTACAGAGCAGAAAATCCTACGAACCTCACATTCAGTGAAGAGTCGTGGACGTCCTACAATTTAGCGCCTAGTTGTAGTTTCACTGTCCTTCTACCTTTTTCCGTAGATGCTCACGACAGTAGCGCGTGGACATTCGACCAGCTTCGCCGTTTTCGAGATACTCGTTCGTAGGCTCTGCGTAACAATTTGACCTTTGTCAGGGAAGCGTATGTCAATAGATGTCTCCATTTGCAGCCCGTATCTTCTCTAGGCTGATCCCAGCACCGCGGGGTAGCCGTGCTGTCTCAGGCGTCTTGTCACGGTTCGCACGGCTGCCCCTTCGGAGGTTCGACTCCTCCCTCGAACGTGAGTGTGTGTGCTGTCCTTACCGTAAGTTAGTTTAAGTTAGATTAAGTAGTTCGTAGGCCTAGAGACCGATGACCTCAGCAGTTTGGTCCCATAGGAACTTACCACAAATTTCCAATTTTTGATCCCGCGCCACGTGCTCGCAACGCCACCAGGACCATCTAACGCGGCGGTGGACAGTGGGCATAATGTTTTGCCTCATCAATGTGTAACCTCCCCCTTACTTATCGACCTTAATGACAGTAAAAATTAAACCGCGTGTACCTATTGGAAATTTGGGAAAAGCAATCGTCACCGAAGTTAATCTGTCGGTAAAGAGGGAGGAAAGGGTTACATCTAAATGAAAGGAAAAATGCAAATGAAACTGGTGGAAATTAATTTTGAAAAGGGGTAAAGTTAATAAAGAAAGTAAATTGCGGTCGTTACGTTAACTGGCGTAAATTAGATATTTTAGATTTGTGGAAAATTACGGTCCCCGTCCTACGGATAACTCCTATAATAACTGAAAAAGAAAGGTTATTGCACATATAATTAGCACTAAAACCGTGGCAACTGAAGGTTGACACGTGTTGTGTGAAAACTGAATGTCTGTCAGAAGTAATAAATTTCGCTACACTCTGACTTAATTTAGCAAAAGAATTGATAAAACCGGAAAATCGAAAGTTAATTTAGTGACTGAAATTAATAGTGAACTTTATTTCTGAAGTACTACTAAAACCGTGGCAACTGAAGGTTGACACGTGTTGTGTGAAAACTGAATGTCTGTCAGAAGTAATAAATTTCGCTACACTCTGACTTAATTTAGCAAAAGAATTGATAAAACCGGAAAATCGAAAGTTAATTTAGTGACTGAAATTAATAGTGAACTTTATTTCTGAAGTACTACGAATTTCAATAAAATGAGGTTAGTCTTGGGTTACCTCAACAATCATTTCAAAAACTACTTAAATCTACGCAATTTAGAAGTAAGAGATTTAACTTTGAAATTGAATTAAATGATTCTGAACAATTAACAAGAGTAAAATTTAGTACGTACCAAGCTGAGCTGCAGTCACAGGTAAGCTAAAATATCGTAACAAAGTCGCACTCTTAATTTCTGCTTGTATAATCTAAATATTGTAGCCAGCTATGAATACCTTAACTGAACTTTGAAATTAAAGCAGTGAAATCGAATTATATTACTTTAATGCTGGCGTTTGAATTTCAACGACAGTCGAGTTCATTTCGGAAAAGGAAGGGACCCGCCCTGCTTGGTAATGCAATTGGGGCAATGAGCAACAAAGGTTCATGCTAAGTTGCTGTATTTTAGTGATGCTAATGGAATAGTTTGAAAAGCTGAGGTCTGCCATACAGTTCTAAAACTTTACGTGCTTTCAGTCTTCCTTGTTGGTTGATTGAATGTTTGCAGTCGTCGATCGAGGAGGTGGCGACAACCACTTATTTCGGCCGTAGCTGTTGCAGAAGCTGGATGTTGGCGCGTCTTCTTCTCGACACGGTCACCAGGCGAAACGGGTTCTTGATGTGTGCCTGCTAATGTTTCCCGTCCGCGACACCGTGCCAGAAACTATCGCAGCAAGTCGAGCGCAATTACATCCTGCCAAACCCCGGAAGCGCGACAACTCGTGGGAGCGTCACTCAACACACCTCCTCCATCGCTTTATTCCAGCCAGACTCCGCTCTGCCCGCGCTCCACGCAGCAGAGTTAACACTACCAAAGATCCTAAACATTTTGGTTCTCCACACGACCTATCGATATAATCGTTCGATACCATAGTTTTCCCTTGGCAAGACCCAACGTAAAAATTACAAATAATATTTACAAAACAAACCAATTATACATCGATATAAATGCATAAATATACATATACAAATTGTAAAACAATTACAATATATAAATACACCGAAATGTCATATCTTCAGGTAACAAAATAAGGCAAAAATTTATAGTACAATAGATGGAAATGGAGGATATGCATTTCCGGAGTTACAAATGTAATGAAAAGACTACCTATACTGCACTTGTACGTCCCCTTCTGGAGTATTTCTGCACGGTGTGTGATCCTTACCATGTAGGATTGACATGTAACGAAATATGGGAAACAGTGTCACGGATATGATAAGCGGGTAGAGGCTAGCTGTCATTGAAATAAAGGCGGTTTTCGTTCTGGTGAGAGCTTTTCAGGAAATTTCAATCTCCAGCGTTCGCCTCCGAACGCGTGAAAATGTTTTATGGTTCAAATGGCTTTGAACACTAAGGGACTTAACATCTGAGGTCATCAGTCCCCTAGAACTTACAACTACTTAAACATAACTAACCTAAGGACATCACACACACCCATGCCCGAGGCAGGATTCGAACCTGCGACGGTAGCAGTCACGCGGTTTTGGTCTGAAGCGCCTAGATCCGCTCCGTCACAGCGGCCGGTTCAAAATGTTTTGTTGACTCCTACCTACATGTTATAGAATCTGTATATTGAGCAAGCAGTAGAGGAAACAAAAGAAAAATTCGGAGTAGGAATTAAAATCCATGGAGAAGAAATAAAAACTTTGAGGTTCGCCAATGACATTGTAATTCTGTCAGAGACAGAAGCATTTGAACGGAATGGACAGTGTCTTGAAAGGATAAGATGAACATCAACAAAAGCAAAACGAGGATAATGAAATGTAGTCGAATTAAGTCGGGTGATGCTGAGGGAATTAGATTAGGAAATGAGACACTTAAAGTAATAAAGGAGATTTGCTATTTGGGGAGCAAAATAACTGATGATGGTCGAAGTAGAGAGGATATAAAATGTAGAATGGCAATGGCAAGGAAAGCGTTTGTGAAGAAAAGAAATTTGTTTACATCGAGTATAAAGTGTCAGCAAGTCGTTTCTGAAAGTATTTGTATGGAGTGTAGCCATGTATGGAAGTGAAACAGGGACGATAACTAGTCTGGACAAGAAGAGAATAGAAGCTTTCGAAATGTGGTGCTACAGAAGAATGCTGAAGATTAGATGGGTAGATCAGATAACTAATGAGGAGAAGAGGAGTTTGTGGCACAACTTGACAAGAAGAAGGGACCGGTTGGTAGGACATGTTCTGAGGCATCAAGGGATCACAAATTCAGCATTGGAGGGCAGCGTGGATGGTAAAAATCGTAGAGGGAGACCAAGAGATGAATACACTACGCAGATTCAGAAGGATGTAGGTTGCAGTAGTTACTGGGAGATGAAGAAGCTTGCACAGGATAGAGTAGCATGGAGAGCTGCATCAAACCAGTCTCCGGACTGAAGACCTTAACAACATGAGGGAAAAGACCATTGTCGTAAAATAAATTCAGAGCTCACACGGAAAGAGTTGGGTGATCTTTTTTACCACGTGCTATTGCAGAGTGGAACGGTGCGGAGATGGTATGAAAGAACACTCTGTCAGACAAATAGGTGTGAACTGCAGACAAGTCATGCAGATGTAGTTTTTATGAAGTCACTTACCAAATTCATGTATCTCCATACAGTATAGCAGAAGGCGAGAATAGGAGGGTGACGAAGTAGTGGTCTCTCAGGATTTCTCTGATTAGCTAGTATTTTTGTCTCGACATTGTTCATTTCTTTTTCTGAGTCGTCAATTTTCTGACTATTCCGCCACGAATTCTACTCTGGTGCCAGTCTCTTCATCTCAGAGTATCACTTGCACCCTATCTCGTAACTTATTTGTTGGCTGTATTCTAACCTCTTTCTTCCCCTGTAGTTTTTATCCTCTACGGTATGTCTCCAGTAACATGAACATTGCTCCCTGATGTCTTAACACACGTCCTACCTTCCTGTCCCTTCTTCTTGTCAGCATTTTCCGCATACTCTTTTCTTCTCCGACTATCCGGAGAACCTCCTAATTCCTTACCTTACCAGTCCAGCTGATTTTCCACAGTATTCTGTTGCACCACATCTCAAATATTTCGACTCTCTTTTGTTTCTTCCTCTTATTAATGCCTATGTTTGATATTGTTAGACTTCTCTTGTCCAGATTGCCCTTTTTGCGAATGCCAGCCTGCGTTTTGTGCCCTCCTTGCTCCGTCCATCACTGGTTATTTTGCTGCCAAACTAGCAGAATTCCTTAGCTTCGTCTACTACCTGATCCCTAATTCTGCTGTTAAATTTCTCGCTGTACTCAGTTCTGCCACTTTCGTCTTTCTTTAATTTACTCATAATCATTATTCTGTACTCATTAGACCATTTCAGTAAACAGGACATGTAATTTTTCTTCAGTTTCACTGAGGGCAGTAATGTCGTCAGTGAATCTTGTCACTGACATCCTTTCACCCTGAGTTTTAATCTCGCTCATGAACCTACCCTTTAGAATGAGATTTTCACTCTGCAGCGGAGCGTGCGCTGATATGAAACTTCCTGGCAGATTAAAACTGTGTGCCGGACCGAGACTCGAACTCGGGACCTTTGCCTTTCGCGGGCAAGTGCTCTACCAACAGAGCTACCCAAGCACGACTCACGCCCCGTCCCGAGTTCGAGTCTCGGTCCGGCACACAGTTTTAATCTGCCAGGAAGTTTCAACCTATCCTTTATTTCCGTCACGGCTTCTTCGATGTACAGATTGAACAGTAGAGACGTAAGACAGCATTCCTTTTTTACAACCATTTTAAAACCGTGCACTTCGTTCCATTTTTATCATAATCTCTTGGTTCTTGTATACAAGACAAAGAAAAATTCACGCACTCTGACTTCGCGATTGCTCACATACTAGCAGTACAAAAATGTCTCACAGAATTTCGTACTGCGTATATTTCAGGCAGTGAATGGCCGTTAGAGATTGTCATTCTGGCAGCAGTGCAACCACATGTGCGGTAACTGCTGCAGTGGATAGCGTTTTGTGTTAGCATGCCGGAGGGCGAGGGTTCGATTCTACGTCGAGGCTTATTTATTTTTATTTGCTGAAAGTAGTCTGCGTGTTACGGTATCTGGCGGCTTAATCGCCATGCAGCGAGTACAGTGAGTCTTCTACAAAACATTTGCAGTTATGTACTATGAACACAGAAATGGAAGTACAATATTTTCATTGGTCGTATTTTAAAGAAGCCTTTTGGACTTTGTGGACGCGAATTGTTTTGCACCATTGCATCTACTAGATTCCAAAACTGTGTACCCTCCCCCAATGGGCCAATCGAAATTATTTGCAAAGCACTTCCCTAGCCCTACTGGTAACGCAAACCCCTAACAAAATGTAATGGACCTTAATGTAGCAAGAATAATCGATGTGACCACAAAGTGCCAAAAGGCTTCTATAAAATACGACCAATGGAAACTATTGTACTTCCATCTCTGTGTTCATAGTATGTAACTGCAAATGTTTTGTAGAAGACCCACTGTACTCGCTGCATGGCGATTAAGCCGCCAGATACCGTAACACGCGGACTATTTTTAGCAAATAAAAATAAATAAGCCTCGACCCTGAATCGAACCCTCGACCTCTAGCTTGCTAACCCAAAACGCTATACACTGCACAAAAAAATGGTTCAAATGGCTCTGAGCACTATGGGACTTAACATCTGAGGTCATCAGTCCCCTAGAATTTAGAACTACGTAAACCTAACTAACCTAAGGACATCACACACATCCATGCCCGAAGCAGGATTCGAACCTGCGACCGTAGCGGTCGCGCGGTTCCAGACTGAAGCGCCTAGAACCGCTCGGCCAAACCTATCCACTGCACAGCAGTGCTCTATCTGATTATTGCGTTGCCAAATTGCCAATCTTCAATGTACATTTACTGCCCGAAATATGTGCAGAACGAAATTTTGTAATAGACATTTTTGTATTTGTATTTTGAGGAATCGCGCTGCAAAATCCGAGAGCGCGAATTTTTTTCACCCTGTATATTCTATATTATCCGCCTTTCACTCCAGCTTAGACCTTCTGCTTTGGGAATTTTGAATATGTTACGCCATTTTACATTGTCGAAAAATACTATTAAGGTGTCTTGACCTTTTTTAAGTTTGGTTCCATTACCTACTATATCGTTAAAACTACCTCTCTGCTATCTTACCTTTCCGAAAGCGAAACTGATGATATAACACATTGAAATGTCCCCTTAGAAAATTAAGAATGACAGTGCTGGAAAAACACTCGCGTTATTTGATTTTCAAACAGCTGAGCAAAACTGAACGTACGCTGACAAATTTCTAAACTGAACAGAATATCTAGCGCAACACAATCTGACTTTCAATAATCCCTACAAAAGAATAGCCCAGACTAACATTAACCTATACCTTTCACAAATCACTTACCTCACAAAAATCTTCGTTACTCGAACTACTGCAGTACAGCGAGCGCCAATGCTGCCAGGTAAATAAAAGATTCTAACTACTGAAGTCACTAACTACTGATAGGGATAGTTAGCAAATGAAAGATTTTGATAGAGAACAAACAACCTATTTACCTTAATAGTGTTCAAAAGATCTTGACATCCAGTCTTACAAATTTCCTTTCTCTGACGGACACACGTCGAGATCGTCCGCTCAAAACTCCGCCATATCTCTCCCCACATCCACCACTGCTGGCGGCTCACCTCAATCTGCGCAACGCTACGCGCTGTTCACATCCAACTGCCCAACACTACAATAGCGAATATTACAACAATGAGTCCAACCAGCCACAGGCTGCACACAGCGCAGTCAGCGATTTTAATACAGAGTTTTGAGAGGTTACTATAAGCGGACTATCTGGACGCGTGTTCGCCAGAAAAAGGAAATTTGTACGAGGTGCATTCAAGTTCTAAGGCCTCCGATTTTTTTTCTAATTAACTACTCACCCGAAATCGATGAAACTGGCGTTACTTCTCGACGTAATCGCCCTGCAGACGTACACGTTTTTCACAACGCTGACGCCATGATTCTTCTTTAGGAGTCTGTTTTGACCACTGGAAAATCGCTGAGGCAATAGCAGCACGGCTGGTGAATGTGCGGCCACGGAGAGTGTCTTTCATTGTTGGAAAAAGCCAAAAGTCAGTAGGAGCCAGGTCAGGTGAGTAGGGAGCATGAGGAATCACTTCAAAGTTGTTATCACGAAGAAACTGTTGCGTAACGTTAGCTCGATGTGCGGGTGCGTTGTCTTGGTGAAACAGCACACGCGCAGCCCTTCCCGGACGTTTTTGTTGCAGTGCAGGAAGGAATTTGTTCTTCAAAACATTTTCGTAGGATGCACACGTTACCGTAGTGCCCTTTGGAACGCAATGGGTAAGGATTACGCCCTCGCTGTCCCAGAACATGGACACCATCATTTTTTCAGCACTGGCGGTTACCCGAAATTTTTTTGGTGGCGGTGAATCTGTGTGCTTCCATTGAGCTGACTGGCGCTTTGTTTCTGGATTGAAAAATGACATCCACGACTCATCCATTGTCACAACCGACGAAAAGAAAGTCGCATTCATGCTGTCGTTGCGCGTCAACATTGCTTGGCAACATGCCACACGGGCAGCCATGTGGTCGTCCATCAGCATTCGTGGCACCCACCTGGATGACACTTTTCGCATTTTCAGGTCGTCATGCAGGATTGTGTGCACAGAACCCACAGAAATGCCAACTCTGGAGGCGATCTGTTCAACAGTCATTCGGCGATCCCCCAAAACAATTTTCTCCGCTTTCTCGATCATGTCGTCAGACCGGCTTGTGCGAGCCTGAGGTTGTTTCGGTTTGTTGTCACACGATGTTCTGCCTTCATTAAACTGTCGCACCCACGAACGCACTTTCGACACATCCATAACTCCATCACCACATGTCTCCTTCAACTGTCGATGAATTTCAATTGGTTTCACACCACGCAAATTCAGAAAACGAATGATTTGCACGCTGTTCAAGTAAGGAAAACGTCGCCATTTTAAGTATTTAAAACAGTTCTCATTCTCGCCGCTGGCGGTAAAATTCCATCTGCTGTACGGTGCTGCCGTCTCTGTGACGTATTGACAATGAACGCGGCCTCATTTTAAGTCAATGCGCATGTTTCTATCTCTTTCCAGACCGGAGAAAAAAAATCGGAGGCCTTAGAACTTGAATGCACCTCGTAAGACTGGATGTCATGAACTGATATATATAATGATTTTTGAACACTATTAAGGTAAATACACTCCTGGAAATGGAAAAAAGAACACATTGACACCGGTGTGTCAGACCGACCATACTTGCTCCGGACACTGCGAGAGGGCTGTACAAGCAATGATCACACGCACGGCACAGCGGACACACCAGGAACCGCGGTGTTGGCCGTCGAATGGCGCTAGCTGCGCAGCATTTGTGCACCGCCGCCGTCAGTGTCAGCCAGTTTGCCGTCGCATACGGAGCTCCATCGCAGTCTTTAACACTGGTAGCATGCCGCGACAGCGTGGACGTGAACCGTATGTGCAGTTGACGGACTTTGAGCGAGGGCGTATAGTGGGCATGCGGGAGGCCGGGTGGACGTACCGCCGAATTGCTCAACACGTGGGGCGTGAGGTCTCCACAGTACATCGATGTTGTCGCCAGTGGTCGGCGGAAGGTGCACGTGCCCGTCGACCTGGGACCGGACCGCAGCGACGCACGGATGCACGCCAAGACCGTAGGATCCTACGCAGTGCCGTAGGGGACCGCACCGCCACTTCCCAGCGAATTAGGGACACTGTTGCTCCTGGGGTATCGGCGAGGACCATTCGCAACCGTCTCCATGAAGCTGGGCTACGGTCCCGCACACCGTTAGGCCGTCTTCCGCTCACGCCCCAACATCGTGCAGCCCGCCTCCAGTGGTGTCGCGACAGGCGTGAATGGAGGGACGAATGGAGACGTGTCGTCTTCAGCGATGACAGTCGCTTCTGCCTTGGTGCCAATGATGGTCGTATGCGTGTTTGGCGCCGTGCAGGTGAGCGCCACAATCAGGACTGCATACGACCGAGGCACACAGGGCCAACACCCGGCATCATGGTGTGGGGAGCGATCTCCTACACTGGCCGTACACCACTGGTGATCGTCGAGGGACACTGAATAGTGCATGGTACATCCAAACCGTCATCGAACCCATCGTTCTACCATTCCTAGACCGGCAAGGGAACTTGCTGTTCCAACAGGACAATGCACGTCCGCATGTATCCCGTGCCACCCAACGTGCTCTAGAAGGTGTAAGTCAACTACCCTGGCCAGCAAGATCTCCGGATCTGTTTCCCATTGAGCATGTTTGGGACTGGATGAAGCGTCGTCTCACGCGGTCTGCACGTCCAGCACGAACGCTGGTCCAACTGAGGCGCCAGGTGGAAATGGCATAGCAAGCCGTTCCACAGGACTACATCCAGCATCTCTACGATCGTCTCCATGGGAGAATAGCAGCCTGCATTGCTGCGAAAGGTGGATATACACTGTACTAGTGCCGACATTGTGCATGCTCTGTTGCCTGTGTCTATGTGCCTGTGGTTCTGTCAGTGTGATCATGTGATGTATCTGAACCCAGGAATGTATCAATAAAGTTTCCCCTTCCTGGGACAATGAATTCACGGTGTTCTTATTTCAATTTCCAGGAGTGTACATTGTTTGTTCTCTATCAAAATCTTTCATTTGCTATGCCTATCAGTAGTTAATCCCTTCAGTAAGAATCTTTTATTTAGCTGGCAGTATTGCCGCTCGCTGTATTGGAGTAGTTCGAGTAACGAAGATTTTTGTAAGTGATTCATGAATGGTATAGGTTATTGTTAGTCAGGGCTCTTCTTAGTATAGATTATTGAATGTCGAATTGCGTTGCGCTGAAATATTGTGTGTCAGTTTAGAAATGATCAGAATAAGTAAAGAGAGAACTGTCTGATTGCGTTCAGTTTTGCTCAGCTGTGTGAAAATCAAATAACGTAAGAGGTTTATCAGCACAGTAATTCATTAATTTTCTAAGGGGACGCTTCAACATTGTCAGTTTTCTCTTCTTGGTTGTGCGTAAGTAGGCGATCTGTTTCAATACAGGAGTGAACAACCAACGGATATAATCACATCCATTAAATAATCTGGAGCGTGTGCCCAGACCGACTACATAAAATTAACCGTAGTAAAGCCAGCTGCCAGACAAACTCCTGGCAATGCTGCTCAGCTGGTACAGTCGTAAATGGAAGACTGGTTTTCTTTTGCAGGTGCATGACGTCGTCATCAAGCCGACGGGCTCCGTGCTTTGACCAGCTGAGGGCAGCAGACTGGAGTAGCCAATGGGAGACGGGACCGCGGCTGGAGTCTTGGAAGGCCCCACCCTGCCTGGCCTGGACGCGAGTTCGTGCCTCCGGACGGTCCCTCGTCTTCTGCTGCGCTCCGAGTGGCAAAGTGCCATTGTTGGATCGTTTTTCAAGTTTTCCTGTGACTTCTCTGTAAATCTTTTCCGCCTCGTAGTTCGTCTTACCCACGTATTGAAACACAGCCACTTGGAATTACTTCACTATTTCGTGCTAAGGAGTAATAATGGAAATGTGTTTTTTGCATGTAAATTGGTTACTGTGAGCAGAGAGAAGATGAAATGAGATTCTTTGGGTATCCAGTAGCCTCTATAACATTTATTGAATGTTCAGGGCGCATCATTTCTGATAACAGACACTTGAGCTTTCGACAGTTGTCACTGACATCATCATCAGGGGAAAACCGATGTCGTCCTCACGCGGCAGGAGCAACACTGGGCATTGGGGCCTGCCAGTTCTGACTGCTACAGATAATTCTAGTAGTTTCGACTTGTGTAGCTACTGTTTGTGTAGACTGTAAATGAGTGTCATATCAATGAGTGGAATTTGTGGTTTATTAGCCTTACGAGATTATGGGGAGAAGAATTTCTTTTACAATAAAATATAATGGACTTTTGTCGGATGATGTGGCAAACTGGTGATTGTCGCTAGTGTAATATCACTGTTGAAAGTATAGAAGATAGTATCTGTTAGAATCCGTAATATCTAATTTTGTATGATTTTCACTTGTTTCAGGTAATTGGGTTGACCACGATACGGGATGACAGGTCAGATTCTCAGTTGTGGGTCCTCTAATAATTTATCACTCTAAAACAGGTGTACTGACCATAAAACACCCCGAAAATCTAATTGACCACACCAGTTATGCGCCATCTCCAAATGAGTTTCTTGTCTGTACTACGTCTGCGGTATCTGCGTGAGTCACACCAGTCAAGTCCTTGCGAGTTTGCGGTTAGAGAGCCTGAGTCTGGTGGGTTAACATAGTTGCTTGGTCCACGTCATTCTGGTCGCGCAGCGTTTGAATAGTGCAGAGACATAAGCGTACGTTTTGGTTTCCCCTCCGTGTGCCATTTGTGTAGGTATAGTCTTGTTGGAATTCCCAATCTTTGATCTGTTGGATTTCCAGAATTTTATACGGAAGGAGTTTTAAAACGTAATGTTTTTCTCACAGACTCACATCTCATCCGTAGAAATTGAGGATATTGACTTGCGGATCGTGTTGAACTCCTGACGCCTGCCTCTCTTTTACAGTGGCCGTCCTTTCCCGTGTCCTCTCCTTTTTATCAGGACATGAGGGCTTCAGAATGATTCCTGCTGTTCCGAACGCGGTAACCCATCATTCTATTGCACTAAGAGTTCGAGCTCTGCAATTAAAGTGACGACGAGATATCCTCATTGTTTCATCGAAGGGCTCAGCATTAAGGACAAACGTATTGTACGCAGCACACGCAATTGGTTACCGAAATGGTGGAGAGTGCCGAAGTGAATGACGTTAGCGCGGTCTCCTCCCTGCCACTGGCAAAGAAATACTAACTAATCTATTTATTATTTCCTTCTGGCATACATATCTTTTAGCCGTATGAAATTAAAAGGACCGCCAATTATAGGAAGGTAACATTTGACGTTCAGTACTCACACACTTTATAAGCACAGATTTGTAAACGTCTCTTCAGAGTGAAACTGTTACATGTATTCATTTAGACTACTAGATACAGCTGAGAGATAACCAGTACTTTGTATCAAAGCAGTTAATTCAGTTCGTGAATTAATTTCAGTGTCCTCCACTCTTATATTTCGATGCCTTCTTGTGCTATAAACCTAATTGAATCTCCAAGAACTGAGACAGTGAACGTGGGAGGGGGGGGGGGGGGGGGGGGGGGGGGGGGGGCGGGGGGGGGGGGTAGTAACGAAATCTATAGAGCTCTTTTAAAAATTTGACTCTGCCTTCCTCGTAGAACTTGAACTTGAGCCGCAATAGGGTATGATTTACATCCCGAATTGTCACTTCATCTCATACACACTCGAATGTCTGCCGGACGCTGATTCTATGTAAGTGGGTGGCGAAAAATTCACGATTGAGACGCTTTCTGACAGGCGGTGATGGTAGTAGTGAAAACTGTCAAAAGCTCAGTTGTATTTAAGAATATTTTTTCGTTGTAGCGGGTAGGAAAAGGAATTGCAGTGCACTTGGTGTAGCGGGTATGTTAGTGGACTTGGTGCATAAGAGTATATCCACAAAAGATTAAAAGTCACTGTGGGAGAAGTTGGCAAAGTGTTTACATCAAGTATTTACCTATATGACTGCACTGTCAATATGTAAAATTCCCCAAAGAATTTTCCAGTGTGTTCACAGTGACAGTGACAAAGGAGACAGAAGTCAGAGCTTAAATTTGTCTATAGTCACTGAGATTTGTTTTTTGATTATTATTGTGATTATCACTGAAACTAATTTTAACCCTCGATCATTAATAGAAGGCTGTGACAGATTATATCTACACTTTAACGTATGTGGCAAAAGGTTGTTTTTATAGGAACATGTATAAAGGTTTCTTCCTGCTACGTCGCACTGATAGAATTTTGGAAGGATGATAGTCTGTACGAGATCTTACAAATCTAATCGTATATTCACAACGTCTCAGGAATCAGCACCTTTGGGACTGAAGATCGTTCTTAGACTGCGCTTTAAATGTCTGTTTTTGCACTTCCCTAAGCAGGTTTCCGGGAAATACAAGATTATTCCTAAGTACCTCAAGAGGTTCACAAGATGACTGCGTGAAAACTACGCGACAGAAAGCAGGCACACATCAGTGGACAGAGCATCTCGCCCAAGTTTTCAGCTCACGGTACAGGTGCTCAGTACAGACACCGTTTGTGGTGCAGCAAACCTCGAGACGTGTGTGCAGCTCACTGAACCTGCTGCCGCCGCCAGCGCCGCCTGGGAAGCCGCAAAGACACCAGCCCGCTCCAGAAACCTGCTCACTGGATTGACTGTCTCCAGATATCTACATTCTACATTTATACTCCGCAAGCCACCCAACGGAGAGTGGCGGAGGACACTTTACGTGCCACTGTCATTACCTCCCTTTCCTGTTCCAGTCGCGTATGGTTCGCGGGAAGAACGACTGCCGGAAAGCCTTTGAGAGCGCTCTAATTTTACATTCGTGATCTCCTCGGGAGGTATAAGTAGGGGGAAGCAATATATTCGATACCTCATCCAGAAACGCACCCTCTCGAAACCTGGACAGCAAGCTACACCGCGATGCAGAGCGCCTCTCTTGCAGAGTATGCCACTTGAGCTTTCTAAAGATCTCCGTAACGCTATCACGCTTACCAAATGACCCTGTGACGAAACGCGCCGCTCTTCTTTGGATTTTCTCAACCTGGCACCCGCCTTACCAACAATTAATTTTATATGATCATTCCACTTCAAATCGTTCCGTACGCATACTACCAGATATTTTACACAAGTAACTGCTTCCAGTGTTTGTTCCGCTGTCATATAGTCATACAATAAAGGATCCTTCTTTCTATGTATTCGCAATACATTACATTTGTCTATGTTAAGGGTCAGTTGCCACTCCCTGCACCAAGTGCCTATCCGCTGCAGATCTTCCTGCATTTCGGTGCAATTTTCTAATGCTGCAACTTCTCTGTATACTACAGCATCATCCGCGAAAAGCCGCATGGAACTTCCGACACTATGTGCTAAGCCATTTATATATATTGTGAAAAGCAATGGTCCCAAAACACTCCCCTGTGGCACGCCAGAGGCTACTTTAACGTCTGTAGACGTCTCTCCATTGAGAACAACATGCTGTGTTCTGTTTGCTAAAAACTCTTCAGTCCAGCCATACAGCTGGTCTGATATTCCGTACGCTCTTACTTTATCAGGCGACAGTCCGGAACTGTATCGAACGCCTTCCGGAAGTCAAGGAAAATGGCATCTACCTGGGAGCCTGTATCTAATATTTTCTGGGTCTCGTGAACAAATAAAGCGAGTTGGGTCTCACACGATCGCTGTTTCCGGAATCTATGTTGATTTCTACAGAGTAGATTCTGGGTTTCCAGAAACGACATGATACGCGAGCAAAAAACATGTTCTAAAATTCTACAACAGATCGATGTCAGAGATATAGGCCTACTGTTTTGCACATCTGCTCGACGACCCTTCTTGAAAGCACGACATGCAGTGGATGATACACCTACGTGTTCCGACACACACCCCTTTAGTGGAACATTTTCCGGATATGTCACGGTGTATATTACGAATCTAAACTTGGAGAGATGATATATCCACTGATGTGTGTCATTTTTCGGTATGTCTTGTAGCTTTTGCGCGGTAGCCTTCTGAAACACCGGAAGCACACTGTGCAACAAAATTACAGGATGACTTTCTCGAAACCCCCTAATTTTCTCCCGCTACTACACATAACTTTGAAATTAGGCTGTAATACTGCAGAAGCGTGAAGCTCTGTGACGTCACCATCGACTCGGCGACTGGAGACAGGAATGTGTCGACACGTGCGAAAAAAAAAAAAAAAAAGGATGGCCACGGATCAGAAGTTCACGTGAGGTGTAAGGTGGGTTAGTGGCGTCACGTTGGTACCAAACTTCTCCGCAATCCTGTCCGGCGCAGCCGTGGACGTGGCGCGCGATGGAGAGGTCGTCAAAGCCCACACTTACACATACTTCACCACGTCTCGTGATGCCTATGCGTTGAAGGTCAGAATCCTAACACCGAGTGTTGAAATAACGCGGTTTTCCTACGGGCGACTGAGGGAAATAATTGGGACACACCGTCGCTCATAATCGACACGAAAAAACCTCAGAGGGCGGCACCGTACGGTGCGTAGTGGAGGTTACTCTGTACCACTACTAGACATTTTCTTTCCTTTTCCAACCGGAAAAACGATTGTCCAAATGCCTCCGTATGAGCCCTAATTTCTCGAATCTTATCTTCGTGGTCCTTATGAGCGATGTATCTTGGCGGCAGTTAGCTTCAAATGCATGTTCTCTAAATGTTCTCAGTAGTGTTTCTCGAAAAGGACGTCGCCTTCCCTCCAGGGATTCACATTTGAGTTCCTGAAGCATCTCCGTATCACCTGCATGTTGTTTGAACCTACTGATAACAAATCCAGTAGCCCGCCTCTGAGTTTCTTCGATATCTTCCCTCTATAAAACCTGCTACGGATCCCAAACACTCGATCAGTACTCGACAAGAGGTCGCACGAGCGTGCAATATCCAGTCTCCTTCACAAGTGAACCACTCTTTCCTGAAATTCTCCGAATAAACCGAACTCAACTCGCCCAAATAATTAAACGACGCTAATGTGTCGAGCAGAAAACTAGTAATACTGTATCGAAAGATCACAGGTTTGACCTTCATATTCATTCACATCAACACCTTTGCCCGTTTCAACCGTACTGTGAGTACGCCGTCGGGCTGCAGCCCCATTGAATCTCGTCTGACTGCTGTGGAGAATAACGCGACCACAGTTGTTGATCTTGTGCAGAGTGTGGAACCACTTGGAACCGTCCAAAACCATTCGACGAAATCTAAATGTGATCCGAAGCAGCAAAGGGTGTTTATGCTCTCCCATCCCCATTCGCACACTAATACCCCTGCCCCCTCGCAACCGAGCGAGGTGGCGCAGTGGCTAGCACACTGGACTCACGCTCGGTAAGACGACAGATCAAACACGCATCCGGCCCTCCAGAATTAGGTTTTCCGTGATTTCCCTAAATCGCTCGAAGCAAATGCTGGTGCTGTTCCATTGAAGGGCGCATCCGATTTCCTACACCGTCCTTTACACAATCCGAGCTTGTGCTCCACTTCGCTGTGGACGGGACGTTAAACCCAATTTTGCTTTCTTTCCTAAGACACCCCTCTCCCAGTTCGGCAATACCATCAGTGCCACCCACGCACCTTTGTTGAGCATATTAGAACTGTCCCTGTCACAGGCTTCGACACGCATTCAGGCTCGCGGCTACTGTAGCGCCAGAGTGTTATGTGACCCCCTCGACACGCCTCGTGTGTGGCTTGCCTGGCTTCACCCGCTAGAGCGGCTACGAGGCTGAATGTCGTTCGAAGTATTTAACAGGTGGTGTATTTTTAACGTGCTCCACAAAGGTAAGTGGATGGCGCTGACGGTTTTGCCGAACGGCGGGCTTAGAGCGACTCTGTGAAGTTCCAGTGAAGCACGTCAATTTTGCATCCTACTATGGTCACGCCACAGGAGGGTGCGAAACAGAAGAAATGAAAAACCATATACACTCTTTGCTGCTTCGGATCACGTTCAAATTTCGTCGAATGGTTTTAAACAGCCCCTAGTGGTTCCATCTCATACATCAGATCGAAACTTGTGGTCACAGTATTCACAGGGGGTCAGACCACGTTCATTGGAGCTGGAGCCCCACAGCGTCCTTACGGTAGGGTTGAAACGTCCCAGGGGTGGCAGCAGTGTCTGTTGTCAAGAACATTTTCCTGTTGCTCAACACACTGCGAAGTGTCGTTTTCGATCGTGAAATGTCTGGCAATGAACGCCCCAAGTTGATGGGTGGTTTCTTTGATGCACTTCATCTACACGGTGGTCCTTCTTGTGATGGACTGCCCTTTTTTAGCCCCCTTGCGGCAGTCCTTTAATTTACCAGCTGCACTTCCTTTAATTCTAGGTGACGATGCCTCTATAGCTGACTCAGTTTTACGTTTTATCCGTGCAGCTGGGTTTTATCACTCACTCTAGTATGGGCTCTCTCGCATGATTTCTCAGGCTACACCCACTCCAGCGACTTTTAATTGTGACGTGGATGGTAACAAGTTGTGTTGGTACCTCTATCAACGCTTTCCAGCTGGAGGTTCTACGCTTGTAGTTGAGTGGTTGACCTGTTACCTGATCCATCAACCACTGTAGTCTGTTTTACTCTAGTCAACTATTTGCTCGGCTCCTTTTAAGTGTCCTCTATTTTGTGTCATTGCGGTGTTCATTTTAGCCCTGTACCCCTTGGTGTTCCCTCCCTCTGGGTGCAGAGGTTACGCTTTTACTGTACAGGCCTTTTACAAGTATGTCTGTTTGGAACAGGGGACTGCAGACCTCGATGTTTACCCCCATCAAACCCCAAAACTAACCAACCTTCATCTACCCCCTGGGGCCTATTCGTGTCGATTGACCGCCTGTATGTCTGACATGTTTCCCTCAGCCGCCCGTAGGAAAGCCGCGTGGTTTCAACGCTGGGCGTCGCGGTTCTGATCTCCATCGCAGAGTCGCCAAAAGAAGGGGAGAAATATGGGTGAGAGGGCCTTCCACACCTTCCCATTCCACGTCCACGGTGGCGTTCGGCGCAATTATGGTGACATTTGGTGCCAATGTGTGGTCATTAACCCACGCTTCACCTCACACGAACTTCTGAGCTGTGGCCATTGTATCGCACGTGTCGACACCTCGCTGTTTCAAGCGCTGCCGAGCCCACGGCTGACGTCGCAGATCGCTAAACTCGTGCCCCGTTACGGAGGAAATTTGTGGGCAACTTTGAGACAAATTTCAAACTTATACGCCGCAATGGGAGACAATTATGGGGTTTCGAAAAAGCAATCCTTTAATTATGTTGCGTAGTGTCACTTAGAAATAATCCTGTATAAGGCAACTTCATTTGGTAATCTTCTAAGATACGCACATAGCGAAGCAGTAATTAATAAAAGAGATTTTAGTCACTCGCCTTTCTTTTTTCTAGGTGTGATTATGACATGGTACCTCAAACGAGTCAAATTTGATGCAAAAACGGGAGTGCTGTTGAATCAGAAAACACGAACCAATTTGCAACTACTCAATAATCTCTCGCTGGTAACTGCTGGATTCCTAGATGTAAACACACCCGAACATTCAAAGTACGTACGGAAAAAATCTGTAATTCGTAGAAATATGCCTCGAGGTACTTTTCATCCTCGTCAAAACAGTTGATGGTCTGACAAAGATAGAAATTAGTACTGGAACACTAACAGCTCGAGTACTGCACAACGGAAAGCAGGGAACATATTTTGAGACCAAGTGCAGAGCACAATTTGTGTGTTATCTACAGGGTTCAATGTAATTTTATCGACTTTATACATCAGTCAGGGTAGAAAATTAATTGCAACAGTTGGGAACAATTTGACAATTTCATCTCGCAGCTGGTAGTTGAAAGAGAGGATTCTGCTATTTAGAATATTCTGGAATACACCGACCAATCACAAACAAAATATTTTCTTCTACACAGTAGGCGTTTTACACACATGACATAGCATTTTTAAGGCATTTGCCGAAACAGCTTTACAATTCTTACATTGTGAACGAGGGAGCAATCAACTTCTTGCACGTTATCCTAAATATATTATCCTGTCTGAAAGTTTTACTGCCCGACACGAGGAAGCACCGCGCTGTTAGCATGTCTACGGTGTGATTACAAACTGCATTGTTTCTTCCAAGTATCGAGTGTCACCAGTAGTTATCTTAACGACATTGCTGTTTTCAAATCCTTTGCAAAGTGGTCAGTCAGTATCAGTGCTTACAAAATTGTTCACTCTCTCCTGATGTTCTTTCTCGCTCCTCTGTGTGAACTCACTGTTCGCTTCTTGTTACATCATAATTATGCTTGTTATGTACTGCTTAAGAAGTTATTGATGAATATTAAAAAAACTGAAACGTTCTTAAAATTGTTTTAAATGATTTGCCTTGTTATGAAATCCTTATTTCATCCCCACTTTTATACCCAGAATCAATCTCCAGTTATAGTCCGGGATAGCGCCTGAATGAAAGATAACAGCCGTCTTCAATCAAACTCATCGTTATTTAGAAAATACCTGTTACTGCGCAATGCATTTCTCACCCTGTACTTTCATCCTGGTAAGTTAAGTAAAGACATTAAGAATACCCTCAAAATGTGCACAAGAAACACAGAAAGTATGTTAAGGAGGTACAGAAAGCTCTATCAGCATAATGTAAAATTAGGTTCTCCATAAGGAACGTAATCTCAGAAACTATGCAAGCAAAAGTTTTGAAATGTTTAGGAGTCATGCATAAATCCCTTGTGTAACTGTTAAAGCTGTAGGAATCTAGTATCGTCTCTTTTAACGGAAGATACAAATTTTGTTCTGTAAGTTTGATTTTTTATTTTAAATTTTAGTCCTGTTTTCCTGATTCATGTTAAAAATAAGTTCAGGTGATGCAAAAATATATGTTTGAGTATATCTCGAAAATTTCAGCTTTCGGTAGAATCTGAGAAAATGTACATTTTGTATTGAAAAAAATTGACTTGCAGCAAGTGAAGTCCAACATTCCTGCCAGATAACTCCGATGATCAGGGTCGTCTTCATTTTCCAATTATAATTTCCTCTTGGCATATTCTTCAGTTTTTGTATCCCTATCTTACATCTTTAGCTTGTATGCTGTATTTTTCAGTTTATCGGTATCCAAACTTCTCATTGCCTCAGGGGTGCGACAACCTACACGTAATCCTAGACACTGCAGCACTACACACTAATGTTACCTTGTCTGAAAGTAGCATTGGCCTCATACACTCAAAAATGTGAAGAGTATGTGCCCACAAACATATTTTTGTGTCAACGAGTTGGATGACATTGTTCACATATTCTTTTGCTTTGTTCTGCCACGCAAATACGAGTACTTTCGAAGTAAATCAGTGTTTCTGAGGTCTTTAAATACTAACTTTGTATCGACCAGAACTGCAATAGGGAGATATATCGATGATCATGCTCTTCACCAGTTACTATACCCTTACTGTATTAGCACCAGCTTTTCATACCTTCCGGTCACAGTACATGTTCAGATTCATCAATGTTGGACAGTGTATGAAAGTATACTGCCGGTACACCTTTCTTCATTAATTCTATGTAATGAGTATTTTGCCCAATTGCTAAAGAATAATAATCTCGGAGTCTCTTTACAGGTGTTATTGTCAGTCTATTTTTGCCACCAGCTGGTTTCCCCTAGCGACAACTTCAGCTTTTGGAGACGGGAGCCCATACACACACTTAAGTTTCTTTCTTTCTACATGGCTACATGGCTTGGATGCCACAGCTCCGTTACAGGCTTTACAGCCACCATCGCCTAAGTCAGGTATTGGTGCGGCCTGCGGTTCGCAGCCGTGTCAACAGGGTGCCCCAGAAGGAACGGTGAACACTCAGGTACACGAAAAGAAGCATAACTTGAAACAAAAAATTACTGTAAACGAGCTTAGTAATTTTTTTTTCTTATTGATAAATGTATAGATAATTATCCAACTCTCACACCAAAGATCCACTTTAAAAGTAACACTGACTGACAAAAGAAGATTTACGCTCGACGTTTATTAGTTTTAGTGTTAGTTACCTTTCATTGTTCTCACGTCCTGGTGACAAGACGTGCTGTGTAATTTTAAAGTGAAATTGTGTTATACAATGAAAGCAATTCATGAACAGTATGATTTCCTGATTTGCAATACCACGGATGCCAGCTCCTGTAACTCTGGGAGATTATTACTACTTTAGTTTTGTACGGAGAACTTAGGTGGAGGCGGCGAGCTTCACGACGGCGCTGCTGAACAATAGAGGTGCGTGAATGTGCTCACTTCTCTCCTTTGGTGGCCGCCCAGGGTCAATTTCAATATATTTGCCGCGACATTCAGAACCAGCAGTCTGCCTTTTCATTTACTTACGAAGTCCGATTATTTTCTTTCTCAGATGAATAAATGCATTTTAACCGCAATTCTTTTTACCCAGGCAACGGGGAATGATAGTATTTAGGACGTGCGTACCTCCATCGCGATACTACGTTCGCATACATTTGAGTGTGGATCGACGTCACTATACTTATGACCCATTTCCTTCACAATATTAATTCTTATTTTGAACCACTCACTCTTGAAAGTACGTGCCCTGTTATTTTGAGTAGTCAGTCGAGTGTATTCCGTAGTAACGTTACTTATAATATTCTGTGGGTTAGTTTCCACAATTGACCTTTGCCTGTGTCGCAACGGTGCTCCACGCGAAATGCTTACTACGCGACATTCATAATAACTCTCATTTCAAAATTACGACACTGGCTGACTGAGATACTAACAATTTAACAGGGAGGTTACACTTGACATGGACATATGCCCTATTCCGGACGGTTTCCGAGATAGAAAACATTCAATTTGACGCAGCATATGTGAAAGCCTGCAGGTATCCGTATCATATTCATATTCATCAGTATACGAGGTCTGTTCAAAAAATTCTGCAATACCCGTAATTTCACGCCGATAGTATGTCGGAGTGAAATGTGGTTGGCGTCCTTGTACATTCCCGTGTTTAACGTGTAGCTGCCGGAACTTTCACTGTTGTCTGCCTGTCAGTTATTGTTCGGTGCTGCAGTGAGTGGCACGTTGTGTCGCACAGTTGCAGAGTTAGAGGAGCAACGCGTCTGCATTAAATTTTGCGTGAAACTCATGAAAACCTTTACAGAGAGACGGCAAATGATGCAGGAAGTCAGTCTACGGTGATGAGTACTTAAGCCGTACTCCGTCTTATGAAAGCTTCATACGGTTTAAAAGTGGCCGGACGGAAGATAAACATGACCCTGGTTCAGGACTTCCTTCAACGCCCACCGACGACGCTCGTGCCGGGAGCGTCGACGACACTGTGGTTTCCAATCGAAGACTGACCGCCCGAGAGATTGCACAAGAAGGCAACATAATAGTTGGATAATGTCATCAAATCCTGACATAATGTCGTGGGATTCATCGTGTTACCGCAAAGTTCGTCCGACGGCTGATTTGTCAAGACAAGAAAGACCTTCGGATCGCAACCTGTGAAGAGCTTTTGGATCGGGCAAATGACAACGAGACGTTCCTTAAGAGACTCATAACTGATTGTGAGACGTGGGTCTACGGTTATGGTGTTGAGACAGAGGCTCCATCTTCACAGTCGGTCAGGAAAGGTTTTCCAAGACCAAACAAAGCCGGTCAGGTCTGGTCAAATGTCAAAGCCACGGTGACAGTTTTCTTTGACTTTGAAGGATTAGTTTTTCATGAATTCGTTCCACAGGAACAACCAGTTAATCGAGGGTACTATGGGGATATGTTACGACGCCCGCGACAAAATTTGAGAGGGAAACGGCCTGAAATGTGGCGAGACAACTCGTCACTTTTGCATCACGATAACACACCCGGACAATCATCGCTGTTGGTGCGTGACTGTTGCACAAGAAACGAAATCACTGGGCTCCATACTCTCCAGGACTCCTTTTTATTTACAAAGTCGAACAGACCGTTTAAAGGACGAACATTTGCAACGATAGATGAGATAAAATTCCCAGACGACGCTTCGCGCGATCCGGCAATTGGCGCATCAAGCCGAACAGTATTTCGAAGGAGACCACGCACAACAAGTAAAAGGTAAGTGCAGGAAAATTTTGTACACAAAGTTCCGAAATGTATTGAACAATCTTCACACATAACTTCAAACCTATACGAAAATTTTTCACACCGACAACCCACACACAATAACGAGAGGGAAAAATTCTATATTTTCACTTTTCATGCAGTCGAACCTCAGCTTCGGGCATCACGTTTTAATTTACTATAACGTTACTATCAGCTCGATTCGCAACACAGTTGCAGACAGTATCCACACAGATCACGGAATCCACCAGCAAAGTTGTGTCTTTGTAAGACACGTAGTTCAGCTGACATGACATGATAAAGATTTAGATGTGTGAAAAATTAGTTTTTGCTTAAAATGGAGCGCAAATTATTGAGATTGTAATCATTTAGTGGTTTGTAATGAGGCCATTTAGCAGCTTCCAACTAACTTTAAGCATTGTTGTTCTGGTCTTCAGTCCTGAGACTGGTTTGATGCAGCTCTCCATGATAGTCTAACCTGTGAAAACTTCTCCATCTTCCAGTGCTTAGTGCAACCTACATTCTTCTGAATCTCCTTAGTGTATTCATCTCTTGGTCTCCCTCTACGATTTTTACCCTCCACGCTGCCCTCCAATGCTAAATTTGTGATCCCTTGATGCCTCAGAACATGTCCTACCAACCGGTCCCTTCTTTTTATCAAGTTGTGCCACAAACTCCTCTTCTCCCAAATTCTATTCAATACCTCCTCATTAGTTATGTGATTTACCCATCAAATCTTCATCATTCTTCTGTAGCACCACATTTCGAAAGCTTCTCTTCTCTTCTTGTGCAAACTATTTATCGTCCATGTTTCACTTCCATTTAATTTACTGCTTTCTGTACAAATTGTAAATAGCCTTTCGCTCCCTGTATTTTCCCCTACCACCTTTAGAATTTGAAATAGCATAATTTTAAACATTTCATACACTCCATACAAATACTTTCAGAAACGACTTCCTGACCCTTAAATCTATACTCGATGTTAACAAATTTCTCTTGAGAAACGCTTTCCTTGCCATTGCCAGTCTACATTTTATATCCTCTCTACTTCGACCATCATCAGTTATTTTGCTTCCCAAATAGCAAAACTCCTTTACTACTTTAAGTGTCTGATTTCCTAATCTAATTCGCTCAGCATCACCCGACTTAATTCGACTACATTCCATTATCCTCGTTTTGCTGTTGTTGATGTTCATCTTATATCCTCCTTTCAAGAAACTGTCCATTCCGTTCAACTGCTCTTCCAAGTCCGCTGTCTCTGACAGAATTACAATGTCACCTCAAAGTTTTTATTTTTTCTCCGTGGATTTTAATACCTACTCCGAATTTTTCTTTTGTTTCCTTCACTGCTTGTTGAATATACAGATTGACTAACATCGGGGAGAGGCTACAACCCTGTCTCACTCCCTTCCTAACCACTGCTTCCCTTTCACACCCCTCGACTCTCTTAACTGCCATCTGGTTTCTGTACAAATTGTAAATAGCCTTTCGCTCCCTGTATTTTCCCCTGCCACCTTTAAAATTTGAAATAGCATAATTTTGAACATTTCATGATTTCTTCACGCGTACGTGCTTGAAGTCGAATATTTAACTCATTTGTGAAGTAACTAGACGTTTCAAGCTATTTCATACACGGGAGTTCGATTCCTTAAAGACTCGGGCTTTACTGGTTTATGCACCTAGCAACTAACAGAAAAACCCAAAAACGTCAGTTAATTTTAAGTTTTTCTTAAGACGAGGCTCTCATTCAAAATGGTAGAAAATTCGATTTTTATTGCATTTTTTGAACTCTATTTGCATCTATACAGTTGGGACGAAAAAGTTTTTTAATCCGTGCATTACAAAAGTTTCTTTAGGCCATTGTTCGAAGCAGTGTTCAGGCCGCCGTTGGACGCTTTCAGGCAGAAAACTTGAGCCGCGGCACTCGCCCACAAAACGAGTCACATCGCACTATGCGTACAAACACACTCGCCGGAGCCGGCCGGAGTGGCCGTGCGGTTCTGGGCACTGCAGTCTGGAACCGCGAGACCGCTACGGTCGCAGGTTCGAATCCTGCCTCGGGCATGGATGTGTGTGATGTCCTTAGGTTAGTTAGGTTTAACTAGTTCTAAGTTCTAGGGGACTAATGACCTCAGAAGTTGAGTCCCATAGTGCTCAGAGCCATTTGAACCATTTTTGAACACTCACCGGAGAAGCTGACGAACGCAGCGTGTCCAGCTCTGCCAGACCGACGTTTCTCGTCAAGAAGAACAAGGGAACTGCTCTCCAGGAACAATTCGAGTTGGGGGAGAGTTGACATACGGTGCTGAAAAAACGTAAGTAACGGAAACACTTTTCTTGGTCTAAATTGGTCAAAACGTAATTTTTGGTCCGCCACATCGGATTACCCATTTTAAATTTTAAGCATCTAACTTCCGATCTGTGTTCAGCTGTTAAGCGAAATCAAAGATGTGTAACAACATGCGAGTTTTTATACGAACTGAACTAATAACGTATTTAAAAGTTTTCCCTAAACTTTAAACAGGTTTTTCTAGAGAAATGATTTTTCAAAGCTGCAGGAAGGATAAAATTAAAACGGGTCAACCTATTAACTTCTTCCTTTGACCACCAGAAAGTAAACACTTTTCTTGGGAGCTTATAACATGTGAAATTTTTTAATATTAGCCGTTTTTAGTGAAACTATAAATAGTGAAAACAACCCCCAAATATGGAACTCAAAATTCGAGTTAGCGCCATATTCTTAATGCTGAGGTTATTTCATTGTGTTAGATATAAGCTCCCATAAATTTGATGTACTGTCAGCTGATGTTATCCATTTTTGATTTCAGGTAACTCCTGAGGGGCTACACTGCACCCAGTCTGCGTACTTCACTCTCAGACCATTAATCATAATTACGGGCAGCATTTAGTTTGTTTTTATTGAAAAGCAAAAATAAAGTTGAAGGTATGATAAATCATAATCCCCACACAGATCCGTTGCATGTCTTTTAATTGTCTCAAATAAATTTCCAAACTTTGCCTATTTTTTTTGCTCATTGGAATTAGAACCTGGCCTTAGGAGTGTAGTTTTCCTCCTCACTAACGAACAAAAATACTTAAGGAAACAGTAATTTTTAAGATGGTTTTAATTGTAATTGACACTGGTGAAATCGACCGTGAGCTAAGTAAAGTCGGCTGCATACTTTGGGGGAGGGCAGGAAGGAGGGGTAGAGACGTGAGAACCGCAGCTACTGTACTGGGGGGTTAGAGGATGTGTGAGCGGAAATGTTGCATTGTCTGTCTTCCAGTACTGACAACTCGCGGGCGTACGTGGTGTGTAGCGATCGGCTCATTTGGTATAAATTTCAAACGGAAGTAACATGCTTTCAGGAATGCCAGTTATAGATACGGTCATCTTCAAATGCGGTACATATATGTAACAAGAAATATGAAAATAATTTACGCCTGTTGCAATACAACGCAAAGAGTAGAAGGAAAATAATAGTGAAAATGTGTGATCGTGTTTCTTACTGCATGATGCATAATCACTGTTATTAATCATCTTGTTAAACAGCCAACACGACAACACTTCGTCAGGAAATTAGAGTGATACAGTTTTGTGATCGCTCAGGATGGCAACAGTATGAATCAAAGAACAGCCGACACGAAGATTTCCAAATTCTGCCGACTTTTAACAATTGGTACTTGGGCAATTGCGACCAAATTATTGCGTCCTTACTGGTCTCTCGGGCCTCCTAACACACTGATTCGTGCAGGTTTCTAACTAACAAAAAGATCGGTGCGTACGTGGGCCGAGATGCTGGTTCACGACGTTGGTATTTGCCCGCGAAAAAAAATTTGACGACCACTGGTCGAAGTAATTGATGTACAATATATCACAACGTAGCTGTGAGCTATTTTTTTTTTTTTTTTAGCTGCCTGCGATTCAACAACAATGCATGCTAGAAATTCAATGGATTAGAAATGACACCCAACCATTTGCAAAAAGCGCGTTTATTAAATCTTTATCTCTCAGTCGGCGTAAGTCACTAGCTCTGGATACCTACGCTCTACAGAATCCGAGTGAGTAATGAGAGTGTGCGATCAAGAACGAAGGGCTCTGGTTAAAAAGGGTGTAAGGTAGCGGTGTAGTCTTTCACCCTTACTGTTCAACCTGTACATCGAAGAAGCAATGACGCAAATAAACGAAAGGTTCAGGAGTGAAACTAAAATTCAAGTTGAAGGGATACCAATGATACGATTCGCTGATGACATTGCTATCCTGAGTGAAAGTGAATCTGCTGAATGGAATGGGCAGTCAAATGAGTACAGAATATGGACTGAGAGCAAATCGAACAAAGACGAAACAAATGAGATGTAGCAGAAATGAGAACAGCGAAAAACTTAACATCAGGATTGGTGGTGACGAAATAGATGAAGTTAAGGAACTCTTCTACCTAGGCTACAAAATAACCAATGACGGACGAAGCAAGGAGGACATCAAAAGCAGACCAGCAATGGCAAAAAGGGCATTCCTGGCCGAGAGAAGTCTAATAGTATCAAACATAGGCCTTAATCTGAGTAGGAAATTTCTGAGAATGTACATTTGGAGCACAGCATTGTATGGTAGTGAAACATGGACTGTGGGAAAACCGGAACAGAAGAGTATCGAAGCGTTTGTGATGCGGTGCTACAGACGAATGTTGAAAATTTGGTAGACTGATAAGGTAAGGAATGAAGAGGCTTTGCGTAGAATCGGAGATGAAAGGGATATGTGGAAAACACTGATAATGAGAAGGGACAGGATGATAGAAGATCTGTTAAGACATGGGGGAATGACTTCCATGGTACTAGAGGGAGCTGTAGAGCGCAAAAACTGTAGAGGAAGACAGAGATTGGAATACATCCAGCAAATAATTAAGCACGTGTGTTGCAAGTGCTACTCTGAGATGAAGAGGTTGGCACAAGAGAGTAATTCATGGCGGGCCGCATCAAACCAGTCAGAAAACTGATGACCCAAAAAAAAAAAAAATGAAAAAGGAATCCGATGCCACGTTTTATATTGAAATGTCTGTTTTGTAAAAAACTTTTAAGTGGCACACTATATGTTGTTGTATCCAGCATCAAATATGTGATAGTTTAAAAGACAAAAATCTATAGAATATTGCTACTACTTTATTATGTATTTTAAATGGTGATTAAGTAGATGATACGTTCTAGACAGCTACAGCTACAGATAATGTGATTCTACGTACAAAATCTTGTGAAGAAGACAGTATAAAACCGTCGAAACCATGGTCAAGGATTAATAAACCTGTATTTTCCAACTGGTTGGCTGTTATTTCTAATCCTTTGAAGCTCTATAGCTGAGAGCGTAGTCCTTCTGTATTTCTGGACACTACAAAATTTGGACATGATAGCAGCATCAACCACTTTGCCGTGTCCACAGTTGTCAATACGACTCGGCCGAGCGCCTACGTATACCGGCCACCTGCAATACAGGTCCGTCAGGCGGGTCCCGGGCTTGTAGGGGCCATCATTTCAGGAGTCAAGCAGAAACTAAGTGAATCCGGCACCTGCCAAGAGGCATCAGATGAGCCGCCAGATGTCGCGAAGCACTCAAACTAGTTTATTACGCATAGACAAGTGACGGAAAAGAGTGCACGCTGTATACTGCCGCTGGCAGCCCATTTAAGGCCGTACTCACACCACAGAAGGCAATCTTCACCGAATAAACCGCCGGGCGTGGCGCCGAGTGAAACAGCTGTTCCACAATCAGGGGCTTACTACGGTGCGTCCATGAAGACGCGTAGCAATATACCGCCGGCTACGTCCTCGCAGGGAAACGGCATGGCTACTGACCATTACCAGTCGACGTACAGCCTCAAGACGCCGTATCAACAGTTTGGACTCTTAATTAATACTGATCGTTAACTTTGGCTGAACTCCAAATCCTTCCAATTATTATGGACCTTGACAACTCCAGAAACAGTAATTAACCTACTTCTCAGTATCCGGGGTTACGTTAACAGCCCTCAGCCTGATCTCTGTCGGTTTAAGTACTTAAAGTCTGGCCATCCGCCAGAGCTAGTTGGTTAATGTATTAATTGTTGTCCTTATTAGAATTGGCCTTCTGCCAACAGTTATTTTGTTGTCTGAGCTTTTAGCCAGAAATTGTTGTAATTCGACCTTCAGCCCAATTATTGTTTGTTAATGATGCTGTCAGCCCGCACGTCACCACTACTTTTACGCCTTGAGAATCAAACTTGACCGCCGACCTCTGATATCGCACTTCTCGCTGTGGCGACACCGTCATTTGCAGTGTTGCCTCACTTTTGCCAAGTGCCATTATATGCTGGACGTATATGCTATTCGTTGGCACAGACTATATTTTCGAATAGCGCTTTCGCTGCTGAAACTTTCATATATTCAGTGGCAGCATCTTCACCTGCAGAACCTAACATGTAATCATAACTGCTAAATTTTGTGGGAGGGGACAGGTTCATTACACCACATAGCATATCCCCAGCTGCTTTACCCTTCGCAATGGAGCATAGGCCATACACCGATCTAATACTGGAACTGCAGAGTTTTCTGTTATTGTCAGGTATAATATGAAGGAAGAAGAAAACTAACGGTGTAGTTACAATATTTACAAATTATCTGTAACTCTGCAGCTATTCCTGTACGTTTCTTTATTTATAATTTCAATGCTTCATTCTTACATTGTTTGCGCAACACGTGGTACTCAAAAACACTGGATAAAATGGAAATATAAGTTTATTTCAAATTCCTTACTGTTGTTATTTATAGTATTAAACGCTACATTCACATTAATGTGACAACCGTCCATTTTCGACGTCAGTGTGCAATAACCACTCACTGACGGCAGGTCGCAGCACTAGGTGTGGAGGGTATATAAAACGAAAGCGGAGAACAGGGCAGTTGTTGCAATGCGGGAAAGGAGAGATTTAGCTGACGTCCAAATGGGTGCGATCATTGTGTTTCGCAAAAAGGGTTGAGACATTTCCGAAACTGCTAATTTTGTAAACTATTCGCATGCCGCTGCGATTAAAGTATGCCACGCTTGGAAAAACCTACGCAGAGGCAATGTTAGTGCGCTATGGGCCATAGATGACAAGGGTGAACGACGGCTGTGGACACGTGTACAGGTGAATGGACAAGCAACCGTGAAGCTGCTGACAGCACAGATGAACCGAGGGTCTGCCAACAATTTCTCCTCGACAATTGTTCAGCGGTGCTGCTTATGGGCTTCCGCAGCAGGCGCTTGGTTCGTTTAAACATGCTGACTGCAGTTTATCGTCAACGACAGCTGCGATTTGGATGCCAATACCACAACGGACGTCCATTGAGAGGTGGCCTTCTGAGATAAATCACGTTTTATGCGCCATCGGACTGCGGCCGTTGACGTGTTTGCCGTGAAACGTCTGAAAGCAAACCCAGAAAGCTCTGCAGATATTAAACAATCTCATCTCGATAGGACACAAAAGATTCCATCTCCCCCCCCCCCCCACACCTTATTAAACTTTACCGTAACAACATCCTAACCTCAATAGTGGGTCACGGCTCGGGAGTCTGGGCGCACAGGCTCACGAGGGGTGTGTCCGCCATGACAGTGAGAGGGGTCCAGAGATCTGTGGGGGCCTACAGAACATCTCCAGGAGAGGGGGGGGGGGGGGGGGGCGGGGCTCTGGACATCAAAATAGGGGAACAAGCGGCTTGGTACTGGGCAAAAAAGGGGAATTATGAGAAAATTGTAGACATCATGGGAGTAAGGGTGGAGGACAAAAGGGAAATAAGGAAAAGAGGGCCTTGGGAGGAAGAAGTAACTGGACGTAGAACTTTCCAGTTCATACCAGATGTGAGGGAGCGCTTGGACATGAAATATTTTAAGCCTACACGAGGACTGATCCATTTTGTCACTGGCCGTGAACCCTACCCGACACACTTATGTCGATTTGGCAAGAGGGTTACACCCGCGTGTGACTGTGGCGTGTCGGAGGGTACTCCCGACCATGTGGTTTACGAGTACCCCCTCTTCAATGATGTTGCGACTACATTTCGAGACAGACTTCCAAACCACGACACATACCAACTGATTAGACGTGAGGACACTTTCCAAATGCTAAACACATTGGCCAACGAGGTATCACGGAACGTTTTAACAGAATACTCGAGGGACATGAACTGAATAACTGAGACAACCAACACTGGTTGCTTCCCATACCGACTGTTCCATCATAGTTGGAATCTGTCACGTGCAGGATTAGGGGGAGTGGGGGTCAATGCTACCGATAAGGACATGCACCGGATATGACGTAGGATAAGTTAGTTTGTAGGACTTAGTTTTTAGGAAACTATGCTGGGGAACTGCAGCGAATCAACATCGTGGCCTGCCCAGTGCCAGAGGCACGCTCTTCGGATTTAGCTCGAAGAGCAAGGCTATCAAAAGTAGGTTTATATCTCACTGGCACACATGTGACGCTGCAGGCGATAGGAATTAGTTATAAGAAATAGATATAAGCCGTAGATATTAGAAATTAAATGTCCATTGAATGAAAAATTAACTGTAGCTCACTTGAAAAGTGTAATTAGCTGCAGTATAAGTACCAGTTGCATAATTATTATGACCCACTAATCAGATAAGGAAGTGGGTTAATATTGTATAATTATTATGGTTTGTAATAAAGATTTTTTTTTAAAAAAAAACCAAGAAGGGAGCTTTATGGCCTGGGTGCGGCGGTGCGGGGTCGGTCGTCAGCGTCGTTGTTATCGCCGTCGTTCAGTCCATCTACCTCGACAGGCTTCTTGCCGATGTCCCTTCGCTCTGTGGTAGCAGATACGCGCTAGGCAGTGTAAAGCAGCGTTGGTGAAACCACCAACTAATACCTACGACACAGAGGACTCGTAACTCCAGCTGAAATTCATTTCCTGAAAGTTCATGATTAAAAAGTCGGGTGTTCTGGATATTCAGTCTACTTGCAGAAAAGCGTTTAAAATTAGATTAACTATCTAGAATGAGATTTTTACTCTACAGCGGAGTGTGCGCTGATATGAAACTTCCTGGCAGATTAAAACTGTGTGCCGGACCCAGACTCGAACTCGGGACCTTTGCCTTTCGCGGGCAAGTGCTCTACCAACTGAGGTCCAACAAAGGTCCCGAGTTCGAGTCTCGGTCCGGCACACAGTTTTAATCTGCCAGGAAGTTTCGTTTTAGATTAACTCTGTTTTTTATTTATACTGAAACACGTGAAATGGCTATCAAGTCGGTATTTAATATGGTGAAAAGTTATTATTCAAAGTTCACTGTCTGTATAACAAATATTCACTCGAAAATGCAGCCATGATTTTCACGTTCTACTAGTCACCCTCCCACAACTATTCGCGTGTCAAACATTCGGTCGTTTGAGTGGTCTTCTTCGTAAGAAGTGCTCGCCAAAGTATTCCGTACAAATCACGAAACACGCAATGCGGAGTTCTTACTACAAGCTGGCCGCTGTGGCCCAGCGGTTCTAGACACTTCATTCCGGAACTGTGCTGCTGCTACGGTCGCAGGTTCGAATCCTGCCTCGGGCATGGATGTGTGTGATGTCCATAGGTTAGTTACATTTAAGTAGCTCTAAGTTCTAGGGGACTGATGACCTCAGATGTTAAGTCCCATAGTGCTTAGAGCCATTTGAACCACTTGTTAGCACGACCAGAAAGTTCACACGCTCATATCTCTCAAACTATTTAACTTGGAAACACTTTCATTAAAACATTCGTAACTCCAGTCGCTTCAGTCACGACATTCTCGAACCGAAGTTAGCTCACTATTTGCTCATCTTACAGAGTATTTTTAAGGAGCGATCTGACACCGTGTTATCCGTAGGCCAGCTAGCAAGCGACTCTCCTGAACTACTCTCCTCTCTGCCCACTCCTCCATTCGTGTGGGAACAGCTTAATTTTGATTGGCTGCTCATCTAAACAACCAATCAGAACGTTCCTTCCTGCTTATTCTCGGGGCAAATCTTGCCTTATTCAATCACTAATGTGATATTAATGTCAGCAAAACTTCAATTTCTTCTATTATGTTTAATGAAAATAACCAAAGTGCAAAATATTCTTCAAATTGATAAATGAACTTATTCCGCCTCTAACTGCCATTCTGGCTGCTTTTACACAAAAGCATGCTCACACAGAGATACGTCACCTGAATCGTGGCTGCAACATAACTATCCCACGGTTCGTTTGTACAGGGTTTTACGTAACACGAAATATTAAATTTTAATGTATGTCCTACATACAGTCTCTCAGTCATTCTCACGCACTCACACAACAAAGTATAATCAAATAATAATTTTGACCGATTTTTGTATTACGTAATGCAAAGTGAGTAAATTTTTAAAGAGAAAATTCTAATTAATTGATTTTTATGCACTGACAACTTTGTAATGGCTTCAGATGATAACGAAAGTCAATCTGTTATTGTTCCCAACTTGGTTTAAAAAAAACTAACGTAAGTTTTAGGACATTTAGATAATTCTCCTTATCTCCGGAAACATAATAAATAAAAAACCTGAAATTTTGACAGCTTCATTCCATTAATAACAAAAGGCTGTGTACCAAATTTGAATGAAATCGGATAACAAGTAATATGGATTATTCAGATTCGTAGAGGGTATGAATCTTCGTATCGACTGAATGTTACGCTATGCAGTCCTTACGGCAGGCAACGTCAGCTGTGCTGTTAGCAGAGCGAAAAAAAAAATACCATAGCCATCCTGCAGCCAACATTCTAGACGGCTGCGTGCCTTGCTGCAACGAATGTTATCTCGTAATAACTTGCTGCGTTACCTGGGGAATGATTTCTTGGCATTCCTGGGTGATCTCGATATTTTGGAAGGCACACTGTATCAACACGAGTATGCATCTATCCATGTCCAGCCCTACATGCAGTTTGTTTTTCCTCGACATGACGGCATCTACCAGCAGCATAATGCAGCATGTCACGAAGCTCGCAGTGCGCATGCGTGGTTCGAAGAACACCAGGATGTGTTTATCGTGCTCCCCTCGTCACCAAACACCCTGGACATAAGGCCAATCGAGACTCTGCGGGACGGCGTCTATCGGGCTGTTCGCACCGTGGATCCGCACCCGAGAAACCTGGCGCAGCTGATGACGCCACTGGAGAACGTGCCAGAACCTCAGCCACTCTCTTCCTGCGCGCCTCGCACGGCTCTTTGCTGCAAAAGGTGCTTATTCAAGATTTTGACAGGAGGTCACATTAATGTGAGTGGACAGCTCATTGTCGACAGTGTTCAGTTCCTTTGGGTGTAGCAGAAGGCCAATTAAGGTTACAAGGCACTGGCGAAATAACAGATGATCAATTCGTTCCTTCACTGTTTTTTCACTCTATTCTCCAGTCAACACGCCATTTGAATCCTCTGTTATTTTTCCTAGCTATTTCATATTTAAAATGCTCCTATTGTTAGCAAAACTAATCGCTTTCCAAACTAACAATAACACGTTATCACCAAAAACACGTGCACAAACAGAAAGAAAGAAACAAGAGAATGTAGAGCCCCATAAAGCGAAGCGATATCAGGCTAACCGACACAAAAAATATCCGCCTTCAGACTTCATATTTCGTGCGAATAGCGGTCAATTTGACTCACCAGAAGAAAATTTTCTCGGTCAGACAGAGCGAATAACAACAAAATATCTTTCTTCACCTTGACATTTCATACGAACAGCGGTATATTTCAACACGCTACGTGGACTTTCGCGCGCCGGAGATCATCGCCATCGGTGTCTCGTGTGTGTGACGACGTTTTGTGTTTTTAGTGTCCGCCGTCACGCTTCTACGTTCACTTCTGCCGTCGGATTCATCAGTGTTATGTGCGCCGTGTCAACGTGTTTTCAGTATCGTTATCGTCGAGTGTGAACGGCTCCGTGTTTTTTGTGTATCTGTGACCACTATTTTTTGCCCGCCACTATGTTCATTTTAATTCTCCATTATTGTACTGTTATTGTCCACACTATGGCTGAAGAGCGGCGTAGCATGCCGCTGCCAGCCTACCTGATTGTTCAGGTTTTAAAATAACAATAAAGAAAAAAAAAGAGGGAGAATCGGATGCGCCAGCAGTCGCAGCATGTTGACGTTACCTGAAAAGGCACTTTTAGTGAAGCTATATTATCAGAATGGGGAATGTGTTACTTCAGCGTTACGATCCTATCGCCATAGGAAGGGGATACGAACGGGCAAAGGTCTGTTGACAAATACAGCTGTAGCCAGAATGATTTCGGAGTTCGAAGCCACGGGTTATTTAGACGATATACCCCGTAGTGGCCGACCGAGCACAAGGCGTAATGCTGCTGAGACAGTTCAGGAAGAAATGGAGACTGTAGCGGGTTCGTCTATGCACGGGAAAGTCAGCGCTCGTGCAGTCGCACGTCCCGCCGGCATTCCATACACTGCTGTTTGGTTGGCACTGAGGCGTACCCTCCGATGCTATGCGTACAAAATCCATCGGCATCGTGAACTGTTACCTGGCGATTTAGTGAAGCGGAGGACATTTGCGGTGTGGACGTTTCAAGAGATGGCGGAAGATGACGATTGGTTGAGTAACGTGTCGTGGAACGACGAAGCTCATTTCACGCTCCGAGGGTCTGTCAACGCCCACAACTGCAGAATTTGGGCAACCGAAAATTCTACAACTGTCGTGGAAACTCCATTCCCCGACGAGAAAGTCACGGTATGGATTGGATTTACCACATCTACCGTTATCGGGCTTTTTTTCTTCGATTCTGGTTTTTAACTGCTATCGTGACGGGTGAGAGGTACGCCGATATGTTAGAGTCGCATCATCCACAGCCTGGCTGATAAACACCTGCTGGAACGTACGATGTCTATGCAGGATGGCGCTTCACCCCATATTGCTAGACGCGTGAAAGGTCTCTTGCGCGCGTCGTTTTGCGGTGATCGTGTGCTCAACCGCCACTTTCGTCACGCTTGGCCTCCCAGAACCCCAGCCTAAGTCCGTGCGATTATTGGCTTTGGGGTTACCTGAAGTCGCAAGTGTATCCTGATCGACCGACATCTCTAGGGATGCTGAAAGACAACATCCGACGCCAGTGCCTCACCATAACTCCGGACATGCTTTACAGTGCTGTTCACAACATTATTCCTCGACTACAGCTATTGTTGAGAAATGAAGGTGGACATATTGAGTATTTCCTGTAAAGAACATCATCTTTGCTTTGTCTTACTTTGTTATGCTAATTATTGGTATTCTGATCAGACGAAGCGCCATCTGTCGGACATTTTTTGAACTTTTGTATTTTTTTGGCTCTAATAAAACCCCATGTCATTCCAAGCGTGTGTGTCAATTTGTACCTCTCTATCTACATTATTCCGTGATTTATTCAGTTTTCAAATTTATACTGACTTTTTGATCACCCGGTATTTTCAAAGCAGACCTGTCTGTAGTGAAAACCTACGCAAAAGCTGCTTGAGTATTCCCCTTCCCCGTATCGCGCTCTCAAGATTCTTGTGTATAAAACAGAAAGAAAGGTGTTTAGCATGCCTCCCTGAGGACTGCCAGAGAAGGCCGGGCCTTTCACTCTGGCACTGCTCTGAGGAGCTGCCCGGCCTCACGCTGAACGTACAGCACCGAGCCTTCCTTTTTCGGGAAACCTCTGCTTTGCAGCGTTCCATAACTTAGGCACTTCTTCCTGGCAGCACTGGTTCGTCTTGTAGAAGTGTCTTTTCATGTATGCAACATAATAACCATGAAAACTAATTTTGAATGAGTAACACCATTGACTGAGTGGTACGAGTGATGAAATCTCTACGGATGTGAATGCAGCTGTGCTGTGGAAGTTATTGACGAGGTCGCTGTTGCTGTAACTAACCGTGCAGCTCGTGCCCCGGATAACACCAGTGCTCGTGCAGTCTCATGTCATTGTCCATGTGGTTAACAGTACGGAAAGTTTTGTGTCCATTTTACACTTGTGATCCAGAGCGTGCAGCAACTGAATCTTCATGATCCACTGCAATGTTCTGAATTTGCTCTTCGGTTTTTGGTATGGCTCCAGGTCGATGATGATGATGTTTTGTTTGTGGGGCACTCAACGTATTCAGTCATCAGCGGCCGTACCAAGTCCAAATTTTTTCATAATCCAATCTAGCCACTGTCACGAATGATGAGAATGATGATGAAATGATGAGGACAACACAAACACCCAGTCCTCAGGCAGAGAAAATCTCCAACGCGGCCGGGAATCGAGCCCAGGACCCCTGACCCAGAGATAGCAACGCTAGCCACTAGACCACGAGCTGCAGATGCGGCTCCAGCTTGGTGACACGTGGTCAGGCAACATTCTGTGGAGTGACGAGGCACAACATTTACTCTACAGGATGCAGTGAACACAAAGGACTACCGAATTCGGGGTACTGTTAAATAGCGTGTTGTGCATGAAGAGCAACTGCACTCGCCGTATGTTACTGTGCGGTGTGGATTCACACACGCCTTTGTAGTTGGTCCGTTCTTCTCTGAAGGGAATACATACAGACGGCCTGTCAGGTCTATCTTCACGTCTGCACGTTATCGAGACCCCCTTGTACAGTAAGTGACTCCTTCTTTGGAAGAGAGCAACTATTTGGAAACCACTATTTTCATGCAAGATTGGACAACACCTCGTGTCGCTCTCCCAGGTCTGCTTAGTGGAACCTCCCACGAACGTGTTATCTCCAGAGGTTTACCAAATGCACTGCCTGGAAGATAACCTGATCTGAACCCAAGCTGATTTTGGCTCTGGGGACAGCTAAAAGAAGGCGTTTTCCAGAGACACGTTTGGTCTCTACCTGATCTGGAGGCCAGTACACAGGAACACGTGCTCACATTCCACCGAAACCGATCGACCAACAGTTCACTACGTCGCTTCACGGATGCAGCGTCTCGTCAACGTCTCCGGAGATCAAATTGTCTAATCGATGATTAACAATAAAATCATCATTATGCCTTTCTCACTTTTTTGAACTTGGCTGCCCACTTACCGTTCCTAATCGATTACATATGCAAACTATTGTAACTTTTCTGAATTAAAATAAATATAGTGTGTCGCATATTGTGAACTATACCGGTCTGAACCGGTTTCCCATGTTTAACTTTGTGTGTGTCTGTGTTGTAATACCGAACAACGAGAGTGGTGTAACTACAGAAACGCTGTCTGGTAAGAGTCACCAAAACTATCTCAAACTGCATAACTGTATTTGAACTAAGATTTATCAAATTAATTACATGAGGTATAACTGTATGTTGAATAAGGTATCCTGTGAAACTATTACGTAGTGCAGTGGAGAGTGATACAGTCTGTGACGCCACGATACATGACCCGAAATTCCAACACACAAAACTAAGAGAATAAAAATTCTTCATGAAATTACAAAACGAATTTTGGCAGATTAAATAACCAAAAATATTTCTGTCAAAATGTCCTGTGGTTGTGTGTACGCAAATCGACCAGATAATGTTCTCAACACTAAATGATGGAAACACTAATTTAACACTGCATTGTAACAATAAGACTGTCTGTATATGAAATGAAATCTGAAATGAACTTTACCTAAACTTATCCTGACAATAACTCTGAAATACAAAGCGAACTGCGAATGATCTTGCTATGTTCTGACTGTGATGTTAAACTAACCGTAACTAATTTTTTTTTTTGGCTTGCCTGAACCAACAGGAAGTCGGTACTGCTCGAGAGTAATGAACATCAAAATACAGAGCAGCAGCAAACCAGCTAAATAAAAGCTTAGTGTGATGCAAGGGCGTGTAGCCATGCTGAGCAGGTGGTGCTCGAGAGTAATGAACATCAAAATACAAAGCAGCAGCAAACCAGCTAAATAAAAGCTTAGTGTAATGCAAGGGCGTGTAGCCGTGCCGAGCAGGTGGTGCTCGAGAGTAATGAACATCAAAATACAGAGCAGCAGCAAACCAGCTAAATAAAAGCTTAGTGTAATGCAAGGGCGTGTAGCCGTGCCGAGCAGGTGGTGCTCGAGAGTAATGAACATCAAAATACAGAGCAGCAGCAAACCAGCTAAATAAAAGCTTAGTGTAATGCAAGGGCGTGTAGCCGTGCTGAGCAGGTGGTGCTCGAGAGTAATGAACATCAAAATACAGAGCAGCAGCAAACCAGCTAAATAAAAACTTAGTGTAATGCAAGGGCGTGTAGCCGTGCCGAGCAGGTGGTGCTCGAGAGTAATGAACATCAAAATACAGAGCAGCAGCAAACCAGCTAAATAAAAGCTTAGTGTAATGCAAGGGCGTGTAGCCGTGCCGAGCAGGTGGTGCTCGAGAGTAATGAACATCAAAATACAGATCAGCAGCAAACCAGCTAAATAAAAGCTTAGTGTAATGCAAGGGCGTGTAGCCGTGCCGAGCAGGTGGTGCTCGAGAGTAATGAACGTCAAAATACAGAGCAGCAGCAAACCAGCTAAATAAAAGCCTAGTGTAATGCAAGGGCGTGTAGCCGTGCCGAGCAGGTGGTGCTCGAGAGTAATGAACATCAAAATACAGAGCAGCAGCAAACCAGCTAAATAAAAGCTTAGTGCAATGCAAGGGCGTGTAGCCGTGCTGAGCAGGTGGTGCTCGAGAGTAATGAACATCAAAATACAGAGCAGCAGCAAACCAGCTAAATAAAAGCTTAGTGTAATGCAAGGGCGTGTAGCCGTGCCGAGCAGGTGGTGCTCGAGAGTAATGAACATCAAAATACAGAGCAGCAGCAAACCAGCTAAATAAAAGCTTAGTGTGATGCAAGGGCGTGTAGCCGTGCTGAGCAGGTGGTGCTCGAGAGTAATGAACATCAAAATACAGAGCAGCAGCAAACCAGCTAAATAAAAGCTTAGTGTAATGCAAGGGCGTGTAGCCGTGCTGAGCAGGTGGTGCTCGAGAGTAATGAACATCAAAATACAGAGCAGCAGCAAACCAGCTAAATAAAAGCTTAGTGTAATGCAAGGGCGTGTAGCCGTGCCGATCAGGTGGTGCTCGAGAGTAATGAACATCAAAATACAGAGCAGCAGCAAACCAGCTAAATAAAAACTTAGTGTGATGCAAGGGCGTGTAGCCGTGCCGAGCAGGTGGTGCTCGAGAGTAATGAACATCAAAATACAGAGCAGCAGCAAACCAGCTAAATAAAAGCTTAGTGTAATGCAAGGGCGTGTAGCCGTGCCGAGCAGGTGGTGCTCGAGAGTAATGAACATCAAAATACAGAGCAGCAGCAAACCAGCTAAATAAAAGCTTAGTGTAATGCAAGGGCGTGTAGCCGTACCGAGCAGGTGGTGCTTGAGAGTAATGAACATCAAAATACAGAGCAGCAGCAAACCAGCTAAATAAAAGCTTAGTGTAATGCAAGGGCGTGTAGCCGTGCTGAGCAGGTGGTGCTCGAGAGTAATGAACATCAAAATACAGAGCAGCAGCAAACCAGCTAAATAAAAGCTTAGTGCAATGCAAGGGCGTGTAGCCGTGCTGAGCAGGTGGTGCTCGAGAGTAATGAACATCAAAACACAGAGCAGCAGCAAACCAGCTAAATAAAAGCTTAGTGTGATGCAAGGGCGTGTAGCCGTGCTGAGCAGGTGGTGCTCGAGAGTAATGAACATCAAAATACAGAGCAGCAGCAAACCAGCTAAATAAAAGCTTAGTGTAATGCAAGGGCGTGTAGCCGTGCCGAGCAGGTGGTGCTCGAGAGTAATGAACATCAAAATACAGAGCAGCAGCAAACCAGCTAAATAAAAGCTTAGTGTAATCCAAGGGCGTGTAGCCGTGCCGAGCAGGTGGTGCTCGAGAGTAATGAACATCAAAATACAGAGCAGCAGCAAACCAGCTAAATAAAAGCTTTGTGTGATGCAAGGGCGTGTAGCCGTGCTGAGCAGGTGGTGCTCGAGAGTAATGAACATCAAAATACAAAGCAGCAGCAAACCAGCTAAATAAAAGCTTAGTGTAATGCAAGGGCGTGTAGCTGTGCTAAGCAGGTGGTGCTCGAGAGTAATGAGCATCAAAATACAGAGCAGCAGCAAACCAGCTAAATAAAAGCTTAGTGTAATGCAAGGGCGTGTAGCCGTGCCGAGCAGGTGGTGCTCGAGAGTAATGAACATCAAAATACAGAGCAGCAGCAAACCAGCTAAATAAAAGCTTAGTGTAATGCAAGGGCGTGTAGCCGTGCCGAGCAGGTGGTGCTCGAGAGTAATGAACATCAAAATACAGAGCAGCAGCAAACCAGCTAAATAAAAGCTTAGTGTAATGCAAGGGCGTGTAGCCGTGCCGAGCAGGTGGTGCTCGATAGTAATGAACATCAAAATACAGAGCAGCAGCAAACTAGCTAAATAAAAGCTTAGTGCAATGCAAGGGCGTGTAGCCGTGCTGAGCAGGCAGTGCTTCACTTCTAAGCGAATGTGGTCCGCTCAGTGCACTGCGGCTACAGACGAAAAGAAAAAAATGAAATTCGCGAGGAGACAGTGCAAGATGTAGCATTCAGTGAATGATTTAAAAACAGACTACCATTAAAAACTATTTTTTGGTTAATGAAACTCATTCTTTCACTATTACAATCATCTTTACAAAATTACTTCTTATCAAAACTATGGCTCCGCTATCAAATTAATTACTGAGACGGTAAATCTGTAAGTTGTGAGTGCAAGCGAAGACAACTTCGTTTATTCACCTCTGAACAATGAAACTAGCCTACCCAAACCAATAAAGAAAAGACGCACTAAAACTTTCTGTTTTATAAACACATCATGCAGGAAAGCAATGCAGCAGCAACATTAGCTCTAAATCTTCTTAATTCTCAAATTAATCTCTACCATATAATTTTTGCACAGTTCAACATGCTCTTTCCTCTTATCCCTATGCTCTGCAAGCTATTTCCAGGCCACTCAGTAGCATGACCGACACCCGATTCACCCGCTATCTCTCACAGTGATTGTCATTTCCTCTGAGATGTAACGTATCCACTATTTCAGACCACAGATGTGAAGTATGACACACTGAATGAAAATATAGAGCTCACATTACAATCCTTGAATACCAAAAATAAACTAGAACCCTAGAAATTTCTACACGTCTTTGTTACATTTAGAATGTCAAATTTGCACCTGGTGGTGAAGATTTGAACTAACGTTTTTTCAAACATAAATCGGTTCCACATTAACGCAAGAGAATATTCAGCAAGTTTCGCTGCCATACGGTGACTACAGTCCACATTGGACCTCTGTGAGTAACTGCACTTTTATTATAACCACCTTGTTTGGTGACAGAGTCCCACTCAGTGAAGTACACGCTGCAGCAGCGCCTTTCTGTTGCCCTAATTCCCAGGTACTGCCAAAGGCCTTTGCGCAGTGGTAAAACCAGTTCCTCTCAGATCACCGAAGTTAAGCACTGTTGGGCTTGGCTGGCACTTGGATGGGTCACCGTCCGGGTCTGCCGAGTGCAGGGAGCCAACTGAGGAGCTTCCGGACTGAGAGGTAGCGCCAGCAGTCACTGCGCCGACCACGTGCTCCTCCGTGTCCGTACCCGGTGACACCTAAGGCCGTCGGCACACGGTCCGTGCGTCCCAACGTTGAGCGCTGAGTGTGCCGAGTTTCTGACGTCATAGCGTGGAACAGCACGCTCGGGAGTCTTTCCGAACGTGCAGAGCAATCAATATCTGGCATGTTAGACATTCTGAACGTGCGTCTGAGCGTTGACCAATGAGATGGCACACGTACGCCATCTCCCTTCAGCACAGGTCTCTCAGGCGCCATATTGGCATTCAATTCAAGTCTATACGTACCGGGTGATCAAAAAGTCAGTATAAGTTTGAAAACTTAATAAACCACGGAATAATCTAGATACAGAGGTAAAAATTGACACACATGCTTGGAATGACATGGGGTTTTATTAGAACCAAAAAAAAAAGTTGACAAAATGTCCGACAGATGGCGCATGACAATCGTGTATAAAAGGAGCTGTAATGAGAGAGGCGTGACGGGTGAGAGGTACGCCCATATGTTACAGAATCGCATCATCCCCAGCCTGGTTGATAAACACCTGCTGGAACGTACGATGTTTATGCAGGATGGCGCTCCACTTCATATTGCTAGACGCGTGAAAGATCTCTTGCGCGCGTCGTTTGCTGCTGATCGTGTGCTCAGCCGCCACTTTCGTCATGCTTGGCCTCCCACGTCCCCAGACTCAGTCTGTGCGATTATTGGCTTTGGGGTTACCTGAAGTCGCAAGTGTATCGTGATCGACCGATATCTCTAGGGACGCTGAAAGACAACATCCGACGCCAATGCCTCACCATAACTCCGGATATGCTTTACAGTGCTGTTAACAACATTATCCCTCGCCTACAGTTATTGTTGAGAAATGATGGTGGACATATTGAGCATTTCCTGTAAAGAACATCATCTTTGCTTTTTCTTACTTTGTTGTGCTAATTATTGCTATTCTGATCAGATGAAGCGCCATCTGTCCGACATTTTTTGAACCTTTGTATATTTTTGGTTCTAATAAAACCCCATGTCATTCCAAACATGTGTGTCAATTGGTACCTCTCTATCTCCATTATTCCGTGATTTATTCAGATTTCAAATTTATACTGACTTTTTGATCACCCGGTATATATGCTGTTTCTGAGCACCAGCAAATTGATAATCACTCGAAACCCGTTGTTAACTGTGTGATTCGTTGCAATAAAATAATGAGAAAAATCATATTCGTCGCAAAAAGAATTATTGTAATTTGCGTATTATGAGAGTATGTCATTTGAAGCTAGCGACACACTGAGAATCCACCAAAAATCCACTGCTCTTGGTACAATTTGTCATAATTAAATTGCACGTAGCTACGATTAAAGCATTTACCACGTGGTAACAAATTAGAATTGGCTTTAGCGAAGTGAGTAGCGTCACTGATCCACGACGAGATGGGTGGTATAAGGATGGTTCATGTCTCGCGGAGTTTAAATATTTTTTTCCTAACATTCGCGTATTTAATAGGTTCTGATGCTTTATTATTAGTTTAACGTAAGTGTATACTACATATCTGATGTTATGTAAATATAACCACCTTTTTTTGAGGAGTGAGTTTCTTCGATTGGCTTAATCTACAGGACAGCTTGAGCTACTTGTACAAAGATATTTTGTTCGTTTTTCGCAATTCACGTCTTTTAAAGTTTCTGCTACTGGGCAGGAATGGTGATCAGGTAAGAATGACCTTAGGGTTTTACCAAACTGTGGGGAAGATAAAATAACGTTTATCTTATGTGGAGAACTATTGCAAATTTCTGTCGCACTGTTTGGAATGGAATTTTTGTAAGCCTGTGTCCTTATCGATTAGACATGGTACGTTCCTTTTTTGTCTTAAAACATGTACATCGATTTTGAAGTTTTTATGTATATTACATACAGAACAACGTGACTAGGATATGGACAATGGAGGAAACGTGCGTTTTAATAGAGCTAACGTGGGAATTTTACTGGCGCCCGTTGAGTAAACAGTGTCATTTACGAATAGCAACACCCCCACAACTGCCGCTGGAGTGCGTCGGGATCGCTTATACCACGACGGCGCCTACGCACCGTGTGCACGAGTAGCATCGTTCCTGGGCGTTCGGCAGCACGTTGAACTCGGCACGCTCAACGTTGACGTTCGACAGCACGGACCGTGCATCCGAACATCGAGCGTTGAGCGCGCCGAGTTTCTGAAGTCATACCGTGGAATAGCACGTTCAGGGGTCTTCCCGAACGTGCAGAGCAATATCTGGCATGACAGATATTCTGAGCGTGCTTCCGAGCGTTGACCAATGGGATGGCACAACGCCACCTACGTCACACGCACGCGGTCTCCCTTCAGTACAGAGTTGTGAGGCGCCATATTGGCATTCATTTCATGCCTGTATGTATATATGCCGTTTCTGAGCACCGGCAAATTAAGAATCACTGGAAAATCCGTGTTAACTGTGTGATTCGTTCCAATAAAATATTGAGAAACATCATATTCGTGGCAAAAGAATTGTTGTAACTTGCGTATTATGAGAGTAGGCTATTTGAAGGTAGCGACGCACTGAAGATCCACCCAAAACGAATTGCTCTTGGTACAATTTGTATTAATTAAATTTCAATTAGTAACATATGTACGATTAAGGTTTTCAGCACGGGTTAAGATAATGTGATTAGATTCACTACATGTGTTGTTGGTTTAGCGTAATGAGTAGTGTCACTGTCATACAATAAGAATTTCATTGACGACGGTGGTTGGCAATGTGACACTCCCAAATTCTTTTTCTTAACATTCGCGTTTTTATTAGGTCCTGACACTTTATTATTAGTTTAATATAAGTATATACTATAATATTTGATGCTATGTAAATATAAGTTCCTTTTTTTGAGGTGTTACTTTGTTCGATTGGCTTAATGTACAGGACAGCTTGCGCTACTTGTACAAAGATATTTTGCTCCCTTTTATTTTACGCTTCGTAATTCACATGTTGCAAAGATTCTGCTACTGGGTAGCAGACTGACCTTGTGATTTTACTAAAATGGGGGAATGATGAGATAATGTTTATCTCATGTGGAGAAGCATTCTAAATTTGTACTGCGCTGTTTGTAATGGAACTTTTATAAGCCTGTGTCCTTATTGACTGAACATGGTACTTTCCTTTTCGTGGACGAAGGAAGAAATGTGCGTTTTAATAGAGTTAACGTGGGAATTTCACGCTCACCCGTTGAGTAAACAGTGTGATTTACGAACTGGAAGCATCCCTCAACTGCCGCTGGAGGGAGTTGCGATCGCGTTTACCACGTTGTGGCCCACGTACCGTGTGCACGAGTCGCATCGTTCCTGAGCGTTCAGCAGCACGTCGAACTCGGCACGCTCAACGTTAACGTTCGACAGCACGGTCCGTGTGCCGACGGCGTAAGGGCTGAGAATGACACGGTGTCCTGTCGGTACCGCGCAAAGATTAAAACCGTCATACCGCTGTATTCGTATCGATTTTATTCGATCGCAGTGCATTATCCTTATTTTACTGTTTCTCCTTAGAAAGCTTACGAGGAAAACGCGGCTGCTCCACGGCTGTACCGCTGTGTCCGGGCCGCGGCTGGAGCGCAGACGTGTGCGGCCGCTATCTCTGGCGTCACTTGTTTGAGTCTCTGAGCTCCGCGCGTTTGCGTTTGCGCCAAGTACCGACAGCGCAAGCTCCGTGCAGCGCGCAAACAGACCGCTAATGACCTCTGCTCGCCAGCCTGTGCAGGTAAACAACGAGCCCTGTAAACAACACAGGGCTGTCGACGCCGTGCGGCTGCACCTCCGGCTAGCTGTCGGACGCGCCGTGCTGGCAGGAAGAAGGAAGCAACAAGCTCGCGGTGCGGAAGCGCGGTGACGGTAATCACCTCTTCCGAAAAGAGCGATCAAGGTAACAAAACCTTGTGATAAATTCCCTAGTGAGAGAAAAATACATTTTTTAAAAAATACGGTTAAAACATTTTTCATAACTAATACAGAAATAAAAGTCACATAGGAACGAAATAAATAGGAAGTGGAGAGAATGTAAGGCAAAATGGCTGCATCAGAAATGTGAAGAAACGAAAAAGTCAGATGGACAGGATCAGCATCGGTGACATTAAAAGCAAGCACGAAAATATTAACAGCGCAATGGGAATGCAGAGGAGAGAGTGGATAAGTGGAAAGAGTACGTTACAGGCCTCTGTGAGAGGGAAGACTTATCTGATGACACGATATAAGAAACAGGAGTCGATATAGAAGAGATAGAGGATACAGTATTAGAACTAGAATTTAAAAGAGCTTTGGAAGAATTCAGAATAAATAAGGCAGAAAGAATGGATAATATTACATTGGAATTTCTGAAATCATTGGGGAGAGAGGAAACAAAAGGGCTCTTCGCGTTTGTGAATAGAATGTGTGAGTCTGGCGATATACCCTCTGACTTTCAAAAGAAATCATGTACACAACTGCGGGTATAACAAGAGTTGACAAGTGCAAGAATTATTGGACAGTCAGCTTAACAGCACATGCATCCAAATTGCTGAGGAGCGTAGTACTCATAAGAATGGAATAGAATATTGTGGATCTGTTAGATGGCGATCAGTTTGGCTTTAGGAAGGTAAAGGTACGAGGGAGGCATTTCTGATTTCGTGGTTCATGACGGGAGCAAGGCTGATGAAAAATCGAGACACTTCCGTAGGATTTGTCGACCTGGAAAAGACGTTCGGCAGTGTCAAATGATTTAAGATCTTCAAAATTCTGAGAAACAAAGAGATAAGCTGTAGCGAAACGTCGGTAATAGACAAGATGTACGAGGACCAAGAGGGAACAATAACGCTCGAATACCAAGAACTAAATGCTCGGATTAAAAAGAATGGCAGACAAAAGTGTAATACTGTTGAATTTGTACATAGAAGAAGCAGTGAGGAAAGTAAAACAAAGGTTCAAGACTGGGATTAAAATTCGATGTAAAAGCATAGCAATGCTCAGAGTCGCTGATGACATTGCTTTCCTCAGTGAAAAAGAAGAAGAATTACAGGATCTGTTGAATGGAATGAACAGTCTAATGAGTACGAAATATGGATTGAGGGTAAATCCAAGAAAGGTTTGTATTCTGCTACCTAGCAAGAAAAATAAACAATGACATACGGAGCAAGAAGACATCAAAAGCAGACTGGCACTGGCGAAAAGCGTTTTCCTGATAAAAAGGTTCAGATGGCTCTGAGCACTATGCGACTTAACTTCTGAGATCATTAGTCGCCTAGAACTTAGAACTACTTAAACCTAACTAACCTAAGGACATCACACACATCCATGCCCGAGGCAGGATTCGAACCTGCTACCGTAGAGGGCGCTATGCTCCAGACTGTAGCGCCTAGAACCGCACGGCCACTCCGTCAGGTTTTCCTGATAAAGAGAAGTGTAATAGTAACAAACATAGGTTTTAATTTCGAGGAATAAATTTCTGAGAATATACTTTTGGAATATAGCATTGTTATGCAGTGAGACTTGAACTATGAGAAAACCGGAACTGTAGAGAATCGAAGCATTTGAGACGTGGTGCTACAGATGAATGTTGAAATTAGGGCAGATAAGCTAAGGAATGAGGGAGTTCTCCGCTGAATCGGCGAGGAGAGGAACATATGGAAAATATTGACAGGAAGAAGAGACAGAATGATAGAATATCTGTTAAGGCAACAGGGAATGACTTCCGTGGTAATAAAGGGAGCTGACGAGCGTAAGAACTGTAGAGGAAGACAGAAATAGGAATACGTGCAGCAAATGATTGATGACGTAGGTTGCAAGTGCTACTCTGTGTTGAAGAGGTTGCCACAGAAGAGGAATTCGTGGCGGGCCCCGTCAAATCAGTCTAAAGACGTATGGTTCATGAAAAAAAAGTAATGCATACCACAAAATTAAAGATTTGTTAGAGGACTCAGAGAGTAGTGGTTAATGATGAAAGGCGATACCTACAAAATTCTGTGACATTAAAATGCATGATCAAATTGTAATGCTTTTACAAGATAATCATGTATGAAGAACTATAGTGCGTGATAGAAACCTCGTGTCATTCTTTATGTCGTGCAAGATAGTTTTAGGGAAGCCCGCAACTGTGCACTAGTTACTTATTTTTTCATGCTTAGCATAACCCATTACGAGAACTTATTCTCATTTTCAAGTGTATTTCTTCATCAAAGATATTCACGTGAAGAAATGCACCTGGAAATGAGAATAAATGCCCGAAACGCGTCGTACTGAACTACAGAAAGTAAGTAACTAGTTCAGTTTTTCATTATTTAAATCGTGTCATTTTCCTGAGGTCAACATCTCACTCTTTCTGTAGGGATACTGACTCACATTTGAGGACAGGACTTGAAGATGTGTTCGCTGCATATTTACATGTCTATGGGCCTAGAGTCAGTTTTGCGAGCAGACTGGAATGAGTGCTAGCGGCATTTCAACGCGTACGTCGTTGACGGGCCATCAGTGGGTGTCCTTGCTGTGTGCAGTCATGAAGTGCAGAACTATTTTTTATTGTATACACTATTTTGGAGTCATCAGTTTTCTGACTGGTTTGACACGGCCCGTCTGTAACTGATCAAAAGTATCCGAACACTTACAAGTGGACATTAATACGGTGTGTCTGCACTCTTCACGGCTTCAACTCCGCTGGCGACACTCTTAATGAGATCTCTGAATGTTTGTGGCGGAATGACAGCCCGTTCTTCCTCAGGGGTTGAAACCAGAGAACGTAGTGATGATGGTCTTTGGGATCAGGAGCGAAGTCAGCGTTTTAACACATCACGAAAGTATTCCATTGGCTTCAACTCGGGATCCTGTGTCGGTCGGCCAGTTCAAGAGACGTTACTGTCTGCAAAACGTTACCTCACAGATTCATCTTTCTGATGGGTTCATTGTCAAGGCGGTACAAACACTCATCGTTCCAGAAGTGTTCCTCTACGGTACGCCGTACACAATGGTATAAAACGTGTTTACATCCTTCGGCTTTCAGCGTTTTCCTAAGTAGAATAAGGGGACCTCGCCCTAACCTCGAGAAACAACTCCATACCTTCTCTGCACTCGAGTAATGGCGCTATACATGAGGGCAGATGATACTGCCCTGTCAGTCGGCAAACCCCAACTCTTCCATCGCACTGGCACAGTGAAGGGCGTCCTCATGACTCCTAATCGCTCATTATCAGACATCCACTCCCATGTGGGGTCGCCATTCACGCCGCCTCACGAGTCGCTCAGTGTTGACTACAGACAAGTGTGGGTTGTGAGCAACTGCTCGACCACTGTCCACAAACTCCCTGTGTCAGCTGGACTGCTGGCAGCACTCTGAACCTCACAGGTGATTCATTCCGCTGACTTCATGCGACTGTTTACAGACACTTTCCGCAATGTTCGACGGTTTCTGCCGGGTCTTGGTCTAGATGTGGCTGTTCCTTCGAGCTTCCACTTCACGGTCACCTCTCCCTCTGTCGATTTTGGTAGCTATAGAAAGGTTGAAATGTCTCTGATCGATCTGCTACTCAGGTGGCATCCGAGTACGAGTCCGCGTTCCAAGTCACTGAGCTCTCGTGGCCGACCTACCTGCTGTTACAGCTCTTCTGCTGACGACACGACACTCTCAGCCTCTTCGTATGCTGGCGGATACGCCTCTCGTGACATCTAGAGTCACTTTCGCATTAAATATGCGTGGCCAGGACGTCCCAATGAAAAAGACGAGTGTTCGACAGGGACCAATCGAATGAGGCAGTGCAGTTGTTAAGACTGAGCCGTAGTAAAAATTGCTGTTCTGAAAAGCGCGCCGCAGCGCGTAGTGTAAATCAGTCGCCCTCCGTTGATGGCGGTGGCGCCGCTGTGGCAATCGCAGCTTTGGTGTCTCCCTCTGGTGGGAAACGGGAAAAGTTGCCTGTTCACGTGCTGTTAAGGGGCGCTATGAGCTGCGCAGGGATCGAGTCTGTCAGTCTCGGCGAGTCTAGTAGGTCGGTCAGTCGGAGTGAGGCTGGGTCAGTCTCGCGTCACCAGTTGCTGGTCTGGCTCTCGCTTGCATTTGTGCGACAGTTTCGATCAAAACCTTAAAGCCAGAAAATGCGAGTCTTGCCACTCCGCCAGTAACAGAACATAGTTAGTGGTCGTCCGGGCGGGGCTGAGTCTGCCCGTTAGGCCGCCAGTCTGCTCCAGTTGCTCGGGCAACGGTCATTGGCGGTTGGATCGATCGGTTGGTCGGTCGCACACTGGGATACGAGATGACTTGCCCGCCTGGAGCGTCGGCGCATGTGAGGTCCCCACGTGAGTCCAGTGGGCTGCGCCGTATAGCGAGGGATTGTGTCTTCGCGGCCGACTCGAGAGCAACAGGAGCGAGACCACGACATCGGGCTGGCCGGGGCGAGCTGCGACGCCGTGAGGCGGGAGATCGGCGCGCCTTCCTGCGTCCGTTGAAGCGGCTGGCAGCGGACGGTTCGGGAGAGCGTTGGGGGTGCTGCGCCAGGTCTTCACCAGACGTCGCAGTTATTAGAAGCTGAGTGATTACTGATATGTTGTTTCAGTTACTCGTTAAATTCTACTTGTGTTCTACATCTACATCTACATCTACATTGATACTCCGCAAGCCACCCAACGGTGTGTGGCGGAGGGCACTTTACGTGCCACTGTCATTACCTCCCTTTCCTGTTCCAGTCGCGTATGGTTCGCGGGAAGAACGACTGCCTGAAAGCCTCCGTGCGCGCTCTAATCTCTCTAATTTTACATTCGTGATCTCCTCGGGAAGTATAAGTAGGGGGAAGCAATATATTCGATACCTCATCCAGAAACGCAACCTCTCGAAACCTGGCGAGCAAGCTACACCGCGATGCAGAGCGCCTCTCTTGCAGAGTCTGCCACTTGAGTTTATTAAACATCTCCGTAACGCTATCACGGTTACCAAATAACCCGGTGACGAAACGCGCCGCTCTTCTTTGGATCTTCTCTATCTCCTCCGTCAACCCGACCTGGTACGGATCCCACACTGATGAGCAATACTCAAGTATAGGTCGAACGAGTGTTTTGTAAGCCACCTCCTTTGTTGATGGACTACATTTTCTAAGCACTCTCCCAATGAATCTCAACCTGGTACCCGCCTTACCAACAATTAATTTTATATGATCATTCCACTTCAAATCGTTCCGTACGCATACTCCCAGATATTTTACAGAAGTAACTGCTACCAGTGTTTGTTCCGCTATCATATAATCATACAATAAAGGATCCTTCTTTCTATGTATTCGCAATACATTACATTTGTCTATGTTAAGGGTCAGTTGCCACTCCCTGCACCAAGTGCCTATCCGCTGCAGATCTTCCTGTATTTCGCTACAATTTTCTAATGCAGCAACTTCTCTGTATACTACAGCATCATCCGCGAAAAGCCGTATGGAACTTCCGACACTATCTACTAAGTCATTTATATATATTGTGAAAAGCAATGGTCCCATAACACTCCCCTGTGGCACGCCAGAGGTTACTTTAACGTCTGTAGACGTCTCTCCGTTGATAACAACATGCTGTGTTCTGTTTGCTAAAAACTCTTCAATCCAGCCACACAGCTGGTCTGATATTCCGTAGGCTCTTACTTTGTTTATCAGGCGACAGTGCGGAACTGTATCGAACGCCTTCCGGAAGTCAAGAAAAATAGCATCTACCTGGGAGCCTGTATCTAATATTTTCTGGGTCTCATGAACAAATAAGGCAAGTTGGGTCTCACACGATCGCTGTTTCCGGAATCCATGTTGATTCCTACATAGTAGATTCTGGGTTTCCAGAAATGACATGATACGCGAGCAAAAAACATGTTCTAAAATTCTACAAGAGATCGACGTAAGAGATATAGGTCTATAGTTTTGCGCATCTGCTCGACGACCCTTCTTGAAGACTGGGACTATCTGTGCTCTTTTCCAATCATTTGGAACCCTCCGTTCCTCTAGAGACTTGCGGTACACGGCTGTTAGAAGGGGGGCAAGTTCTTTCGCGTACTCTGTGTAGAATCGAATTGGTATCCCGTCAGGTCCAGTGGACTTTCCTCTATTGAGTGATTCCAGTTGCTTTTCTATTCCTTGGACACTTATTTCGATGTCAGCCATTTTTTCGTTTGTGCGAGGATTTAGAGAAGGAACTGCAGTGCGGTCTTCCTCTGTGAAACAGCTTTGGAAAAAGGTGTTTAGTATTTCAGCTTTACGCGTGTCATCCTCTGTTTCAATGCCATCATCATCCCGTAGTGTCTGGATATGCTGTTTCGAGCCATTTACTGATTTAACGTAAGACCAGAACTTCCTAGGATTTTCTGTCAAGTCGGTACATAGAATTTTACTTTCGAATTCAATGAACGCTTCACGCATAGCCCTCCTTACGCTAACTTTGACATCGTTTAGCTTCTGTTTGTCTGAGAGGTTTTGGCTGCGTTTAAACTTGGAGTGGAGCTCTCTTTGCTTTCGCAGTAGTTTCCTAACTTTGTTGTTGTACCACGGTGGGTTTTTCCCGTCCCTCACAGTTTTACTCGGCACGTACCTGTCTAAAACGCATTTTACGATTGCCTTGAACTTTTTCCATAAACACTCAACATTGTCAGTGTCGGAACAGAAATTTTCGTTTTGATCTGTTAGGTAGTCTGAAATCTGCCTTCTATTACTCTTGCTAAACAGATAAACCTTCCTCCCTTTTTTTATATTCCTATTAACTTCCATATTCAGGGATGCTGCAACGGCCTTATGATCACTGATTCCCTGTTCTGTACATACAGAGTCGAAAAGTTCGGGTCTGTTTGTTATCAGTAGGTCCAATATGTTATCTCCACGAGTCGGTTCTCTGTTTAATTGCTCGAGGTAATTTTCGGATAGTGCACTCAGTATAATGTCACTCGATGCTCTGTCCCTACCACCCGTCCTAAACATCTGAGTGTCCCAGTCTATATCTGGTAAATTGAAATCTCCACCTAAGACTATAACATGCTGAGAAAATTTATGTGCAATGTATTCCAAATTTTCTCTCAGTTGTTCTGCCACTAATGCTGCTGAGTCGGGAGGTCGGTAAAAGGAGCCAATTATTAACCTAGTTCGGTTGTTTAGTGTAACCTCCACCCATAATAATTCACAGGAACTATCCACTTCTACTTCACTACAGGATAAACTACTACTAACAGCGATGAACACTCCACCACCGGTTGCATGCAATCTATCCTTTCTAAACACCGTCTGTACCTTTGTAAAAATTTCGGCAGAATTTATCTCTGGCTTAGGCCAGCTTTCTGTACCTGTTCTTGGTCAGTCTCTTGTCCCCAGCTTGCTCGTTTGTCTCTAGTCCGCATTTGTTAGGCAGTTAGTGTCAGTCTGTCTGTCTGTCGGTCTGCCATACGTTAATAGCTACCTCTGTCATGTTTGTCGGATTCGGTGTTAACGAATTTATAGAATTAAGGTGAAGGCCGAATTCCTGAAATATGTTTTTATCTTGCCTATCATTTTGCGAGGCGGTATACGTGTAATGTAGAGCATGTTGCACACTTTATGTAATTCTGAATTTCATGGGTTTTATTTAAATAGTCATTTTTATAAAGTTGCCACCCTTCCACAGTAAGAGCCCTTTTAAAAACAAATTGCACATTTGGTGGCAAATAGCTTCTTAGTGTGAGTGTTTGTACCATTTCCATCCCTCTTACGGGGTGCATAGTTGATGTGTTTGTTTGAGCTGTTAAAATTTTTAGTTTAAAGTAATCTGGTATGTTGCAGATGTGCAGCAGTGTAGTTTCTCAGAGGTCGTTCTGAGCGGTCGTGACTACGGCCGTGTTGAAAGGGAGCAGGCAAGCTTCTTAGCCCGAAGGCCCATACAGTAAAAAAAAAAAAAAAAAAAATTTGTTATTCTGCCTCTGAATAATTGTAACTTGATATTTCGGGGGCGCTTTTCTGCTTATAAATTTTAAATCTGTTTTTGAAAAGGCTTTTATGAATAAAATTTCGATTGGCTGAAATTTAATTTGTTTCCATCAGTTACTCCTTGGCAACTACTTCCACGCTCACATACTGTTGTAATGTTCTTGATGAATCGCTAGTAAATAAAGTAAATTCTTTAAGAAAACATTTTGAAAGAGTAAATTCACGGTTCAAAGACGCTGACCTCATAATCTCTGCCCATGAAGATTTATGTTTTCCGTGGTTTTCCTAAATCATTTGAGGGAGATGCCAGGATGGTATGTACAGCAACACCTCAGCTGAACCGAGCGAGGTGGTGCAGTGTTTACCACAATGGACTCGCTTTCGGAAGGACGACGGTTCAAACCTGCGTCTTCCAATCCTGATTTAGGTTTTCTGTGATTTCCCTAAATCGCTTCAGGCAAATGCCGGTGTTGTTTCTTTGAAAGGGCACTGCTCCCTTCCTTCCCCATACTTCCCTAATCATATGGGACCGATGACCTTGCTGTTTGGTCCCATCCCCCGACTCAACCGAGCAACTACCTCAGATGACCGCCTGTCCTGCGCTCGTGAAGACATACTTAGATACGAGGGCTATCCACAAAGTACATTACGTTTTGGAATTATAAATAAATAAAGTATTGGAAAATTTTTTTATTATATGCAGACGAAAGCCACACTTAAATACTACTTTTCTACATAGTTGTCATTTAAATTAAGGCACTTATCGTAGCGAGCTTGGAAATTCCTTCGTCGTAAAATTCGGCCGCCTGCGCCTTGAACCGCGTGGTTACCTCTTCTTTTGGGACAGAAAAGGTATGATTTTTGTGCATTTCCTGGAAAGAGGCACTTCAATAAACTCTCAAAGGTATTGCCAAACTCTGCACAACCTCAGAAGAGCAATATAAAACAAGAGCAGGGGAAAGTTGGGCTCAAAGATCTTGCTGATTCACGACAACGCCCGGGCCCACACGGCAAATGCCACTCGTGAAGGCCGGCCGTGGTGGCCGTGCGGTTCTAGGCGCTCCAGTCCGGAGCCGCGCTGCTCCTACGGTCGCAGGTTCGAATCCTGCCTCAGGCATGGGTGTGTGTGATGTCCTTAGGTTAGTTAGGTTTAAGCAGTTCTAAGTTCTCGGGGACTGATGACCACAGCAGTTGAGTCCCATAGTGCTCAGAACCATTTGAACCACTCGTGAAGTTCTCGAATCTTTTAAGTGGGAGTTGTTTCCTCATCCGCCGTACAGTCCCGACCTGGCACCGAGCGACTTCCACTTATTCCCAGCAATGAAGAAGTGGTTGGCTATGCAGCGTTTTGATGACGACGCACAGCTTCAAGAAGAGGTAACCACGTGGTTGAAGGCGCAGGCGGCCGAATGTTACGACGAAGGAATTTTCAAGCTAGTCCATCGCTACGATAAGTGCCTTAATTTAAATGGCAACTACGTAGAAAAGAAATATTTAAGTGTGGCTTTCATCTGTATATAATAAAAAAAAATTCCAATACTTTATTTATTTATAATTCCAAAACATAATGTACTTTGTGGATAGCCCTCGTATTAACTAGTTATGTACATTACCGATATTTATTTTCATTGAATTAATATGACAAACCCTGCATCATTGTGAGATGCTCCTTGAATGAACGAATGAATGAATAAATAGATAAAGCATTAACTCTGGTTTATACGAGCGACTCTCTGGCCAGAAACTACTACACACAGCGGCCGCACATCACCAACCTGTGTGTAAATCAGCCACCTGCCACGTCACGAGTGAGTCTGTGATGTGAATGTGCCGAGTCTAAAACAGTGCCTACGCTGTAGACTGTGCATGCGACTGGCTAGCTGTTTGTTAACATCGCAAGTTAAAACAATTCCCGCCACAGTCTCTCCAGTTACAGTGTTGCGGTTCGTACTTTTGTGTCTTCTTAATTCTTTATTTATTGTTGTGCTATTATTGTGACCTATTCCAAGGGTTGCATGATGACTAGATATCCTTTTATTAGAAGTATTGTCCCACATAACCAAATATCTGGAAACTAAACATTATTATCATTTCACAATACTTGCACAAAGAAAATTCCTAAACTGTACATAAGGAAGAATATATGAACGTTTTTAATGAAAAGTGTTTCGACAGTGAAAAAGTTAGATCTATTGAATGAGCAATTTTCATTGTTATTTGTGCCGCGACGAGTGTCCGTACTTTCAAGACGCCACACGTGCAGCCGTGCTGCGCCTCAGACCGGCGTGCACACGCCCGTGCGTGTGCGTGTGCGTGTGCGCGTCAGCTGGCCGCCAGATCCCGCCACGGTCGCCAGTCTGTTGAAGGCTAGCCGAGCTGCCCTCAGCCTCAGTTCTCTATGTGTACTGCTACAGCTCTTTGGGTGTGTAACTGGTTCCTGCTCAATGTTACTTAAATGCTGTGTTCAAGTTGTTAACGCTTCTGTGGGATAAAGTTGTGTTCACCCTACTGGTCGTGTTATATCTAATTGCAACACGGTGAGTGACGAGTGTGGTCCTGTTCCGCACCCAAATTCCTGCTCTGGTCGGTCCTCTGTTTAATCTCACTATGGCAGGTGGTGTTGTGGAGGACATCCTACACAGGCCGATGAAACACCGAGAATTATTCACCACAGTGCTGCACCACCAATTATAGGCGCTGGACAATCAAACTCCGGTACTTCTATCATTGCCTTCTGCTTTGTCTTGTCGGCTGCCCTTCAGTCTGTGTCACCTGCTATTTTGCCCTCCGCGGCCGCCACGGTTTATCCACCTCTCTTTTCTGCATATGATGAGTCTGTTGAGGAATGGGACGCATAAGGGAAACGCCTTCAGGCTTTTGGGATTACTGACGGTATTTTCGGTCGTGCCTTGTTCGTTTCATGAACATCGCCAAGAATGCACCAAGTCCCACGTCAGCTTGCCTTTTTGTAGGAGCCGTCTTCTTTAACATTTGACCAAATGTGTGAAATTCTTGCAAAATACTACTGTAAACACACCAACGATATTGCATCCCGGGTTGAGATTTACTGCCGTAGGAAGCAACCACATCAGTCCTATCGAGCATAGATGGCTGAACTGGGTGAGTTAAGTCGTCGTTGTCATTTTGTGTCCGATGTGCATAGAGAACCGTGTGCTGATCAGATGTTGTGAGAGGCCATCATTCGTACAGCGGCGGGTGGCGAGGTGCAAGAGCGCGTCCCCCAGAGTGAAAGTCCATCTCTCCCTCTCTCTCTGAGTTTTTAGGTATCGCACAGTCATTCGAGGTGTTGCGAGCTGCGGGTATCCAAACTGAGTCATGGTGTAAATATTTTATCGGCTATTTCTTAACGCCAATCAAGTTTTTCGTTGATGTTGCGGTTTTTCGTAAAGTTCTGCACGTGCAAGTTGATACAGTAACTGCAATAATCTTGTTAAACTCACACACTTATATAGACTTGAACACCCCTCTGGTTCTCCCTGTGTCGGGACAGTTAGTAAATTGCAATAAACAGAGTATTCCCACTCTCGGACAGTCCTCTGATCCAGTGACCTATAAGTCAACATTTCAGTCACTTACATTTCTTGTTGTTGATAACACACGTACAGAGAATCTTTCTCTGTTAGACGCTTTAAAGTTATTTGGTTGTACGTTTCAGGTGTGTGAAGAAGTGCCATATACACAGTTAGTTGCATTACGTTCTGAGTTTCCTCTTTGTTCTCTCCTAGACTGGTACGTGCCAACAATTTTCAGGCGCACATTACCATGAAACCTTCAGTTCAGCCCCTTTTGTTTCCGGGCCCGTTCGGTTCCAATGGCACTCAGTGAACAGATCAAAGATGAATTGGATGGCCTGACGGAATCCGACGTTCTTTGGCCAACTGCCTCAAATGCATGATCTTCTCCCTTAGTTATAGCAAAGAAACCGTTGGGCCGTTGCGCCTGCGCAGATATCTTAAAGTTTCTGTGAACACACAGTCTGTAATGGATACATACGTCATACTGTGCCCGGACGAACTCTTTGGCAAGTTGTCAGGTGGTCAATATTTCTCAAAAATTGTCTGGTCGGATGCCAGTTTACAACTCCTTTCACATACAGAGTCACAACGTATGTCAGTTGTGAATACCCCTTTATAATTGTGCCAATACTTGCGGTTGTCTTTTGGAGTCGCCAGCGCACCTGCTATTTTTGAACGTTTCCTGGAACAGCTTACAGCTTCTGTGCTGAGTTGTGCCTCCGCTGAAGAACATTTACAGGATCTCTGTATTTTTGTTTCTTGTCCTCCAAGCGGCAGGGTTGAAGTGTGCCGTACAAAAATCTCAATTTTTTCATCATTGTATCGTTCACCTTGGGTTTGAAGTTTCTCAGGAGGGTCTCAAACTCCTGCACCAACAAGTTTCTGCTATTGTGTCGCCTCCACGCCCTACATCAGAACTTCAAATTTTTCTAGGCAGTGACATGCTACCACAAAGTTTTGCGTCGAGCAGCCGCTACAAGCGTCGTTGCGCAAAGGGACTCAGTTCTACTTGTCGCCGGCTTGTCAAACAGCGTTTTCCACTCTTAAGACCACGTTGCAGTCTGCACCCTGCTTGTACCAACCAAACTTCCACTTTATCCTTGCAATGGACGCTACACAGTACGGGTCAGTAGCGATACTGGGGCATAGATATCTCGATTGCTCTAATTGGCTTACTGTTTATGCCTCAAAAATACTGACTTATGCTCGAACTAGATACTCTCACCCATAGAAAAGGAAGCTTTGGCCATTGTATATGCTGTGAAGAAATAATGTTTTTCTTTGTGGTTCCGAATTCCACGTGGTCACCGATCGCAAGCCAGTGGTTTCCTTATTCATTCCTTCTGTGCCGTTACCATGTAAGGCAGCACACCATGTTCAATGCTGGGCTCTCTTTCCCGCTACAAGTCTGAGATTCATTTCCGTCCTACGAATCAAGAAGCAAATGCCGATCCTTTGTCTCTCCTGCCAGGTGGTCCAGACCTATGATTTGATCAAGAGGAATTGCTTTGTCTCCATGTTGATGTCACTGCACAGCACACTGTTGATGTTTTTCCTGTAACTAGCACACAGATCCCGTTTCGTGGATGGTCATAACATTCGAACAACATGGTTGGCCAGATTCACTGCCTCCTCGTGCGTCTGACCCCTTCTTTGATTATGTCAACTTTCGACATCGATTCTCTGTTGTCGATGGTGTTTTGGTTGGTTTAAAAAAGGGAGAAAGGGACCAAACTGCTTGGTCATCGGTCCAATGATGTTTTGCTTTTAGATACAGATCAATTGAGCCCTCCGGTAATGATCCCCTCAGTGCTTCGTTTGGAGATTCTCCATTTATTACATGCAGATCGTTGGGGTGTATCACGCAAAGAAACGTTGGCCCCTCGACACATGTTTTGGCCCAGCCTGGACGGTGATGTTAGACCTGTTTGCCTCCCTTTCAGAACGCGTGATGCACCAAGCAGCTTCCTGAACGTCGTTCTCTCCTAGGCCAACCCCAGTATTGCTGCCCGCTTTCCCAACACTTATTGTCTGTTGGTCGTTAACCCATATTCTAGTTTTCCATGTACCGCTCGTTGTGCTTCCACATTCACAGCTGCCGCTGTCGCAGCCTTGACCAAAATTTTTCCACTCAAAGGATTGCCCACAACGTTAATGTACGATAATGGTCTACAATTTTCATTCCAAGAGTTTGCGGCATTTTGCGATTCTGTGGAATCCGTCACATCCTTGCCCTGCCGTTCCGTCAACAATCTAACAGTGAGGTGGTACGCCTAGTGCGAGCGCTCGAGAGTCAGATGAGAAAGAATGTTGCCAACTCCTGGTCCGACGTTGCCCTGGATCGGTTTCTCTCCTCGTACCGTTTCAAGCGGTTCGGTGAGAAGAGCCCCGTGGAGCTATTCCACAGGCGCCAACCGAGGACACTGCTCCACATCCTGTATCCTCCACCTGAGCATCGACCTGTGCAGCCGCCGCGCCTCTTCCGGCTGGGTGTGGCTGCCTGGGGGCGCGCATCCGGACGTCTGCCTAAATGGATTCCAGATGTCGGAGGTGGCGTCTCTGCAACATCCGCATGGAAGATGGCCTCTGCTCAGGGCACTATGATCAGCTTCGCCTTCGCGTGGATGGCTGGGTGACCCTGACGTCACACCATCACCTAGAGACCCATCTACATCGTGCGACACATCACTTGCTGCTGGGTCTTCAGTACCGTGCAGGGGAGCGCCAAACCAGAAGTTCCTCTATTGTTTCTGACACCATTGTCAGTGATTCCATCACCCACTGCTGAGCAACTACCAATACCAGTATCACCAGTACTATGAGAACCGTCACCAGAACCAGTGCCTGAGGTCGTCATGGAAACAGCCTTGGCCTCACCAGCGTCACCACATGGTTTGACCCAGAAAGGTGGGCGCCAAATTTGCCCATGCCCGAAGCACATTAGACTGTACATCCTAACCAGAGCCCAGCGACGAGGAGGACAGCACGGATGTCCCAAGAGTCCGTGAATGGATGAGCACAGTGAGGCTTGCACATGCAAGTACTTGCAAAAGACACAGTGTGTGTGCGCCAGTGCTCTGTGGTCCCAGAGGGCGTACGTAACTTGTTCCTGCTCAATGTTACTTAAATGCTGTGTTCAAGTTCTTTGGGCTTCTGTGGAATGAAGTTGTGTTCAGTGTTGTAGTTATACCTAATTACAACAATGTACCTTTTAGAAAGAAAGTAAGGCACAAAGTATAAAGGCACTTTTTAGTATCTAAATACTTTTTTTGTGTTTATATGTATCACATGTTTTCTTTACCAAATAAATGCTGATATTTTGAAATGTTTGGACGATTCTTTTTCTATTGTTTCAGTGCTCAGGAGTGTACACTGTTTCCCAGACAACTCAAAACCGTCTGTTATGTTTTTTTGCATTAATAAACTCTATTGTCATTGATAACTCCCCTTTCCTTTTATTATATTTCGATTTTTTGTAAACAGCTTGATTTAAAAATGACATTATACTTTGGAAGAAAATCCACAGTAAATCCTGAAACAGAGTTTACTGTCCATCTAAGTTGCAAGTATTTCATAAATTGTGACTAGTCACAGATACCCGGTGAACCATGCTCAGATGTGAACACATTGATTAGAAGAACAATCCCTCCGTTTCAGTGTCAAATTTACTTGCTATGTCACAGAAAATTCCTGAAGTACATACAGTGTAGACGGACAATAAATCCCTTGTAAGCTAAACTATCACTCTTGACATGCGAGACTCAGTACAGGAATAAGAAAACGGACGTCGCTGCGGACTCCTCTGCGAAAGGCAAAGGTCCCGAGTTCGAGTCTCGGTCTGAAACACAGTTTTAATCTGCCAGGAAGTTTCATATCAGCGCACACTCCACTGCATAATTTCATTCTGGAAACATCCACCAGGCTGTGGCTAAGCCACGTCTCCGCCATATCCTTTTCCCAGAAGTGCTAGTCTTGCAAGTTTCACAGGAGAACGTCTGTGAAGTTTGAAAGGTAGGAGGCCTGGTACTGGTGGAAGTGAAGCTGTGAGGACGTCTCCTGAACTGTGCTTGGGTAGCTCTGTAAGTAGAGGACTTGCCCCTGAAAGGCAAAGGTTCCAAGCTCGATTCTCTGTCTGGCACACGGTTTTAATCTGCCAGGAAGTTTCATACAATAGTAGAAACTAAAATACCGTTATTCCATTAAACATGAGCACCACATCGATCCATTTGCGAGATAACTGCTGATGTATGGTTGTGAGCCGTCTTTAATACTGGTGCAGAATAATGCACTAGGCCGGCGGCGGTGGTCTAGCGGTTCAGGCGCTCAGTCCGGAACCGCGCGACTGCTACGGTCGCAGGTTCGAATCCTGCCTCGGGCATGGATGTGTGTGATGTCCTTAGGTTAGTTAGGTTTAAGTAGTTCTAAGTTCTAGGGGACTGATGACCACAGCAGTTGAGTCCCATAGTGCTCAGAGCCATTTGAACCATTTTAATGCACTAGTCAGTACAAATGTATATCTGACATAAACTTTTCGATTAATTCCGCGTGTAATTGGACTAAAATTTCACCCATGACTCTTAGTTGTTTGTGGAAAATACATAACGAGGCAGTGGTAACTTCTTGTGAGGAGATGAAACTACTTACGAGTTCTGTGGGTTCTTTGATTTCTCTGGGAGAAGGATCATCAAATCAGTACACATGGAATATTATTTCACTTTATTACATAACTGATTAAAACATTAATTTAACTTCGAAACACTTCTTTACCACAGGATTGTTTCATAATTTTCAACTGTAGTTGTCTACGAAAGCATCACTTGGTGCACTATTTAACAAAGTGTTCTCTTGTAGTACAATACGCAACGATTACAAGAACACAGTTCATCAGAACCTTTAACTACTCATTGGTCCGACAATGATGTTGAGCGCTACAGCTGAGGTCACGCACGTATGGAGCGAAGTTCTTGCATGCTCAACACTATATTGCACTCAGTGTGTGGGCGTTTCTATGCTGAGAGGGAGGCTTCATCTTCTGGAGTGCTTCCGACTGGTCGTTGCGGATTGCAGCAAGACCCCACGTTGCCAACTACGGTGTGGCGCTCCCAGCTCTGGACGATACCACACACATTTTGCTTCTTATACAGGACATGTAAAGCGCCTTTATGGACCAAAATGAGTAGATTGAGCAGTGTACTTAATCTTGAGGCCAGTTTTCTGGATTTTTCAGTCTTGAATCGTCTCAAAAGTGAAGTGTTCAACATTCCCATTGATGCAACTTATGAACAGGAGCAGTGAAATGAACAGCTTTCTGTGATTCACAAGATGATATCTTGGCGTGTTTGACAGAATTTGTAACCTACTACGAGACAAGTGCAGTACTGCATCCATATGTGAGGACGCCACTTGAATGCCTCGTTTAGCAGGTGTGATTGTAAACTGTGACGTCATGTAATGTACTGAAGTACACGTTCTGATATCGACAATTTTGATAAAGTAGCGATGCTAAGCAAAACTGGATTTTCACCAAACCATGGTGACTGATGCAAATTTCTTGCTTACATATAATATTACAAATCTACATACACACTACAGCGAAAAAACGGCGCACCATGAAAGAATTATAAAAATTGGGACAGAAATCGATAGATATGACATACATGTACACATAAACAAATGATCAAAGTTTCAGAAAAAAATTGATAATTTATTCAAGAGAAAGGGCTTGGCATTCACTGATGAAGTTGTTGGATATCCTTCAGGATGGTATCGTGCCAAGTTCTATCCAATTGGGGGGTTAGATCGTCGAAATCCTTAGCTGGCTGGAGGGATCTGCCCATAATGCTCCAAACGTTCTCAAATCATAAGACTTCCAGCGACTACGTTGGCCAAAGTAGGGTTTTGCAAACAAGAAGACAAGCAGTAGAATCCCTGACCATCACTCCTGGTTATCAGGCTATACAACAGACGACAGTCAGGTGGTATACCATCATTTTCTGGGACATCTCTAGACACGTACTCGCTGGTCATCGATGCTCCATTCGAAGTGGGACATCACTGAAGACAGTTCTACTACAGTCAATGGGATTCCAGAGACTCTGGAGACACTAGTGATGGGAAAACTGAATGAAAACAATTCATTAAATCGTTTGTTGGAAAACAATCGACTCATTCAGTGGAGCTGTAAGTTTCAGTTGCGTGTTTCATTCACTCTTTTGAGTGAAACCAACCTGTGTGAGAAAGTGAATGGAAGCAACCGAATCAGCCAGTTGTAGTTTTACGTATCTGATTATTGTTCATTGATTTCTTTCACGAGAAACCAGTATCTTGGGAGCAATCAAATGAAAACAGTCGACACAGTCCATTGGTTTCTTGTGTACTGCTGAGTTGTTCATTCCTTCTTCTCAAATCAAACCAGTGTTTATAATTTTTTTGACGATTGAAACATGTATTCATTCGTTCATTCAACTACTATTTAGTGGGTCACTTGACTGAGTTATCAAATTCTTCCGAGTGAAACCAGTCCACACTAATTAGGTGAAGTAAAGCTGTGGTATACAATACAAACTGGGGTGTGCATACCCCCAGAGGGTACTATCCCTACCCCTCGACTCACAGTGACGCCGAAGTGGCGTCAAATCGAAAGACTTGCACATGGCGAACGGTCTACCCGACGGGAGGCCCTAATCACACGACATTTACATTTATCCCTACCCCCAGAGATAAGCAAAAACATGCCAGTGGATTTGGCAAGGTAGATGCGATGAAAGACCAATTCTTGTTTAAACCACCTAAAACTGATAAATAGATTACTGTGCATTAAATAGTTTCCAGATACAATTAATGCATAAACTAATGAAGCTTCCCATAAAGTGTACAAATTGGGCAAGCATAAAATTTTTCTTAGGGGTAAGAAAGGACCAATGTCAAATTTTCATTTTTGCATTTCATTTTGCTGAAAACGTTTGAGTGACGGTTTCCGTTAATTAAATACCTAAAAATACATTTTAATTATTTAATCCACCAAAAAGCGAGCACGTCGTGCACGCGCCATCTCTGCGCACTGCTGCTTCCCGGGCCAGGGCAGCAGCCGACGCTAGGAGGTGGCGCAGTGGCCACTAGCGCAGATCCTGGCAGCGCCAACCTCGCATCGGCCGACGCTAGGAGGTGGCGCAGTGGCCACTAGCGCAGATCCTGGCAGCGCCAACCTCGCATCGGCCAGGGGCTCCAGCCGACGCGAGGAGGTGGCGCGATGACTGCTAGCGCAAGTCCTGGCAGCGCCACCTCCTTGCGTCGGCTGAAACCCTGGCCGATACGAGTGTGACGTTGCCAGGATCTGTACTAGCGGACACCGCGCCACCTCCTCGCGTCGGCTGCTACCCTGGCCCTGGCAGGAGCGCGAGGATTTACGCCGGCGTCGCCCTCAACGGATAATGATTAAAAAAAAAAAAAAAGCAAGTATGCAAAATAAAATCACTCACTGAGTGAAAAACATTCGAGTAACTGACGTAACCGACAGAAACTTGTCTCAGTTAATCGTCTCACGTTAAATGACACCACTCAAACCTGGTGACTACCGAAAAGTTTCGTTCAGTTGTTTCGTTCGACTGAAAAAAACTGACTAAACGAAAAACAATTGACAGGCCAACCAGTTGTTAAAAATAGTCCGTTGCCCCTGACAGCCATGAGTGATGGATGGTCTGCTGTGTCATTTCTTTTAATAGCAGCAACCCTGTGGTCGTTATCCGCGTCACCCGTACGGCATAGCGGTACCTCGGCGATATTCCATGTCCCGTTTCGTTGCTCTTCATGGCAAGCCATGCTGCGCTTACGTTTCAGTTTGATGATGACCGCCGGAACACGGTGAAATTTCTACTGCTTGGCAAACACTATCTTGACGAGCAAGATCGGCAGGTCTCTCCCAAATTGAGAACGTTTGAAGCATTAAGGGCAGGAGCCCTCCAACATTTCAGGATTCTGACGATCGAACGCGCCACTTGGACAGAATTCGGCACTATATCCCTCGGGAGGACATCTAACAACCGTGACAAGTATGTGAAGCCAAAAAACTGCGCGCATAAGCGCCAGAGATGCACTAACACGACGTTACTGACTTGCTCAATTTGTGATGCTCTTCCTCTTGAAAAAATCATCCAATTTTTATGAATTTGTAATCGTTTGTTTGTCTGTACATGTACATCACGTCTACTGATTTCTGCTGCATTCAGATAATTCGTCAATGGTGCTTCGTTTCTTTTGTGTTAGAGTTTGTATATCAGAATGGGGTGAGGTGAATGAACCAAAAAACTAAATTGCAAAACAACAGACGGCAGGCTCAGCGATCATTGGAAGGATCATATAGAAATGTAATTCATTCACGAAACAAGTTGCTTATCAAATATTAATTCACCCACTCTTGAATGCTGATCATCAGTCTGGGATCATTTACCAAACATGAAAGACAGAGGATCGGGAGGAAATTGAAATATAAGTTCCGTTTCGTCACACATTCGTTTAATTATCGCAAGAGTGTTACAGGAATCTTCAACAGACGCCAGTGACAAACACTAAAAAACAGGTATTGTGTATTTATATTCTAAATATTTGCAAGTAAAAATTTAGGGCGACCTAGTAAATAGGATACAACAATATAATCATTAGGTAGAGGACATGCCCCTGCTGACGTAAAAAACCATACCAAAGTTTTGAATTGACTCCCATTGACTCAGGAGTTGACCACCAAATTGTAACATCCACGAGATAAATTTTAGCTACAGTGCGACGAGAGGAAACCCTAACAGTTATAAACATTATGTATCCGACATATAAGAAACAGTGAAATAAATGATGATAAATATTAATTATTCATATAATACTTCATGATGTAATTGGACACATCGATGTGTATCATACAAAGACAATGATAACTGTAAATTCATTTTATGATCTGCGTTTGTCTTCCTTTGTTTGCCGGCCGGTGTGGCCGTGCGGTTCTAGGCGGTTCAGTCTGGAACCGCGTGACCGTTACGGTCGCAGCTTCGAATCCTGCCTCGAGCATGAATATGTGTGATGTCCTTAGGTTCGTTAGGTTTAAGTAGTTCTATGTTCTAGGGGACTGATGACCACAGATGTTAAGTCCCATAGTGCTTAGAGCCATTTGAACCATTTTGAACCTTCCTTTGTTTTTACGTTTTGTTGGTTGGCTTTTATAGGTTGCGGACGCAAGAGGCACATCAAACTGAGGTCTGTTAAAAAATTGTAATTATTTGTTAAAAATTACTTGAGAATAGAGTTCATTATTATTATAAATATGAGTGAATAATTATTTGTAACTTTAACTCCCCTCTCAATAAGCATTGTCTGTGTTAATTATTTCTTTCCGCTGCAAGGAGCGCAGCCATTGATGATAGCGATTTGTATCGCGTTTTTATGTGTGTTTCAAAGGTTTGTTTGATGAAGATTAGTTTAAATAGTGCACAATATCATGATGAAAGGAAATTTACTCTAACAATAGAAAGTCTCTATCAATTGTCTGCCGCCGTCTGAACAATTATCTCAGCAGCAAATTCAAATTACGCAACTATGCAGACTTAAATGCCGAAGGTAATAAAAATGTGTAAAAATAAATGTGCACCCCTCGTCCCGAACTCATTTTAATGAAAATAATTCCAATCAGATTGGTTCTTTAAAAACAGTGCCCATAGCACGATCCATATAACAAACTTTTCTAGCTGATGTATGGAGCCGAAATTAATTACGCACGAGTTGCGATGGATATTGTTTCAGCTAACATACGTCAGTGTCGTGCGCGGCTGATATTCGGTGGTTTTAATGATCATTTTACTGAAGGTAACTGTTTCCATCATAATCAATAGTTGTATAGAATCTGTTGTATCAACTGTGATTTAGTGACGCTTACACAGCTTACAGACAACACTTTAACACAATGTCAACTTGGAGTTCTTTAGCAACTTGACCAAGAGAAGAAATTATTCACTAATTACTCAATGTAATGAAATAAGATTATCATTTTCATTTACAAATTAGTTGAATATCAAACCACTGAATAACATAGCGAACACCACAAGATGGCAGGTTTGCCTACTTTATTTTGTTTTATTTATTTATTTATTTTTCTTGTTTGCTGAGACATCAGTCTTTTGACTGGTTTGATGCAGCTCGCCACGAGTTCCTCTCCCGTGCCAACATCTTCACCCCAGAGTAGCACTTGCAACCTACGTCCTTAATTATTTGCCAGATTTATTACACCCTCTGTCTTCACCCACAGTTTTTACCCCCTACAGCTCCCTCTGGTTTCATGGACGTTATTCCCTGATGTCTTAACAGATGTCCTATCACACTGTACCTTCTTCCCACATATTCCTTTCCTCTCCAGTTCAGCGTAGAACCTCCTCATTGCTCACCTTATCAGTCCACCTAATTTTCAACAATCGTCTATAGCACCACATCTCAAATGCTTCGATTCTCTTCTCTTCCGGTTTTCCCACAGTCCACGTTTCACTACCAAAGAATGCTGTGTTCCAAACGTACATTCTCAGAAATTTCTTCCTCAAATTAAGACCTACTTTTGATACTAGTAGACTTCTCTTGTACAGGAATGCCCTTTTTGCCTGCTTTTGATGTCCTCCTTGCTCTTTCTGTCGTTGTTTTACAGCTTAGGTGCCAGAGTTCCTTAACTTCGTCTACTTCGTAACCATCTATTCTCATCCTCCCTGTTCTCATTTCTGCTACTTCTCGGTACTTTCGGCTTTTTCTGATTTACTCTCAGTCCATATACCGTGCTCATTAGACTGTTCATTCGATTCAGCAGATCATGTAATTCTGCTTCAGTTACACTCGGGATGGTAATGTCATCAGCGAATCATATCGCCGACATCCTTTCACCTTGAATTTTAATTCCATTCCTGGACCTTTCCTTTAATTCCATCATTGCTTCTTCGATATATAAATTTAACACTAGGAGTGAAAGAGTACATCCTTGTCTTACACCCTTTTAAATCTGAGCACTTCTTTCTCGGTCGTCCACTCTTATTATCTCCTCTTGGCTCTTGTACATATCATATATTACCCGTCTCTCCCTAGGGCTTATCCCTGTTTTCCTTAGAATTTCGAACGTCTTGAACCTTTTTACAATGTAAAACACTTTTTCCAGATCGACAAATCCTATCAACGTGTCTTGATTTTTCTTTAGTGTTGCTTCCATTATCAACTGCAACGTCAGCATTGCCTCTCTGGTGCCTTAACCTTTCCTATAGCCGGACTGATCACCATCTAAGACATCCTCAATTTTCTTTTCCATTCTACTGTATATTATTCATGTAAGAAACTTGGATGCATGAGCTGTTAAGCTGATTGTCCGATAATACTGACTTTTCCCGAAACTCAGATTATATGTCAGCAGGTTCATACCTTCTACACACCAACGTGAATAGTTGTTTTGTTGCCATTTTCCTCAATGAGTTTAGAAATCTTGATGGAATGTTATCTATCCCTTCTGCCTTATTTGACCTTACGTCCCCCAAAGTTCTCTTAAATTCTGATTCTAATAATCGATTACCTATCTTTTCTATATCGGCTCTTGTTTCTTTTTCTATCACATCAGACAAATCTTACCCTCATAGAGGCCAATGTACTCTTTCCGCCTATCTGCTCTCTCCTCTGCATTTAACAGTAGAATTTCCTTTGCAGTTGCAATGTTATCACTCTTGCTTTTAACTTGACCAAACTTTGTTTTGACTTTCCTATATGTTCAGTCAGTCTTTCATTTCTTTTTCGATTTCTTCATATTTTTCTTCTTCGTCTTAGCTTCCCGACATTTCCAGTTCATTTCATTCCTTCGCGACTTGTATTTCTGTATTCCTGAATTTCCCTGAACATTGTTGCACTCTCTTCTTTCATCGATCAACTGAAGTATTTCTTCTGTTATCCATGGGTTCTTTGCAGTTACCTTTTTTACACCAATGTTTTTCTTTCCAACTTCTGTGATTGCCCTTTTTAGAGATATCCATTCCTCTTCAACGGCACCGCCTAGTGTGCTATTCTTTATTGCTGTATCTACAGCCTTAGAGAATTAAGCTTGTCATTTCTTAGGACTTCCGTATCACACTTAACTGCGTGTTTATTCCTCCTGATGAAGCTGACTTTAGCTTCAGCCTACTCTTCATCACTACTCCATTGTGATCTGAGTATATATCTGCTCCTGGGTACGCTTTATAATCCAGTATTTGGCTTCGTAGTCTGTGTCTGACTGTGATGTAGTATTTTTACCACCTGCGACATAGTTGCGAATATGAACAGTGATGCAATACTGTGAAATGTTTTTTATTCCAGTCTTTGATCACAATATCGATTCCTTTGACGCTGACCGGTTTCAGTCAATAATGACCATCTTCAAATCTGGTCACAGATCTGAAGATGGTTATTATTGACTGAAAAAGGTCAAAGGTCATCGTCAAAGGAATTGCTATTCTGATCAAGGACTGGAATAAAAAATATATGATGTAATATAACTGAAATCTTCCCGTATTACCTGGTCTTTTCTAAGTATGCCTCCTCCTTTTGTGATTCTTGAACAGAGTATTCGCTATTACTAGCTGACATTTATTACAGAACTCAATTTATCTTTCTCTTCTCTCATTCCACGTCCCAAACCCATATTCTCCTGTAACCTTTTCTTCTACTCCTTCCCCTACAACTGCATTCTAGTCCCCCATCTTCCTTTACGTGCTGTATTACCCTTTCACTATCCTCATATACTTTACCTATGTCTTCATCTTCAGCTTGCGATATCGGCATGCGCACCTGAACTGTTGTTGAACTATTGGTGTCGATTCTGATAGAAACAACCCGGTCACTGAACTGTTCACAGTAACACACCCTCTGCCCTACCTTCCTATTCATAACGAATCCTATTCCCGTTACACCATTTTTCGCTGCTGTTCATGTTACGCTATACTCATCTGACCAGAAATCCTTGTCTTGTTGCCATTCCACTTCACAGACTCCTACTACACGAGACTTATATTGAGCCTCTGCTTTTGCCATTTCAGATTTTCTAGCTTCCCTACCACCTTCAAGCTTCTGATATTACACGCCCAAGTCGTAGAGCGTCATCATTTCGCGGTTTATTCATGCTTTTTCTAATGGTCACCTAACGTTGACAATCCGCCTCCCAGATATCCGAATGGGGGACTACTCCGGAATCTTTTGGCAATGGAGAGATCATCATGAGACTTTTTCGATTACAGGCCACATGTCATGTGGATACACGTCATGTGTTTTCAGTGCAGCGGTTACCCTTGTATTCTGCAACCTCATGCTGTTGATCATTGCTGACTCTCCCTCCTTTGGGGGCAGTTTCCCACCACAAGGACAAGAAAGTGTCGGCTGGTGTAGCCGAGCGGTTCTAGGTGCTTCAGTGCGGAACCGCGCTGCTGCTACTTGGACAGGATTTGTGATTGGTGTAAAGAATGGCAGCTGACTCTAAATATAGAAAAATGTAAATTAATGCAGATGAATAGGCAAAAGAATCACGTAATGTTTGAATACTCCATTAGTAGTGTAGCACTTGACACAGTCACGTCGATTAAATATTTGGGCGTAACATTGCAGGGCGATATGAAGTCGGACAAGCATGTAATGGCAGTTGTGGGGAAGGCGGATAGTCGGCTTCGGTTCATTGGTAGAATTTTGGGAAGATGTGGTTCATCTGTAAAGGAGACCGCTTATAAAACACTAATACGACCTATTCTTGAGTACTGATCGAGCGTTTGGGATCCCTGTCAGGTCGGATTGAGGAAGGACATAGAAGCAATTCAGAGGCGGGCTGCTAGATTTGTTACTGGTAGGTTTGATCATCACGCGAGTGTTACGGAAATGCTTCAGGAACTCGGGTGGGAGTCTCTGGAGGAAAATAGGCGTTCTTTTCGTGAACCGCTACTGAGGAAATTTAGAGAACCAGCATTTGAGGCTGACTGCAGTACAATTTTACTGCCGCCAACTTACATTTCGCGGGAAGAGCACAAAGATAAGAGAGATTAGGGCTCGTACAGAGGCATATAGGCAGTCATTTTCCCCTTGTTCTGTTTGGGAGTGAAAGAGGGAGAGAAGATGCTAGTTGTGGTACGAGGTACCCTCCACCACGCACCGTATGGTGGATTGCGGATTATGTATGTAGATGTAGATGATGTAGATGTAGATTCTACTGTCACAGGTTCGAATCCTGCCTCGGGCATGGCTGTGTGTGATGGATGTCCTTAGGTTAATTAGGTTTCAGTAGCTCTAAGTCTAGTAGACTGATGACCTGAGATGTTAAGACCCATAGTGCTCAGAGCCATTTTAACCATTTGGACAAGAGAGTGTCCTGAACCTCTTCTCCGCTCCTTCGCCCTCTTTGACAACACCGTTGGCAGAATGAGGGTGACTTCTTCTGCCGGAACTCTTCGGCCGCCAATGCTGATTATTAATCGAAATATAAGTGATGGGAGATTTCGAACCCGGGACCGAGCACGTTTTGAGTACTTATCAAATGCGCTACCCCTAGACCAGAGCGTCGTTTTATTATAGCTTATTTTCCCATGAAAGTTCGTCCCGACTGTTTGCTCCAGAGGTGAGAAAATGAGATAATAATCAAAGACGCTACCGCTAGACCACGGGGTTGTTTTATTGTAGCTTATTGTTCCACGGAAGCTCGTCTCAACTGTTAGCTCCAGAGGTGAGAAAATGAGATAAGAGTTACTTAAACTGAATGTGGAGGAAGGGAAGGGAAAGGAAAGGGAAGGAGTTACTGATTTCAGCTGCATCAGCACTGTTTCGAGTCAGCAGCGACGAGTGAGAGTGTTTCGCGGGGCCGGGTCTCCCACCTGGGACCTCCTGCTTCGTTTGACCAGTGCCCCAGCTGGACGAGGCGAACTGTATCCACACACCTCTCGGCCGACACACACACCCATCTGACCCCACCTGTCCTCAGTCCCTGACGCAGATGACTGAAAAAACAACAAGAAACTACGTTTTGAGCCAAAAGACGTAGCTTAAACATTGAAAAAATGTAATACTTTGCGTGTAAATGAAGTTACAAGAATCAAACAAATCTCTTACCATACATCAGACACCTGGAAATCAGAAAAGCTGTTGTTGTTGTTGTGGTCTTCAGTCCTGAGACTGGTTTGATGCAGCTCTCCATGCTACTCTATCCTGTGCAAGCTTCTTCATCTCCCAGTACTTACTGAAACCTACATCCTTCTGAATCTGTTTAGTGTATTCATCTCTTGGTCTCCCTCTACGATTTTTACCCTCCACGCTGTCCTCCAATACTAAATTTGTGATCCCTTGATGCCTCAGGACAAGTCCTACCAACCGATCCCTTCTTCTAGTCACAAATTCCTCTTCTCCCCAATCCTATTCAATACCTACTCATTAGTTGTATGATCTACCCATCTAATCTTCAGCATTCTTCTGTAGCACCACATTTCGAAAGCTTCTATTCTCTTCTTGTCCAATCTATTTATCATCCATGTTCCACTTCCATACATGGCTACACTCCATACAAATACTTTCAGAAACGACTTCCTTACGCTTAAATCTATACTCGATGTTAACAAATTTCTCTTCTTCGGAAACGCTTGCCTTGCCATCGCCAGTCTACATTTTATATCCTCTCTACTTCGACCGTCATCAGTTATTTTGCTCCCCAAATAGCAAAACTCCTAAACTACTTTAAGTGTCTCATTTCCTAATCTAATTCTCTCAGCATCACCCGACTTAATTTGACTACATTCCATTATCCTCGTTTTGCTTTTGTTGATGTTCATCTTATATCCTCCTTTCAAGACACTGTCCATTCTGTTCAACTGCTCTTCCAAGTCCTTTGCTGTCTCTGACAGAATTACCATGTCATCGGCGAACCTCAAAGTTTTAATTTCTTCTCCATGGATTTTAATACCTACTCCCAATTTTTCTTTCGTTTCCTTTACTGTTTGCTCAATATACAGATTGAATAACATCGGGGACAGGCTACAACCCTGTCTCACTCCCATCCCAACCGCTGCTTCCCTTTCATGCCCCTCGACTCTTATAACTGCCATCTGGTTTGTGTACAAATTGTTAATAGCCTTTCGCTCCCTGTTTTTTACCCCTGCCACCTTCATAATTTGAAAGAGTATTCCAGTCAACATTGTCAAAAGCTTTCTCTAAGTCTACAAATGCTAGAAACGTAGGTTTGCCTTTCCTGAATCTTTCTTCTAAGATAAGTCGTAGGGTCAGTATTGCCTCACGTGTTCCAACATTTCTACGGAATCGAAACTGATCTTCCCCGAGGTCGGCTTCTACCAGTTTTTCCATTCGTCTGTAAAGAATTCGCGTTAGCTATTCCTAAAAAATAACGGAATAACTTTCCTCCGGCAAACTCTTTGACGATGGTGGTGCGTATTAGAACTAGTTTGACCCCTTCTGGGCAGGCAGCAGCAGTCTCCATGGCAAAAAAAAAATAATTATGCAATGGCCACTTTTTCGACCTGCCCTTAGCATATTTCATACCCTATGCTCATCCAAGGCTACCTACTACTCAGCTCCAACCGTCCCTTCATCATCTGAGGTGGATCATCTACCGTCAGTATGACCTTGACGTAAAATGTCTTTTAAGAACTTTACGATAAAAAAGTCTTCGAGGCTCCTCTTTTTAGGTTTTCTTTCGTCACGCACCACACTTCAACTGAGGGCTGTGCTACACACTTATACTTTTCCGCTTAGTGAACCTCAAAGCCAACGCTTGACAGCGGAACTAAAATTACATAACTCAAAAACATTGTGCCTGTATATTTGACATGGGGAAAAAGTACTAAACAGAGCAACAGGTCCTATACCTCGACAAAGACAGGAGTAACACCGAAGGACTCTCAGACTCGCGTCAGAGCACAATAAACAAATTACTGGGATCATTTATGGACCGGGAACGACGTGGGCTGTGTCAGTTGTGATAAATAACTCGCAGTTTGTGATAACCGACTTACGGACATCCGTCGCAAGCAATTCCATCTGCCGCTTCTCTTCACAGCATGCGCCGCCTCTCTGCTTCTTTAGCGCCCTTCTGAAGGGAAAGAAAAAAATCAAACAGGTTTGTAGTTTTGTAGGTACATGTATTAGCGAAACGGTCATCTGTACACGGAAGAGGAAGTGAACAAGCGAAAATTGTACACCAAAAAAAATTTAGAATTTTTAGCAATTTATTTTTTCACAAAAGTAAATGATCAATCTTTCATAGAAAGAAATAACAAAAAACGTTGACTTCGTTGCAACCATCTCTTGAAACAACCTTTCGAAGACTGACTGGCACATCATCACCCACATTTTGGAAATTACGTTTAACACCACATACTGCCATCTAGATTCATATCTTCATTTCATTTAAGTAACCTATTATTCTCAAAATATCAATGACGCAGGTACAAAAAAAGTCTGATGGTAAGACGAAGATATTTTGTCTCATCATGCATTAATTTAATACAAGATCACAACAAAATCGACGACTGTTCCGCATATTTTTAGTCAGGATAGAAATGAAATGCTGCAAAACTGTAGCTCTTTATTGTCACCTATTTTTAATGCCGCCGCAGACCCAAGCATTATAAACAATAGGAATAGAATGATTATTAATACTGTTACTGAATCTAGTCACCTGGCTACGAACAAGAGTTTTAAATTACGACAGAATTCCATGTATCTCTCCCTCTCTCTCACTCTCTTTCTCTCTCTCTCTCTCTCTCTCTCTCTCTCTCTCTCTTTCCCCGCCCCCCCCCCCCCCACACACACACACACACACGCACACATGCACACAAACCTTTCCTCTCTGGCTGCCTGTCCAGTTTTTCTGACCGTGTCGTGTACAGTATTTTATCACCCCCCCCCCCCCCTTTCTCTCTGATTATTTCTGACACGCATTGGTACCTATTTTAAGTCCCACACATGACATTTATTTTGTACAAAACCCATACACTTGCATAACGCCCCTTGTCTTGTGTTATCGACTTGCGCACGCTCTTAATGATGCCAATGACAACGATTTACCAAGACGGTCTCGTTGTGGTCGTTAAACCGTACTTTACTTGGTATACAGTTCAATGAACGTTAAAGAGAGGTCGTAAGCGTCACAGTCATTCAACCTGCGAATTTCTCACAAAAGGTTCCCCGCAGCCAAATTTAACTACGTTACCAGTCTGTTAATTTCCGATGCCCTCTCTGTTTAAGTCTCCTAAGGCAGAGTTAAGTCCAACATTTGACCGTTTACTTTGTCTGCAATTCCCATCATATTTTGGCAAAACAAGCTCCCTAACATATACGCTAAACAGACGCCATTTATAAAGCGGACCTCACTCTATATGTATTCATGTGGCTGAAAGTGAACCACCCAAGACATTATCACATTCACAGTTAACAAGCCATCCCCTCCTGTCTCTGGTACTCATTAAACACACACACAGTCTCTCAAACAGCACTGTCACACTGTACGTCAATTTTTCCTGTCATCTGGACCAATTCACGCTACTTGTTACCCGAAATGCTACATTTGTTCGCACAATCCTATATTCTCGAATCTGGTGATATACTGACCGATGGTTCAAAGTTATACAAACATAGGATTCTCATTTTCCAAGAAATACCGTTGAAACAGTTATACATGTTAAATAAGGCTGTCAGAACGTGTAAGACCAGTGGAACCCGAACTGTAGATTGTCCAGTTGATGTTTCTCTAGTGATAATCACAAGTATTCGTTTGTTTCTAAAGTGGTGTATGGTAAATTCGGAAGAGAAGCTCGGTGAGTCTTGTGGTCTGAGATGGTGTACAGCTTCCGCTGATCCCGGCTCCTGCGTGCAGCCGCTTCGCCCCAGTCAGCTGACCCCGGGGCTCAGGTGTCGGCTGCCCCCCAGCCGCTCCCATCGCCGCTGCCGTCGACGCCCAGGAGGTCCCCTACGATGTCGTGGACCACCTGCTCCCTCACCGCCGCCTCCTCCGCCTTCGTCATCTCCCCGTCAGCGTCGTTCGCTGCAATCGTGCCTTCAGGAGGTGAAGGGGTAGCTTCATCCAATGAAATTGCCATGAGGTGTCTCCCAATACGTCGCTGTTTTCCTGTGTCCTGATTAGCGTCATTTGGTGTAGCAAGTCCATCTTGATTTTCTTGTACTTCAGTTAAGCTTCCATCTAGGCTCCTCAGAGATCTTAATGATTTTTTTGCCACCATATGCTGTTCACTCGCGGAGTTATCTACAAGTAGGCTTGTAGGGTTTTTTATTTCTGAAAATTCGTCATGTGTCAACATTAAACGGTCTCCAATTTTACGTATGATTTCAGTCTCATCCAAAGGATTAGTGGTCCGTGTAGGAGATCTACTACGTCTTGTAGGATGAGGCGTGCTTATGCCATCTAATGTATGTAAAGCTTGCTGTTTACTTTCCCTATTTTCTATACTATTCCCTTGGTCTTCAGGTATCTTAGCCAACAACATTTTAATCAGTTCCTGATTACCTGAATGGACTACCGTAGCATCAGTATCAACTGAGGACAATAGTCCTGGGGAAACTGAGTCTCTCTCTAATTTCAATAATGCACGATTGGGCGGCTGTTTGTGGAGATCAGCAGCTCGTATGGTATCACCATATTGGTTCAGCGTGTTACTACTGTGATTCCTTTCGCTGTGCCCAGATGCACCACTGCTGCTGCTGTCTCCCCTGTACTGAAAACTGGTTCTCTTGTTTCCATCGTCTTCCTCCTGAAACCGTGGCGAACTTCTTTCTGCACTAATTCTCTTAAGAAATCTTCGATCTTCATCCTTCAAATTCCTTGAAACTGCAGTGAAGTTGCTCGTTGTTTTTGTGCTCTGCAAAGGCGAGGGAACATACCAATTTTTATGTCTATCCACAGCAATTTCAGAACCGTCGTGCGCTGCATATCCTAGAGTATTGTGAACTCGCCGTCGTTGCCCCAAGTTCTGAGACTTGACAGTCCATTGAATTTCTTTCTGACTTGATGGGGATATTTTTTCGGGTTTCCTTTCCCTTTCTGACGTAGCAGAAGGACTGATTGAGCTCGCAGACGGATTACCAACTGCAAACTGAGTTGGGGATTTGGGTCCTCTTCCAGGTGGACACAACTTTTTGGAACCCTCAACATGTACAGCACCATGCGGATGTTGTTCCTTTCTTCTACCAGCACTTAATATCTCTGTCTGCATCCCGACAGGTTGGTGTCGCTCAGGAAGAGGATCGGATCGTTTGAGAATTGCAGACATTTTCTCACCAGCCGTGTCACTGAACACTGGAGCACCAAATGTTGGGTTTGCCAATGGTGGACCAGGAATACCCAACCAATCCTGGAGGCCTCCGTGTGGGACCACCGTCTTCTCCACAGCTCGTCGATACCTCTGAGCTGAATCTGCTGCACGTGTCGGGTCGGTTTCTACGTGCGGATTCCCATCCTCAGAGACCAACCAGAGGATCCTCCTGCGAGTGGTGGCGGCTGGAGGCTTGGGAGCGGCGGGCTTGGCAGCCGGTCTGGCCACACGGATCAAGTCCTCGTCCTCCGGCAGGAAGTCCACCTTGTGCGGCTCGTCCACAGACCAGAAGGTTATCCTGCTCCAGAGGGAGACATCTGCTGCCGCGTCCAAGTCACCTCCAACTGCAATTAGAAACAAGACAGGGGTCAGATTCTGAAAAAAGCAAAATTTGAATACAGATGATATTAATTACTTTTGAATTTGATGGGACTAGAAAATAACATTCAGTCAGTTGCAGAATTAATCGCTCATTAACCCTTCACCATGGATCGAAAAACTTAAATTTCTCTTAGGTTTATTAACCCTTTACCATGTTTTCGGCAAACTTAAATTTCTCTTACGAAAGCCTGCAGGCTTCAGTAACCGCTGTCACTGAAATTATTCTGGATTGTTAGGCGGCGTCATATTTCTTCAAACAATCGACGTTTCGATCCCTCTGCTGGAATCTTCTTCAGGATCCTGTGGTGTCCACCATAGATTGAGCACTATCAGAGACCTGTGTCGCCTTCTATTGCACAGGGGAGTTTTTTAGTTGTGCTCGATAACTGTGGCCTTGACATCGAGGTCAATAACGTAAGTGTGCTGGCTAAGGAAACCAACATTCGTAAAAGGAAAGTCTGAGAACTCATGTAACTTCAATAGAGAGGACGGCTATAGGCTTCCAGCATCATGGCTGCCCTCTATCAAGGAAGTGAATACGAAGTTGCGGTATGCGAGCAATACAAACACGCACAACCTCTGATCCTCTGCCTGTTTCGCTTGCACCTAATGATATGGCATCACCATTAGCAGCAGAAGGAATTATAACCAATAACTCTTCTCCAGCGCCGGCCGCTGGTGGCCGAGCGCTTCTAGGCGCTTCAGTGTGGAATAGCGCGACCGCTACGGTCGCAGGTTCGAATCCTGCCTCGGGCATGGATGTGTGTGATGTCCTTAGGTTAATTACGTTTAAGTAGTTCTAAGTTCTAGGGGACTGATGACCTGAGATGTTAAGTCGCATAGTGCTCAGAGCCATTTCTGCTGGAAAATTTCTCTTACTATCCAATGACGATGACCCACCAATGGTAGCCCAAGGTTTTTCACCCAATAATCCCATTTGTCCAGCATAAGCGCGGGAGGGAACACCCCTTTATAAGAGAAGGCGGCACTGGTCTCTGACATGCACTATCTACAGTGAAAACCACAATATCCTGAAGAAGATCCCAGCAGAGGGGTCGAAACGTTGATTGTTTGAAAAAATATGGCGCGTTCTAAGAACCCAGAAGGTTTTACCTGTATCAATTTCTCTTCTTCAGAATGAAAATCGATCTACTGAACAAATTATTATAAAATAGTTACAGACGTCAACCAGGGAAGGGACCAAATTCCATTGTCAATAAATTACAAAAATTTTTAAAAGAATCATATATCGACAAAAGTAGATGGTGGAGTCAGAAGGCTCTTGTCTAGTATAAATGGGCATGTGAATCACAAAAACCAACAGTTAAAACGCATTATTGAAGTTAGTAGCCCAATACCGTAGGGTTTTGCCAGGAAAATTTTAAAATAAAACATTGTCTCCAGCAGACATTTTAGTATGGCACATTCAAAGCTAACGACATGAGCCAAGTGACAAAGACGTGCAGGCACTGGTGATAGGTAAGTTACGGTAGGTGGCGCTTACTGCGGGAACGAGTGTGTGCGTAGCCAGTGCCTGATTCAGCCAAAAAAATTGTTAACAGCTAGAATTAAAACGGGATAAGAGTAACGAAAATAGAAAAGGTAGTGGAGCTTTACCCGTGGTCTAGGGGTAGCGTCTTTGATTCATAATCAAACGTGTTCGATCGCCGCCACTGCCTAAATTTTGATAAATAATCAGCATTGGCGGCCGAAGACTTCCGGCATAAGAAGTCAGCCTCATTCTGCCAACGGCCTTGTCAAAGAGGGCGGAGGAGCGGATAGAGGTTCAGGGCACTCTCTTGTCCTAGGGGTGGGAAACTGCCCCTAAAGGCGGAAGAATCAGCAATGATCAACGACATGAGAATGCAGAAGGCAATGGAAACCACTGCATTAAAGACACGTAACGTGTATCCACAGGACATGTGGCCTGTAATTGAAGAAGTATCATGATGATCTCTCCATTGGCAAAAGATTCCGGAATAGTCCCCCATTCGGATCTCCGGGAGGGGACTGCGAAGGGAGAGGTTACCATGAGAAAAAGATTGAATAATCAACGAAAGGATAACGTTCTACGAGTCGGGGCGTGGAATGCAAAGGCTCAATCTAGATGTAGTAGGGGTCAGTGAAGTGAAGTGGAAGGAAGGATTTCTGGTCAGATGAGTATCGGGTAATATCAACAGCAGCAGAAAATGGTATAACAGGTGTAGGATTCGTTATGAATAGGAAGGTAGGGCAGAGGGTGTGTTACTGTGAACAGTTCAGTGACCGGGTTGTTCTAATCAGAATCGACAGCAGACCAACACCGACAACGATAGTCCAGGTATACATGCCGACGTCGCAAGCTGAAGATGAACAGATAGAGAAAGTGTATGAAGATATTGAAAGGGTAATGCAGTATGTAAAGGGCGACGAAAATCTAATAGTCATGGGTGACTGGAATGCAGTTGTAGGGGAAGGAGTAGAAGAAAAGGTTACAGGAGAATATGGGCTTGGGACAAGGAATGAAAGAGGAGAAAGACTAATTGAGTTCTATAACAAGTTTCAGCTAGTAATAGCGAATACCCTGTTCAAGAATCACAAGAGGAGGAGGTATACTTGGAAAAGGCCGGGAGATACCGGAAGATTTCAATTAGATTACATCATGGTCAGACAGAGATTCCGAAATCAGATACTGGATTGTAAGGCGTACCCAGGAGCAGATATAGACTCAGATCACAATATAGTAGTGATGAAGAGTAGGCTGAAGTTCAAGACATTAGTCTGGAAGAATCAATACGCAAAGAAGTGGGATACGGAAGTACTAAGGAATGACGAGATACGTTTGAAGTTCTCTAACGCTATAGATACAGCAATAAGGAATAGCGCAGCAGGCAGTACAGTTGAAGAGGAATGGACATCTTTAAAAAGGGCCATCACAGAAGTTGGGAAGGAAAACATAGGTACAAAGAAGGTAGCTGCGAACAAACCATGGGTAACAGAAGAAATACTTCAGTTGATTGATGAAAGGAGGAAGTACAAACATATTCCGGGTAAATCAGGAATACAGAAATACAATTCGCTGAGGAATGAAATAAATAGGAAGTGCAGGGACGCTAAGACGAAATGGCTGCAGGAAAAATGTGAAGACATCGAAAAAGATATGATTGTCGGAAGGACAGACTCAGCATACAGGAAAGTCAAAACAACCTTTGGTGACATTAAAAGCAACGGTGGTAACATTAAGAGTGCAACGGGAATTCCACTGTTAAATGCAGAGGAGAGAGCAGATAGGTGGAAAGAATACATTGAAAGCCTCTATGAGGGTGAAGATTTGTCTGATGTGATAGAAGAAGGAACAGGAGTCGATTTAGAAGAGATAGGGGATCCAGTATTAGAATCGGAATTTAAAAGAGCTTTGGAGGATTTACGGTCAAATAAGGCAGAAGGGATAGATAACATTCCATCAGAATTTCTAAAATCATTGGGGGAAGTGGCAACAAAACGACTATTCACGTTGGTGTGTAGAATATATGAGTCTGGCGACATACCATCTGACTTTTGGAAAAGCATCATCCACACAATTCCGAAGACGGCAAGAGCTGACAAGAGCGAGAATTATCGCACAATCAGCTCATCGAAGCTGCTTACAAGAATAATATACAGAAGAATGGAAAAGAAAATTGAGAATGCGCTAGGTGACGATCAGTTTGGCTTTAGGAAAAGTAAAGGGACGAGAGAGGCAATTCTGACGTTACGGCTAATAATGGAAGCAAGGCTAAAGAAAAATCAAGACACTTTCATAGGATTTGTAGACCTGGAAAAAGTGTTCGACAATATAAAATGGTGCAAGCTGTTCGAGATTCTGAAAAAATACACCATAGGGGTAAGCCATAGGGAGAGACGGGTCATATACAATATGTACAACAACCAAGAGGGAATAATAAGAGTGGACGATCAAGAACGAAGTGCTCGTATTAAGAAGGGTGTAAGACAAGGCTGTAGCCTTTCGCCCCTAATCTTCAATCTGTACATCGAGGAAGCAGTGATGGAAATAAAAGAAAGGTTCAGGAGTGGAATTAAAATACAAGGTGAAAGGATATCAATGATACGATTCGCTGATGACATTGCTATCCTGAGTGAAAGTGAAGAAGAATTAAATGATCTGCTGAACGGAATGAACAGTCTAATGAGTACACAGTATGGTTTGAGAGTAAATTGGAGAAAGACGAAGGTAATGAGAAGTAGTGGAAATGAGAACAGCGAGAAACTTAACATCAGGATTGATGGGCACGGAGTCAATGAAGTTAAGGAATTCTGCTACCTAGGCAGTAAAATAACCAATGACGGACGGAGCAAGGAGGACATCAAAAGCAGACTCGCTATGGCAAAAAAGGCATTTCTGGCCAAGAGAAGTCTACTAATATCAAATACCGGCCTTAATTTGAGGAAGAAATTTCTGAGGATGTACGTCTGGAGTACAGCATTGTATGGTAGTGAAACATGGACTGTGGGAAAACCGCAACAGAAGAGAATCGAAGCATTTGAGATGTGGTGCTATAGACGAATGTTGAAAATTAGGTGGACTGATAAGGTTAGGAATGAGGAGGTTCTACGCAGAATCGGAGAGGAAAGGAATATGTGGAAAACACTGATAAGGAGAAGGGACAGGATGATAGGACATCTGCTAAGACATGAGGGAATGACTTCCATGGTACTAGAGGGAGCTGTAGACAGAGATTGGAATACGTCAAGCAAATAACTGACTACGTAGGTTGCAAGTGCTACTCTGAGATAAAGAGGTTAGCACAGGAAAGGAATTGGTGGCGGGCCGCATCAAACCAGTCAGTAGACTGATGACCAAAAAGAAAGTGGAGGGGAAGGTGGTGAGGAGGGGGAGGGAGAGGGAGTCGTTAGAATCGTACAGCGTGTAAAGAGCAAGCAGGATCAGGTAATCAGTTGCTAATTGTCTGCGTATATGTGCACAAAACAGTGCCAGAAGAACTTTTGAATAAATATGGGAATAACAGTACATTATGCCAATACAAATAAATACTTAGAGCTGTGTTAATTCGATATAATTAAATTTTCCTCGAGAAATTTGAGCCTCATCTTTATCCACGATAATGATGGAAGTCGATGAAATTAATTAAAATCCGAGCCTTTGCCAGGACTTGAACCCAGGTCTCTCATTAGTAGGTAGAAATGCTAGCCATTACATCACCATAGCACTACAGCTAAGACACCTGCACAGACTACTGTACTCCAGTGACCCCGCTAGCAGAAACTTCAATTCACGCCTGCAGCTTATTTGCTCCTTTTTAAATCGTCAGTATTGTCGAGCCCCTCCGGTATTGGAACAGCGCCCCAGCACTGGACGTAACGCGGGAAATCCTGCCTGTACTTCAGGCGTAGATGATCTACAGAGCCGACATAATTAAATTTTCCTAGGGATAGTTGAGTCTCATCTTTATCTACGATAATGGTGGAAGCTGAAGAAATGAATTACAATGTCTCAAGGGAAACTTAATTATATCTCATCTATAGATCACGTAGGCCTGAGGAGCCGCTCGGTTTGAGACGTCATGTCACGGACTGCGCGGTCCCTCCTGCCGAAGGTTCGAGACCTCCCTCGGGCATGGGTGTGTGTCTTGTTCTTGGCATAAGTTAGTTTAAGTAGTGTGTAAGTCTAGGGACCGATGACCTACGCAGTTTGGTCACTTAGGAATTCACACACATTTGAACATTTGAACACCTGAAGTACAGAAAGGATTCCCCACTACGTCCAACTGTGGGGTGCTGTTCCAGTACCAACAGCATCGGCAATAGTGCCGATCTAGGGAGGGGAAAATCAGCTGCAGATGTGAACTGACATTTGTTTTAGGGTGGACATTGGACTAGGATAGTCTGCGCAGTCATGTTGGCTATGGTGCTGTAACGGCTGGCATTCCTGCCTAGTAAGGAAGGAGACTCGGCTTCAACTCCCAGCCATGGCACAAATCGTGATTCGTTTCTCCAGCTTCCATCATTATCACTGTATTAATCAGCACGTAACTAACATGAAAGAGAAGATACGTATAAGAAGGAATGTAAGAGATTAAAATACAAGCAAAAAGATGGTTGGGGGGCGGGAGGGATGGTAAGGGGGAAGTTAATTATTACCTATGAAGTAAAATACTAGGGGGAGTAGCCGTGAATGGTAAAGCAAGCTATGTAAATAAACTGAAATCCGATGAAACGACTGTTCTACGAAAAACAATGCAAAATATATTGTAAACTGGTAGAGAGGTAAATAAGAACGAAAATGCGTAAAATCCCACTGAGCATTACGTACTTTACTTGAAAGTAAATATACTTACAACAGATATAAGCAGATTGTGAATTAACGAGCATTGAGCTCTCATTCAAATATATGGCCGAAAGAGTCAGCCTACAGGAATTGTGAAACGAACCCCGTCGTTCAGGACCGCGCAGATCCACCACGAGACTCGCAGGCGTCTGTTGTCTTTTGAGGCCTAAGCGTTGTAGTGTGCGAGTGAGACAGATGAGAACCTAAGTCATAGGGTTACACAGTAGAAGCCATTTGTGGCCAAGGAGACGTAGCAGTGTCAAATATGGTGGGCATAAGATCGACCATAAAGGGAAACATTTATGGAAACTATCTAATTCTGTATTAGTAATCCAGGGAATGAAGCCACAGTAATTTAAATCTGCCATCCTCCGTAAAGTTTCATGGTGATCCCAATAATATTTAAATATTGATCATATCTATAATAGCTTAGGATTTACTGTTAAACTGAAATTAACACGTTTTGTAACAAAGACCTGAATGCTAAAAACTGAACGCTTTGGTCGATCTTAACGATCGACAATTCATATAGAAGAGCATCATTATGACGAACGTTGTAACTTTATTTGTTTAAAAGATATAGTAAATTTAAATTATCAGTATTTACAGTTAAGCATCAGATCATCATTTCCTCCACACAAAACACATTGCACGATGACAGCATGACACCTTATTGGATAATTAGGTAATAGAATATTTGTTGTAAAGTTTAGTGCATAACAGTTACTTTCGCTCTTTACTTATTTATTTATCACACTGGTGCAAAGCTACTGGCCATGAAATTTAAAGTGAGGAAGGAAACTGTATTGGTTTTATGTAAAGGAACTTAGCGTTTAGTATGTAATGGATATTATTGTTACTTTATTTAGAACGTGATAGTAGTCAAACTTTGATTATTTAAATACACTCCTGGAAATGGAAAAAAGAACACATTGACACCGTTGTGTCAGACCCACCATACTTGCTCCGGACACTGCGAGAGGGCTGTGCAAGCAATGATCACACGCACGGCACAGCGGACACACCAGGAACCGCGGTGTTGGCCGTCGAATGGCGCTAGCTGCGCAGCATTTGTGCACCGCCGCCGTCAGTGTCAGCCAGTTTGCCGTGGCATACGGAGCTCCATCGCAGTCTTTAACACTGGTAGCATGCCGCGACAGCGTGGACGTGAACCGTATGTGCAGTTGACGGACTTTGAGCGAGGGCGTATAGTGGGCATGCGGGAGGCCGGGTGGACGTACCGCCGAATTGCTCAACACGTGGGGCGTGAGGTCTCCACAGTACATCGATGTTGTCGCCAGTGGTCGGCGGAAGGTGCACGTGCCCGTCGACCTGGGACCGCACCGCAGCGACGCACGGATGCACGCCAAGACCGTAGGATCCTACGCAGTGCCGTAGGGGACCGCACCGCCACTTCCCAGCAAATTAGGGACACTGTTGCTCCTGGGGTATCGGCGAGGACCATTCGCAACCGTCTCCATGAAGCTGGGCTACGGTCCCGCACACCGTTAGGCCGTCTTCCGCTCACGCCCCAACATCGTGCAGCCCGCCTCCAGTGGTGTCGCGACAGGCGTGAATGGAGGGACGAATGGAGACGTGTCGTCTTCAGCGATGAGAGTCGCTTCTGCCTTGGTGCCAATGATGGTCGTATGCGTGTTTGGCGCCGTGCAGGTGAGCGCCACAATCAGGACTGCATACGACCGAGGCACACAGGGCCAACACCCGGCATCATGGTGTGGGGAGCGATCTCCTACACTGGCCGTACACCACTGGTGATCGTCGAGGGGACACTGAATAGTGCACGGTACATCCAAACCGTCATCGAACCCATCGTTCTACCATTCCTAGACCGGCAAGGGAACTTGCTGTTCCAACAGGACAATGCACGTCCGCATGTATCCCATGCCACCCAACGTGCTCTAGAAGGTGTAAGTCAACTACCCTGGCCAGCAAGATCTCCGGATCTGTCCCCCATTGAGCATGTTTGGGACTGGATGAAGCGTCGTCTCACGCGGTCTGCACGTCCAGCACGAACGCTGGTCCAACTGAGGCGCCAGGTGGAAATGGCATGGCAAGCCGTTCCACAGGACTACATCCAGCATCTCTACGATCGTCTCCATGGGAGAATAGCAGCCTGCATTGCTGCGAAAGGTGGATATAGACTGTACTAGTGCCGACATTGTGCATGCTCTGTTGCCTGTGGTTCTGTCAGTGTGATCATGTGATGTATCTGACCCCAGGATTGTGTCAATAAAGTTTCCCCTTCCTGGGACAATGAATTCACGGTGTTCTTATTTCAATTTGCAGGAGTGTATGTTAAAATAAAATTAATGCAGAATAAGCTGTAGCCATTCAAATGGACGGCTTCAGGAAAGGGAACTGCGCTAGTCAGTTGAGCGAAGATGTTCGGGGCGCGGGAAACGCGGTCGGAGACGAGCAGAGGGCAGTTCTGGTCGAGACACCAAAGGGGACAGTTCGGTTGGAGACGCGAAAACGGACAGTTCGGCTGGTGACACCGAAGTGCGCAGACCCGAAAGCTGACAGTCGGCCTTTAGGTAGGTAGGAAGTTAAAAGAAAATTCCGCGTTGTGTGGTATCGCGGGACTTGGTCTCTGAGCGGTGAGCAGCCGCGCGCCTGCTGCGAAATCTAACTTTTCGAACAGTTAACGAGGTGGAGCATCAAACTTGTAAATCGCGATTAGATTGTGAATGATCTGTGTCAAATGGCTATGCGCTCGAGTGTAACGCTAAATATGACCACATTCGCTATTAGTTTTCTTTCTGAATAAACATTATTCTATGTTGTTGTTGTTGTGGTCTTCAGTCCTGAGACTGGTTTGATGCAGCTCTCCATGCTACTCTATCCTGTGCAAGCTTCTTCATCTCCCAGTACCTACTGCAACCTACCTCCTTCTGAATCTGTTTGGTGTATTCATCTCTTGGTCTCCCTCTATGATTTTTACCTTCCGCACTGCCCTCCAGTGCTAAATTTGTGATCCCTTGATGCCTCAGAACATGTTCTACCAACCGGTCCCTTCTTCTTGTCAAGTTGTGCCACAAACTCCTCTTCTCCCCAATTCTATTCAATACCTCCTCATTAGTTACGTGATCTACCCACCTTATCTTCAGCATTCTTCTGTAGCACCACATTTCGAAAGCTTCTATTCTCTTCTTGCCCAAATTATTTATCGTCCACGTTTCACTTCCATACATGGCTACACTCCATACAAATACTTTTAGAAACGACTTCCTGACACTTAAATCTATACTCAATGTTAACAAATTTCGATTCTTCAGAAACGCTTTCCTTGCCATTGCCAGTCTGCACTTTATATCTTCTCTACTTCGACCATCATCAGTTATTTTGCTCCCCAAATAGCAAAACACCTTTCCTATTTTAAGTGTATCTTTTCCTAACCTAATTCCCTCAGCATCACCCGACTTAATTCGACTACATTTCATTGTCCTCCTTTTGCTTTTGTTGATATTCATCTTATATCCTATCAAGACACTGTCCATTCCGTTCAACTGCTCTTCCAAGTCCTTTGCTGTCTGTGACAGAATTACAATGTCATCGACGAACCTCAAAGTTGAAATAAAAGTTTTAATACCTACTCCAAATTTTTCTTTTGTTTCCTTTACTGCTACCTCAATATACAGATTGAATAACATCGGGGAGAGGCTACACAATAACCAAATCGCAACTGTGCAGCCTACATCATTTATGGGTCGTTAATTTAGTTCCCGATAAATTTAACCAATGGGTCACAAGTGTCTGATTTAGGGCGTGTAATACGACAGATGCGGTTCAACCCGTAGACGAGTTTGAGCCAGGATATTTCGACGAAGAGGAACCGCATGTGAGCCCGAATATCTTTGGGATGTTAGCTCGCAAGATTAAAATATGATGAAAAGAGGGGCGGAAGTGGGGGAGGGGGACAAACCAAGGAGATACATGAAATAGGAAATAATAAAACAGAGAAAATATCAATGAATGACAAATTATGGTGAATGAAATTATAAAATTGAAAGTAGCCTTCAAAAATGCAGATAGAATTCCGAGGAAAACAAATATCATCGGACATGTTCGATACGGAATCCGTTGCAGTGACACGTGTTATGAAAGTGGATGGTGGAGGAGGCAGAAAGGAAAGTAAAGGGAAGGAACTGTTGATCAGGTGCATCAGGAACTTTGTGTGAAATCAGTGGCGACGGGTGAAAACGTGTGTCAGCTCAGGTTACGAACCCGGGATCTCCTGCTTACTAGGCAGGTGCGTTAGCCACTGGGCGACCCAGGCAGTTGTGAGTACTACCCCGGCCCGCCCCACACTGCCAGCTACCGCCACCTATCCGCAGTCTTAGTTCAGTCCTCCACGGTCTTTACTTTCAGATTCTAACGTAACTGTGCGTCCGCACTGAAGATGGTGGTTTCATTGCCCACCGAGGCGAATCATTTACATGAGTGCGTGGTGTCCGAAAGGACGGATACCACGAGGAATCCGCAGCTGTGATACGTGCAGTAGAGTCTCGACTATCCGGCCTCCTGTGTTGTCCGACCCACCCTTTCACCGCGCCGGGCGTGCGCCAGCCGACAACAGGTCAGTGACTGACGCGTTGTTTGTTGACACTCAGTTCACTGTCGCCGTCTGCTACTCCTCACTCCTCACTGCTAACTTACGTCAGATCTGTAGTGGAGTGGACGTGTTGTGCTTCGTTTATTGTAAAAATTTGTGGTGACGGCTTCAAAACGGAAAAAGGTGGTCGTTTCAACGGAAGAAAAACTTAAAAGCTTTAAAAATAACAGACAATGGTGAAACTTTATTAAAAGTGGCGCAAGATTATAACGTCGGGAAAACAACAGTTGGAGAGTGGAAAAGGAACCACAATGAAATTGCGAAGTGCTGTTCTCAGCGAGCAACCTCGGCTGTTTTGGAAGATCGGAAAACCATGAAAAAATGTGATTATGAAAAAGTAAGTGAAGCTTTGTTCCTATGGTTTACTCAACATAGAGATAAAGGTGTACCCATGTCGGGACCTATTTTGCAGGAAAAAGCCTTAAAGTTTAGTAACGGACTAAATGAAGGTGAACCTTATTTCACAGCTAGTGTAGGCTGGCTCGATAGATGGAAGAAAAGATACGGAATTCGGCAACTTAATGTCTGTGGTGAAAAGCTTTCAGCACATTTTTAAGCTGTTTAATTGTTTAGGACGAAATTTCACAAGGTATTGGACAAGCACAACTTAACAGGTGATCAAATTTTTAACTGCGACGAGACTGGTCTCAATTACAAAATGTTACCGGAAAATTTAAGGAGATGGGACCTGGATAAACTGACTAAACCAGAGGTTGTACAGAGTTTCAGGGAGAACATAAGGGAACAATTGACAGGAATGGGGGAAAGAAATACAGTAGAAGAAGAATGAGTAGCTCTGAGGGATGAAGTAGTGAAGGCAGCGCCGGCCGAGGTGGCCGAGCGGTTCTAGCCGCTACAGTCTGGAACCGCGTGACCGCTACGGTCGCAGGTTCGAATCCTGCCTCGGGCATGGATGTGTGTGATGTCCTTAGGTTAGTTAGGTTGAAGTAGTTCTAAGTTCTAGGGGACTCATGACCTCAGAAGTTAATTCCCATAGTGCTCATAGCCATTTTTGAAGTGAAGGCAGCAGATGATCAAGTAGGTAAAAAGACGAGGGCTAGTAGAAATCCTTGGGTAACAGAAGAAATATTGAACTTAATTGATGAAAGAAAAAAATATAAAAATGTAGTAAATCAAGCAAGCAAAAAGGAATACAAACGTCTCAAAAATGAGATCGACAGGAAGCGCAAAATTGTTAAGCAGGGATGGCTAGAGCACAAATATAACGAAGTGCAGGCTTATCTCACTAGGGGTAATACAGATACTGCCTACACGAAAATTAAGGAGACCTTTGGAGAAAAGAGAGCCACTTGTATGAATATCAAGAACTCAGATGGCAACCCAGTTCTAAGCAAAGAAGAGAAAGCAGAAAGGTGGAAGGAGTATATAGAGGGTCTATACAAGGGCGATGTTCTTGAGGACAATATTATGGAAATGGAAGAGCATGTAGATGCAGATGAAATGGGAGATACAATACTGCGTGAAGAGTTTGACAGAGCACTGAAAGACCTGAGTCGAAACAAAGTCCCAGGAGTAGACGACATTCCATTGGAACTACTGACGGAATTGGGAGAGCCAGTCCTGACAAAACTCTACCATCTGGTGAGCAAGATGTGTGAGACAGGCGAAATACCCTCAGACTTCAAGAAGAATATAATAATACCAATCCCAAAGAGAGCAGGTGTTGACAGATGTGAAAATTACCGAACTATCAGTTTAATAAGTCACAGCTGCAAAATACTACCGCGAATCCTTTACAGACGAATAGAAAAACTGGTAGAAGCCGACCTCGGGGAAGATCAGTTTGGATTCCGTAGAAATGCTGGAACACGTGAGGCAATACTGACCTTATGACTTATCTTAGAAGAAAGATTAAGGAAAGGCAAACCTACGTTTCTAGCATTTGTAGACTTAGAGAAAGCTTTTGACAATGTTGACTGGAATACTCTCTTTCAAATTCTAAAGGTGGCAGGGGTAAAATACAGGGAGCGAGAGGCTATTTACAATTTGTACACAAACCAGATGGCAGTTATAAGAGTCGAGGGGCATGAAAGGAAAGCAGTAGTTGGGAAGGGAGTAAGACAGGGTTGTAGCCTCTCCCCGATGTTATTCAATCTGTATATCGAGCAAGCAGTAAAGAAAACAAAACAAAAATTGGGAGTAGGTATTAAAATCCATGGAGAAGAAATAAAAACTTTGAGGTTCGCCGATGACATTGTAATTCTGTCACAGACAGCAAAGGACTTGGAAGGGCAGCTGAACTGAATGGACAGTGTCTTGAAAGGAGGATATAACATGAACATCAACAAAAGCAAAACGAGGATAATGAAATGTAGTCGAATTAAGTCGGGTGATGCTGAGGAAATTAGATTAGGAAACGAGATACTTAAAGTGGTAAAGGAGTTTTGCTATTTGGGGAGCGAAACACTTGATGATGGTCGAAGTAGAGAGGATATAAAATGTAGACTGGCAATGGCAAGGAAAGCGTTTCTGAAGAAGAGAAATTTGTTAATATCTAGTATAGATTTAAGTGTCTCGAAGTCGTTACTGAAAGTATTTGTATGGAGTGTAGCCATGTATGAAGTGAAACATGGACGATAAATAGTTTGGACAAGAAGAGAATAGAAGCTTTCGAAATGTGGTGCTAAAGAAGAATGCTGAAGATTAGATGGGTAGATGACATAACTAATAAGGAGGTATTGAATAGAATTGGGAAGGAGTTTGTGGCACAGCTTGACAAGAAGAAGGGACCGGTTGGTAGGACATGTTCTGAGGCATCAAGGGATCACCAATTTAGTACTGGAGGGTAGCGTGAGGGGTAAAAATCGTAGAGCGAGACCCAGAGATGAATACGCTACGCAGATTCAGAAGGATGTAGGTTGCAGTAGATACTGGGATATGAAGAAGCTTGCACAGGATAGAGTAGCATCAAACCAGTCTCAGGACTGAAGAGCACAACAACACCAACACTGGAAAAAACAGCGTCAAAGGACGAAAAGGCAGCGCCAGGCTACAAACGTAGCAAAGAAAGAGTGACAATTGTAGCATACAGTAACGCCACAGCATATTTGAAAATGAATCTATGACAGGTAAGCCAAAAAACCGAGAGCATTTATAAATGTATCTAAAAATGAATTACCGGTGAAATATTACAACAACAAAAAAATGATTGGATGAGCTCAGACATTTTTAAAGAATGGTTTTTTAACGAGTTCGTGATACAAACTGAAAAGTTTTTGAAAGCCAACAACCTGTCCCGCAAAGCACTGTTGCTCCTGGACAGCGCCACTTGTCATCCTAATGAAGATCAACTTCAAGATATAAAGGCCATGTTTTTGCCTCCAAATGTCACATCCTTATGTCAGCCTATGGACCAAGGGGCCTTGGAGACACTAAAGACAAACTACCGCAAAACCTTGCTTTCCTCTTTAATTAATGCTATGGACAAGGGAGAAGACATGCTAGAGCAGCTGCGCCGTATTAATTTAAAAGACGTAGGTTATGATGTGGGCCAATCTTGGGAGAGTGTTGGAGATTTTGCTACAGGAAAATCAAGAAAATTCTCCAGATGATGAAAATTTACAGCAACAGACCGAACCAGAAAATACTACCCTGCTTTCACTGTTAAGAAAAGTTCCGGGACGTGCTGACGCCACAGAAGATGACATAAATGAATGGATTGTCCAAAATGAAGAATTTGAAGTGACAGATGAAGAAATAGCCAACATGGTAAACGAAAAAGGAGAAGACGAAGAAGTGGATGTAGTGGATGAAAGTGCGCCCACGATTTCTCACTACGAAGGACACAAGGCCTTAGGAACTGCTTTAAAATATGTAGAGCAAGTGGAGGAAACATGGTCTACTGAGGTTTTACTTCTTAAGAGTCTACGTGATTTAGCGGCAAAAAAACAGAAAACGGCAGGCAAACAAAAGACAATTACTAACTTCTTCACACAGTAAATATCTATTCAGTCTAATTTGATTTGTACTGTGTTAAATGTTTAGCTCATTGGGCCTACTTTAATATAATGTTTGTTTTTTTTTTGTATTATTTTCCGTGTTATCCGATCTTCCCGCTTATCCGACCTTGCCGTGGCCTGTTCACGTCTGATAATCGAGACTCTACTGTATCATGTAAACTGAGGACAGGCAATATATCCACCACCTTCATTGCGGATATGGAACTGCGATCGACCTCCTCTGGGAATTTTATTCTCTCGCTCCGAGACCTTGCTTTCCCCTCCACTGCCTTCCCCACTCCTCGGGTCCGCCCCGCCCCCCCCCCCCTTTTTCTGTGTCCTCTCCCTCCTTCGGCTCCCCCCTTTTTGTTTTGGTTCAAATGGCTCTGAGCGCTATGGGACTTAACATCTGCGGTCATCAGTACCCTATAACTTAGAACTACTTAAACCTAACTAACCTAAGGACATCACACACATCCATGCCCGAGGCAGGATTCGAACCTGCGACCGTAGCAGTCGCGCGGTTCCGGACTGAGCGCCTGAACCGCTAGGCCACCGCGGCCGGCTCCGTTTTGTTTTCCCCGCCCTTTTTCCCCCTCGTCCGTCTGGTTTCCCCCCCCCCCCCCCCCGCCCTCTTCATCAGCGTTAGGCTGTGGTGCGTTATTTTCGTCTCTAATCACTGGTGCAGTGTTTGCGTGTTCAGTGTAGTGTGCGCCGTTTCTACAGTGTTGCGAACAGAAAACATACTGTCGCCACTGTCGCCGTGTTTTTTTTTTTAATTGTGCCTGTGTCCTTACTGTATGTCTTCGTTAGCATCGTCAACCCCGTTTTTTTTCTATTTTAACTTCCGCAGCTTTTCTGTTTTTAACAAAGTCGCCGTTTTATCACCTTCATTATATTGTCTGTTATCTTCCCATCATGTTCCTTTAACTCTTCTATCGACTGTAGAGCCGCGTATTAAGCTGCTGTCAGCCCCCTCTGGGGCGGGGTGGGGGGAATCAAAACTCAATAAAGGAAAAAAAAAAGAGAATCTGAAATCAGCGAGCATAGACGGCACGGAGAGAGACCGTGGTGAGGTGGCGCTGGGTGGAGAGTGGGCCGAGACGGTCCGACACGCGCCGTGTCCAGCTGGCGCAGTGCTTAACGCAGCTGCCCGGTGAGCGGCAGATCCCGTCCAGCACACATTTTCACTCGCTTCGCTGATTTCGCTCAAAGTCCCGATGCAGCTGACATCCGTAGTTCCTTTCTCTCTCCTCCACCTTTAACTTACATAAAACGAACACCGTGCGGGGGACAACCTCGAGGTGTAAAATTGACTACTCGCCCAGAAGTGGCGGCTTAAAGCCTTCAGGGAAATGTCTACAGAAGAACCCCTCTAATCTGTCACCTTTGGGACCGGGACCATGGTCGGAACTAAAAAAAATCTAATATTTATTTAGTAGAAAAAATTAAACGATTGAAGAAATAAAAAACGTCTACAGTAATACAAAAAGATTTTTTTTACACAGTGTTAAACAATATATTAACTAAAAAACGTCTACACACATTATAATATGTATTGTTTTTTAAAGGAAAAACGACAAACAGATTACTGTACTGTATTTAATAACATATAAACGACATATACTGTAAACTAAAAAATGTTTATAGCACTGTGTATAAAAAAATTTTTCACTAAGAAATAAACTACTGTATGTATAAACTAAGAAATGATTATACTGTATGCATTTTTTTACAGTAAAAACGAAAACAAATTACTTGGGAAAAAAGTCAGTGATACAGTTTTGTATATCAGATGTTATTCTAGATTTAGCTGCAGTGTCCCTCCATTTTTTTATCCACAAAACGTCCATTGGAGTCGAAGTTGGATTCTGCTCGAGGCACTAAAGGGCGGTGTCAAATGCGTTTTTTGCATCGTTGTGTGAAATCCGGGTGCGGGGTTCGTCTTCGCCGTCCGAGTCCTCATTCACAGTTTCCCGGCTAACAGCAGCAACAATCTGGTCGTCATTGAGCTCTTCAAAAGTGTCACAGACTTTGTCACATTCGTTGATCCACTCTTCAACTTCATTGTCAGGGACGTTCTGCACCAGAGTTGGTAGATCTTTAACGATTTCCAGTGCGTCGTTGTTTTGCTCATCTTCGGTATGCTGATTTTCAGTCATAACTTGTGGCCAAAGCTTACGCCACGATTTCCGCAGTGTGTCAGGTTTCAGTTCATCCCATGCTGCAGCGATTGTGTAGATGGCATCCTTGATGTTCAGGGATTTCATTGCCTCAAATAAGTTATGACCTCCTTCAGATTTTTTCAAGATTGAGCTGATATACTTTCTGCGATATCGCCTTTTCAACCATTCGATAACGCCCTGATCCATTGGTTGGACGAGTGAGGTCACGTTAGGATGCAGAAAGAGAGCTTTTATGTCCCCTTTCACCAAACCTTCCTCAGATGGGTGTGATGGTGCGCTATCCAACAGCCGTAAAGCACGAACAGAAAGATTTTTTTGCTGCAAGTCTTTTCCTACCGATGGCACAAACTCGTCGAAAAACCAAGATTTAAAAAGGTTGCAGTCCATCCAACCAGATTTTTGATTGCGGTAATAAACCAGCAAGAAAGATAAGTTTATATTTTTTAATGCCCTTGACTTCTTAAATTTGCCAATGACGAACAAGGGGAGCGTGTGGGTACCTTTTGCGTTGATACAGGGAACGATTCTATCTTTTATAAGTTTCGTTCCTACCACCGATTCATTTGAAGCTGCGAGGGTTTTTATTGGCAATTATACTCTTGGCAGGGTAACAGGTCATTTTCTTCTACAGTTTCTTGAAACTTAACAGAAAACTCCTTACCAGCTGCGGCATCGGCAGATAGTTTTTCACCGGAAATAGAAACAAATCGGAAACCATGACGAGTTTTCCAACGATCAATCCAGACATCACTGGCAGCAAATTTACTTTCGGCTTCCAGTTTTTCTGCAAAACTATCGCTATTTCTTTGAGAATTGGCCCGGATATTGGAGTTCCTTTTCTTCTTTCTTGACAAAACCACACTCACAATGCGTTATCAAGCAGTTCAAGTTTAGGCTTTTTTAATGTTTTGAGATTCTTCAGAGTGTTTTCACCATCAATCGTAACTGTATAGGATTCAATGTCTTTCCGATTCTTCCTCCAATCCTTAATTGTCGTAACACCTACATTCAGTTCTTTTGCCGATTTTTGGAGCGACTCCCCTTCGCCCAGTGTTTGTAGCACTGCTAATTTTTCATTTAGTGAAAGATTTACGTGTTTACGTTTGAATCCAGACATGTTGGAAAACAGACAACTGTACAGACAATGAATATACAGTAATAAGTACTGCAGAGAACAAACAACGAAGTTTTTTTAATCCCAACAAAGGATAAAACTGCAGAATAACGTACAGTATAACAGTATGCACTGCGATACACATCGCAACAATGGCCCGACAGGCGTCCAGTCAGTGACAAGTCGGCACAGGCTCGCGAGCCTCAGCGTGGTCGGGCTAATGAGAGTGGCGGACCATCCAAGGTCGGATTGGAGGGGTTCTACTGTACTTGCAAGCTGGAGCTGGTCATTTATAACATTAACGTCTTTGTTAGTTAAGTTTTGAAAATGTCGATTTCTTCCTTTTACCTCTTTGCATAGAATTAAGGTAACCCCCAAATTACTCATACAATGATCAGCAATAAGGTGAAGGCAGAATTGTGTGCATTATCACCTTTGTTTCTACCTCACTTTGGCTGCTGCACCTGTTTGTCCTAATAATAACAGGGACAGTTACTGCAAATCATTTTGTAGATGCCTCAATTTGAGAATGGATCCTCAAAGTAGAGGATTTTTCTTTTAGTTTTGTGTATGTCGCTTTCCTTACAATGCAGGGGTTTTTATGACAGCTCGAGAACAACAATACATACAGAAAATAGACACATACGAGGCGTGTTTTTAAGTAAGGTCCGTTTGAACATAAGTACAAAACGAAAGGTTATTTCAAAAAAGTAAATTTATTTTCAGAAAGTACATACTTCACTCTATTTTTCGACATAGTTGCCTAGTTTGTTCAAAGACGTATCATACCTCTCAAACAATTTTAAAATATCCATAAAAACTTGCCGCCTGCTCCGATAACCAAGACTTCACTGCTGTTTTAACGTCGTCGCCATCATTGTAACGGTTGCCACTGATGTGTTGTTTGAGGTGGAGGAACAGACAGTAATCGCTCGGCGCAAGATCAGGAGTGTAGGTTGGGTGGTCTAAAACGTCCCAGCCAAAACTGTGTCTGACCTGCAGTGTGGTGTCTTGCATTCTCATGGAGAAGGACAATTCACTTTGTCAGCATGCCGCGTCTTTCGTTTTGAATCGCTCTGCGTAGATTTCTCAGGGTTTGGAAGTATGCTTCTGCATTGACAGTGGTTCCTCGTTGCATGAAGTCGACCAAAAAACACCATGAATATCCCAAAACACCGACGCCACCATTTTGCGCTGGGACAGAGTCTGTTCAGCATTCATCTCTACAGGCGAGTGTGTGTGTGTGCGTGTGTGTCTGTGTCTCCATTCCATGCTCTGTTGCTTCGATTCGGGTGTGATATGCGAAACCCACGTTTCATCTCCAGTTACGATCTGGCTCAAGAAGCCGTCACCTTCTTTGTGATAACAAGAACTCCATCGCACACTCAAATCATTGGTTTTTGTGGTCCTCTGTTAGGAGTTTCGGGACCCAACGTGAGTACAGTTTCCTAAACTTTAGGTGTTCACAAACAAAGTTGTAAAGCACTGATCTCGACACGTCAGGAAATTCCTCTGAGAGACCTGTTATTGCGAAGCGCCTGTTCTCACGAATCCTCGCTTCAACTGAAGCCACCAAATCATCTGTAATCAAAGAAGGGCGACCGGAGCGGTCCTCATCATGGACGTTGTCACGGCCATCTTTGAATTCTCGTACGCACTTACGCACTTAGCTTTCACTCATAACAGTATCACCATACACTTCGCAAATCAGTCAATCAATTCCTGCAGCAGACAGGTTCGTTGCTAAAAAAAAAAAAAACGCATCACTGAGCAAACCTCACACGTGGCGGGCGATTTGATAGTCTTAACGATTTCGAAAGCACAGAACAGAACCGTACAGGTTAGCTGCAGAGCTGAAACTGAGCACAGTTGTTCCCGAGGCAAGCCGGTACACGACGCATGCGCTCGCTGCGGTATGCAAGCGAACTACACTACTGGCCATTAAAATTGCTACACCACGAAGATGACGTGCTACAGACTCGAAATTTAACCGACACGAAGAAGATGCTGTGATATGCAAATGATTAGCTTTTCAGACCATTCACACAAGGTTGGCGCCGGTGTCGAGACCTACAACGTGCTGACATGAGGAAAGTTTCCAACCGATTTCTCATACACAAACAGCAGTTGACCGGCGTTGCCTGGTGAAACGTTGTTGTGATGCCTCGTGTAAGGAGGAGAAATGCGTAACATCACGTTTCCGACTTTGATAAAGGTCGGATTGTAGCCTATCGCGATTGCGGTTTATCGCATCGCGACATTGCTGCGCGCATTGGTCAAGATCCAATGACTGTTAGCAGAATATGGAATCGGTGGGTGCAGGAGGCTAATACGGAACGCCGTGCTGGATACCAACGGCCCCGTATCACTAGCAGTCGAGATGCCAGGCATCTCATCCGCACGGCTGTAACGGATCGTGCAGCCACGTCTCGATCCCTGAGCAAACAGATGGGGACGTTTGCAAGACAACAACCATCTGCACGAACAGTTCGACGACGTTTGCAGCAGCATGGACTATCAGCTCGGAGATCACGACTGCGGTTACCCTTGATGCTGCATAACAGACATGAGCGCCTGCGATGGTGTACTCAACGACGAACCTGGGTGCACGAATGGCAAAACGTCATTTTTTCGGATGAATCCAGGTTCCGTTTGCAGGATAGTGATGGTCGCATCCGTGTTTGGCGACATCACTGTGAACGCACATTGGAAGCGTGTATTCGTCATCGCCATACTGGCGTATCACCCAGCGTAATGCTATGGGGTGCCATTGGTTACACGTCTCGGTCACCTCTTGTTCGCATTGACGGCACTTTGAACAGTGGACGTTACATTTCTGATGTGTTACTACACGTGGCTCTACCCTTCATTCGATCCCTGCGAAATCCTACATTTCAGCAGGATAATGCACGGTCGCATGTTGCAGGTCCTGTACGGGCCTTTCTGGATACAGAAAATGTTTGACTGCTGCCCTGGCCAGCACATTCTCCAGATCTCTCACCAATTGAAAACGTCTGGTCAATGGTGGCCGTGCAACTGGCTCGTCACAATACGCCAGTCACTATTCTTGATGAACTGTGGTATCGTGTTGAAGCTGCATGGGCAGCTGTACCTGTACACGCCATCCAAGCTCTGATTGACACAATGCCCAGGCGGATCAAGGCTGTTATTACGGCCAGAGGTGCTTGTTCTGGGTACTGATTTCTCAGGATCTATGCACCCAAATTGCATGAAAATGTAATCACATGTCAGTTCTAGTATAATATATTTGTCCAATGAATACCCGTTTATCATCTGTATTTCTTGTTGGTGTAGCAATTTTAATGGGCAGTAGTGTACTAGTGTCTACAGCAAAACGGACCTTACTTAAAAAAACACGCCTCGCATCATTCGGCAGAGGTATATCTGCCAACTTTTTACTGATGTTACAGGTGCTCAGTATGGCAACGGCAGCCAGCCCGGCTAGCCACGCGGTCTAACGCGCTGCTTCCCGAATGGGAAGGCGTGCCGGTCCCCGGCACGAATGCGCCCGGTGGATAAGTGTTTAGGTCCGGTGTGCTGGACAGCCTGTGGATTGTTTTTAAGACGGTTTTCCGTGTACCTCGGCGAATGTGGGCTGGTTCCTCTTATTCTGCCTCAGTTACGCTACGTTGGCGATTGCTACGAACTGTCTCCATGTACGCGTACGCCGTAATTATCTACCGTGCAAACATCTGAGGCTACGCTCGTCTGGTATGAGACGTTCCCAGGGGGGTCCACTGGAGGCCGAACCGCACAATAACCCTGGGTTCGGTGTGGGGCGGCGGTGGGGTGGGTGGACTGCTGTGGCCTGTTGTGGGGCTGTGAACCAGTGAGGACTACGGCGGGATGAAGCGTCTGCGTCATCTCTAGGTCCCCGGTACAATACACACACGGCAACTGTTATGAAGAGGCTGAATTAAAAAGGAGCATAAGATACCAGCTTCGAAAACTTACCTTTTGTGGAAATAGATGACAGTCAACACGAGTTCGGAAAGCAGCGCTCGCTCTACTCGTCTATGAGATTCAGAGCACCGCAGACACAGCCGTCCAGATTCGGACTGAGCTGCTTCACTTTCGGACTTTGATACCGTTCCGCACTGTCGTGAAGAAAACACGACCTTACCTTGGCGTATCGGACAAGAGTTTTAACTGGCTTCAGGATTTCCTTGCAGATAAAACTCGACTTTTGTCCATAAGGAACGAAATCGACACACGTAGACGTAACTTCTGGAGCACGCCAGGAAGTAAAACACCATCACAGCCTACAGCATCAACTGCAGTAGCTCAAAAGAAAAACGCCTTTTGCATGCTACAAAGTAAGTTTTTCGTTTAATTTGTGCACTCTGACGTCTTCCGCCATATTTACATGGCAACTTCAGTGAGTGTCCACATATAGGTTATCGTTTTCACATATAGGTTATAGATTTAAAACTGTTCGTTTAAGTTTTATATAACAAAACGAAAAGGTATTTACAGATTAGCGTCTAATTCATTATTTATAAGCCACTCAGCTTTCTCTCACGTGGAAAAATGCTTGAAAGCTTGTAGATTGCTGTGTGGTCACTCTGTTTTGGAAAAGTAGCACTATCACTGCCGTTTTCTGTGTGTAGAATGTCATTCGTTTCTGTTTAGTGTTGCCAACTTCCACAGTTTTTCCTTTCAATTGTTTCTCGTTTGTCTGTATGTTTGTTGTATATGTGTGTGTGCTCTTTTTATTTTTTTATTTATTATTGTGGGCATTAGGGAATAGCTTGAAATGAGACACTGTACGATAAAATAGAACGAGTAATTGGCTCGATCAGGAAGAACCGTATCTCATTCATTAGACATCTGATGAGACCACCAGGAAACATAAGTAGTTAGGGAATAATAGAAAAACTGTGGAACAATAAAAGGAACATTAAATGGATCACAGAAATTAACGAAGATATACGAAACTCCAAACTACAGTAGACGACTTAATAAAAGGAAACAAAAAACCAGAGTACTGCAAGAAACACAAACCATGCTAGAAACGAAGATCAACAAAAGAGCTACAGGAAGAGTGGTCTCAAACAAAGAAAGAAAGAAAGACCTTGTAGATGTCCTTGTCTTTTGTTCTTTTTGGAATGTACTTTTGAAATCAATTGTCTGTTTTGAAAATGTTTTATCTTTTGAAAATGTTAGTTATTTTATGTGTGGGTTTGTGGTTGTATGTCATTGTTTACCATCTTGAATCCTGTTCCATATTTTCATCCATTCGTTGTATGGTTGTTGTTGTTGTTATGTGCTTGTGCTTGTTCCTGTAGTGTTTCGTTGTGCTGTTGTTTGTGGCTGAATATGTGTTGTGCTTATTGACTGTACTTGTTGTTTAAAATATGCTAAAATGATCTTTTGGAGAACCCTGTGAGCCGCTCGACGCTATTTGGAGACGTTGATGTTTCCTGTAGGAAGGCTGTGACGCCAGAAAAATCTCTCGAAATGCAAGAAGTCTTACACAGAATCGACTGTTGCAAGGATCGGCAGCTCAACTTGAATGTAAATAAATCCAACATATTACCCATAAATAGGTGGAAAACTCCACTACTTTTCGATTGCCTTATGAACAATTGGAAATAATAACAATCCTAAGTAATCGTCTGGATCGACCTAAACTGAAATGACCAAAAATCCTAATATTTTTTTGTGATATCATCTTGCTTTCAGCTGCTAGGTTTTTATTGTGCGCTTGCAATGCTGGCGTTAATCCAATTCCAAGCATCTGCAAAACATAATCAGAAAGGCTTTAAAAAGGTGGAATTTAATTCTGACAAGCCAATAAATGTTTCGTCTCGAGCCCACGAACATCCACACTCTGCACTCAACTTGAGGTGCATAAGACCGGATATTCCGTACGCCTTGTAATGAATTATATTGAAAGTCACACATAAAGATTATATGGAAACATAATATTCTAATAAAAGATTATGACACTTCTGGAACAAAAAGAGTTAAAGATGTAATTCACGTACACTGAGGCGACCAAAACCACGGGACACCTCCTCATACCGTGTCGGACCTCATTTGCCCGGCATACCGCAGCAGCACGTGTGGCGGGGACCCAACAAGTCGTTGGAAGTCCCGAGCAAAAATAGTGATCCGTGCTGCCTCGACAGCCGTCCATAATTGCGAAAGTGTTGCCGGTGCAGGATTTTGTGCGCGAACTGAGCTCTCGATTAAGTCCCGTAAACAATCCATAGGTAGCCAGATCATTCGACTGGATTGCCCAGAATGTTATTCGAACCAATGTCGAATAATTGTTGCCCGGTGACACAGCGCATTGTCATAAGTGAAAACTGCATTGTTCTTTGGGAACATGAAGTCCATGGACGGCTGCAAATGGTTCCTAGGTAGCTGAACGTAACTATTTCCAGCCAATGATCTGTGCAGTTGGACCAAAGAACACAATCCGTTCAATGTAAATACAGCCCACACCATTAAGGAAACACCACCAGCTTGCACGGTGCCCTATTGACAACTTGGGTTCATGGCTTCATCTACATACATCTACATCTACATACATACTCCGCAATCCACCATACGGTGCGTGGCGGAGGGTACCTCGTACCACAACTAGCATCTTCTCTCCCTGTTCCACTCCCAAACAGAACGAGGGAAAAACGATTGCCTATATGCCTCTGTACGAGGCCTAATCTCTCTTTCCGCGAAATATAAGTTGGCGGCAGTAAAATTGTACTGCAGTCAGCCTCAAATGCTGGTTCTCTAAATTTCCTCAGTAGCGATTCACGAAAAGAACGCCTCCTTTCCTCCAGAGACTCCCACCCGTGTTCCTGAAGCATTTCCGTAACACTCGCGTGATGATCAAATCTACCAGTAACAAATCTAGCAGCCCGCCTCTGAATTGCTTCTATGTCCTCCCTCAATCCGACCTGATAGGGATCCCAAACGCTCGAGCCGTACTCAAGAATAGGTCGTATTAGTGTTTTATAAGCGGTCTCTTTGACAGATGAACCACATCATCCCAAAATTCTACCAATGAACCGAAGACGACTATCCGCCTTCCCCACAACTGCCATTACATGCTTGTCCCACTTCATATCGCTCTGCAATGTTACGCCCAAATATTTAATCGGCATGACTGTGTCAAGCACTACACAACTAATGGAGTATTCAAACATTACAGCAGTCTTTTTCCTATTAATCTGCATTAATTTACATTTATCTATATTTAGAGTTAGCTCCCATTCTTTACACCAATCAAAAGTCCTGTCCAACTCATCTTGTATCCTCCTACAGTCACTCAAGGACGACACCGTCCCGTACACCACAGCTTCATCAGCAAACAGCCGCACATTGCTATCCACCCTATCCAATGGACTGCCCGTTTCTACGAGGGTTGGAACTTTAGTAGTGGCAACTATTTATTTACAACTCGTACGAAACAGATACGTGTTTCAAAGTTTTACTGACCTTCAAAGTAGTCACCAGTATTGTGTACAACCCGTTGTCAGCGATGTGGAAGTCGTAGGATACTCTTAGCAGTGCCAGTTGTGTTGACAGTTCGAGCGCGCGGTCTATTGCCCGACGAATTTGTAGCAGTTGTGAAGCGAATGCCGTGAAGTGTTTCCTTCAGTTTACAAATCGAGTTGAACTCACGAGGGCTTAATTCAGGGGATTTCAGTAGGTGTAAGCACCAAAGGGGTCCTGCTATGGAAAGAATTGGCAGTGTAACAACAAAATGGGTGCTGCTATGGAGAGGAATGGCAGCCCGGACTGTGAGTCCCGGTTGTCGGGCCGTGTGGTGAGCAGTATTCATGTTGGTGCCCCACCACTCTCCGGGGTGTCTCCTGATACATGTTCGACGGACATTGGGGCTCAGTTTCAAGCCGGGCTCATCACTGAAGACGGTACAGTTCCAGGCCACAGACGTGTCTGGTGACCATGTCCTCTTTCCTTAGAAGGAAGAAACAATCCTACGTCAGGTATTTCCTGAACGAGAAAGACTTAATTGTCGAGTTGCAACGAGTCCTGAAGAGCAAAAATGCAGAATATCGTCTGTTTCAAGTTAGCAAAAATGCTTAGATTGATGGGTGACTATACGAAGAAGGGCAAAATTTTTATCACCGACTGCAGTTTGATTTTCCGGGGGTGACAATTAAAATTATCTATCGGCACAGATTTGTGAATAGATTCAAGGGTTCCTTGCAGATAGAATTCAACGTGTCGCTCTTAACGGAACAAAATCGACAACTACAAAGATATTTTCTGGAGTGTTCCAAGGAAGTGCGATAGCGCCGTTACTGTTCACAATGCACGTAACTGATCTGATAGGAACCGTCAGCAGGTCTTTGCGGTTGTTCGCAGATGATGCGGTTGTCTGTAAGAAAGTAGCGACCCCAGAAGACAGTATCGGCTTGCAGAATGGACTGTAGAGGACTGATGAATAGTGTAGGCTCTGGCGCTTGTCCCTGAGTGTAAACAAGTCTCACACACTGCACATACGTAAGAAAAGAAATCCATCACTGTAAAACTGCACTATTGACGGTAAACTGCTGTAAACAGTATCTACGGTAAAATATCCAGGAGCGACCTTAAATGGAATGACCGTGTAAAACAGTGCGCCCCGCTAGCTGAATGGTTAGCGTGACGGACTGCCGTCGTAAGGGGGCCGGCTTCGATTCCCGGCTGGGTCGGGGATTTTCTCCGCTCAGGGACTGGCTGTTGTGGTGTCTTCATCATCTTTTCACCCTCATCAGGCGCGCAGGTCACCCAACGTGGCGTCGAATGTAATAAGACCTGCACCGAGGCGGCCGGACCTGCCCCGTAAGGGGCCTCCCGACGAATGACGGCAAACGCTCATTTCCATTTTACCACGTAAAACAAATAGTAGGAAAAGCAGATGTCAGACTGAGATTCATAGGAAGAATGTTAGGGGAATGCAGCTCGTCCACGAAGGAAGTTGCTTACAAGACGAACCAATTCTTGAATATTGTCGATCTGGGACCCTTACGAGGCAGGACTAATAAGAGATAGAAAAGATCCAACAAGGAGTGGAGCGTTTCGTCACGGCATCGCTTCGTCGGCGCGAGAGCGTTACAGGGGTGCTCAACAAACTGCTGTGGCAGACGCTACAAGAGAGGCGTAGTGAATCACGGAGAGGTTCACTACTGAAATTGCGAGAGAGCGCCTTTCCAGGAGGAGTCTCGCGAAATGTCACACTCACTCTTCGCACGTGCCATTCGAGAGTCGAACAGGGAAATGGGCGGACCGGTTAGTGCTATCACACACCGTCAGCTGGCTTGCGGAGTACTGATGCAGATGTAGACTTTGATGTAGACGTAGATGCAGACGGATTCTGTGTTGCAGTTTCACTCGGGTAGTCTCCCATGCCACGTTCAAGTAGGTTCTGGCACACTGAGCCAGGTCGCGACCCAGATGTGGAGCTGAATCCGGAGACAGAGTCCAGATGGGGCCTCCAGATAGCACCGCGCTGTCTCCAGCGGGGGTGACGGTCGCACCTGGAGGCTCCAGCGAGGCTGCCGTCGCGCCAGGTCCTCTATCTCCGGCACTGGAGGCGTCCCTGCCGCACTAATTGCACAGCCATCGAGCACCATTGCCGCTTCCGCCGTCCCACGTTGCCTCTGCGTTCAGCCTCACGACTCAGCCCCGCGAAAAAGCAACGCGTTGCCGCCGTCACCACAGCATTCTGTTGATGGTGGTCTGGAGACAAGCCCGCTGCCGCCCTCGGTCAGCTTCTGGTGGAGCAGACTACGTGCCAGTCCGATGTTTCACCCTCTCTCAACATCATGTAACACAAACATGCGTGGCAGTCACCTGTACTCCACATAGAAGAACCGTTCGTAAGGCCTCACATTGTCAATTAGGGAGACCTTCAAACAGTAACAGTTTACTATATCAGAGGTTCTTGAAAGTCTCTTCGGGTTTGCTGCCGGATCCTAAAATCAACTTGATATTTCGGCGATCCAACTGTTCGCCACCTTCAAGAAACTGCTGCTTCTGCTGATGAGTCCCGCTGAGAACTGGCGCCAGGCTGCAGATCGACGTCCTATATAGGCCACCGTTCAGTACACGGCGCATGCGCCGCCCATCACGGTTGCTGCCCTCCAAGACAGGGAGGTGGCGCCGCCCTTAGTGGAACACTACTGGCAACGATATATCGCACTCAGGGCCGCACCGAAGAACGTTCAATTTTGATGCGAGACAATACAGGATTCCACGTCTTGCTAAGAGGAAACCCACTGTCTCTGTTGATTACATTATCCGCCAACCTAATTTCAATCGCCTCTTTATAGACACTGTTCCAGAAACCGAAAATGTTGGCAACTACCACAGTTTCATTAAATTTCATACTGTCTCCCTCATTTAAGCAGTGTTCTGCTACTGCCGATTTCTCCGGCTGTTGTAGTCTCGTATGACGGCGATGTTCCACATACCTGTCATGCGTCGTGCGAATCGAACGGCCAATGTAAGCTTTCCCACACTGACACAGATTTTTGTGCACCCCGGGTTTCCTAAGCCCCAAACCATCTTTCACAGAGCCGAGCAGTGCCCTTATCTTAGAAGGTGGACGGAACACACTCTTAATGTTGAAATTCCTTAAATTTCGTCCAATCAAACGATAAGCCTCCAGCATAAGGAAGAAAGGCCACCGATCCATGTTCTTCTTCATACACCTCCGGAAATGGTCCAAATTCCATAGCCCGACGAATCTGCTTCTCGGAGTATCCATTTTCCTTAAAAACAGCCATCAAATGCGCAAGTTCTTGGCTTAAGCTGCCCGCGTCGGAAATGGCATAAGCTGTCCGTACCAAAGTCCTAAGGACGCCACTCCGTTGGTGTGGTGGATGACAACTCTTAGGATGCAGATACCAATCTGTGTGTCATCTGGTTTTTTATAAACCATAACGACTAAAAATGGAAGCATCCCATCATTTTCAACCTCCATAGTAAATTTTATGCGGGGATGAAGACAGTTGAAGTGGTCCAAAAATCTATTAAGAGCATCACGTCCATGCAGCCAGACGAAAAATGTATCATCCACATATCTCCAGAAGCACGTTGGTTGTAAAGCTGAAGTCCTCAGTGCCATATCCTCGAAGTCCTCCATAAATAAATTGGCGACTATGGGTGACAAAGGACTACCCATAGCCACTCCGTCATTCTGTTAAAAATGTTACCGTTAAATAAAAAATACGTGGATGTTAGCACATGACGACAAAGCTTCACTACCTCTTCATCCAGTTTTTCACTGATCAAACTAAGGGACTCTTCCAGAGGAACTCGTGTAAAAAGGGATACCACGTCGAAACTCACTAACAGATCTGATGGACTCAACTTCAAAGATCTCAATTGTCGAATAAAATCCACCGAACTGGAGATATGGTGTTCACACTTGCCAACAAATGGACTGAGAACAGATGATAAATATTTTGCCAGGTTATAAGTGGGTGCACCCAAATTACTAACAATAGGGCGTAGAAGAACCCCTTCCTTATGCAGCTTAGGCAGGCCATACAACCTAGGAGGAACGGCGGCACCAGGATGAAGTTTCTTACGTAAATCTTCCGACAACGAACTCTTTTTCAACAGTGAAAGCGTCTTACGCTTGATCCTTTCTGAGGGGTCACTAGATAGTCTTCTGTACGCCGGGTCGTTGAGTAGTAAATCCATTTTTAGGACATAATCATCCCGCGTCATTACAACCGTGGCATTCCCCTTGTCAGCTGGTAAAACTACTACTTCATCGTCATTCCTAAGGGAACGAATAGCTGCTCTTTCCGCGGAAGAGATGTTATCCCGCGGTGGTCGAGCCCTACGTAATGTGTGCGACTTATATCAGAGGTTGAAAATACTACTACAGTTGTAAGGTTCTTTTATTCAGAACACAGTTTCGGGCTCTCAGACGCCCATCTTCAGACGTTATAAGTTCGTGTGGATACACCGCGTCCTGTATTCGTCCACCGCGGCGCTACGGGTCACAGTACGAACTTATAACAACTGAAGATGGGCGTATGAGAGCCCGAAACCCTTCGTTTTCTGAATAAAATAGCCGGCCGGAGTGGCCGAGCGGTTCTAGGCGCTACAGTCTGGAACCGCGCGACCGCAACGGTCGCAGGTTCGGATCCTGCCTCGGGCAAAGATGTGTTTGATGTCCGTAGGTTAGTTCGGTTTCAGTAGTTCTAAGTTCTTCGGGGACTGATGACCTCAGAAGTTAAGTCCCATAGTGCTCAGAGCCATTTTTTCTGAATAAAATAACCATACAACTTTAGCGATATTTTCAAACTCTGCTATAACGCTCAGTTGCGCATGCTCCTCCGACAGGATTGTTTGTAGTTCACTATAAATTTATTTACCTTCTTCGAATCGTAAGGAAATACTCTTGTAGTAAAAACTAAGGTCGTCCCCATGGTCTAGGGCTAGCGTCTTTGATTAGCACTCAAAACGTCCTCGGTCCCTGGTTCTAACCCCGCCACTGCTTAACTTTTGAATAGAAATCATCAGTAATGGCGACCGAAGACCTCCGGCATAACAAGCCAACCTCTTTCAGCCAACGACCTTGTCACTGAGGACGGAGCAGCGGACGGAGGTTCAGGGCACTCAGTTGCCATGGCGAACTTCTTTCTGCATTAATCCTCTTAACAAATCTTTGATCTACGTCCTTCAAATTCCTTGAAACTCCAATGAAGTTGCTCGTCGTTTTTGTGCTCTGCAAATGCGAGGGAACATACCAATTTTTATGTCTATCCACAGCAATTTCAGAACCGTCGTGCGCTGCATATCCTAGAGTATTGTAAAACTGTGATCTGACTCGTCCGCGTTGCTCCAAGTTCTGAGACTTGACAGTCATGGATCCAGGGGACATGTGGCCTGCAGTTCGAAAAAAATGTCATGATGATCTCTCCATTGGCCAAACATTCCGGACTGGTACCACATTTGGACCTCTGGCAGGAGCAGGGGACTGCCAAAAAGGAGATGATCATGAGAAAATGGTTCAATATCCAATGAAAGGATAACGTTCTATGAGTCGGGGCGTGGGATGTTAGAAGTTTGAACGTGGTTGGGAAGCTCGAAAATCTGAAAAGCGAAATTCAGACTCAGTCTAGATATACTGGGGGTCAGTTAAGTGAAATGGAAAGGAAATAAGCATTGCTGGTCAGATGAGTATAGGGTAATATCAACAGCAATAGAAAATGGTATAACGGGAGTGGGATTCGTAGTGAATAGGAAAATGTGGCAGAGACTGTCTTACTGTGAACAGTTCAGTGATAGAATCGACAGCGAACAAACACCAACAACAATACTTTAGATAAACATACCGAAGTCGCAAGCTGAAATTGATGAGATAGAGAAAGTATATGAGAATATTCAAAAGGTAATACAGTACGTAACGAGAGATGAAAATCTAATAGACATGGGCGACTGGAATGCGGTTGTAGTGGAAGGAGTAGAAAAAAGGGTTATGGAAGTTTTTTAGCTTCGTACTAACATTGACAGAGGAGAAAGACTAAGTGAGTTCTGCAATAAATTTCAGATAATAATAGCGAATACTCTGTTGCAGAAACAGAAGAATAGGAGGTATACTTGGAAAAGGCCGTGTGATACGGGAATGATTCAATTATATTACTTCATGGGCAGTCAGAGGTTCCGAAATCAGATACTGTATTGTATGGCATACCCAGGAGCAGATATAGATTTGCATCACAATCTACTAATGATGAAAAGTAAATTGTACTTTAAGAGTCTAGTCAGGAAGAATGAATACGCAAAGAAGTGGGATACGTAAGTACTAAGGAATAAATAGACACTCTAGAAGTTCTCTGACGTCATAGACACTGCAACAATGAAAAACTCTGTAGGAAGTTCAGTTGAAGACGAATGGACATCTCTAGAAAGGGCAATGGGAGATGTTGGAAAGAAAACATACACACAATGAAAATAACTGCAAGGAAACCATACATCAACTGATCGTCGAAATAAGGAAGTACAAAAATATTCAGGGAAATTCAGGAATACGGAAGTACAAGTCACTTAGGAATGAAATACATAGCAAGTGCAGGGATGTTAAAGCGAAATGGCTAGACGAAAAATGCGAAGAAATTTAAAAACAAATGATTGTCGGAAGTATTCGATTTGTAAATGAAAACCGCCTTTTTCTTGCTGCACTCTATTTTATTTGTTCCAGACGCGTTTCAACTTTTGCTTTAAGGGATCATCACTGGAATCTAAAATGATAAAGTTTTGTTTTGCTATCGATACTTGTACATTATGAAACAGTTCACATCTTGTTTTCTTTACGCAAATAAGTGATTTCCTATAGTTGTTCGTGTTTTCTGCTGGTATCTGCGTTTCCTCTTAACTGGTTGCATGCTGTATGTCGGACTGTAACTTCACTTGTAAAACATAAGTGTGAAGAAACAGGTTCGTAACATGAAAATGTGCTTATGTTTCGTAAGTGAAGTTGTAGTGCGACTTCAAATATGTGAAGCGGGGCGTGGTAACAAAACGACCATTCACGTTGGTGTGTACATGGTGTATGAGACTGACTATATAGCACCATACTCTCGCTAAAACACCTTACACACAATTCAGAAGACAGCAAGAGCTGACAAGTGTCAGCACATGCATCCAATTTGCTGATACGGATGGCAAAGAAAAGTGAGGGTGTTTGGTTTTAGGAAAGGTGACGGAAACAGAGTCAATTGTGATAATGTGGTTGAAAATGGAAGCAGGACTGAAGAAAAATCGAGGTACGTCCATAGGATTTGTCGACCTGTAAAAAGCGTTCGACAATTTAAAATGATGCAAGATGTTCGAAATTCTGAGAAAAATGGGGGTAAATTATATCTAATATACAGTATGTACAAGAACTGACAGGGGAGAATAACACTAGAAGATCAAGAACGGAATACTCGGATTATAAAGAGTGTAGGACGGGACTGTAGTCTTTCGCTCCTACTGTACAATCTGTACATCGAAAGAGCAATGACGGAAATAAAACGAACGTTCAAGTGTGGAGTTAAGATTCAACGTAAACGACAAGGTTTGCTTATGGCACTGCTGGGGTCAGTGAAAGTGAAGAAGAATTACAGTATATGCTAAGTGGAATGAAGAGTCTAATGAGTACAGAATACGGACTGAGAGTAAATCGAAGAAAGACGAAAGTAATGAGAGGTACCAGAAATAAGAACAGTGAGAAACTTAACGTCAGGATTGATGGTCAGGAAGTAGATAAAGTTAACGAATTCTGCTAACTATGCAGCAAAATGACCCATGATGGACGGAGCACGTAGGGCATAAAAAGCAAACTAGCACGACATTCCTAGCCAAGAAAACTCTACTAGTATCGAACATAGGCCTTAATTTTTGAAAGAAATTTCTGAGAATGTACGTTTGGAGCACAACATTGCATGGCAGTGAAACAGAGACTGCAGGAAAATCGGAACAGACGAGAGTCGAAGGATTTGAGATGTAGCGCTACAAGAAGAACTTTGAAATTAGGTGGTCTAATAAGGTTAGTATTGATGGGGTTCTCCTCACAATCGATGAGGAAACGAATATATAGAAAACAGTGACAAGAAAAAGGACAAAAACAAATGATTCAAATAGCTCTAAGCACTCTGGGACTTAAGATCTGAGGTCATTAGTCCCCTAGACTTAGAACTACTTAAACCTAACTAACCTAAGGACATCACACACATCCATGCCCGAGGCTAGACTCGAACCTGCGACCGTAGCAGCAGCACGGTTCCGGACTTAACCGCCTAGAACCGCTCGCAACAGCGGCCAGCGAAAAAGTACAGAATGATAGATAAAGCATCTGTTAAAATGGGAATAATGTGTTAGCGGAATAATTTTCGTGATTCTACAGGAAGCTGTAAAGAGTAGAAACTGTAGCAGAAGACAGAGGGTGTGATACATACGGCAGGCACTTAAGGACACAGGCTGTAAGTGGTAGTCTGAGGTGAAGAGGTCGGCACGGAACCTGCATTAGTGGCAAGTCGTTTCAATCCAGTCACAAGAATGATGATTCAAAATAAAATAAAATAAAATGGTTCATGCACACTCGCACGTATGCTTCTTGAAGTGTGAGTTTCGTGTTTAAGCCAGCTATTTGTTTATTCTAATGAAGTAATGGAGTGAGATCGAGAGGGAATGTCAAATTAATTCCTTGTTTCTAAATTTCCAGAAAGCTTTTGAAACCGTTCCTCAATCCAATTGCACTCCTACGGAGTATCGTCTCAATTGTGCGACTGGATTCCTGATTTCCTATCAGGAGGATCACAGTTCGTAGTAACTTAAGGAAAATCATCGAGTAAACCGGAATGATATCCTGTGTCCCCAAGGAAGTGTTACAGGCCCCCTGGTGTTTCTAATCTATATAAATGACTTGGCAGACGATCTGAGCAGCCATCAGCAGACAATATGAGCAGCCATCTTAGATTGTTTGCACATGATGCTGCCATTTACCGTCTAGTGACGGAAGATCAAAACCAACTGCAAAATGATTTAGACCATGTATAAGTTTTTATCGTAAAGTGGCAATTGTCTCAGAATAAGGAACAATGTTAGCTCAGTCATATAAGTACTAAAAGCAATCCGTTAAATTTCGGTTACACCATAAATCACACAGATCTAAGGGCTGTCAACTCAATTACATACCTAGATCTGACAATTACGAGGAACTGAAACTGGAACGATCACATAAAAATATAGTAAACCACACACTGCGTTTTATTTTTACAGCGCTCAGTAGATGCAGCAAATCCTTTGAAGAGACTGCGTACACAATGCTTGTCCTTCGTCTGTTACAGTGTGTTATGAGATTCTTACCAGATCGGATTGATGACGATGTAGTCAGAAGTGTTCCGTAGGTTACGTGGTCCTTTATACATCCTCACTCGGTTTCTAGATAGTGCACCACTTCCTGTTTCTAGAAGAATCTACACTCATGCTTATAAATTAAGGATAACTACATAATGTGGTGCCACACAACGCGGCACAACACAAAACTGGCGCTGATAGCACAGGCACATAGGGAACACAGACGACACAGATCTGTAATCCCACGGTATTGGTGATAAGTTGAGAAAACCGTCCCGAAACACATGTGCTACAAAACGCCACTGTTTCCTGCGCACGTACCCTGACATCAGTATGGGATATGATCACCACGCACACGTACACAGGCCGCACAACGGGTCGGCATACTGATGCACCTGACCTGTTACAGTTCCTCTGTCAAAGACATGTGGGGGTGTACGTGCACCAACCATAATCCCACTCCACACCATCGAACCACGACCTCCATACAGGTTGGTATCCGGTTCCTGGTTCACGCCAAACGAAAACCCGGCGAGAATCACGGTTCAGACCATGCCTGGACTCATTCGTGAACATAACCTGGGACCACTGTTCCAATGCCCATGTACTGTATTCTTGACACCAGGCCTTACCGGCTCTCCTGTGACCAGGGGTCAGTGGAATGCACCTTGCAGGTCTTCGGTCGAATAAACCATGTCTGTTCAGTCGTCTTTAGACTGTGTGTCTGGGGACAACTGTTCCAGTGGCTGCGGTAAGGTCCCGAGCAAGGCTACCTGCAGTACTCCGTGGCCGTCTGCGGGCACTGATGCTGAGATATCGGTCTTCTTGTGGTGTTGTACACTGTGGACGTCCCGTACTGTAGCGCCTGGACACGTTTCCTGTCTGCTGGAATCGTTACCATAATCCTGAAATCACACTTTGTGGCACACAGAGGGCCCGTGGTACGACCTGCTGTGTTTGACCAGCCTCCATTCGGCCTAGTATTCTACCCCTCATAACGTCATCAATATGTGTTCTTTGAGCCATTTTCAGTAAAGAGTCTTCATTAGAACGTCTGAAAACGTCTGCACACTTACTCGCTGCACCGCAATCTGACGTGCACCAACACACCTCTGCGTATGTGGACTGCTGCCATCGCCACCGTGCGACGACCGCAGGTCAAATGCACAGCATGGTCATACCCCGAGGTGATTTAAACCCGCAAACAGCCCACCAGAGCATTGTTTCACCATGTGTCAGCATTATCCTTAATTTATGAGCATGAGTGTAGTAAGACACTGATAGGATACACGAACAAAGCGATCGAAACGAGATAGCGTCCAATAGATATGCAGCATCCCTAACATTCAGGTAACGCAGTTATGATCTTCACTGACGAAGGCTACTAGAAAAGCTACCGTTGTCTACAATCTACGGCAGCCGACGGCAGCTATACAACTCTAGTCAGAAGATAGTTCTATCAACTGTCTGTCAGGCTCTTAATTAATTGCAGAGTAATTATGTAGCTGTAGATGTAGATATACATTATTGTACAAAGCAAACAGATCTAGTGTCATTGCATACACGTGCCAAACTTCTGACTGAAGTGAAATAATGTTCTTCCGCTGCTCTCATACTTGACTTGTCTCTGCAACGCTATCGTCTGGAGAAAGAACTAGCAAGGATGCGTGTGTGAGGGAAGCAATTATAGGCGAGGCAAATGTCGCCCACCCATACGAAACCTTCTCCACCATTGGTTGACTACAGCAGCAACACCTCGGTACTACGTCGACACCTACCAGCAACAACCGGCTGCACCAGCGATATTGCCCAGCCATACTATGGTTCTGCGTCATACTGAATCCACACCTCAGCAGCGCTGACGGCAAGACATTTCCGTAAATTATGGCTCATGTCAGCGCACCTTAAGGCCGATGCGAGGTTTTAACAACCCACCTGCGTAGCCGAGAGTAGTCGTTCTCTCGCATGTTTCTTGTTTGTGGAAGTTGTAATATTATTGGGATTTCCGTCGTATGAAAGCTGTGAGTACCCTTGGAAAGGCATTGACCTATTTGTATATTAAATGATCAACTTATGAGATGAGACCTATTCTTTGAAAGACATTTGTTTTATATAATTTACGTAATAGTAAAGATGCGCATCTAGCGCGGTCGCTAATACATCGATTGCGCAGTCAAAGACACATTTTAACAGAAGCTGAACTGAACGTTCCGCTTCGATCTAAATAAAAGATGACAGTAAAAACCTTCGTAGATCTTCAGATTTTATCGTACTTCTGCTTGTAATGTGAAAGCGTAAAGAAGGTCGACTTTAAGCCATAAAAGTGAGCGGCCTTGCCAGCGTGCAGACAACATTATTAATTAATAAAATTCGAGTAATTTATGTTCGATACTGTGAACCGGCAAGTTATTGTTATGAAGGTGTTGAACGGTGCAAGAATTGTCTTGAAAGAAGGAGAAAAGTAATGACTGTAATTTGTGACAAAAACGTGAACCAAGGAGCTAGCACAGGACAGGCTGAAACCTGATCGCACCATACAGCTAGAGAAGTACTTACGTAAGTTATACTGTTTATAAATAAGCTCTAATTGCTTGTGAGAATTGTTTGAATATATTTAGTGTTTACCAGATTTCTTATTCTATTCTTTTCCTTCATATTTTTTTTTACCTCCATGTCATATTATTTTTGTAAATATCAAACAACCTTTACTACAGCAAAGAATACTGCGGCATCCTGGTCGTAGACAGAAGGCCGCCCTTTGTCTTCTATACAACTCATAGCTGTCACATTTGTTAATGATTTCATTTGCAAATGCATTTTTTTATTGTTCATTGTTAAAGGTCCCTTAGGTGATTATAAATTTCATACTGATTCCGTAAAGAAATGCGGGTTGTTCTTTTCCAAATAATAGAAGCCTTTGCGAATCAGAAACTAGCCTCCTTCTGACAACGATCAGGAGCCGACCAGAAGACGGACGTCTTCGACCGCTTTCGTGTCTCCTGTGGCAAAGCTATGCCAAACTGGGAACACGACATTGAATTGAAATATATTTAACTTATTTGTTTTTTTCTTTTATCATACTAGAAACCCTTCTGGCGAAGCTGTAGTACAACAGGCCTCAAAAAGTTCATCATGATCTTCAGATATTTCCAGAACCGATCCCGACAATTTGTCATTTCGTATGGAAGGCCGTACTATGGAATTCGATGAATACATGAACGTAACGCTAGACGACTTCGAAGGGTATCGTACAAAATCAGAGGCAAGAAATGGAAATGAGCGTACGGCACTGTGGGCCGGGAGTCCCCCATTCGGGGAAGTTCGGGCGCCGAGGGCAAATACTTTTTGTGTTCGACGCCACATTGGGCGACTTGCGTGTCGGAGATGGGGATGAAATGAAGATGAGGACAACACAACACCCAGCCCCTGAGCGGAGAAAATCTCCTGCCCCAGGCAGGAATCGAACCCGGGACCCTTGGCGTGGCATTCCGCCGCGCTTACCACTCAGCTAACGGGGGCGGACAGAGGCGAGAAAAAGCCTTCGAAGAATAATGATGGAAGGTGAGAACATTACCTTGATACAAAACGTCAACCCACAGGTTATGGGAGCGATGTGAAAGACAAACGGTATTTTGCCAAAATCAGCATCCGTGTGGATTACTGCCGATATAGTGCATAATGTGTTCCGGCGTAACATCAAAGGCCGGCACGTCGGCGTGGAATGCAACCGCAGAGAAGGCTGTCAAGACGACGTCAGCCAATAGTACGCTGACTAGGACCGCAAAACGACAGCGGCGGCCCCTACCCGAAGAGAATATAAGAGCCACTGCTGGCAGCCTCGTGGCGCTAGAAGAGAGGCGGTACAACAGCCGCACTAGAAGACGAGCCGAGACTTCTGCCGTATATTAAGTGCTTGCGTGGAAATTGTATATTTCGAAGGACGCTGATTACTTACAACTCGTTGCGGCACAAGTATTGTCAATTCAGTCACTGTAATAAACTCCATTAATATGATTTGCTTCTATGTTGTCTAGCCATCCGAGAAAACAGGTTCCTAGGTACTCCATATTACACGAGTGGGCAAGATTCAACATAATGTATGTTTGGAGCTATCAGACTATTATTGTGGAAAGACAGTTTGTGTTCCTTAACGCGATTAATAATTAATTATTTTCTTTTGTCAGAGACTGAAAATGTGAACCAGCCTAGTAAAAGGCAGTTCGAAATCTGCTATCCTACGCATAATAGTTTTAGAATTGTTGTCAAAATAAACAAGTATTGTGGCTTGTTTGAGTGGATGTGCGATGTTTCCATGTCATTTTTTGTTAGTACACAATTTTTAGTGGTTGAAAGTGGAATGTTGTTGTTGTGATCTTTAGGCCGAAGACTGGTTTGATGCAGTTCTGCATGCTGGTCTATCCTGTACAATCCTCTTCATCTTCGAATAGCTCCTGCAATAACTTTCTGAATGCACTTCCGGTATTCATCTCTTGGTCTCCCTCTACAATTTGTACCCCCCACACTTCCCTTCAGTACTAAACTAGTGATACGTTGATGTCTCAAAATGTGTCCTGTCAACCTTCTTATAGTCAAGTTGTACCACAAATTTCTTTTCTCCCCAATTCTACTCAGCACCTCCACATTAGTTACGTGATGTACCCATCTAATCTTTAGCATTATTCTGTAGCAACACATTTCAAAATCTTCTATTCTCTTTTAGTCGAAACTGGTTGTTTTCCATGTTTCACATCCTTCATTGATACACTCCACACAGATACTTTCAGAAAGGAGCTTCTCACCCTTAAATCTATACTCGATGTTAACAAATTTCGATTCTTCAGAAACGCTTTTCTTGCCATTGCTAGTCCACATTTTATATCCTCTCTACTTCGGCCATGATCACATCTTTCGCAACCGAAATGGGAAAACTCATCTATTACTTTAAGTGTCTCGTTTCCTACTCTAATTCCCTCACCACCATCTGATTTAATTCGACTTCATGCCATTACCCTTGTTTTGCTTTTGTTAGTGTTCATCTTATATCCTCCTTTCAAGACAATGTCAATTCTGTTTAACTGCTAGTCCAAGTGCTTTGCTGTCTCTGGCAGGATTACAATGTCATCGGCAAACCTCAAGGCTTTCGTTTCTTCTCCCTGGTCTTTAATTCCTACTCCGAATTTTTCTTTTGTTTCTTTTACTGGTTGCTCAACGTACAGACTGAATAACATCAGGGATAAGCTATAACCATGTCTCACTGCATTCTCAACCACTGCTTCCCTTTCTTAAAACTGCCGTCTGGTTTCTGTACAAGTAGTAAATAATCTTTGGCTCCCTTTACTTTACCCCTAAATTTCGAAAGGAAGTAGAAACAAACTGGGAATCTTTATGTACAATAGGAACTCAACTAAAAGTTGCGGCAGTCAACGGGCGACTTGGCAACCCTGTAAGTAGTGCGTTACTTTCGGAATCAGGAAACGAATTCCATCCGGACAGAAAGCCTTTGCCAAAATGAGCATGATATCGATGTTGAGTGGAGATGCCGACATGTACTTCTGTTGAGGTGAAGGTGTTTTATAAAGGCAACGACAGCTACGTGGTCGCGCAGCGCTCATTTCGCGTCCATCGCAACCTCGCGCGTCGTCACGTGTTGTCAGTGTGTAGGTGCGGAACTCTGAGGGACCGGCTGATGCGGTACGGAGAGTGGTGGGAACGCACCCCAGAAAATGTTGCGAGGGTGGAAGAAGCCTTCAGCCGAAGGCCCGGCCGCTCTGCACGTAAACATGCGCTGCAGCTTGACGTATCGGACTGCAGTGTACGGCGAATACTGCACAAGGAGCTGCAATATCACCCGCGCAGAAACTCAGATTGTTCGAAAATGGAATCTGGAGACCTCCCAAAGACACTACGCTTTTGTCGGGAATTGTTGCAACTCATGAACGATAACACAGGCCCGTAAGACAATCTCATCATGAGTGATGAGGCAAATTCTTATGTCAGGATTTGTGAACAGGCAAACCTCTTGACACCGGGCAAGTGAAAATCCTGAAATACTTCGTGGAACGCTACTTCACAGTCAGAAAGTGGTAATGTGGTGTGGCATATCATCGTTTTGAATCATAGGACCTTATTTTTTTGAAGATGTTGAATGAATATCGTGTGGTTAGGGCTTCCTGGTGCAGGTCTTTCTAGCTGGCGTCATTTCGGCTACTTGGGTATCGATGAGCATGACATGATGATAAGGACAACAAAGCACCCAGTCCCCGAGCGCAGAAAATCTCCGATTCAGCCGGGAATCGAACACGTGCCCCTCGTATGGCATTCTACGGCGCTGAACACATCAGCCATGGAGTGCTGCTACAGTGTCTGCAGAAAGTTATGTTCACATCTTGAAACATTTCCTAGCGCTACAGTTTGCTGATCTTCCTGCAACTGCAATCACATTCTTGCAACAAGACGGGCCCACACGACGTACCTCACGGCATTACATTAACGCGCTGCAGAATATCTTTCCTCATCGTTCTTGGAGATGAGATGATGACGAAAGATCCCCTGACCTTTCAGTGCGTGATTTCTTCCTTTGGCATCATATTAAATTTGAGACCATACGGCGTGACTCACCGCACACCATTAAGGAACTGAATGATCAAACTCTGGAGGAAGTTAACAGAATTCCAGTGTCAGCCCTGCAAGGTGTGATGTATAAATTCCGTAAAAGCCCTGAAACGCATGTGAAACAATATGACCGCCACCAATGTGATGTCATTTTAAAGAGATGGGTATTTCAAGTTTGAAGCATTATAAATATATATTGTGTTTCTTTTATATCACTCTGAATAAATTTGGATCGCTGGTGGAGGTTTCAAAATCGCCCGTTTCACTGACGCTCTTGTTATAGGACAATTAGGCGAACTGCTCACATTTTCGTGTTCCCATGTTATTTCGAAACTGACTTGATGTGTGCAATATTGTCGGAGGGACACTGTACGATAAGAAAAAGGACACACCACGGAAGAATTATTGTAACTGGACGGAAACTGGAAGAGGTACAGTTCCAAACAAACAAAAATTTCAGGAAAGCAGGATGATTTATTGAAGAGAGCTTCACAAATTGAGCTAATCAATAACGCGTTAGTACACATCTGCCCGTCACGCAAGCAGTTGGCGTTGACTAACACAGTTGTTGGATGAAACTTCCTGGCAGAATAAAACTGTGTTCCCGACCGAGACTCGAACTCGGTCCCGAGTTCGTGTCTCGGTCGGACACACAGTTTTAATCTCCGGGAAGTTTCATAGCAGCGCACACTCCGTTGCAGAGTGAAAATTTCATACAGTTGTTTGATGTTCTCCTGGGTGGTATCGTGTCAATTCTGTCCAACTGGCGCGTTCGATCCTCAAAATCTCGAGGTGGTTGGAGGGCCTACCCATAACGCTTCAAACGTTCTCAGTATGGGAGAGATCCGATAAAAGTAGGGTTTGGCAGGCACGAAGACAAGCAGTAGAAACTCTCGCCATGTGTGGGAGGTCATTATCTTGCTGAAATACAAGACCAGGACGGCTTGTCGCGAAGGGAAACAAAGCGGGGCGCAGAATATCGGCGTAGCGCTGTGTTTCGCGGATGACAACCACAGGGGTCTGTCCTGCTATGAAATGAAATGGAACCTCAGTGCATGACTGCTGGGTGTCTGGGCATATGGCGGGCGACAGATAGGTTGGTATCACCCAGCTGTCCAGGAGTCTCCAGGTACACTATGTGATCAAAAGTAGCCGGACACTTGACCGAAAATAACGTACAATTTCGTGGTGAACTCCATCGGTAATGATGGAATTCATTATGGTGTTGGCCGACAGCCTTGACGATAGCTTCCACTCTCGCAGATATACGTTCAATCAGGTGCTGGAAGGTTTCTTGGGAAATGGCAGCCTGTTCTTCACGGAGTGCTGCACTGAGGAGAGATGTCAATGTCGGTCGGTGAGGCCTGGCAAGAAGTCGGCGTTCCAAATCCTATCAAAGGTGTTCTATAGGATTCAGGTCAGGACTCTATGCAGACCATTACAGGGATGTTATTGTCATGTAACCTGTGGGGTCACCGCCAGACACCACACTTGCTAGGTGGTAGCCTTTAAATCGGCCGCGGTCCGTTAGTATACGTCGGACCCGCGTGTAGCCACTGTCAGTGATTGCAATACCGAGCGCCACCACACGGCAGGTCTAGAGAGACTTCCTAGCACTCGCCCCAGTTGTACAGCCGACTTTGCTAGCGATGCTACACTGACGAAGACTCTCTCATTTGCCGAGAAGATAGCATAGCCTTCAGCTACATTTGCTACGATCTAGCAAGGCGCCATTATCCATAGATATTTAACTTGTGATGCCTATACCGTCAGACCAATGTTCACCAATTATGGATTAAAGTTAAGTATTCCAAGAACTACGTTCTTTTCTTTATAGGATAATTACTTTACCTTGTTCCAGACCTCACGCCAATCTGCGTGTAATTAAACGCGTGTATTTCGGCCTCCTCTAGCAACACGGTGTTGGCTCTTCTGCCAACACTTTATAACCACTCCCCCATAGGCCGTGGGTTATGAACAGGTGCTCGATCGTGTTGAAAGATCCAATCGCCACCCTCGAGTCGCTCTTCAACAGTAGCAAAGAAGAAGGTGGTTAATACATCAATGTAGGCATGTACTGTGATATTCGCAAGCAAAACAACACGGGATGCAAGCCCCCTCCATGAAAAACACGACCACACCATAACACCACCGCCTCTGAATTTTACTGTTGGCGCTACACACGCTGGCAGATGACGTTCACCGAGCATTCGCCATAGCCACACCCTGCCATCATATCGCCACATTGTGTACCGTTATTCATCACTTCACACAACTTTTTCCACTCTTCAGTCGTCCAATGTTTAGCTCCTTGTACCAAGCGAGGCATCGTTTGGCATTTACCAGCGTGATGTGTGGCTTATGAGCAGCCGCTCGACCACGAACTCCTAGTTTTCTCACCTCCAGCCTAACTGTCATAGTACTTGCAGTGGTTCCTGATGCAGTTTGGGATTCCTGTGTGGTGGTCTGGATATATGTCTGCCTCTTACACATTACGACCCTCTTCAACTGCCGGCGGTCTCTGTCAGTCAACAGACGAGGTCGGCCTCTACGCTTTTGTGCTCTACGTGTCCCTTCACGTTTACACTTCACTATCACATCGGAATCAGTGGACATAGGGATGTTTAGGAGTGTGGAAATCTCGCGTATATACGTATGACAAAAGGGACCCCCAGTCACCTGACCACGTTCGAAGTCAGTGAGTTCCGCGGAGCTCCCAGTTCTGCTCTCTCACGATGTCTAACGACTTCTGAGGTCGCTGATATGGAGTACCTGGCAGCAGGTGGCAGCACAATGCACCTCATATGGAAAACGTATGTTTTTGAGGGTGTCCCGATACTTTTGATCACATAGTGTATAAGATCGGTCATCGGGGCTCAGTTCCAAGCGAGACTCGTCACTAAAGAGAATTCTGCTGCTATAATCTGCGATATAGCTGAGCAAATATGCCCGGCACCACTGCGAGCGTTGTTGGTCTACAGAGGTCAATGCTTGCCGTGACACAAGCCCCCTCCCGGTGATCCGCCTATTAATGGTCCTTGCGTGTGCGTCGTTCAATGGCAATAGCGACTCTGGAACTGTGAGGGCCTCTCTGGCGACTGCTTGGTCCTTGTGTTCTGTCATCTCTCTACGTCGACCCCTTCCTTCTTGACGCTGAATTCCGCCATTTTTCACCAATTCCTACCAACATCGAGGAATAGTGGCATCGCTCCTGTCCAGATGTCGATCGATTCGGCGGTTGCTCCAACCGGCTTATTTGAGTCTAACCGCACGTCTCCTCTGAAATGCTGACTTGCGTGTACTGTTCAAGCGCCTGTGTGCGAGGCAGAGTAGCCGTCCTACTGAGTACACGAGATGAAATTCACAAAGACTTTATGCTCTGGAACTGGCAACGGCCTTACAGCAGTGGATACACCGGTTCCCGTCAGATCACCGAAGTTAAGCGCTGTCGGGCGGGATGGGTGACCATCCGGACCGCCATGCGCTGTTGCCATTTTTCGGGGTGCATTCAGCCTCGTGATGCCAATTGAGCAGCTACTCGACCGAATAGTAGCGGCTCCGGTCAAAGAAAACCATCATAACGACCGTTACAGCGGTGTGCTGACCACACACCCCTCCTATCCGCATCCTCACCTGAGGATGACACGGCGGTCGGATGGTCCGGATGGGCCATTTGTGGCCTGAAGACGGAGTGCTTATGCTCTGGAGTTGACATGTCCCCTGTTTTCTATCATTGCCAGCTGCACGATGAAATTGTTGCGGCGCCACACATCCGTGCATCGGCCACCAAAGATTATAATTTTGCATTTGCCGACGATATCTGTATGAACATCAATTTTTTTGTTTTATATTGTATAAGATAGTCAAATTTTCAACTTCACCTACATATTAAAGACAGTACGATAAGATGCTTATATTCGGAAGAGTACAGTGTTTGTACTGTTTGGAACATGATACAGTGAAATGGCCAGAGCGTATATTTCCCTTTCCTTTAGCAACTTAGGCTGTAATTTCCCACTGCTCCAAAACAGGCAACAACATGCACCCGTTACAACTTACACTTGTATAGACCAATGCGTGAAGAATATTCTGCTTGAAATACAATGTTCACTGCTAACATTAAAAACAGTAATGGTTGAACTGTGTAAGCATTCACTTGAGCACGAACAACTGCTACAATTCCGCACTGCATTGATAATGACCTGACACAGGTCTAAATCTGATCTGCGTTGTGACTATAAATGTCATATTAAAGCAACTTAATTCTACGACTGATTGCTGCTCTATCTAACCCAAAATAACCACAGTCTATGCGTGCTCTCACCCCATGGAGGGCAACCTGATTTAATGCTCTGTTTATCTGATACTAGGTGCAAATTCATTTGTAAGAGATTTTCAAGCTGCCACTCATTTTGTATGTCTTAGGCTTAAAATTAAAGTTGGTCTCTAGGTGAAAAAATGGCGCTGATGCACACCTTTGCGGTAGCGCTCGAATCGAGTCCTAGTGGTGGGTGAGACTATCACTGTCAATACTTGGCCGGCAAGAGGAGTAGCGGTGGTGGCTAAAGTTCCTCACCACCGGTTTTGTGCCAGTGTCCTGGATTAAATTCCGAACCTCTCCGCAGTGACTCTTGAAGTGAGAGCTTGTGACACTGTGGGTGGTGATCCGTCTGTTGGATGGGTGCTGCTAAACTCAGCGGCCCCCCTCGGTGCTATTCGAGAGCAGTCGGCTTTGCGTGCCGGCATCGATTTTCTCCCTTCCTCTTTTGTCATCGTTACCATACAACACAACCAGAACATTACCCTGTGCATGCATCCATTACACTCACGTGCACTCTAGCAGTATGCATGCATAGTGTGTGCCAGTTCCTTCAGGACCTCTATCTATCTATCACTTGCGCCTTTATCCCGCGGTTGAGTAGGGGCGGCGTGGTTAGGTACGGATTTGGCAATGTTAATGTTAACAGGTGGCCAGGTGCTCTTGCTGCCGCCACCCCATACCCACCCCCCAGGATGGAACAAGTGTACCCTAGCTGTCAGCGTCGAGTGTAATCCATTAATCCATGGAATAGTGCGAACGTGTTGCAAATGTCTGTGAGTCGTGTAACTGAGGCGAGACGTGTCGACCAACCCAGTATTCACCAAGGGTGATGAGCCTGGTGGGTTGTTACCGTCAGGAGTGTGTCTACGGAAAAAAATAAGTCATGAGTTAACATCTTCAACTTTTATACTCCTGTCTTCCTCAGTTGCGTGTAATATTACGGTATATTAATAATTTTTACTTATGGACCGTCTGACAGCAACTGAATAAAACACAATTTTAGTGCCATACGCGTTTCGCCTTTATTTTCTGCAAGGCATCATCAGTGGCCTGGAATATGTACATATGTTAGCTATTTTATTTACATTTTTGTCATTGTGGTTCAAATGGCTCTGAGCACTATGGGACTCAACTGCTGTGGTCATAAGTCCCCTAGAACTTAGAACTACTTAAGCCTAACTAACCTAAGGACATCACACACATCCATGCCCGAGGCAGGATTCGAACCTGCGACCGTAGCGGTCGTGCGGTTCCAGACTGTAGCGCCTTAACCGCTCGGCCACTCCGGCCGGCTTTGTCATTGTGACTATAGGTTATAAACAGTTCTGGTGCTTGGTATTTCCTATTAAGTAGTAATGTTTTGAACTGTACTTACAGGTTGCGTGGACAATTTCCTACATATTACGCTCCTGTTGCATTTTTGGTGTTGTTCTTCTACTTATGAACGCCAATTTGCGGTTTTTTCCCCATTCCACAACACTATGCACTGAACGCTTGTTTTAAAGCAATGTTTTGGTTCCTGTTGCCGACAGTCAAATGTTTTTGCCAAAGATCGAATGTTATTGCCAAACTTATGAGTGTAACTATTGAAGTATCTGTGGTCTGTTCGTGTATGCATTTGTGTGTGCGTTTGTGTGCGTGTGTGTGTGTGTGTGTGTGTGTGTGTGTGTGTGTGTCCAGATGATGTGGGGAAGAGTTTTCTTTTTTTTATTTATTATTTTTTGTTTTATGTTATCATTTCCTTTACTAAGTGTAGTAGGGAGCCTGTGCTGATGTGTGTTTGTTCATTTATCACATGTTTGTTTTGTGCTATGGCTTTCTGGATGTGGAAGTTTTCTCGCATTTGTATAAGATGTTTGTCATGGTTGCTTATTCTCATTATTTTCATTTCTTGTTCCAAGTTTGTAGGATGATGGTTGTAGTGTTTTAAATGCTCTGCAAATGTGGAATGGTTTGTTTCATACTTCCAACATCTGATATGTTCTTTGTATCTTGTTTGAAAATTCCTGCATGTCATGCCTATGTATACTGCATCACAACTTTGACATTCAAGTTTATATATTCCTGATTTTTGGAATTTGTCTCTCGTGGTAGCTGGCTGGCTTAGGTGTGATTGAAGGGTTTGCCCAGGCTTATATGCTATTTTGAAGCCCTGTCTGTTTAGGATGTTTGCAACTCTGTGTGTTAGTTTATGTGTGTAGGTCAAGGTGTACCATCTGGTTCCTTTCTGTGTGGTGTTGTCATTGTGTGTGTTTGTTGAGTGTGTTTGTAAGTTTTCAGCTTGTGAGTTCTTTTGTATTGTGGAACTGTTGTGTTTGTTTTTTATTTGTGTTTTTATTTTTTGATTTAGCTTGTGTACCACATGTGTGTCATACCCGTTGTTCCTAGCTATTTGTATGATTGTACTCATTTCTTGTTCATAGTTTCTCTTGCTGAGTGGGATTCTGTTTAATCTATGTAACACGTGTCTTAGTGCTGCAAGTTTCTGGCTGTGGGGATGGTTGGATGTGGAATGTATTATTGTGTCCGTGGCTGTTGGTTTTCTAAAGATGTTAAATGTATGTTTACCATTTTCTTTTTTAATTGTAATGTCAAGAAAATTTATTTGATTTTCTTTTTCTTTTTCAAGTGTGAATTTTATGTTCTGATGAGATTTGTTTATTTCTGAATGGAGTTCATCTATTTTTTCACTTGGCTCATCTACCAGACAAATAATGTCATCCACATATATGTACCAATATATGATTTTGAAACTTTCATTTGTGGTTATCTTATTAAATATCTGATTTTCTAGGTGACTGATGAAAATGTTTGCTAGTGTTCCTGATATTGGGGATCCCATGGGCAGTCCATCAGTTTGTAGATAATATTCTTTCTCAAACTGAAAGTAGTTTTGTTCAGTTGTCAGTATGAGCATATCTGTTATTTCTTTTATTGCATCTGTGGTGAGGTTGCTGTGGGATGAGAGATTTTGTTCTATGATTTCTATTGTTTCTGTGATAGAGATGGAGGTATACATATTTTCTATATCGAATGAAATCAGTGATGCTGTGTGTGACACCTGTATGTTCTGTATGTTTTCTATTAGGTTTCCTGTGTTTATCACTGTTCTGTTGTTTTCTACTTTATAGTGTTTTGTAACTAACTTTTTGGAGGTGTTTGGCTATGTGGTATGTTGGGGATTTCATCAAGTTGATAACAGCTCTCATTGGCATTCCGTCTTTATGTACTTTCGGTTGACTGCAGAGTGTCGGTGCTTGTGGGTTTCTCTGTGTTAAGTAGTATTTCTGTTTGTCTGTGAGTGTGTGTTCAATGGTTTTCAGTGTTCGTTTCACATTTGCCTGGAATCGTGTAGTTGGATCTGACTTCAGTTTTTGTATGGCGTTGGTGTTTATGTATTCCTTGGTTTTTGTGATGTATTGCTCTTTATCCATGAGTACTGTTACATTTCCCTTGTCTGCTCTTGTTATTAATACGTTATTGTCTGTTAACTTTTGTTTTAACCTTTTCATAGTAGCTGCTTCTGTTTGGTTGTTCTTATTGAGTGTCTGCTGTGTTTGTTTTATTATGCCTATTATTTCTTCTTTTACTAGTTCTCTTGTCAGTCCTATGTTTATTTCACAATTATTTTGTTGTTCTTCACGTGTAAGGATGTGTTCGGTTTCTACTATGAGATTTTCTATGTATTGATTGTTCACTTTGCTATTGGTGCAGTGTTTCAAACCTTTTTCCAAGAGCATTTTTTCGTTTTCGTGTAGTTCTGTCTCTGTTAGGTTAACTAAGCGTGGATGGAATGTGTGTTGGTGTTCATGTGGTTTCACATTTAAAATGTAAATGTGTTTTTGCGTCTTTTTTACTGTTAGTTTCATTATCTCCTGTTATTTTTGGTTTGTAAATGTTTCATTGCTGTGTATGTGTTGTGTTCAGTTTTTTCTACTAGTGCCATGAAAACTGCGGCGTTACCTACGTTTTTTGCCAATTCTAGATGATTCTCATAGAGCATCATGTTTAGGTGCTGTTTTTTCGAATAGAGCATCTTAATTTCATGTAGTAACCAATATCGTTCTGCAAATGATTTCGACTTTTGTGCCACTGTAGAACTGTTTTTAACCTTTACATTCATGTAACTTGGAATTAAATCGTTCTTTTTGCATGTTTTGTTGAATTTTATATGCTGTATCGTCGTATGGAGTCTCAGATGTATTTTCTTGAACCTGTTGTACACGTTGACAGGGAATGCTTGACATAGCTGTATTGACATCTTCAAATTTTATAGTCCTGTCTTCCTCAGTTGCGTGTAATATTACGGTATATTAATAATTTTTACTTATGGACCGTCTGACAGCAACTGAATAAAACACAATTTTAGTGCCATACGCGTTTCGCCTTTATTTTCTGCAAGGCATCATCAGTGGCCTGGAATATGTACACACACACACACACACACACACACACACACACACACACACACACACACACACACAGCACAAAAAATATATACATCACACCAAAACACACACACACACACACACACAAACGCACACACAAATGCATACACGAACAGACCACAGATACTTCAATAGTTACACTCATAAGTTTGGCAATAACATTCGATCTTTGGCAAAAACATTTGACAGTCGGCAACAGGAACCAAAGCATTGCTTTAAAACAAGCGTTCAGTGCATAGTGTTGTGGAATGGGGAAAAAAAACGCAAATTGGCGTTCATAAGAAGAAGAAGAACACCAAAAATGCAACAGGAACGTAATATGTAGGAAATTGTCCACGCAACCTGTAAGTACAGTTCAAAACATTACTACTTAATAGGAAATACCAAGCACCTATAGGCACAATGACAAAAATGTAAATAAAATAGTTAACATATGTCCATATTCCAGGCCACTGATGATGCCTTGCAGAAAATAAAGGCGAAACGCGTATGGCACTAAAATTGTGTTTTATTCAGTTGCTGTCAGACGGCCCATAAGTAAAAATTATTAATATACCGTAATAAGTCATGAGTTATGTTAAAAAAGCACTGTTTTTATTTAAAATAGTCTTCCCCTGAATCAACACATAGCTGTAATCGTTTTAAAAGGGTTCAAAAAGCCACTGTGGTCCTCTTTTGAAGTTGCATTTAGCACTGCAGAACACTTTCCTTGGATGTCCTTAATTGCGTTATAACGGTGTCCTTTCAGTGACAGCTTCAATTTGGGGAACAACAAGAAGTCGTCTGCGGTCAAATCCCGGGAATGCCGTGGCTGATCCAGGACTGCGATGCGCCCACGATGTCCCACTCTGTGCCCTGGGGCGCCGTTGCGGTGGGCGACCAGCAACCTGCCTCTCCATATTTGGGTTAAATTCGACGAATTCTCGCCCACAAACACAAAACTTAACGCAAAACTTGGTGTTTCCTCAATACTCCCAGTCATGACAAGAATGCCTGCTGCAGCGATGCTAGCTAGCGCTTTCTACATCTACATCCATACTATGCAAGCCACCTGACGGTGTGTGGCGGAGGGTACCTTGAGTACCTCTATCGGTTCTCCCTTCTATTCCAGTGTCGTATTGTTCGTGGAAAGAAGGATTGTCGGTATGTCTCTGTGTGGGCTCTAATCTCTCTGATTTTATCCACATGGTCTCTGCGCGAGATATACGTAGGAGGGAGCAATGTACTGCTTGACTCCTCGGTGAAGGTATGTTCTCGAAACTTCAACAAAAGCCCGTACCGAGCTACTGAGCGTCTCTACTGCAGAGTCTTCCACTGGAGTTTATCATCTGCGTAACGCTTTCGCGATTACTAAATGATCCTGTAACGAAGCGCGCTGCTCTCCGTTGGATCTTCTCTATCTCTTCTATCAACCCTATCTGGCACGGATCCCACACTGCTGAGCAGTATTCAAGCAGTGGACGAACAAGCGTACTGTAACCTACTTCCTTTGTTCTCGGATTGCATTTCCTTAGGATTCTTTCAACGAATCTTAGTCTGGCATCTGCTTTACCGACGATCAACTTTATATGATCATTCCATTTTAAATCACTCCTAATGTGTACTCCCAGATAATTTATGGAATTAACTGCTTCCAGTTGCTGACCTGCTATATTGTAGCTAAATGATATGGGATCTTTCTTTCTGTGTATTCGCAGCACATTACACTTGTCTACATTGAGATTCAATTGCCATTCCCTGCACCATGCGTCAGTTCGCTGCAGATCCTCCTGCATTTCAGTGCCATTTTCCATTGTTACAACCTCTCGATATACCACAGCATCATCCGCAAAAAGCCTCAGTGAACTTCCGGTGTCATCCACAAGGTCATGGCTGTTGTTGAAACTTCAATGATTGTAACGTCAGCCGCCCAAGAGATGGCATTGCAGTTTCGAATTTCATACATGTAGTTTTAACGAAATTGGGACACACTGTTATAAAAAAGGAAACGGGAGATGCAAACAAACGCAGAATAACATACTACTAAGGGAGGGGGATAAGGTAATAACTGATCCACTACACTCAACAACTATGTAAATGAGCAATTTTCATGTATTGCAGAGAAGTTACTGCAAAAATTTGCCAAAACAAATATAACACCCGTAAATAATGTTGCACTAAATACAATGATGTTACTTCCAACCACAGAGAGTGTAGTCAATAAAACTGTTCAAAAATTAAAAAATAAAAAGTCAGTAGGCTTAGATGAAGTACCAATGTATGTAATAAAACCATGCATGGAGATTATACAAGGCCCCTATAATGAATGAATCCTTCACATCAGGGACATTTCCAGAGCAGTCAAAACAGGCAAGAGTTGTACCTTTGCTTAAGAAAGGTAATGCAGAAGACATAGAAAATTACTGCCCCATTTCCCTGTTGGCGCCATTCTCAGAAATAATGGAAGCAATTATGAAAGACAGATTAATCAATTACCTGAATAAATACAATCTTTTAAGCAAATCACAGTTTGGTTTTCGAAGTGGTAAGAATATGGAGTCAGCCATAGTGAAATTCACAAATGTTGTACTTGATGCTCTTGATAAAGATGAGTGTGCCACAGGCATATTTTTGGATCTTTCTAAGGCCTCAGAAGTGTTACTCATGGTGAAAACATTCTCTTCGCTGTTGACAGCAATATTATAGTCACTGAGAAAACAAGAGAACTCGTTGCAGAAAAAGCAAATGAAACCCTCAAGCAAGTTTACGATTGCTCAATAAGCAATAAAGTGACATTGAACATACAGAAAACTAATGCCATGAATTTCAGTTTGAATAGGGAAAATCACAATGTTAAATTAAAAATGGGGGGACTTCTATAGACTGTGTAACAAATGCAAAATTTCTAGGAATGACTACTGATTCTCAGTCGGAGTGGTGTGAACAGACAAAGGTACTTGCAAACAGAATGTCATCAGCATGTTATGCCCTTAGAATTCTACCATCAGTAAGTAACTTGAAGTATATTTTAGTTACATACTATTCATATGTACACTCAATTCTTAGCTATGGCATTCTGTTTTTCAGAACAAATGTTCAAAATATGAAGACAATTTTCAAACTTCCGTAAGAGCCGTAAGGATCATAACCAAAAATGGTAGTCCAGCTCATTGTAAAGACCTGTTCAAAATACTTGGGATTTTAACTGCTCCATGTGAATACATTTACCAGTCAGTTGTGCACATCAAAAATAACATTGGTAATTACTACAAAAACAGTTCTGTCGATGACCATGGATTAAGAGCTAGACTCAACTTAAATTTGACAAGAAAAAATAAACATAAAACTCAAAACAAGGAATAAAACTATACAATAAATTACCAAAATAGACTAAAACGATTGCAAAAATACACTTTTTAAAAAGGCAGCTAAAAAGTTCCTGTTATGCAAGGTTTACTTAGATAAAACAGAGCAGGGGTTTGGTAAAAAAAGTAAAAAAATAAATAAAAATAAAAAAATAAAAATAAAAATAAAAAAATAAATAATAATGATTACAAAACATCGAACATTCAACATAACAGCTTCACGCCACGTTTTTTTTCCTTCTTTTTTCCTTTTCTAGAGAAACGTACCAACAAGCTATGCATAGCACAGTACTAGCATCTCTTCCTCTTTCTGAGCTCAACATCTCACTCATTAAAGAGGGATGCTGAGTCAGTTTTTCAGAAAAGCAAATGGTGGGAAGCTGCGGTACAGAAAATGGCCCAGAGATCACCAGTGTGTGTGTTTGTGTGTGTGTGTGTGTGTGTGTGTGTGTGTGTGTGTGTGTGTGTGTGTATGATGATAGTGAGACATGAGTGAACAGTGTGGCATTACATTATTTAATAAGTTATTTGTAAAAGAAGTATTGCATACCAGGAGTAAATCTAATGATTGTCTCTAACTAGAAGTCTGTAAATGTATGTGTCTACGAATTAGCTTATTGTAAATTGATCTAAGTTTGTAAATACTTTGACATGTCCTATATCCCTGTTAAAAGAGATCTATGGATGAATAAAGCTACTACTACTACTACTACTACTACTACTATACTGTGTACGACAAAACGCTTACGTATCCACAAGGAAGAGGGGCGGATGTGCGCAGAGCAAAAACAGCCTCTCCCACAGGCGGCTGAACCCACCGCGTGGTATTTCCCAGCCAACAATGTTATATGAAATTTACATATTTTTACATTGAGTTTTAAGGTCCCTTTAGAAAACGACGCCATCAGAGATGAAGCGCGAGCTCATAGTGCAGAAGGATGTGGAAGGAGACCAGTCGGGACTTTTACAAAGGGAACCACACCGGCATTCGTCTTAACGATTTAGGAAAACCACGGCAAACAAAAATACTTATGACCAGACCTGGATCTGAACTGTAGTCCTCGCTACTGTCGTATCATTGCGCTAAGTCACAAAAATACACTATTGCGCGATTCATTTCACGTCATGAAACTGAATACTACCGTGCTCAACACATTTGGATGGTCATTGCTATCAAGATACCAAACATGTAATGAGGCAGATGCAACAGTGTTAGACTCCTGTTGTAAACTTCCCCCGAACTAAACATTCATAGAGGGATGTTTACCCGAATTCACTCCTTCAGACTTCTAAAGGCTGCTGGAATTAAAGTTTCGGCAGAAGACACAGACCGAGCGAGGTGGCTATGGCAGTGGACTCGCATCCGGGAGGACGACGGTTCAACCCCGCGTCCGGCCATCCTCATTTAGTTTTTCCGTGATTTCCTTAAATCGTTCCAGGCAGTTGCCGGGATGGTTCCTTTGAAGGGGCCCGGCCGACATGTTTCCCAATCCGAGCTTGTGCCCTGTGTCTAACGACCTCGACATCGACGGGACGTCAAACCCAATCTTCCTTCCTTCGGAAGACATAAAAACTTTAATGCTTGCTTTTAGCGACAACGAAGGACTTGGAAGAACAACTGACAAGACGGCCAATTTTTTGAAAATGTGTTATAAGGGGGAAAATCAACAAAATTGAAAGAATAATCGAGCGTAGTCAATACAATTACGCAAATCAGGTTGGCAAAATAGTCACAAGAAGTTTTAGAGTTTTGGCATTTTGGCAGCAAAATTCATGCATACTACATGAGCCAGTCGCAATAATGTGACCAGCTGTCATAAGGCATAGTAGCCACCTTCTGCAGCGAGGACTACTGCGTGACGTGCAGAGAGAGAGAGAGAGAGAGAGAGAGAGAGAGAGAGAGAGAGAGAGAGTCAGTGAGGTTCTGGAAGCTCCAGACGGGGATATGGAGAGGTGACGACTCCCGTGCAGTGGCCAGCTGCTAAATCGAGGGTCCATGGGGCCAACAGCCCAATCGAAGTAGTCCCGCAGATTCTCTGTTGGGTTTAAATCCAGGGAGTTTGGTGGCCGGGGCAGTACGGTAAACTCGTGCTGGTGGTCTTTGAACCACGCACGTGCACTGCCAACTGCGTGACACGTTGCATTGTCCTGCTGGTAGATGCCATCGTGTCGAGGAAAAACAAACCGAAATCTGGCTTCGCAGGACGGAGCGGATCAGGTTGTGGTTGTGGAAAGGGGCCAGAATCAGTTACAATGCAATTAGAATTATATTAATACCTGCACCATCTACTGACGGGCGTTGATGTCTATCAACGGGGACAGGTGAAAATGTTTGCCCCGACAGGGACTCGAACCCAGGATCTCCTGCTTACATTGCAGACGCTCTATCCTTTTTTTTTTTTTTTTTTTTTTTTTGGAATCTCATTTTGTTCGTTATAGTTCGTTGCAACTGCTCGTGGCGGACGTCTCACGACACCCGTTCAGGTTGTTCGTTGATTCGTTCAGTCAGTTTTTTTTTTACGGAGGGCAGCTAACCCTCTGACCGAACACGCTGAGCTACCGTGCCGGCTATCCATCTGAGCCACGGAGGGCACAGGGGACAGCGCGACTGCAGGGACTACCTCGCGCACGCCTCCCGCGAGACTCACATTCTCACCACGTATGTCCACACACTACATTCGTCGTGTCCCACCCCAACACACTCATTACTCGTGGAAGACATTCTTACCAAGTCCCGTAAGAGTTCGGGGAATATGTGTGCGTCCGCACAGAAGAAGAAGGTCATGGCCGGTATTGGCAGAACTATATACTTATAGGATATGGCGTCTGTTCTTTCGGACATGACCATACAAGTATAAAATCAGTTACTGCTAGTGGCACAAAACACACAAACTTTATTTTCCTTAAAGACCCTTAACCACACAAGCCCTTAAAAGGATTCAAAAACAATACGCCTGAAGGCTCGTGTTGTGTTGGCAGAAGAGAATGGAAGCCGAAATGCACGCGTTTTAGCTCACGCACGCTGGCATGAGGAGGGAAGAACTATATTGGCGTGAGGTCTGGAACATGACAAGGAATTAGAATTCAGAAAGCGGACGTAATTAGTTTGATACTTAACTTCAATCCATTAATGATGAACGTCGCACTTGACGGTACATGATTCACAATATTGTCTGTTCAGAATTCATTCTAATTACTGAATATGGCGCCTTGCTAGGTCGTAGCAAATGACGTAGCTGAAGGCTATGCTAAACTATCGTCTCTGCAAATGAGAGCGTATGTAGGCAGTGAACCATCGCTAGCAAAGTCGGCTGTACAACTGGGGCGAGTGCTAGGAAGTCTCTCTAGACCTGCCGTGTGGCGGCGCTCGGTCTGCAATTAGTGGCGACACGCGGGTCCGACGTATACTAACGGAGCGCCGCTGATTTAAAGGCTACCACCTAGCAAGTGTGGTGTCTGGCGGTGACACCACAAGCCGAACACAAGTTATTAAAATTGCTTTAAGGAATACACACGGCTAAAGGCCTTAGTTAAAAAAAATTACATAAAAAGCTCGGTTGAAGGCCACATACTGACCATTGAAAAACTGCAGACCTAAGACCTGGATAATAAAATGAAGATAGAGAGGAAAATTCTCAAATTTTCAAATGATTTTTCAAACTTTAATTTAAGACGGCTGAAGGCCTTTTCTTAAAATACTTCACGTAGAAGTTCGGCTGAAGGCCACATACTGAACATTAAAACAAAAGCCGTGTATTAATTAATACACGGGTGAAGGTCTCGCACAGTACTTGAAACCAAAAGAAAATCACAATCCAAAACAACAGAACAGTGTGCTCGGAAGTGTTCGAAGGGCCGGCCTGGGGAGGAAACTCTAACATAAGTTTAGGTGAGACAGGCAGCCAAGCGTAATACCAAAGTATTCGGGTGGCAAGCCGAGCCAGGGACGGCTGAAGGACCGACCAACGGCACAACAACTGGAAATATCAGCGAGGACGAGGATACCAGCTGCGCTAAGTCTTCAGATATTGGCGTCTAAATACAGCCAAGGAACAATAACCACTTAAAATTATGAACAACACCAAAGGCTGTCGAACTGCACGCGGTACCCGACAGCATCAACAAGGCGAGGAAAAACACACTGCGGAACATATAGCGTCCCCAGTGAAATAATACGAAAAGGCTTAAAAAACAATATTTATAAAGAAGCGACATTTTAAAAATTGAATAATATACATTTTCCTCATTTACCCGTAAAATAATAATATCTCTGTGTAAGTTTCGAGGGCAAAGAAATATAACAAAATGATCTAAAGAGACGACAAGATACGTTCTTTTGTCAATTTTTTTAGTCGTCTTGACTTGTTGTCTTGTCTTGTTTGCGTGTAGACGGACATCTTGCGAGTGCTGGCAAATGTAAGCATATTTGTACTAATTAAGCAAATAATACACTCCTGGAAATGGAAAAAAGAACACATTGACACCGGTGTGTCAGACCCACCATACTTGCTCCGGACACTGCGAGAGGGCTGTACAAGCAATGATCACACGCACGGCACAGCGGACACACCAGGAACCGCGGTGTTGGCCGTCGAATGGCGCTAGCTGCGCAGCATTTGTGCACCGCCGCCGGCAGTGTCAGCCAGTTTGCCGTGGCATACGGAGCTCCATCGCAGTCTTTAACACTGGTAGCATGCCGCGACAGCGTGGACGTGAACCGTATGTGCAGTTGACGGACTTTGAGCGAGGGCGTATAGTGGGCATGCGGGAGGCCGGGTGGACGTACCGCCGAATTGCTCAACACGTGGGGCGTGAGGTCTCCACAGTACATCGATGTTGTCGCCAGTGGTGGGCGGAAGGTGCACGTGCCCGTCGACATGGGACCGGACAGCAGCGACGCACGGATGCACGCCAAGACCGTAGGATCCTACGCAGTGCCGTAGGGGACCGCACCGCCACTTCCCAGCAAATTAGGGACACTGTTGCTCCTGGGGTATCGGCGAGGACCATTCGCAACCGTCTCCATGAAGCTGGGCTACGGTCCCGCACACCGTTAGGCCGTCTTCCGCTCACGCCCCAACATCGTGCAGCCCGCCTCCAGTGGTGTCGCGACAGGCGTGAATGGAGGAACGAATGGAGACGTGTCGTCTTCAGCGATGAGAGTCGCTTCTGCCTTGGTGCCAATGATGGTCGTATGCGTGTTTGGCGCCGTGCAGGTGAGCGCCACAATCAGGACTGCATACGACCGAGGCACACAGGGCCAACACCCGGCATCATGGTGTGGGGAGCGATCTCCTACACTGGCCGTACACCACTGGTGATCGTCGAGGGGACACTGAATAGTGCACGGTACATCCAAACCGTCATCGAACCCATCGTTCTACCATTCCTAGACCGGCAAGGGAACTTGCTGTTCCAACAGGACAATGCACGTCCGCATGTATCCCGTGCCACCCAACGTGCTCTAGAAGGTGTAAGTCAACTACCCTGGCCAGCAAGATCTCCGGATCTGTCCCCCATTGAGCATGTTTGGGACTGGATGAAGCGTCGTCTCACGCGGTCTGTACGTCCAGCACGAACGCTGGTCCAACTGAGGCGCCAGGTGGAAATGGCATGGCAAGCCGTTCCACAGGACTACATCCAGCATCTCTACGATCGTCTCCATGGGAGAATAACAGCCTGCATTGCTGCGAAAGGTGGATATACACTGTACTAGTGCCGACATTGTGCATGCTCTGTTGCCTGTGTCTATGTGCCTGTGGTTCTGTCAGTGTGATCATGTGATGTATCTGACCCCAGGAATGTGTCAATAAAGTTTCCCCTTCCTGGGACAATGAATTCACGGTGTTCTTATTTCAATTTCCAGGAGTGTATATTGATTTAATATTATTGTGCACTTTTAATTTGTAAGAGGTGATCCCGATTTCATGTCTGCCTACCTTTGAATTAACCTGCATTCGAGTAATTTACAGTTCAACAATCGCAGCGGCCGATGCAGCCAACGACGCCATTACGTGGCGATATTAACTTATAAAAAATTAGCGGAAGCGAAAAACTCGCCCGCTATTAACGTAATATTCATTTTTCTCCACAGCTGCCCGACGTTGCATAAAATACGTAGCTTTAAGATTCTTATTTTCAGTATAACAGCCGAGAGCCAGAGCCAGGACTCCGACTACAATGCAATGTTTAACGGAGGTAAGAAGAAATACTCTCGCAAGTGTGTGGGCCGCAGTTGTAATTAATAACTAAAGATTTTTTGCTTTAAAGTGAACTGACTAGCCCAGGAAATTAATACGAAAAGTTTATTCCATTGTTCAACTTATATGCTCATGTTTTAAGATTCAGCGAATCTAACATTCATTAACGTAACAAATAATTTAAGATTAATATTGTTAAAAAGGAGAAGTTCACAAAAGCATTTAATTGTATTCAAAATTGAATGAAATATTTTGATTAAGGCCCACCACGTAAGTCGACAACAATCCACGTGACCAACAAATAATATATTAAATAACGACGGCCGACGGACGCGAGAAACACTACGCTAAGGACCTCGCCGCGGAGACTTACTCGCTGCTCTCTCCCAACCAACCGACTGCCTACTCGAGTACGCAGACAGCATTAACATAAGTGCTCAGTCGAAATCACACAAGCTACACACGCTTCCACGAAATACTTGCACAAACAATTCTAACAATACTAAAACCAGTCACTGTGAAACAGCTAGGACGAATCACAAGCCGACACACATGGAGAAGCCAGAAGCGGTCGGCGACCAAATACACGTCGTCCGATGAGACGACGGACCGTACGACCAACCAAGGTGGTGTGTGTCAGCAACGGTCGGGCGAGTCACGGCTGCCCGGACATCACTGCTGCTCCGACCCGACTCCCTCGATGTCCGTTCGCAACTCGGACACACCACGACCCGGAGACACTGGCTCGGACCCAAACGTGCAGGGGGAACACTTTCCCACCGCCCACCTTACTGGCGCTGCGTCCCGACTGAGCTCCCGACACACGACTACCCGGAAATACTAACGGTCGCTCCAAAGATAACACGACCGTGCCCTTGTCGATGGGCAACGGCCTTGCCGCAGTGGATACACCGGTTCCCGTGAGATCACCGAAGTTAAGCGCTATCGGGCGTGGTCGGCACTTGGATGGCTGACCATCCGGGCCGCCATGCGCTGTTGCCATTTTTCGGGGTGCAGTCAGCCTCGTGATGACAATTGAGGAGCTACTCGACCGAATAGTAGCGGCTTCGGTCAAGAATACCATCATAACAACCGGGAGAGCGGTGTGCTGACCCCACGCCCCTCGTATCCACATCCTCCACTGAGGATGACACGGCGGTCGCATGGTCCCTGTAGGCCACTCGTGGTCTGACGACGGAGTGCTTTTAGTGCTCTTATCGATAAGTGCTGCTACTGCCACTCACGTGCAGCCAAGCCAGCAACTTAGTGACGCCAGTAAATAGAATAAGAAATGAGACAGCATTAACGCAAAGACAGGATGTTAGATAAACGGTACGAACACGTGCCGCACACGGCTCACAAACTTCATGTAGAAATCGGCATGTTACCCAAGGACAGATGCATCCTTGCGATGATCTGCTGCGCCCTTCACAAACGCGAGACCACCCAGGGAATACCACGAAAACATTCACTTGACCATAACGCTAACTGCGCAAGGCAAACTAAGGAGTCCCACTCGAGGACTGTGCACTCAAAGATCAGACATAAAGCAGCCAGACTAACGCGCCGCTGAACGACGCACTTCCATCGCCAGCGTCTAGTAGAGTACGCTAAACGAGGATAGCAATCCAAGCGACGGAGAGACAGGAGGACGAAATGGCATCCCGCCACACATAGAAGGTATTTCAAGCTCAGGCTCGACAAACTACAACAGGCGAGATTTTGCTCCCCTTGCGAATCAAGTTAAACGGCACACCAGGCCGCTGTCCACACTCTTAACCGTAAAACGACAGTCCGGTCTTCCCATCGGGCCCCCTCGGCGTCCAGACGCAAACAACCCCAGCCGAGCCGAACTGCCTCCACGCCAAAGCAGCCACCCCTTTTCTCCTCACACGCCTCCAGCTAATCCCCGGCCAGCGATCACACACGGAAACAACCGCCTAACGCCAAAGCGCCGTCTGAGTGAAAACTCAGCACTAAGATCGACACGGACTTGAAAATAAGCGAGCACCGCAACAATTGCTAATGCCCGTCTGCCCCACGATGCATAAATCGTGATTCGTATAAAAATGCCCCGTGCCGCCACTCAGTGCTATCGAGTGCAAATTCCAGCCTTCGTCGGTTATGGACAGGCGTCAGCGCGGCTGCCTCGCCCAGGCGCCATTACGCAGCAACCGACCTTCGCTGCACAGTCGCTGAGACACTTTTGCTGGCCTCAAGGTTCACGGGACCAGTCAGCTCCCCGACGACTGCTCGTCTATTCCCACGTAAACATGTGCACAGCTTCCGTTCACCCCTGCCACCAGTGCTTCGTGCTGCACCACACATACCTCGGCGCCAGTTTTGGACAGCGTCATTTCACCGTGCACTGTACAGACTGAAGTGACAAATGTCACGGGACAGCGATATTCTCAAATACAAATGGCGCGAGTAACGCATACGCAAGGTACACTACTGGCCATTAAAATTGCTACACCACGAAGATGACGTGCAACAGACGCCAAATTTAACCGACAGGAAGAAGATGCTGTGATATGCAAATGATCAGCTTTTCAGACCATTCACTCAAGGTTGGCACCGGTGCCGACACCTACAACGTGCTGACATGAGGAAAGTTTCCAATCGATTTCTCATACACAAACAGCACTTGACCGGCGTTCCCTGGTGAAACGTTGTTGTGATGCCTCGTGTAAGGAGGAGAAATGCGTACCATCATGTTTCCGACTTTGATAAATGTCGGATTGTAGCCTATCGCGATTGCGGTTTATCGTATCGTGACACTGCTGCTCGCGTTGGTCGAGATCCAATGACTGTTGGCCGAATATGGAATCGGTGGGTTCAGGAGGGTAATACGGAACGCCGTGCTTTATCTCAACGGCCTCGTATCACTAGCAGTCGAGATGACAGGCATCTTATCCGCATGGCTGTAACGGATCGTGAGCCACGTCTCGATACCTGAGTCAACAGGTGGGGACGTTTGCAAGACAACAACCATCTGCACGAACAGTTCGACGACGTTTGCAGTAGCATGGACTGTCAGCTCGGAGACCACGGCTGCGGTTACCCTCGACGCTGCATCACAGACAGGAGTGCCTGCGATGGTGTACTCGACGACGAACCTGGGTGAACGAATGGCAAAACTTCATTTTTTCGGATGAATCCAGGTTCTGTTTAGAGCATCATGATGGTCGCATCCGCGTTTGGCGACGCGGTGAACGCACATTGGAAGCGTGTATTCGTCATCGCCATACTGGCGTATCACCCGGCGTGATAGTATGGGGTGCCATTGGTTAAACATCTCGGTCACCTCTTGTTCGCACTGACGGCACTTTGAACAGCGGGCGTTACATTTCAGATGTGTTACGATCCGTGGCTCTACCGTTCATTCGATCGCAGCGAAACCCTACATTTCAGCAGGACAATGCACGATCGCATGTTGCAGGTCCTGTACGGGCCTTTCTGGATACAGAAAATGTTTGACTGCTGCCCTGGCCAGCACATTCTCCAGATCTCTCACCAACTGAAAACGTCTGGTCAGTGGTGGCCGAGCAACTCGCTCGTCACAATACGCCAGCCACTACTCTTGATGAACTGTGGTATCGTGTTGAAGCTGCATGGGCAGCTGTATCTGTACACGCCATCCAAGCTCTGTTTGACTCAATGCCCAGGCGTATCAAGGCTGTTATTACGGCCAGAGGTGGTTGTTCTGGGTTCTGATTTTTGAGGACTTATGCACCCAAATTGCGTGAAAATGTAATCACGTGTCAGTTCTAGTATAATATATTTGTCGAATGAATACCCGTTTATCATCTGCATTTCTTCTTGGTGTAGCAATTTCAATGGTCAGTAGTGCATAAAACTGCAGTGCACTGGCCGTGCTGTCATTTCTACTCACGTGATTCACGTGAAAAGGTTTCCGACGTTATTACGACCGCACGACGGGAACTAATAGTCATTGAACGCGGAAAGGTAGCTGGAGTTACACGCGCCGGGCATTCCACTACGCAAATCGTTAGGGAATGCAGAATCCGTAAATGCACAGTGTCGAGAGCGTGCCGAGAGTACCAAATTCCAGGCACTACCTCTCACTACAGACAACTCAGTGGCCGATGGCCTTCACTAACGACCTAGAACAGCAACGTTTGTCAGTGCTTACAGACAAGCAAAGCTGCATGAAATAACAGTCAAATTCGCGACGTCTGGAACTGGTCATGACTGCCTGCGTCCGATATATCTGCGACGTTCAATTTTTTGATCACATTTCACGAGCATATGCAAAATTCTGCTGGCTGCGTGCAGACAAACGCGCGTAGTGTCCGCGTGGTGTGAGGCGCCATGTCACGGACTGACCGGCCCCTCCCGCCGAAGGTTCGAGTCCTCCCTCGGGCATGGGTGTCTGTGTGTTGTTCTTAGGGTAAGTTACTTTAAGTTAGTTTACACAGTGTGTAAGTTTAGGGACCGATGACCTAAGCACTTTGGTCCCTTAGTAATTCACACACATTTGAACATTTTTACTCCTGGCCTCGCAACCGTATGGGTTAGACGACTGGAAAACTGTGGCCTGATCAAATGAGTCCAGATTTCAGTTGGTAAGAGCTGATGGTAGGAAGACACAGACCCAATGTCAAAAAGGCTTTGTGAAAGCCAGTGGCGGTTGCATGATGGTGTGGGCTGTGTTTAAACGGAATGGAAAGGGTGCTCCGGTCCAGCTGAACCGAAAATTGACTGGAAACGATTATGTTCGGCTACTTGGAGACATTTGCAGCCATTCGTGGAATTCATGTTCCCAAAAAACGTGGAATTTTAACCGATGAAAATCCATCCTGTGATCGGGTTCCAGTTGATCTAGATTGGAAATGGAAACGAAGTCCCAAGCTTCTTGACAGATAGTACTAGGCAACGTCCTAATGGAGGTGGCTTGCCGTTGCCTTCCTCCGACCTTAATTGGGATGAATAATGATGATGGAGACGACGCAACAACACGCAGTCATCTCTGGGCAGGTGAAATCCCTGACGCCGCCGGGAATCGAACCCGGGACCTCGGGCTCGGGAAGCGAGAACGCTACCGCGAGACCACGAGCTGCGGACCTAGGTTGGTTTGGAGAATATTCTGGACGATTCGACCGAATGATTTGGTCTCCCAGACCTCCTGACGTGAATCCCATTGAAGACACATGGGACATAATTGAAAGTTCAGTTCATTCACGAAATCCTACTTCGGCAACACTTTCACAGGTATCGGCTGATATTGAGGCAGCATGGCGCAATATATCTTCAGGGGACTGCTGCACTATGCCGGGCAAAAAGAGGTCCGTCGCGATATTAGAAGATATCCCACGACTCAGTGTACATTAGCCACGGCGGCACGCCAACAGTTCACAGACTCCACTGTTTCGGAAATGCTTGCATCTTTGCCCCAAAAGCAAATGGTCATGTGCTTTTGTATGTCAAATAAATCGCTCCGTTTCAGCATTACGACAACGAATTCATTGTTGTCCGTCGCCTCCGACATGCTTTGTATTCCCTCCACTGCCAGTGTTTCCATTCACCGTCTGTACAGGGTTACTGCATGATGACGTCTAACAACACGGTCTGTGGTCAGATTAATGTGAGTGGACCGCGTATGATGGTGCATCGATGTACACTGATGCGCCGGAACATTATGACAACTGCCGACCGCGAGGTTGGATGCCTCCTGCTGCTGCCGCGGGCGCGCGACGTAATAAGGAAAGACTGCAAGCGAAAGAGAGGCGAATGGGCTGCCGTTATAGCGAAGGTACGGACCGCAAATGCGGAAATCAACTGATGTCAGCGGTTTTGACAAAGGGCACTCTGTTGTGAAGCTGCGGCTGGAAACAAGAATCTCTGGGTCACCTGTTGGCGTACTGCTGTCGTGAGCAGCTGTGGGAAGGGGTTGAAGTAACGAGTAGGCCGTGTAGAACTGGACGACCACGTGTCATCACAAAACTTAGTGCATGTCAAGCAAGTGCCGCGATGGAGGGGAGTAATGCAGGGGAAGTATGTTTTGTAACAAATGTGTACCATCAGTGTGAATAGTTAGCTTTATTATCTGAGAAGGAGTTGTCGATAGCACTTGCGATGCTCCACGAATTCCATCATTCATTCTGCCACCCCCCCCCCCCCTCCCCTCTCCAAACACACACACACACACACACGAATATCATTCATCTTTCATCATTTTAAAAATAAAAGTGTTCCGAGAAGTCTTTCATTCTACAGTTTAGTTAGATGCTAAATTTGGTGATAATGTGTGGAAGGGGAGGGGGGGGGGGGGACAGACACCTGGGGTCGGGTACCACCTAATGTGTGATTGCACTCAGGGGTAAGAAAAGTTGGGAACCACTGTGTTTATGATTAAAGTTTCGCTACTTTGGAAGCCCTCCGTGAAAAACGAGTGAACGTAGGACAATGTAACTTTGTGGAAATATTTATAAGGACATGTGGAAAGGAATAGCGAATAAACCGTTTAAAAAGACATTTTCATTTTTCCCGTTGGAGGGTAGCACTTATTAACTGCGTGCGATGTTCACGTTTCGGGTTACCACCACTGCACAGTGCGAGGACCATCTGAGTTGGTGAGAACGTCAAGTTTGGATGGATACCATTTCACAACGGTTGGTAACATTATCCGAAAGGTGGACCATGGAATGTTCAGCTGTTCACCTGTCGTGTGGCAGTTCGTACACTACTTGAACATCGTACATTGCGCCCACCATTCTCAGTCGTGAGAGCGGTAACTTCATCAACAATTTGTTGCGCAACTAGGAGTAACTGCTAAATCGCCAGTTAATTCGAAATTCCGAAACATGTTCAACCCCAGTGCGGAAAAGAGAACCTCTCCGTATTGTCTTAGTGCTCCGACATTCCCGAAGACCAGCAGCAGTGTTGCTGTCGTTTTGTTAACACCACTTTGAGAGTGAAGCGCTGCTCAGCTGGTCCAGAGCCACGCCGACTGTCCGCAGCTGTAATGCGCGTTGATGCTTCAGTTTCGACGCTATGTCGCCGCAACAGTACCGGCGCCTAGCGGGAAGTCGTCACACTAACAGTATCAACAACGGAAATCCTGCAGCTCACAGTCTAAACATCATTTCCTCGATGTTTGGTACCCACACAGGAAATACTTTTCCGTCTAAACTGGCTCAGTGTCTCAGTTACCTAAAGTTTAGTTAGAACCACCCTGTATTTGAGTTGGCTGTAAGCGATGTTCCTCTGCTGAGTAGCTGGTGATAGCAGTGGTCAGTCGATGCAGATTTCATCTGACATGAGGACGCCACAACGTCTGGGACGCGGATTTACTGTAAACTTCGTACACTCGTAGTACCCCACGAGGACAACAAAATGTGTAAGCAGTAGCGCGTACTTGTCAAGCGTTACTGAGAAAATCGCAAGATAATTTCGGTCGTGGAATATATATCTGTGCGTGGCCATTTTAACCATGAAGCGGCTGCACCCGAGTGGTGCCGGCACGGTAGGTCAGCGTGTTCGGTCAGAGCGTTAGCTTTCCTCTCTCTTTCTGATGTCACACGTGGTCGGTCCTGCCCTGGTCTCCAGGATACAGTTTCGGTCTCTATAAACTGTCGCCACATCGGAGGAGCAACAGAACGATTCACATTAAGCCATCGGGCCACACGAGTTTGCGACCGTCCTCCTTCCGTTCTTCCCATGGCTCTCCACAGCAGAGACTCTGGTAAACGTCTTCTCTGTACCACACAGCACCGTCTGTGACTGTGTACACACACATCGTAGATGCGGCCTACCCGGCAAACAACACTCTGTTTGCATCGCGGAGTGGCCGCCCGGTTCGAGGCACCGTGTCACGGACTGCGCAGCCACTCCCGCCGGTGGTTCGAGTCCTCCCTCGGGCATGTGTGTGTGTGTGTGTGTGTGTGTGTGTGTGTGTTGTCCTTAGCGTAAGTTAGTTTAAGTACTGTGTAAGTCTAGGGACCGAAGACCTCAGCAGTTTGGTCCCTTAGGAATTCACACACATTTCAACATTTCAGTACTACGTTTGATAGGTGTCCTGACGTCCTCGTTGGCGTGGTTTTCCGCTGACCGAAACGCCATCTTCTCTGCACAACACGATCGTACGGACGTCTGTTGACACTATGCACGATTATATCGTGAAATAACACAGAACGGGATAATACTGATTTGTTGCTTTAATTCTAGACACCAGTGTATTTCTCCCTGTTATAGACATTGATACTGGCAATACATCAGTGCCAGAAATTCCAATATCTCCGAGAGCGTTTTAATTTCAAGTATGATGTCGGATAACAAATGAGATTTTTCTCTCTGTGATAAAATTATACATTAAAAAATTTCTGATTTTTCTCTTCACTTGTACTGTGAAATTTTGCTCTTACCTAATTTCATGATTCTATGTCAACTTGAAGCAAACCTTATATTTTGATGAGTGAGTTTGGGAGAATGAAAATGGGTGACATATGTGGTTGTATCTTTTGATTACATTGAGTTGCAAGCTTATATTTTCTATACCACCTGGTGACACAGATCTTAGTATGTGGCATAAATTTGAACTTGATTCGTGTACCTGTTACTGACAGACAGACAGACAAACAAACAACAAACTGGCCCTATAAGGTTCCGAGTTTATTGATTGAGGTTCACAATACTAGAAAGTAATGTCCCATTTTAGAAGCAATAAATTGTGCCTGTAACTCTCAGCAGAATAAGTAAATAAACCATGTTATTACTCCGTAGAAAAAGTATCGTTTCTTACGTTCGTCTATTTAAGCAAATATTCGTTTCATTAACTGTGCTGAAAGTTTCAGGCTGCAACCGTAGCTAGCTGTAGCGTCTTCGGCTTGTAATCAAAACCCCTTGGGCTCGAACTTAGCCACTGCTTAAATTTTAAATAAAAATCATCATCAATGCCGACCGAAGACTTCCGGCATAGAAGTCGCCCTCGTTCTGCCAACGGCCTTGTCAAAGAGAGCGGAGAAGTGGGCTGGCGTTTACGGCAGTCTCTTGCCCTCGGGGTGTGAAACTGCCCCTAAAGGCGGAAGAACCAGCAGTGATCAACGGTGTGAGGCTGCAAAAGGCAGTGGAATCCACTGCATTACTGACACATAGTATATATCTACAGGACAGCTGAAATAATTATAATAATGGACTCTCCATTGTCAAAAAATTCCGGATTAGTCCCCCATTCGTGCCCGGGAGGGGACTGCTAATTTGGTGGTGACCATAAGGTAAAATCTGAATAACAACGAAAGGATAACTCTCTACGAGTCCGAGCGTGCAATGTGGTAGGCATGCCACAGAATCAGAGAATGGCAATCTACATATAGCTGTAGTCAGTAAAGAAGATAAGGATTTCTGGTGACACGAATATAGTGAAATAACAAAAAACAGCAGAAAGTGGTGAAACGGGAGTAGGATACATTATGAATAGGAAGGTAGGGCGGAGGTCATCTACTGTCAACTCTTCAGTGATGGAGTCATTCTCATTAGAATCGACAGTAAACCAACACCAACAACATAGTTCAGGTATACATACGAACGTCGCAAGCAGGAGAAGAAGACGTAGAAAAATTAAATGAGGATACTGAAAATATACTTCACTGGGTAAAGGGAAACGAAAATCTAATAGTCATGGAAGGGGTGAATGCGATAGTAGGAGAAGTAATATAAAATTGCGGGGGAATAAAAGTCCAGTAGTAAGAATGACAAAACAGAAATTTCAGCTAGTAACAGCGAAAAAAACGTTCAAAAATCACGGGGGAGGAGGTGTACCTGGAAAAGGCCCGCAGAAACGGAAGACTCCAGCAACATTATGTCACGCTCAGATAGAGATTCTGAAATCAAATACTGGATTGTAGGACATATGCAGGTGGAGATATAGACTCAGATCGCATTTAGTAATGATGAAGAATATACTGAAATAAAATACTCGCCCAGAAGAATCAATGTGGAAAGAAGTGAGAAACTGCAGCACTGCGGAGTGATCAGATGAGCTTGAAATTTTCTAACTTTGCAGATGGTGTGATAACGAATGCCATAATTAGCAGTTCAGTTGACGAGGAATGGACATCTCTAAAAAGAGGAGTTAGAAGATGAAGAGACCAACATCGATACAAGGAAGGTAAGGGCGAAGGTACATTGTGTAACAGTACGAATACTTCAACTAATCGACGAAAGAAAGAAATACAAAAAAGGTTGGTGAAAGACAAGAATACAATAATATAAGTCACTTAATAATGAAATAAATACAAAGAGCAAGTGGAGGGAAGACAAACAAGACGGCTGTCGGGAAAATGTGAAGAAATTGAAAAAGAAAGGATCGTCGGGACTACAAATTCAGCATACAGAAAAGTCAAAACAGCAGAAATTAAAAGCAAGGGCGGCAACATTAAGGGTGCAATAGGAATTCCACTTTTAAAAGCAGAAGAGAGAGACGGTAGGTGGAAAGGGAACATAAAAATTTGTACGATGAATTGTCTGGTGACGTAGTAAAAGAAGAAAAAGAAGTCGATATTGAAGACAATTGAGACTTAATGTTACATTCAGAGTTTAACAGGGGTTTGAAAGATTTTCGATCAAATAAAGCAGATGGGATGTATAACTTACATGCATAATATATAAAATAATTACCAAAAGACTATTCAAGTTGTTTCGCAGAATCTATGAAACTAAAGACATACCATTAAATTTTCGTACAAATATCACCCACACAATCCCTAAAATTGCAAAAGTGTGCAAGTGTGAGAACTACGGAATGGTCAGCTTAATAGCTCATGCATCCATGTTGCTGACAAGAATAATATACAGATGATGGGAAAAGAAAACTAAGGACCTGTTAGAAGACGATCAGTTTGGCTTTGGGAAAGGTAAAGGCACCATAGAGCCAGTTCTGGCGTTGCGCTTGATAATGGAAGTATGACTTAAGAAAAATGAAGACGCTTCATAGAATTTGTAGACCTAGAAAAAGGATTTCACAACGTAAAATGGTGCAAGATAATCGAAATTGTGAGAAGCACAAAAACTAGGGGCAAGCTGTAGGGTAAGACGGGTAATATAGAATATGTACAAGAGCTACGAGGGAACATTAAAATGATAGACGAAGTACAATGTGGTAGGATTAAAAAGCGAATAAGCCAAGGATGCATTCCTTCACCATACTGTTCAGTCTGTAGGCTGAAAAAGTAATGATGGAAATTAAAGAAATGTTCAAGAGTTGGACTAAATTTCAGAGTGAAAAGCTTTCAATTATAACATTCGCTGATGACTTTGCTGTCCTCACTGAAAGTGTGGAAGAATTGCAGGATCAGCTGAACGGAATGAACAGTCTAATGAGTAAAAAATATGGATCGCGGATAAATCGAAGAAAGTCGAAAGTAATTAGGAGCAGCAGAAATCGGAGCAGAGAGAAATTTGGAAATTTGTAGAAAGTTCCTATAGAACCAAACTGCTGAGACCATCTGTCCCTAGGCTTACATACTACTTAACCTAACATAAACTAACCTACGCTAAGGAGAACACACACATCCATCCCCGAGAGAAGACTCGAACCTCGAACGAGGGCAGCCACGCGAACTGCGGCAAGGCGCCTGAGACCGCGCGGCGAGAGAAATTTAACATAAAAGTGGGTAACCACTAAATAGAGAAAGTGAGGGAATTCTGCCACAATAACCCACGGAGAACATAATAGGAGATTAGTACGGCCGAAGAGGGCATTCGCGGGCCAATTATTTTTATTAGTATCAGACATCGGCGATCTGAGGAATACAGGGTGTACATGAAGTCTGGGAACTCTTTTAGTAATTTATTGCACAAGAACTAAACATTGTACAGATGTCATACGCATTGCATTTAGAAGAGAAACTCTGAAACGTTTTTTTTTTTTTTTTTTTTTTTTTTTTTTTTTTTACCAACATTCGATATGCGAACCGTGAGTGACCCAATTCTCGGCATACCCGTCCCAGAGCATGGCATCGTCGACTGTGGCAGTCGCTTCCCGTATTCTCTACCGGAGCTCTGCTACACCACGTGGTAGAGGCGGTACATGCACCAGATCTTTAATGTGACCCCACAGAATAAAAAAACACACGGAGTGAGATCTGGTGGTCGGGGAGGCCATTTCGACCTGCAACACACTGAAAGCTCGCTCCGCAACTGAACTCGCCATGTTTATGACTAGCGCTGACTATCGGCAAATACTAAACTATGCTGTGGCGGTATACACGAAAAAAAAGTTTCAGGGTTTCTCTTCAAAATGACATATTTAAGATATCTGTCAATTTTAGTTTTCGTACAATATATTTCTGAGAATATATGTCTTGAATATAGCATTGTGCAGTAGGGAAAATAGTACACGGGGAAAATTAGAAAACAGAATCCAAGCGTTTAAGATGTTCTGCTACAGAAGACTGTTGAAAATTATGTGGACTTATGAGATAAGGAATGAGGAGATTCTCTGCAGAATCGAAGAAGAGTGGAGCATACAGGAAACACTGACAAGGAGAAGGCACAGGATGACGGGATACGTATTAAGACATCAGGGAATAACTTGCATGGTACTAGAGGGACCTGTAGAAGGAGAAAACTGCAGGGGAAGACAGACGTTGGAGTACATCCAGCGAGTAACTGGGTACATAGGTAGCAAGTGCTACTCTGAGATGAAGACCGTATCGCACGAAAGGAATGCCGCAACTGTAATGTAAGATTTCTGAACAATGAAAACCGTCAATTTATTGTCAAGAGTCCGGATTCTCACTCCACAAAGAAATAACTGTCTCTTACAACTACCAGCACAATGTCTGCAAATTCATTTCCTGAGTTGCCCCGTTACGGTAAATACGCCTTCTGTTGCCCGTTTTTCTGTATCTACCGGCGGCCATCAAGACTAAAGAGAGAGACAGTCGTCGGCGATTTGCTACACAGAGCGGACGTACAGCGGTCACAGTCACGACTGACCTGAAGCGTGAAAGAGCAAGAAGCAGAGACAGCTGGGGCGGTGACAACTATTCACCTCTCTTCGTTTTTTTTCCCCTTTTCTCAGGCCACCATACAACATCTTGTAGCGCGTCCTTATGCTCTCCAACTATGTGATCTTATACGTTGTATTTTCTTCCTCCTGTTAAGTACGTTCAGTTCTTTTGTTATAACATCGTTTTTAACGTTCAAAAACTGCCTCCGCAGCCGCATGGTTAGCGCAGCTGCCGCGGTTGTGGAAAGACCCACCTCTACTCCGGGTACGTCCTCAGTTTTTTCTGAGACAGGGAGGTCTGGAGCGGCGACCACTGAACCTCGAGAGGGCAGATGAGGAGCTGCTAGAGCAGGAAACTTGCAGCACAGTCGCGAGTCATCTGCTGGAGGGGTCGGCTGGCCACACGTCTCTCGACCACAGATCGCTGCCTTCACTGCCTTGTACGCAGCAGTACACGCCTTACGCCTCGTCCCTGAGTGGTGTTCATTCTCGTGTTTTAAACAGTATGAATAAACAAATTAAACACCTCTTCGTGAGACCATTTAAAAGTGTCCTTATTTTGAATCATCAGTCTCCTGAATGGTCCGGGACTCGACCCGAGCACGTCTCAAATGCCGGTCCAAACCTCCGTACGTCACGCAGTCACAACGCAAACGCTCACACACTCGTGAAAGACAAATGTCGTTGGTGTCGTAATTTTTGCTCCGCCAGACGTAACTATGTCACTAATGGGGACAGAGCTTGTGTTGAGGCAGTAACTGCGTTTCTTACAATACAAGCCCAGATGTACTAGCAATGTCCATGTTTTAGTTCGCGATTAATGTACGGGGGCCACATACCTACCACAAAATTGACGAACACGAGTTAGTGGAAGTGAGTGCGTCTCAGCTGTATTTACATCACACAAGAAATACACACAGAAAGAAATGGATAAATCGGGCTCTGTGGATGCGTTCATTTTTAGCCCTGAACTACTAAACCCTCGTAAAATTTACGATTGCAGTAAGCTATAAAACAGGACAGTTTGTACTTAATTTGGTATGTACACTACTGGCCATTAAAATTGCTACACCAAAAGGAAATGCAGATGAAAAACGGGTATTCATTGGACAAATATATTATACTAGAACTGACACGTGATTACATTTTCATGCAATTTGGGTGCATAAGTCCTCAAAAATCAGAACCCAGATCAACCACCTCTGGCCGTAATAACAGCCTTGATACGCCTGGGCATTGAGTCAAACAGAGCTTGCATGGGGTGTCCAGGTACAGCTGCCCATGCAGCTTCAACACGATACCACAGTTCATCAAGAGTAGTGACTGGCGTATTGTGACGAGCCAGTTGCTCGGCCGCCATTGACCAGACGTTTTCAATTGCTGAGAGATCTGGAGAACGTGCTGGCCAGGACAGCAGTCGAACATTTTCTGTATCCAGAAAGGCCCGTACAGGACCTGCAACATGCGGTCGTGTATTATCCTGCTGAAATATAGGGTTTCGCAGGGATCGAATGAAGGGTAGAGCCACGGGTCGTAACACATCTGAAATTTAACATCCACTGTTCAAAATGCCGTCAATGCGAACAAGAGGTGACCGAGACGTGTAACCAATGGCACCCCATACCATCACGCCGGGTGATACGCCACTATGGCGATAACGAATACACGCTTCCAATGTGCGTTCACCGCTGTGTCGCCAAACACGGATGCGACCATCATGATGCTGTAAACATAACCTGGATTCATTCGAAAAAATGACGTTTTGCCATTCGTGCACCCAGGTTCGTCGTTGAGTACACCATCGCAGGCGCTCCTGTCTGTGATGCAGCGTCGAGGGTAACCGCAGCCGTGGTCTCCGAGCTGACAGTCCATGCTGCTGCAAACGTCGTCGAACTGTTCGTGCAGATGGTTGTTGTCTTGCAAACTTCCCCATCTGTTGACTCAGGGATCGAGACGTGGCTGCACGATCCGTTACAGCCGTGCGGATAAGATGCCTGTCATCTCGACTGCTAGTGATACGAGGCCGTTGGGATCCAGTACGGCGTTCCGTATTACCCTCCTGAAGCCACCGATTCCATATTCTACTAACAGTCATTGGATCTCGACCAACGCGAGCAGCAATGTCGCTATACGATAAACCGCAATCGCGATAGGCTACAATCCGACCTTTATCAAAGTCGGAAACGTGATGGTACGCATTTCTCCTCCTTACACGAGGCATCGCAACAACGTTTAACCAGGCGACGCCGGTCAACTCCTGTTTGTGTATGTAAAATCGGTTGGAAACTTTCTTCATGTGAGCACGTTGTACGTGTTGACACCGGCGCCAATCTTGTGTCAATATTCTGAAAAGCTAATCATTTGCATATCACAGTAACTTCTTCCTGTCGGTTAAATTTCGCGTCTGTAGCACGTCATCTTCGTGGTGTAGCAGTTTTAATGGCCAATAGTGTAACATCCATTAGAGATCTAATAATTGTAATTGACTAATGTATAACCTATAAATTATGCCTTTCTTTGTATGAAATGTGATGTAGTAAAATTAGCGATGATTTAGTAGCAATGCAACGTTTCCCTCCCTTTAGTGTTCAGAAAATGTAACACGTGAACTGATGCTGGGCACATACCTTTATCTACAATTTTACCACAAAGTCTAAACCGGATTTAGAATATCTTGAACAAGTAACTGATCCGAGAATTGATAATTATGATGGAGTGTAAACCAGTTACAAACAGACTGGATTCGCTTTTTAGCGAGGTAGCGCTGCGGTCAGCACACTGGAGTAGCATTCGGGAGGACGATGGTTCAAACCCGTGTCCAATCATCCACATTTAGGTTTTCCGTGATTTCACTACATCGCCCCAGGTAAATGCCGGGATGGTTACTCTCAGGGGACACGACTGATTTCCTTCCCCATTCTTAAAACATTCCGAGCTTGTGCTGGGTCTCTAATGACCTAGATGTCAACTGGACGTTAAACCATTACCTTCCTTCCTTTTTTTTCTAGCTATTGGTGATAACGTACACAAGTTTAGCGTACCTCTTAAAGGTGCACTATTCGTCAACATTCCTGTTGGTACTTGGCATATGTAACGTTTTGGTAGAAAAACTGAAGGATTTCACTGAAGTGAGTTTGAAATAAGAATTTGTTCACCAGCAAACATCACTGTTTACACTCTACCACTTCCTGCTTCGGGTACTTCTCGAAACAGTATGACACTCGAGGCATCAAATGTAGACAAAACTGATGAAGGGCCACCTGCACTTCCTGTCTTCCTATGCAATTTTTTTTCGTCGCATTTGGCTTAGGTTGGAAGTCTTTGACCAAACGTGATTCCCACTTCATTGGCAACATCTCACCACCTGTCGTATTTCATCTAAATCTACATCCACATGGTTACTCTGCAATTCACACTTAAGTGCCCGGCAGAGGGTTCATCGAACCATTTTCTTATTACTTCTCTACCATTCCACTCTCGAATGGCGCGCGAGAAAAAAAAACACGTAAATCTTTCCGCTCGAGCTCTGATTTCTCTTATTTTATTATGATGATCATTTCTCCCTACGTAGGGGATGTCAACAAAATATTTTCGCAATTGGAAGAGCAAGTTGGTGACTGAAATTTCGTAAATAGATCCCGCCGCAAAGAAAACGGCCTTTGCTTCAGTGACTGCCACCCCAACTCGTGTATCATTTTCAGTGTCACTCTCACCCTTATTACGCGATAACACGAAACGAACTGCCCTTCTTTGCACTTTCTCGATGTCCTCCGTCAGTCCTGGTAAGGAACCCACACCGCGCAGCAATATTCCAGCAGAGGACGGACAAGTGTAATATAGGCTGTCTCTTCAGTGGGTTTGCCGCATCTTCTAAGTGTTCTGCCAACAAAGTGCAGTCTTTGTTTCGCCTTCCCCCCAACATTATCTATGTGGTCTTTCCAATTTAAGTTGCTCGTAATTGTAATTCCTAGGTATTTAGTCGAATTGACAGCCCTTAGATTTGTGCGGTTTATCGTATACCCGAAATTTATCGGATTCCTTTTAGTACCCACGTGGATGACCTCGCACTTTTCTTTCTTTAGTGCCAATTGCCACTTTCCGCACCATACAGAAATTCTCTCTAGATCATTTTGTAATTGGAATTGATCGTCTGATGATTTTACAAGACGGTAAATTACAGCGTCATCTGCAAACAATATAAGGCGGCTGCTCAGATTATCAGCTAGATCATTTATGTAAATCAGGAACAGCAGAGGGCCTATGACATTACCTCGCGGAACACCAGATATCACTTCTGTTCTACTCGATGATTTACCGTCTATTGCTCCGACCTGTGACTTCTCTGAGAGGAAATCACGAATCCAGTCACCAACTGAGACGATACTCCAATATGCATGCACCTTCATTATTAGTCGCTTGTGAGGAACGGTATCAAAAGCCTTTTGGAAATCTATGAATATGGAACCGATCTGAGATCCCTTGTCGACAGCACACATTACTTCATGGGAATAAAGAGCTATCTGTGTTGCACAAGAACGATATTTTCTGAATCCATGTTGATTATGTATCAATAAGTCATTTTCATCAAGGTGATTCATAATGTTCGAGTATAGTATACGCCGCAAAATCCTACTGCAAATTGCGATCTTTGTATTTACTACTTTCAACGTCCCCATATCTCTGGTCACAGCTGAACTAGTTTTATAAAATCCGCTGTTCTCTCGCTTCTTCACTTCTCCAATGCTGTAGAGAACAAACTCACTACAAACAAATAACGAAATAGGCAGCTGTATGCGAAACGATATTGTTTTGCCTCTCGAGGGGACCGTGCCTGCTACTCATCACCGATTTCGTCCAAATGTATGGTATGTGAAGGTTCTGGTCAGAAGTGAAAGTGACAGGAGTGGCAGCTCCAAATGGCCAAGTGGTTAGAAAAAAAAATTGCATTTTTGGTGGGAGTCGCTGGACGCATGAGGCTTCTATGTCAGCGTAGTTATCGGGCAGAGGTTGGCGCAACGCGAAGACTGCCCTACTGGAATCTGAAGGTCTTGGGATCGAGTCCCTATGCCAAAATCTTCTTTAGTTTCAGTTCTTACATTATTTACACTTTACATCAACCGAAAAATGCTGAATATAGATTATTGTGTTTATTAATCCCTGCTTATAAAAGGCAGTGTCCTGACTGACTGACTGACTGGTCATCGCCCAGCCCAAACCGCTACGGATAGAAACTTGGAGAGGGTATGGTTCTTATACTGTAGGCGTTTTTTTAAGAAGGGAATATCCATAAGTCCACTCTTAAGGGGGTGAAAAGGGGGATGAATGTCTTTTAGAAGGTAGAACTACGAAAACTGGTATTTGGTATCTCTGTCAGAAAATTAAAAAAAAATACCTGTTTCAACGTTTTTAGAAATTCAGTCACTAAGGGGTAAAATAAAGGGTGAAAGTCTTTTCGAAAATAAATAATTACAAAAGAACTAACTGCTAAGGGATTTTTAAGGCTACGTGTATGACAGTAGGTATTTGACTTCTCGGTTAGAAATAAAGAAATGAAGAAAAGAAGTGTTCCTGGAAACTCAGCCCCTAAGGGTGTGGAATAGGGTATGAAAATTTTTAAGAAAATGTTTCGTTATATTAGACTAAATTTTATAGCTTAATTTATGAAAATTGGTATTTCACTTCTCAGATTTTCCTTTTTTTCGGTCGTTTGACTGGTTTGATGCGGCCCACCACGAATTCCATGCTGCGCCAACCTCTTCATTTCAGTGTAGCACTTGCAACCTATGTCAACAATTATTTGCCGTATGTATTGCAGCCTCTATCTTCATCTTAAGTTTTTGCCCTCTACTGCTCCCTCTAATACCATGGAAGTCGCTCGTTGATGTCTTAACGGATGTCTTGTCATCCTGTCCCTTGTCCTTGTCAGTGTATTCCGCATATTCCTTTCCTCTCCGATTTTGCGCAGCACCTCCTCATTCCTTACCTTATCAGTCCACCTAATTTCTAACATTTTTCTACAGCACCACATCCGTAGAACTGTTTCGGTTTTCCCACAGTCCATGTATCACTACCACATAATGCTGTGATCCAAACGTACATTTTCAGAAATTTCTTCCTCAAATTAAGGCCTATGTGTGATACAGTGTGATACGCAGATTAAGACTAAAAGCCTTCTTATTTTTGAAGTGATAGTTTTATCCTAAAAAGGAAATTTTCTTCTTCATCCGTATATATTTTATAGATGCGTAAGTGTCTTCGTCTGTTACAACTAAATGCTGAGTCGGTTTCGAAGAAATTTAGTACCGCGATAGCTCGAACCCTGAGGAAGATCACAGCCTACTTTACATAAGTTGTAGCACAAATTATTATTCATTTGAAGAAAATAACATGAATTAGGAAAAAATATTTAGTCTTGGTATAAGCCATTGGTTCTTTCACTTATGAATTTTATCATTTTGTGAAAATGCTTTTATTGGTTAATATTTCCTACGTAAGACGATTCAGTGTAACGAATACAATGTTTATAGGATCCTCAAGGTCTTTAATTACATATTTCCACACTAATATTATTAAATGCTTATATAATTCTATTGTAGTTTCACTGCTAAACTGCAGAACTGATTTCGATGAAATTGGGTGGAGATACAGCTTGAACCCTGAGGAATAATACAGGCTACTTCAGAAAATAAAATAATCATAATAAAAAGAAGAAGAAGAAGACTGATCCTTGAGATGTAATACATCAATGGGTATAAACGATATTAACAAACTATTAAATTTGCTGTATACTGTACACGTTACATAACGTACAGCTACTTCAGTGACATGACGTGTAGCTGCAGCCTCCTGCCCAAACCCCTCCCTACGCACAGCTCAACAGTGATGCGATGTGAGCCGTGACTTGTGCAATGGGGCAGTTACAGAAGAGGAGTGGGGGCGTGACTAGTGCAACGGGGTGGTTACAGAAGAGGGGTGGGGGCTGACGTGTGCAATGGGGTAGTTACAGAAGAGGGATGGGGGCTTGACTAGTGCAATGGGGTGGTTACAGAAGAGGGGTGGGGGCTGACTTGTGCAATGGGGTAGTTACAGAAGAGGAGTGGGGGCGTGACTAGTGCAACGGGGTGGTTACAGAAGAGGGGTGGGGGCTGACGTGTGCAATGGGGTAGTTACAGAAGAGGGATGGGGGCTTGACTAGTGCAATGGGGTGGTTACAGAAGAGGGGTGGGGGCTGACTTGTGCAATGGGGTAGTTACAGAAGAGGGATGGGGGCTTGACTAGTGCAATGGGGTGGTTACAGAAGAGGGATGGGGGCTTGACTAGTGCAATGGGGTGGTTACAGAAGAGGGGTGGGGGCTGACTTGTGCAATGGGGTAGTTACAGAAGAGGGGTGGGGGCGTGACTAGTGCAATGGGGTGGTTACAGAAGAGGGGTGGGGGCTGATGTGTGCAATGGGGTAGTTACAGAAGAGGGGTGGGGGCTGACTTATGCAATGAGGTAGTTACAGAAGAGGGGTGGGGGTGACTTGTGCAATGGGGCAGTTACAGAAGAGGAGTGGGGGCGTGACTAGTGCAACGGGGTGGTTACAGAAGAGGGGTGGGGGCTGACGTGTGCAATGGGGTAGTTACAGAAGAGGGATGGGGGCTTGACTAGTGCAATGGGGTGGTTACAGAAGAGGGGTGGGGGCTGACTTGTGCAATGGGGTAGTTACAGAAGAGGAGTGGGGGCGTGACTAGTGCAACGGGGTGGTTACAGAAGAGGGGTGGGGGCTGACGTGTGCAATGGGGTAGTTACAGAAGAGGGATGGGGGCTTGACTAGTGCAATGGGGTGGTTACAGAAGAGGGGTGGGGGCTGACTTGTGCAATGGGGTAGTTACAGAAGAGGGATGGGGGCTTGACTAGTGCAATGGGGTGGTTACAGAAGAGGGATGGGGGCTTGACTAGTGCAATGGGGTGGTTACAGAAGAGGGGTGGGGGCTGACTTGTGCAATGGGGTAGTTACAGAAGAGGGGTGGGGGCGTGACTAGTGCAATGGGGTGGTTACAGAAGAGGGGTGGGGGCTGATGTGTGCAATGGGGTAGTTACAGAAGAGGGGTGGGGGCTGACTTATGCAATGAGGTAGTTACAGAAGAGGGGTGGGGGTGACTTGTGCAATGGGGCAGTTACAGAAGAGGAGTGGGGGCGTGACTAGTGCAACGGGATGGTTACAGAAGCGGGGTGGGGGCTGACGTGTGCAATGGGGTAGTTACAGAAGAGGGATGGGGGCTTGACTAGTGCAATGGGGTGGTTACAGAAGAGGGGTGGGGGCTGACTTGTGCAATGGGGTAGTTACAGAAGAGGGATGGGGGCTTGACTAGTGCAATGGGGTGGTTACAGAAGAGGGGTGGGGGCTGACTTATGCAATGGGGTGGTTACAGAAGAGGGATGGGGGCTTGACTAGTGCAATAGGGTGGTTACAGAAGAGGGGTGGGGGCTGACTTGCGCACTGGGGTAGTTACAGAAGAGGGGTGGGGGCTGACTTGTGCAATGAGGTAGTTACAGAAGAGGGGTGGGGGCTGACTTGTGCAATGGGGTAGTTACAGAAGAGGGGTGGGGTTGACTTGTGCAATGAGGTAGTTACAGAAGAGGGGTGGGGGTGTGACTTGTGCCATGGGGTAGTTACAGAAGAGTGGTGGGGTATGACTTGTGCAATGGGGTAGTTACAGAAGAGGGGTGGGGGTGTGACTTGTGCGATGGGGTAGTTACAGAAGAGGTGTGGGGGCAGGCCTGCATATCCCTGAATAGGCTGAGGATGGCCCATCTTAGTGCACATACAACAGCCATCATCATTCATCACAACAAAACTACTGATTAACGATCACAGCTGTGGATAACCGCTGGTAGAAGGTAAAATGTTTTTCATCTGCATTAGAGTGAAAGACTTCATTCATATCAGATAGAAATTTAAAAAATATACACACAACAAAAAAAGTTTTGCATCACCCCGGTTCCCAGAACTCCTGAAGGTAAATGTTGACTGTGGGTATTGTAGACACAGTCGCTTTGACTGTTCAAAGATGTAACTAAACCCGCCCAAAGATGAAAACAGCCATGCATGATCAGCGCTTATTAGATGGAGGGCGTCCGACAGCCGATCATATCCAGTCATTCCACCAGGAAGGAGGTTCGTGGCTCGTGTTGTCAGTAGTCCAGTCCAGTATCTAGACGGTCAGTACCGCGGTTCGATCGCGTCTGCATTGTTACTTTGTGACAGGCAGGGCTCTCAAAAAGGGAAGTGTCCAGTCGTCTCGGAGTGAACCAAAGTGATGTTGTTCGAACATGGAGGAGATACAGAGAGACACGACATGCCTCGCTCAGGTCGCCCATGGGTTACTACTGCAGTGGATGACCGCTACCTACGGATTATGGTTCGGAGGAACCCTGACAGCAACGGCAACATGTTCAATAATGCTTTTCGCGCAGCCACAGGACGTCGTGTTACGACTCAAACTGTACGCAATAGGCTGCATGATGCGGAACGTCACCCCCGATATCTATGGCGAGGTCCACCTTTGCGTCCACGACACCATGCAGCGCGATACACATGCCCAACATGGTGAATGGACCGCTCAGGATTGGCATCACGTTCTCTTCACCGATGAGTGTCGGAGACGTGTTTGGATGCAACCTGGTCAGACTGAATGCCTTTGACACATTGTTCAGCGAGTACAGCAAGGTGAAGGTTCCCTGCTCTTTTGGGGTGGCATTATGTGGGGCCGACTTACGCCGCTGGTGCTCATGGAAGGCACTGTAACGGCTCTACGATACGTGATTGCCATCCTCCGGCGATAGTGTAACCATATCGGCAGCATACTGGCGAGGCATTCGTCTTCATGGATGCCAATTCGTGCCCCCATCGTGCACATATTGTGCATGACTTCCTTCAGGATAACGACATCGCTCGACTAGAGTGGCCAGCATGTTCTCGAGATATGAACGCTATCGATCATGTCTGGGATAGATGGAAAAGGGCAGTTTATGGACGACGTGACCCACCAACCTCTCTGAGCGATCTACCCCGAATCGCCGTTGAGTAGGTGGACAATCTGTACCAAGAGTGCTTTGATGAACTTGTGGATAGTATGCCACGACGATTACAGGCTTGCATCAGCGCAAGAGAACATGCTACTGGGTATTAGAGGTACCGGTGTGTACAGCAATCTGGACTACCACCACCCCTGAAGGTCTCGCTTTATGGTGATACAATGCTGGATGCCAGCAAGAGTTTAGAAGAGTGAGTGAATCTGCAATTAAATAATCTTAAAGGCCGTCAAGCTGTATACATACTGACGGGAAAAAACGCAACACCAAAAAATAATTAATGTAGAGTAATAAAATTTCGGGAATTGATTTGTCTAGGTAACATATTTAAGTGATAAACTTTGCAAAATCACTGGTAAATGTAAGCACGAGGTAAGCCATTGCAAATGTGAAATGCTGGTACGTTAATAACCGTTGTACAGGCCAGAATGTTGGATGCAAGCATGCAAACGTGCATGAACTGTCCTGTAGAGCCGCCAGATGTCAGCCTGTGGTAGGAGCTCCGTGCTGTTGGTCGGCCAACACAGGGACGCTTAATGCTGTCTGATGCAGGAACTGTAGTCTGATGATGTTCCGTACACGCTAGATTGGAGACAGATTGATTGATTGATTGAGGGGTATGGGACCAAATGGCGAGGTCATCAGTCCCGCGATTCCAAGAGGGTCTGCTAAAAGCGGACAGATCCGGTCAGGGGAGTCAAATTATAAAATAGTGAACATTGAACACGCACAATAAAAGCATAAAAGGTGAGACTAAACCTAAAAACTGGAAGAAGGGCGCGGTCAAGGGGTCACAGACCGAGAAGACTGTAAATGAAGTCCAAATCACAACCAACTTTCCCCTGCTCCAAGACTAAAGGAGAACCGTATATCTGGAAATAAAAACCATTTTTACAGAGGAAACCGAGGACCAGTTCAACCATCCATCGATGGTCTTTTAATATTAAATTTAAGGAATCGGGAGCATTATTCTTAACACGAAGGGCCGAAAGAAAGGGACATTCCGCCAGTATGTGACATATCGTCGGTCTGGCTCCACAACCACATTGTGGGGGTGGGTCGTGGTGTAGGACGAAACAATGGGTGAGCCAGGTATGATCAATGCGTAAACAGCATAAAACAGTGGACTCCTTCCGACAGGAGCGGAAAGAAGAACGCCGAACTGCAGTAAACTCCTTGATTGTGCGGAGTTTATTACTATGAGCAGTAGCGCTCCAGATCGCATTCCACTGTTAGACAAAGAGAGATTTGGCGTAGATTCGCATATCCGCAGCTGGAATTATGAAAGGGAATGGGTAGTAAGTATTTGCTTCTCTAGCCAAACAGTCAGCCAAATCATTCCCTGGGATGCCCACATGACTCAGGACCCAGAGAAACACGGCTGAAGAGGCGGCACGCTCGAGGGCAGAGAGAAGGTCATGGATAGCAAATGGTGACTACAGCATCGACAGCCAACTGGCTGCTCATGGAGTCTGAACAAATTAAAACACTGTGGAGGGAGGTCTGAGAAACAAAAAGGAGGGCCCTGTGAATGGCTAGAAGCTCTGCTGTGAACACACTAAAAGATACTGGCAATAAATGGTGCTCGAAGCCAGTCTTAGAACCATCAGTGTAAAGGATGGTGACACCCTCGAAATCTGCAAGGGTGGCACATACAAGACGCCAGTAAACCATAGGAGCGACAAAAACCTTAGGACCTTGGAGTAGATCGGTTCTAATCCGTGGTCTAGGCACCATCGAAGGGGGCTATGGGAGGAAAGACACGGGGTGCAGTCCAGTGAGTGGAGGTGGGGATCCTGACAGAGGGAAGTGAGATGCATGCCAACTATCAATCCCACCCATGGGTGCATGTTAGGAGGGAGACATCCCTAATTGGCGAAGAGCATACAGTACACAGAATGACCAGGGAATTGTCGAATGGCGATGGCGTAAGAAACAAGGAGTTGGCTCTGTTGGATGTGTAGAGGGGGAATCCCCGCTTCTGTGATGATACTATTAACAGGACTAGTACGAAAGACATCAATAACCAGATGCACAATGATGGACATGGTCAAGGAGCTTCAAAGTGGAAGGATCTGCTGAGCCATAAACCTGACTACCACACTCTACTCTGGACAAGACCAGAGTACGGTAAAGATAGAGAAGTGTGAAACGGTCTGCACTCCAAGATGTGTGGGCCAGCAGGTAGAGAGCATTAAGCTTCTGCATACATGTAATCTTCAGGTGGAGAATGTGGGGCAGCCATGTCAGCTTGTTATCAAAAATAAGGCCCAAGAAACGGGACTGTGCTACAACATCGAGGAGCTAGTTGCCTAAAAAGTTCTGGATCGGGGTGTACTGTGCCTCGACGACAAAAATGCATAACCCGCGTTTTGGAGGGAGAAAACTGAAAGCCATGGGTGGTGGGCCACGCAGAGGTCCGTCGGGTGGCGCCTTGGAGATGGCGCTCAGCATAAGCTACCGAGTGAGAGCTGCACCAGATGCAAAAATCGTCGATGTACAATGCCGGGGTAATCAGAGGCCCAACAGAGGTAGCAAGCCCATTGATGGCAATGAGGAAGAGGATGACACTTTGCACAGAACCCTGTAGGATACCATCCTCCTGAATCTGGGGAGCACTGAGTGAAGTGCCAACACGAACCCAGAAGAGCCAGTAAGATAAAAACTCGATGATAAAAATCGGAAGGGGACCATGGAAGCCCCAGTCATGAAGGGTAACTAAAATGTGATGGTGGAAAGCCACGTCAAACGCCTTATGTAAGTCAAAGAAGACCGCGACAAGGTGTCGGTGGTGAGTAAAAGCCTGTCAAATGGCTGATTCCAATCAGAGTAAATGGTCAGTTGGAGATAGCCATACCCCGAAGCCACAGTGATATGGGGACAAAATGCCCCGAGTACCCAGCATAATCTGAAGCTGACCATCCTTTCGACCAGTTTACAAAGTACATTCGTAAGGCTAACAGGGTGGTAGCTCTCGAGAGACATTGGGTTTTTCCCGGGCTTAAGGATGGAGATAGCTATACTGTCTCGCCACTGTGACAGAAAAGCACCCATAAGTCAAAAGTGGTTGAAGACCCTGGGGAACTGTTGCCTCTGTGGAACGTCCAAGTGTTGGATCATCTGATTGTGAATGGAATCTGACCCTGGGGCTGTGTCTCGTAAAGAGCTAAGAACCTGCACCAATTACCATTCAGCGCAAGATGCATTATAGGGCTCAGTGTGGTGTGGGATGAAATAGAGGAGGTCTGTTCAACTCTGCATTTCTGCCGGAGAAAGGTAGTAGGGTAGGCAGAGGACGATGATGCCATCACAAAGTGTGTTGCGAGGTGTTCTGCAAGAACAGTGCACAGAGCACCTTGGAGGTCAGGCCCTGGACAGTTGACTGTCGCTGGTGCCCCAGAAGGCTACAGAGCTTTGACAAAAGAGAAATACGTCCGTAGGGAGGAAACATAGCGTTCCTAGTATTCCTCTGTCCTCCGCTTAGTAAGGAAACGAGCATTAGCACGAGGCCACTTAAAAGTGAGGAGGTTGGTCTGTGAGCGGTGTCGCTTAAATGGCTGCAGCGCCCGTTGGCGACTGCTACGTCCTTGGTCCACCACGGTACTGGCCGACGACGAGGGGAACCTGTGGATAGGGGGACAACAGTGCCAGCAGCATGAAGAAGAGCGGCAGAGATGCCTTGCACGGCTACATCAATGGAATTCGCGAGGCGCCCTGTGCAATGCCCAATGTGGAGGCCTGTCTGCCTGGCGGCAGCAGGGAACCATAGACTCACTGGAAAGTGGTCACTGTCACAAAGGTCATCGTGGGAGGACCAGTGTAGGGAAGCCAAGAGGAGGGTAGTGGAGGAAATCGTGAGATCGATAGCAGTGCCATGAGTGGCACTGAAGTGGGCAGGGGAACCATCACTGAGTAGACAGAAATCAAAGTCTGTAGGATAACCCTACCCGTTGAAGTGACACTCCCCCACAGTGGATGGTGGGCACTGAAGTCCCCGAGGAGCAGAAACGGGGTGGGAGTTGCTGGATTAAGGTAGGCTGTGCAATGTAAGCAACTGGCCTACCTGGAGGCAGGTAGACAATGCAAATGGTGATTGCTGGAGTCGTTTTCACTCGAACTGCTATCGCTTCCAAGGTGGTACATATGAGGATCCAGTCACTAATGACATTGGAGAAAACCAAAGTGCAGACCCCACCAGATGCTACCCCATGGCCAGCACGGTTCTGACAGAAGGACCGATAACCACGTAAAGTTGGACAGTGATCATCATGGAAATGCGTTTCTTGAAGAGCGAGACAGAACGCAGAATAAGTGGAGACAAGACTTTGCATTTCCGGTAGGTGACGATAGTATCCGTTGCAACTGCACTGGATGATCGTGTGGCTTGAGTCCGAGGTAGATACGAAGAAGCCGAGGAGGAGGTCAGATCACTGAGTCAGTAGTTGTCACTGACAAGGATGCGGTGACTTACATAAATAAGGTATTAGGTTGCGAGGGGGTACATGGCACCTCTGGGGGCACCGGGGGCGCCTTGTCTGGGGTGAAGGAGAACAGGGCACAGGGGGAGTACAGGCTGCTGCAAGAGCAGGGACCGAAAGACAGTGGGCGGCCTCGGGGCGCACAGGTGGTGCACTGTGCGGCCGAGTGCTGGTAACAGTCTTCTGGCCTGAGGGACGCTGGGGAGATCCCGATGAAGGGGGGCACCTCTTCAGCCGGGGAGGGGCAGCCAGGGAATGAAGAATGGGCCGCAATAGCTCAGGATCCCGTGCGCGCCACGCACGAACTCACGAAAGAGCCGTGATCCCCTGTGGGGGGAGACAGATTTGATGATCAAGCAGGCCAAACGAACATGTCGACCTCTATATAGCACGTTGGGTTACAGCACCGATATGTGGACGAGAGTTATCCTGTAGGAAAACGCCTCCTGGAATGTTGTTCACGAATGGCAACACAGCAGGTTGAATCACCAGATTACGTAAACATTTTCAGTCGGGGTGCGTGGGGTAACCGCGAGAGCGCTCCTCCTGTGACAAGAATTCTCAACCTAGGCCATAATTGCCAGTGTAGTGTAACACCACAGCCTAGACACTACATACCTTCCGTTGATTCATTTACCTTTCTATTTTGTTCAACATCCCATCATTCAATTTCTGTAATTAGTGTATGACTAATTCGATACTGTAATGAACTGTAATCTCTGTAATATGTATAATATGAGCAAATTATATGTTTTGTCTTTGTCAGATAATCTTTAAAATTAAATAATTTTCTGTAGAACTACCAATATGTTCAAATGCTCTGTTTTATTTAATATGTTTGGTTGCTTTTATGTAAACTGCTGATCTGCACTTAGAGTGTTTACTTATTTTGTATGTAAAAGATGGTGTGGTTCCCCTTCCGGAACGGAACTTAGAAGCGCGCGCAAAATGTGGTTGGCATGGATAGAAAGGTGGAACAAAGAGTCAGTCTGGGACGAGCTACCAAACTATCAACTACTCATGTAAAAGTTGTGTATTGTGCTGGTTCCGAGAGAGGCTTTTCCTGACGCTTTCCAATGCCTCGGATGGATGGATAAAGAGCTGGAGCTATTCTAAAATTGTTATCTGTCATCGCCTCCAAGAAATGACACAGTCCAGCAATTCTACCTGCAAATCCACCTACCAACACGCACTCGGCACCATATTGCGCAATCACTGTAACGGCACAGAAGAACTAGAGTAATGTACAGTGAAGTATCAAGTCATTGAATGTGTTAGTGTGCTCAAATATAAGGTAATTTATTACTGAATTTATGTACCTACCTTGATTTTTTCCTTATCACAACACCTCTCAGGTTCCTCTCCATTTGAACTATGACTACCGAGTGTCCTTTATTGAAAGCATATTAAAATTAATATGGCAATAGAGTATGCTAAAATTAATAATGTTTGTTGAAAGGATCTAATAAATGTCTCAATTTTGTGTTTCACTGCAATAAAAGTTCGGAACTGCAACTATTGAGAGTTACATGTTCATGCTTGCTAAGTGTTTCACTGGTGTATTAAAAAGTATGTTTAGTTTGTTCTGCTACAGTGGTTAAGATTAAGTGCCCCCCTCCACTGGAAGTAGTTCAAAGGCACAAAGTTACTTAATTATAGAAAGTTTCAATTAGTCTTGTTATTCAAGCGAAATTCTGTACAATATTGGGTTCCTCTTGTGTATTAAAAGTGCATATTAATGGTGTAATAGGGACAACACTTTGTCTATTGTGCTCATGCTAGCTAACGATAAATAGAAAGGCCTCTATTTATGAAAATAGTAACTTCTTCATTCAAAAGACAGTGAGAAGTAATTTGTTAGTGAACTCCATTTAATTTTCATTCTAAGTAGAAAGGTGCTGGTAGTGAGAGACTTAATCTATGCACAGTAACTAAATTTGCTGTTGTAGTGTTGGCAGAAGAGCCAACACCGTGTTACGAATGGAAGCCGAAATTCACGCGTTTTAGCTCACGCAGGCTGGCGTGAGGAGGGAAGAACTGTACTGACGTGAGGTCTGGAACATGACAAGGAATTAGAATTCACAAAGCGGACGTAATTGGTTTGATACTTAACTTTAATCCATTAATGATGAACGTCGCTCTTGACGGTACATGATTCACAATATTATCTGTTCAGAATTCATTCTAATTACTGAATATGGCGCCTTGCTAGGTTGTAGCAAATGACGTAGCTGAATGCTATACTAAACTGTCGTCTCTGCAAATGAGAGCGTATGTAGTCAGTGAACCATCGCTACCAAAGTCGGCTGTACAACTGGGACGAGTGCTAGGGAGTCTCTCTAGACTAGACCTGCCGTGTGGCGGCGCTCGGTCTGCAATCACTGATAGTGGCGACACGCGGGTCCGGCGTATACTAACGGACCGCGGCCGATTTAAAGGCTACCACCTAGCAGGTGTGGTGTCTGGCGGTGACACAACAGCTGTGAACCATATCCATATTTCATGTCAGATAGGAATTTATTTGAAAAGTAATACTAAACCTATGTCCGAGTTACGATTCTACAAAGAATATTAAGAGTAACGTTTTTGAGACCATTCAGCTTGACTAAGTCCGCAAGATAATAGTGTGTATTGTTATATGTTATAGTTATGCAAATAGTTTGTTCTCATATAACTGTTAGCACTTTCTTTAACGTGAACATACGAAGGTGCCAGAGTTCATTGCACTCTCGTGTGACAAAGTATAGGCTGTGATTGCCCATTGAAATTACTTATTTTCAGTTTCTTGAATAAGAATGTTATTCTTATGCCTAATCAGGATGGCGATAGTTTTCTTTATTCTTTGAACAGTGTAGATAGGTAAAATATTGTTTGTTACTGTTTAAATATTTACGTAATTCTGACTTTCATTTCCGATAAGCCACCTCCGTTAGGTACAACACGGTCAACGTAACGAAATTCCTCTCAGAGGGTAACACTGCTCTGTTGCTTTATACCGTAACTGCTTGAATAAAAATAATTCCATTATACGAACTGCATCCAGCTTAGAGGTTATAGTATAGTAGTAGGGAACGGTAGTGTTATACGTGGCTTTTCCGTGATAGGACTATTTGTTCTGTTGGGGCGCTGTACGTAATATACCAAATTTGGTATTTGACTGCACAAGCTACGTAAATGCAGTTGCAGTGTTATAGTAGGTCCGGTGTGTCCAGGACGCAGACAGATTGGCTTCTGCCCCGTCGAGTAGCCTCCCCCCAAGCAACTCTCGGCCATCGCTGGCACCGATCTAGAACCAGCTTTCATCAGAAAACACAACAGACCTCCACCCTGCTCTTCAATTAGCTCTCGCTTGACAACCCTGAAATCGTTTTGGAGTCAGTCGAATGCACGCTAGAGGACGTCTGGATCGGAGATGTCCATGGAGTAACTGATTTGTAACAGTTCGCCGCGTGTCACTGTGGTGGCAGCTGCTACCCAGACTGCTGCTGCAGACGCAGTACGATGCAGCAGAGCCGCACGCCGAACACGACGGTCTTTCCTCTCGACAGCGCCAGCGTACATTCCCATCAGCACCTTCCTGCCGAGTCGCAGAAGGAACATCCAGCTTCTCGTAGTCCTATCACACGACCTCGCTCAAACTCATTGGGGTGTTGATAATGATGTGATACTAAAATGTAGACTTTCACGGCCGGATATATCATGTCCATTATAACTATCCGGGCTGTTATGCCGTGGTCAGTTGATGAATTCTGTGTCGATTCCCAACGTTTCGTCTCCGACTGCGGGAGGCACCTTCAAGGGCGTCCGTAACTCGATGGAAGGCTGAGTAGCGAGCCAGTGGGTGTGTTGGACCTTCCATCGAGCTACGGACCCCCTTGAAGATGTCTCCCGCAGTCGGAGACGAAACGTTGGGAATCGACACAGAATTCATCAACCGACCACGGCATAACAGCCTGGATAATTGTAATGGACATGATAATGAAGTGTTTTTTGCATTAAAGGCATTCTTGCCTAACATCAGCCCACAACGACCAATCGCAAAAGTAACTAGCGCTCACGACCGCCACAGCATGTATTTAAAGCAAACCCGATTTGCATTCACACAGTGGTGCTACTACCGACACTCTTATACGATGGATACGAGATTTGAATAGACATCGTTTTCAGGCGTAGAAAGATACCCACCAACTTTCGTTCACGCGCACAGCTCCTTCTTGCAGTTGCGATTTTTTTCGGTCGGGTATTTAGACATGTGTACTGTCTTTTCTATACGGCATGTCGGAAACGACAGACACCACTTGTATAGACTATAGTTCAATTCTTTTATCTTGGCGGTTCGCGCGTGCCCGCCCAGACGCGGGATATTGCTGCGTTGCCAGTTGTACGCGGCAATAGAAGCAGCGCCATAGTATAGTTCGCAAACTTACGTTTACGGGGGAGCGCGCAGTTTATGAAGTAAAGCCACCACGGCCGCATTAACGCTTTCGCTGCTACAGAGACGTGCTCCCCGCATTCCGCGATTTTGTCATCACTGCACTGCTCGCCTGTGCAGACACATCGTGTTTCGACTGCTTTGACACACTTTAACATTCGATTTCACAAAAACTATTTGGTCCAAAAATTTGATTTTTACATATCTTCTTGACTGATACCATCCCCCCATAAAGGACTTAATTTTGTTTCACTGTTCAACGCAGTTATTGTGCAGCATTAGATGTAGTAAACCATTGCACGAAATTTTGAAGAGTTTGCAGAGGTACAAGTCCATAGTGTATACTTTCCGTATGGTCGACTTTAGTTGCCAGTAGAAATTTCAAAAAATTACAGTCAAACGAATAAAATTCATGAAGTACAACACTTCGATATTGTTTTTAAATAAAGAAAATATTAAGTACCGAACAAGGTTCGATTTCAGAACCTTTCGTTTAGGAGCCAAACACTTTAACCATTACACTAACGCAGCTCGTGAATCAATATATCTCCCGGAGGACTACAAAATATCACGCAAAATACTGACAAACACTGTTGGTATGATTATGAATTACTCACGTTTCGTCGAAGTACAATAGGAAATAAACAATTACCGCTGTTCTTTATTGCGAAAAGTCGGTTAGTGAGAATGATACAAACGCCTTTCCTTGCTATCGCCTGAATTAGGAGGCTTATTGCTTGTTTGGTTAAATTAATTAATAGAATATGAAGCACTTGGCATAAAGAAAGTCTGCTATCAAGACATGGCTTTTGCTCAATTACTTTATTTATGACAACGTTTCTAAAACTGAAGACACTCGTCCGTGCTCTGCACTGCAATCGAACTCTGGCAATGTCGTTCTCTGTTCATTGGCTGACAGTGTTTTGTGACGTCAGATGCGCAGAACGAACCTAAACTCGGCCGCCGTCGTAAAGGACGCGCACTCTAGTCTGCTTGCCTACGGAGTTGGTTTCTCAGTGCGACAGAATGCTCCGGCAGTTACCGCGAGACAGCAGGCAGGAACGTCTCGACAGCCGAGCACACTGTGGCGACGAGGCGTGGGAAAGGCCGCGCGGCGCCGTGTTTACTGCCGGCCGACCGCCTTTCCCCGTTTGCCCTGGAGCAGCAGCGGCCTTATCGCACACTCTTGCGTCAGTGGAGCAACACAGAGGGCCTCCATCCGCCGCAGAGCCACCCGACTCTCTCTCTCTACCTCTCTTTGCCTCATTGTAATTGTATTTATTCAGCCAACTTCATTGTTGACTATTATGTTTACAATGTACATATTCGTTTCTCATGTTTGCAGTGAAGTTTTCATACAGCTCACTATCTTGCCGCCGGCCGGTGTGGCCGAGCGGTTCCAGGCGCTTCAGTCCGGAACCGCGCGACCGCTACGGCCGCAGGTTCGAATCCTGCCTCGGGCATGGATGTGTGTGGTGTCCTTAGGTTAGTTAGGTTTAAGTAGTTCTAAGTTCTAGGGGACTGATGACCTCAGATGTTAAGTCCCATAGTTCTCAGAGCCATTTGAACCATTTGAACTATCTTGTCAATCGTAGATAACAGAAGCATAAAAACTTTTTTATTCTCATTTCGCTTCTATTATTATTGACATATATATGCTCCGTTGGAATATTGGAACACGTGAGGCAATACTGACTTTACGACTTATCTTAGAAGAAAGATTAAGGAAAGGCAAACCTACGTTTCTAGCATTTGTAGACTTAGAGAAAGCCTTTCACAATGTTAACTGGAATACTCTCTTTCAAATTCTAAAGGTGGCAGGGGTAAAATACGTGGAGCGAAAGGCTATTTACAATTTGTACAGAAACCAGATGGCAGTTATAAGAGTCGAGGGACATGAAAGGGAAGCAGTGGTTGAGAAGGGAGTGAGGCAGGGCTGTAGCCTCTCCCCGATGTTATTCAATCTGTATATTGAGCAAGCAGTAAAGAAAAAAATAGGAGTAGGTATTAAAATCCATGTGAGAAGAAATAAAAACTTTTAGGTCAGCTGATGACATTGTAATTCTGTCAGAGACAGCAAAGGACTTGGAAGAGCAGTTGAATGGGATGGACAGTGTCTTGAAAGGAGGGTATAAGATGAACATCAACAAAAGCAAAACGAGGATAATGGAATGTAGTCGAATTAAGTCGGGTGATGCTGAGGGAATTAGACTAGGAAATGAGACACTTAAAGTAGTAAATGAGTTTTGCTATTTGGGGAGCAAAATAACTGATGATGGTCGAAGTAGAGAGGATATAAAATGTAGACTGGCAATGGCAAGGAAAGCGTTTCTGAAGAAGAGAAATTTGTTAACATCGAGTATAGATTTAACTGTCAGGAAGTCGTTTGTGGAAGTATTTGTATGGAGTGTAGCCATGTATGGAAGTGAAACGCGGACGATAAATAGTTTGGACAAGAAGAGAATAGAAGCTTTCGAAATGTGGTGCTACAGAAGAACGCTGAGGATTAGATGGGTAGATCACATAACTAATGAGGTATTGAATAGGATTAGGGAGAAGAGAAGTTTGTGGCACAACTTGACTAGAAGAAGGGACGGTTGGTAGGACATGTTGTGAGGCATCAAGGGATCACCAATTTAGTATTGGAGGGCAGCGTGGAGGGTAAAAATCGTAGAGAAAGACCAAGAGATGAATACACTAAGCAGATTCAGAAGGATGTAGGTTGCAGTAGGTACTGGGAGATGAAGAAGCTTGCACACGATAGGGTAACATGGTGAGCTGCATCAAACCAGTCTCAGGACTGAAGACCACAACAACAACAACATATGCCCCGTAAGCGGAGGATATGTGCCGCGATCCATTCATGAACGACGAGTGGCAAAAATGACTTGGCAGTAAGCGTCTGTATTACCTCTAATTTGTCGAATTTTTCTGGTTGTGGTTGTTTTGTGAGACGTACATGAGAGGGAGCAGTTTGTCATCCGACTCTTTCCAGAAGTCACTCTCTCGGAACTTGGGTAGCAGTCCACTCTGTGATGCACACCGCCTCTCCTGCAGCGCCTGCCGCTCCGTAACGATCCAGTGACGAAACGCGTCGCTCTTCGTTGGATCTTCTCTGTCAGTTCCAGTAATCCAACAACGTAAGGGTTCCGGACTCATGAACGACATTCAAGAGTCGGTCGAACAAGTGTTCTGTAAGCCACGTCGTCCGTGGATAAATTACATTCCCTAAAGATCCTTCCTATGAATCTCTGTCTGACACCCGCATTTCCCTATTGTTTGCCTTAAGTGGTAGTTCCACTTACGGTCGTTCCGAATGGTCAACCCTAAGTGTTTTCAGTAATTGTTGACCAATATTACTGTACAATAGTGGATTTTTTTCTCCTATATATGAGCAATATGTTTCAATTATTTGCGTTTGGGGTCAACTGCCATTTCCTAGGGATGGCGGGTATCACTGAAACAGCGGTTTTCGGTTATACTCTCCATTTCACATTACTATTAAAATTTCATAAAAAACGATTTCTGCAATAACTAATAATCCGTTTTTTATTACTATTATTTCCAGCAAAGAACGTAGTCAACGAACAAAAACTGAAAAGTTCTAAGGCTTCTTCAACACTTTTGTATTGCTCGTTTCAATGCCCAGGACCAAACTGCCAAATAAAAGAAAACTTAATCCGTCCACTGTTCTATGCTTCTCTCAAAAAGTAATGAGGACTTGAACACTACAAGAAATTCGCCAGAATTTTCCTACTGATTCTAATTTTTTTAATCTCTGTTCAAAAATCGTGTTCTAATTGGGGATCATTCAATTCAGCCAGCGCTATAGGGTGAAAACTGAGGTTGGAGAACTCTATTTTTCGTGTTAAGATGTTGACTTTCAAGGGCTATAAGCACATAAAGGCACATTTTGTAGACACGGACACGAGATCAGCTACTTTCTATTTTTATTAAAACTATGACTGAATTGTCAAGTTTTTAATTTATTATTGTTGCCATAATTTCCTTTTCTTTTACTACTTCATAGCAATGGCGACAGTTAATAAACTTTCGGCGTTCTTTTTCTTTAATAATTTCGATTGAAAAACTCGTTTCTAGTAAAGTATATATCTTTACTTTTCAACGGGTATTTGAAAATGATTTTTTCTGACAAAACTAATTTTCCTCCAAAGAACTCACATGATCAGTTTAGATGGTACCCAAATATAACATTAACCAGGAACCGTACATAACAACACTTAAGATTTCAATTTCTGTTCAATATTAATCGTCCATCTGTTCATAAATTGTCGTTCTACAATGTGGTGATCCGCAGACTGATTGCCGTCATCAGAAATAATATCATTCAAAGTCAGTAACGATCTTTCAGAGGCCACGAAAGTCCTACTAAACTGATTTTTTTAAAAGTTTCATTTAAAAACCGAAACTATTACCGCTGTTATGGCATAAAGCTACACCGATTATATACCTAGTTATGAGTAAAAAATGAAAATAAATGTCATAACCCAGACCAAACAAATACCGAAAAATACTGGTTATTCGGAACTAAAACACCGGTATCGGTTTTAACCGGCCGGTTTTTCCCATTCCTGAGTCCGTACACCATTCCTCAATCCTCTGCATAGAATCCTGCCGTTCGCTCCTATTGTTACCACCCTTTTGCAGAGAACCACATCTATGATGAAGTCTTCTCGTTTTATCACCCGAGTGAAGGCGTCGTTCTGCGACAACGTTTCAAGAAGTTTCCTATCTGTCATCTTCACCTGAAGATGAAAAGTAGGAAGGTCGTTGAAACGTTGCCGTAGAAGGACGCCTTCACTCGGGTGATAAACCGAGCAGACTGTCATCGAGATTCGCCGAGAAAGTCTAAATTCACGTAGATGACCACACCATCTGCAAACAGCATCATCGGTTTCTACTAGATCATTTATATATTTTGAAAATAGTAACGTCCCTTTCACAATTCCTTAGAGTACTCCTGAAAGTGGCTCTACATTGTCGATTTTAATTTAATTTTATCCATATTTTGCAGCTGTAAATGTGACTAACTCAGTACACTTGAAGTATGAATTAAAAAACGCCTTCAGTCAAAAATGTTCGTGTTTTATTAAATACACGATGCATTTTGAACCCTGCGGGTCCTTCAATAGGTTGGTTGGTTGGTTGGTTTAGGGATGAAAGGGACCAAACTGCAGAGGTCATCGGTCCCCTTCAATAGGTGTAAGTTGTTTAAATACATGATTTATTTTTACTCTCGAGTGAGTCGAAATGCATGTTCCTGTCATGAAAAGGTTTGATGTTAGATTATGAATTTCGTAAGTCAAATGGGGAAAATATTGCGAAACAGGGACAAAATAAGTGTAAATTTATGGCATAAACCAAGGCAAGCGTTTTTAATTTTTTAACATCGTCATACATTGATTTCTTCATCCTGTTAATGCATATCACTTCACCCAAGAGCACATTTGTATATAAATTTTTGTAAATACTTCATAGATGTTGTACATGGTGTGATCTAAGATGAATTTATTCGTAGTGCCAGAGTTGTGATTATTAAACCATTGACACATGTAGGGAATAGCTTTAGAATAGGTCTTTAAAATTACTAAAATAACTGTGGTATATACGGAATCTGTTTGTTTACTTGGTCCGCTCCTGGTAGCTGAGAGGTCAGCGCGACGGAATGTCATACCTAACGGCCCGGGTTCGATTCCCGGCTGGGTCGGAGATATTTTCCGCTCAGGGACTGGGTGCTGTGTTGTCCTTATCATCATCATTTCATCCCCATCGACACGCAAGTCGCCGAAGTGGTGTCGACTCGAAAGACTTGCACCAGGCGAACGGTCTACCCGACGGGAGGCCCTAGCCACACGGCTTTTCCATTTATGTTCATTTAACACAGACTCTGGTTTTTTGATTTTATGGAAGTATATCTTTAGTTGTTCTGACAGATATAGGGTCTCACTATTGGCTTCATTATGCAGTACCACAAAACTCTTTTTATATACTGTTGATAAGATGTTTCGTTTCTAACATATGTTGTGCAGTAATTGATTTTCCAAAGTGATTGAGCCTGAAAGCATTTATGTATTCTTGAAAGCGGGTTTTGAAGTTTCTGCCCGTCTGTCCGTCGATTTTTTTATGCGACATGACGAGTGCTGTCTGTAAGGAAGTTTTGAATCCAGTCACAAATCTTGTCCGATACGAGGGAACATTGTACTTTGTTCACTAAACGATAGAGTGGGAGTGTATGAGAAGCATTCCTGAAGTCGAGCAACACGGCATCAATCTGAGCAACGATATTTATAGCGCTTTGGTTCTCCTGGAGCAATACAACAGTTTAAACGAGTAAGTGACCATTAAGTTAAATATCTTATCCGAAAACCCGGCGAACTGTTCTAATATTGCTCGTTACAACTGCCGTGTCCAGTTCGCAACAGAGCAAAGAACGCAATTTTACGCCGTGTAGGTACCTTATACAGTCCAGCTTCAGACAACACTAGTGTCTGATATTACTACAAGGACGTTGTGCATAGAGTCCCGTGTCCTCAGGTCTTTTACCTCATGTGCCAGGGTGCTCCTCATTGCAGGCGGTTCGCAAATCATGTTTAATTGATACAGCGATGTCTGTAAAGAAGGTGCCGTGCTCAACTTTATACATATGGTGTGTCATCTTTCGGCCATATCCTGCAGCTACTATGAATCAAGACCCAAGGAAATTAAAGACAAATGATGGCAATGGGCACTGATTTATATCGCTGGGGCAAGTTGAAAATTTGGGCCGACCGGTATTCGAACTCAGGTCTCCTGCCTACTCGGCAGATGCCTTGACCGCTACACCATCCACTGCAAGCTTCCCGGCAGATCCAAATCGTCAATTTACACCACAAACTACTGATGTAGTGCCCCTGCTCATTACTCGTGGCATCTCATCAATTCCCATAAGAGTCCGAGCAATGTATGCATCTGCACTGAAGGTATCATTGGCCGTCACCACTTTGATTATATTTGTGGTGTCTGTCCTTCAGGACATTTCCGAAGGAAAGAAGGAAGACTGGGTTTAACCGCCCGTCGACATCGAGGTCATTAGAGATGGAGTACAAGCTCGGATTGTGTCAAGGTCGGGCACGGATATCGACCGTGCCCTTTCAATAGAACTATCCTGCCATTTGCCTGGAGCGATTTGGGGAAAATATGGAAAACCTAGATATGAACGGCCGGACATGGGTTTTAAGCGTCATCTTCCACCACCCCCCCTCCCCCCGCCTCCCCACTCCCAATGTGAGTCACGTGTGCTAAGCACTGTGCCACGTTTCCAAGGGAGGTATCAGGTTGAAATTAACCTCAAATACTAAGATCTACCGTACCCTGACGGTGTAAGAAATTTAAGCTTGTAAGTGAAAGTAATCAAAAGATTCGGTCATTTATGTAATATACGAGGGATGGAACTTTAATAGTGGCAACTATTTATTTACAGCTCGTACAAAATAGATACGTGTTTCAAAGTTTTACTGACATTCAAAGTAGTCACCAGCATTGAGTATAACCCGTTGCCAGCGATGTGGAAGTCGTAGGATATTTCTTAGCAGTGCCAGTTGTGTTGACAGTTCGAGCGGCGCGGTCTATTGCCCGACGAATTTGTAGCAGCTCTGAAGCGAATGCCGTGAAGTGTTTCCTTCAGTTTACAAATCGAGTTAAACTTACGAGGGCTCAAGTCAGGGGATGCAGTGGGTGGTATAGCACTTAGCAGCCCCATCAGTCAAACAAGTCAGAAACAGCCTGCACTGTACGTGCTTGAGCATTGTCCTGCAAAATGATGGTCAGGTCCTGCAGAAAGTGTCATCACTTCTGTCTCTATGCTGTTCATTTTTGGAACACAACCTACGACCAGCGTAGTCAACAGACCGCGCTGCTCGAACTGTCAACACAACTGGCACTGCTAAGAGTATCCTACGACTTACACATCGCTGGCAACGGGCTATACACAATGCTGGTGACTACTTTGAAAGTCGGTAAAACTTTGAAACACGTATCTATTTGGTACGAGCTGTAAATAAATAGTGGCCTCTATTAAAGTTTCAACCCTCGTACTTTGATACTCGCAAACTCACTCATGAAGACCTATGGGTGAACTGTCTGTACACATAACTAAGTTTGTACGGAACTGTCAGTGGGCGCGTCCTACTTGCACTTTTGTTATTTTAATATTTGGAGACCTTCTCTTTCTGCTATTTCTTTATGATATACGGGGCAATTCAGCTGCCCCCACTTATGGGTTTTATGCACCCCAGAATGCCTTCAAAAACCACGTGCGAGATTCTCATATTCTCTCACTGGCTATGCACAAGTTATTAGTCCTACAGAAAAAAATGAACAGGTTCTTAAACATAATTAAATTTTGTACTAGGATACGTTTCCGCTGGGGGCCATGGTTTACGAGTTATTCAATAAAAATGCATTTGAAGGTCACTTTTACACTTTTTTTTAAAAAAAATCGGAAACCGTGGCCTCCAGCAAAATCTTATCCTAGTACAAAATTGAACTACATTATATTGGGTTCGGCTGATTTGTTTCGGGGGAGGAGACCAGACAGCGAGGTCATCGGTCTCATCGAAATAGGGAAGGACAGGGAAGGAAGTCGGCCGAGCGCATTCAAAGGAACCATCCCGAATAGGAGTCCAGAGTGTTAGCCACTTCGCCACCCGTCTAGCGAGTGAGAGAATATGAAAATCTCGCGGATGGTTCCTGAAGGCGTTGCAGGCTGTGTAAAACCCATAGGTAGAGGCAGCTAAGTGGCCATGTCTACGAGAGATATCTGAAAGTGTTGTTGCTCTATGAGGGAATTGAATTTCTTACAGTTGGCACAACTGTTGTGTACGGTAGCGCTCGCTGAAATGAATGAGAAGTCGTCAGTAGCGTCCCGGCTGTCTTTGTGGTGAGGGTTAAAGATCGGGGCTCTGATTCCGTCTCCAGACGAACGCGAAATGCGTGCTGTGATTCACTACTGAATGCCAGAGGCGTGAGCGCCGACGCGATTCATCGCGAAACAGTGTCAGCGTATAAGGACGAGGCTATGTCCTGGCAACGTGTGACAAAATTGGTGCAGAATTTCACTTCCGGAAGAACAGCAATTCGCGATGAATAACGAAGTGGACGCCCGTCCATGGTGACTGATGAAATGGTGCAAAAACGTGAAGAGTGCACTCGTTCCGATCGCCATGTGACCACTGATGACCAACACGAACTGTGTCCTACAGGTTCTCGAACCGTTGTTTGTGATATGCTGAGCGGTCGACCAGGATATCACAAGCTGTGTGTGCGATGGGTTCCGAAGATACTTAGTGCAGAACACCAAACCAACAGACTCCAGGCCGTCGAGAGGTTTTCTATCATTTTACGAACGCCGGAGAGACCTTTCTCGACTCCGTTGTGACTGGGGATGAAAGACGGGATTACCACCACACCCCAAACAGCAAGCGACAATCAATTCGATGGTGCGATACTCACTCCTCCTCAACAAACAAACAAAAAATTAATCAGACTGAAGCAGTCAGTTCGAAAAGTCGTGCCACCCGTTTTCTGAGACAGTGAAGGGGTTCTGTTTGCCGAATTCTTGCCGAGAAGCTAAACAATCAGCTCCTCACGACACTGTGAGACGCTCAAGGAAAATCGCGGAGACATACACAACAGACCCTACTGAATGCTGGAGAACGGAGTCTGCCTCTTTCGTGACGGCGCTAGGACGTACTTCGCTCAAGAAACGCGACAGTTTTTGACCTCATTTCACTGGGATCTTTTAATGATTGTTATTATGTTCCTAAGAAAGTTGATAGGTCGCAAAAAGTACTTAATGGAACGCATTTACTTTCATAACTCTTTTGGACGTGGTCCATCATCAGATGACCTGTTGAGTTAGTAACACATTTTAATGTTATAAATGTGAACACATACAGAAACGTATTTGTACAGGCACAATAGTCTGTAAGCAAAATTTAAAAAAAAAATACGGAAATATGTACCTCAATGCAAAATGAGTACAACGGTATGACAAAGAAGTCTTTCGACCTATAACGCATGAAGTTATATATGCACACAAGAACAGAAACACTGATACGGCGTAGACAGCTAGCAGACGAACGGATGTACCGACATAGGCGATCTGGCTCTCGCTAGATGACGTGTCTGCACCCCGCTGGTACAGGATAGTAACCATTACTGCTTCATAAGATTTAATTTTATTTGTACAAATTTTAAAGTGGTGTGGTTGACGCCAATATAAAAGCAAAGTGAAACGTATTCAGATAAACGTTAAAAGATAAAAAAATTATAAAGTGAATACATAAAACCTACGTATAAAACCGCAGTTACAAAGTAACTTGTTATATTTGACACTAAGTGTACATCACAAATTAAGCAGAAGATTGTACAATTGTAGTGGTAAAAAGGGTAAAAGAGAAATTAAGTCAGCAGTTCACCAAAAATGCTCAACAACCATTGTCTATTATTTATTACCTGTTCGGTGATCACATTATCTGGGTTACTATGACGATGAGCATAAATTTCAAGGTCTTCTACAATGTCCAAATCCCTGCCTTTGGGTTCCAAGAGAAGAATGTTTAAACTACTCGCAACAGGAGCTCAGAGCACCGCCATTACCTACCGAATTGTTTTAAAAGCCTCCTTTCCCGTTTGTCCTATGTAAATACTGTCACAGGACCCACATCTAATCCCACAGACATCTGAATGGCTGAATTTATTTAATTTTTCGTCCAAACTGTGGCGCAGAAAAAAATCAAGTTTTTTATTTGTACGGAAAGCAACCTGCGCTTTAGCCTACCTAAAGGTGTCAGCGATTTTGTCACATCATATGTCAAAATATGGCATGTAATTATGGTCGACCCTGTCTTTCAGTAAAATTGCCTGCTTCTCTACTTCATTAACAATTTTTTTTTTTACACAAATCTCGAATTTTTTTCGCAAACCCGTTAGCTAAAGCAACCTGTACTAACGTATTAACTTCTCTGTTAACTGTAACTTTGTCCAACACTAACTTTGCCACCCGATAGAACACTGAAGAAAAATACATGTGTCCATATGCATCTGGGTGACAGGAGTCATCCCCGATAGTGAGATCTGTTGTAGTTGCCTGACGATAAATGTCTACATTCAGGTTTGAGTCCACTCTTGAAATGTGCAGATTTTCAAATTCTACCGTAAATTGGATTTTTTCGCGAATGCTGTTAAGAGCCTACATCATCAACATACCTGCAGTAAATGACAATTTTTTACACTGGACTTTGCGGGCATCAAAAAATTTATTCTCTAACTTATTAATACAAATATCTGAAACGATGTCAGATAGCTTTTGTTCTACTGATTTGTCAGTAGAAAAAAAACCGTGTACTTGTTATTCAACCTTAAATAGGGAATTCTTCTACCAAAGAGCAACGGAAGAATCCATAAATAAGTTGCCAGGTGGACTGGAGTCCATAGAAAGCCCATTTTTCTGGTGATACGTTTTCTGATTGAAACTCTTTCAAATCACCTCCCTCGCAGTCCAGGTCTCCCGCTCAACGACAATCATTTATTTCCTAGGCTGAAGAAATGTGTGGGTGGAAAAAGTTTTTCCGACGATGAGGAACTGAAAAACGAAGAGAAAATGTGATTTAAGGAGTTGGCAAGAGACATCTACGACAAAGGTATTAAAAAACTCATCCCACGGTTGACAAGATGCATTGGAGTAAATAGTGATTATGTGGGAAAATGATGTAATACCTGTGCTACTGTTCTTGTGTGTTTCATTGAAATATATGCATTTGCGTTTGTGTAAAAAATTATTTTAATCTTACTTTTCGGATATTCTCCGGATACGTTCCTTTCTTTTTGTGCTGTTTGAATATCCTGAATTACAGTCGTTGGGTTATCAGCACAAGCTAAGCATTCTATTCAGATTTTTTGATTTGTTTGGCCTCATAACGACCACATGAAATGCATCTTCTTGCTTTTCTCCTTTCTTTCTATCCGGCAGTTTCTCATTCTTTTCCTTTGTTTTGCTCTTCTTTCTTCGGCCCATATTGCGCCCTTCCTTCGTTTTCACCTGGAACCCCTTGGAACTTTTTAGTTTTGTTCTGAACTTTTCTAAGTCTCCTACTTCTTTCTCCGTTATTTTCATTTCTCTCACATCTGCTTCTTTGACGGTTCAAAATGGTTCAAATGGCTCTGAGCACTATGGGACAACATCTGTGGTCATCAGTCCCCTAGAACTTAGAACTACTTAAACCTAGCTAACCTAAGGACATCACACACATCCATGCCGGAGGCAGGATTCGAACCTGCGACCGTAGCGGTCACGCGGTTCCAGACTGAAGCGCCTAGAACCGCACGGCCACACAGGCCGGCTCTGCTTCTCTGATCCGTGTTCTTTGTGTTATTGGGTTCCTATCAAAAAAGTTAAAAATTTTTTTTATTATCCTCGTCTCATGTAGCCGTTGTGGGTGGCCATAGAATGCAACTCTTTCCTTCTTCATTGTATCTGATATTGGTTCTGTTATTTAATAAGTTTCTTTATTACTTGTCCTGCGTCTATTCTCATATTTTGCTCGTAAGACTTCCCTAACTATTTTTCTTTCCTTCTTTTCTATTTCAACTAGTTGCTTAACTGTATTTAACGAAAGGCGTTCTGAAGGGTAAGGCATTATGCTCTAATGAGTATTGTACGGTCGGAGTTTTGTATTTACGGAAGTAGATTTCTTGCTATACAGGTCTATTGATAATTGAAAATGTTGTTGGCAGAAGAGCCAACACCGTGTCACGAGAGGAGGCCGAAATGCACGCGTCTTCGCTCACGCAAGGTGGCGTGAGGAGGGAAGAACTATACTGACGTGAGGTCTGGAACATGACAAGGAATTAGAATTCACAAAGCGGACGTAATTAGTTTGATACTCAACTTTAATCCATTAATGATGAACGTCGCTCTTGACGGTACATGATTGACAATATTATCTGTTCAGAATTCATTCTAATTACTGAATATGGCGCCTTGCTAGGTTGTAGCAAATGACGTAGCTGAATGCTATGCTAAACTGTCGTCTCTGCAAATGAGAGCGTATGTAGTCAGTGAACCATCGCTACCAAAGTCGGCTGTACAACTGGGACGAGTGCTAGGGAGTCTCTCTAGACTAGACCTGCCGTGTGGCGGCGCTCGGTCTGCAATCACTGATAGTGGCTACACGCGGGTCCGACGTATACTAACGGACCGCGGCCGATTTAAAGGCTACCACCTAGCAGGTGTGGTGTCTGGCGGTGACACAACAGAAATGCCACCTCCATTTTCCTTGTCCTTAGCTCCTATGTCCAAAGCATGGGGGTGTATTATTTCACCTAAAAATTTGAATTTTGTAGTCATTTTTATTCATCCACAATCAGTTACCATGTATTTAGGTGCCTTCTTCGCATTTGTCATTGATCTTTTTTTTTTTCCCCGAAGTATTGACTTGCTTTTGAAGCTGTCTCTTGTAGAAGATTTATCTGTCGTGTTTCATTTTGCATAGGTTTAGCTAAGACGTCACGATATCTGCAAAAGCCAAACAATCAAGTCAAGCGGGGTAGCCGCGTCGTCGATGGCGCCTTGTCACGGTCCGTGTGGCTGCCCCCGTCGGAGGTTCGAGTCCTCCCTCGGGCATAACTGTGTGTGTTGCTCCTAGCGTAAGTTAGTTTGAGTTAGGTTAAGTAGTGTGTAAGCCTGGAGACCGATAACCTCAGCAGTTAGGTCCCATAAGAAGTTAGCACAACCAAACAATCAAAACTCTGATTATCTCCTTTCCTCCCAGCTGTGAATTTTTTAATCCCTTCTTCTTCTGTTCCTTCCTTCCATTCTATCCTAATTATTCAAATGTTCAAATGTGTGTGAAATCATACGGGACTTAACTGCTAAGGTCATCAGTCCCTAAGCTTACACACTACTTAACCTAACCTAAATTATCCTAAGGACAAACACACACACGCATGCCGGAGGGAGGACTCGAACCTCCGCCGGGACCAGCCGCACAGTCCATGACGGCAGCGCCCTAGACCACTCGACTAATCCCGCGGGTCTCCTAATTATTATTGCTGTTATTATTGCTGTTTTCTTTATGATGTGACATAACAGTTTTATGCCGAGGATCTTTCTAACGTCTTTAGCGTATCGAGAAGTACTGAACACAGGAATCGAGGAATGCTGCTATCCCCATAATGTAGACGCCGGCATTCTGGAATAGCCTGGCCCCCCTGATCAACCGACGAGACTGGCGCGAAAGTAAGAGAGAAGAGAAAAACAGCGCAGTAATAGCGGCTGGCGGCCTGCGGGGCGACTTCCGGGCCATCGAGGCGCCGCCGCGTGGCTTTCCACAGGCTGGAGCAGCGCAGCTCCGCAAAAACGACGGCAAGAGTGCGCTGCGCTCCGGCGCGCAACCGGGGGACACTTTCTGTGTCACTGGGCCGCCTGCGCCGCGGCTACTCGAGTAACGATAACACGACCAGCGGCTGCACTCCAGTCCACTGCGTTTCGACACCGAATGGTGTCGTCTTCAGGCCCCAAGCATAACCTGCCATCCACAATCGTTTGCGTGTGCAACAAACAGAATTGTATGAAGCGGACCAAAATTAACTGTACACTATGTGATCAAAAGTACCCGGACACTGTGCTGCCACATTCTGCCAGGTACTCCATATCAGCGACCTTAGTAGAGGAAAGGTGCGTATCATGCGATAGTTCTCTAATATGAGACACCCCAACTGTCCTCCTGTTAGGGGCTGCACTCTGGTGGAGAGTTTCTTAAACACGTCTATTGCGTGCCAGACGACGACATAGCGAGTAGCACGCCGTAGTTGAGCCGGACACAGTACATAGAGGTTGACACAAAATTTCTTGTGTTTGGAGTATTTGCGACATCGGTGTTACGACAATATTTCAGCTTAAAGGTGAGTGGGTATTACTGCACTCTTTTGTTGTTGTTATTTGTAATGGTATTACCTATAATTATTGGCAATTAGGTTCATTTTCCAACGAACGTTGTTAGCAAGTGCGTGATTCTTTGTGTAAGACGGCGATATTCCTAATATGCGATAGTATGGGGATCCAAATACGAGACAGTGTCGCATATTGCGATACCTGTCGCATATTGGGGGGAACTCGTTCTCTCACGACTTCTTATATGTAATTTACGCAATACTATCATGAGATAACAATATTTCATCATTTATTGTAGTAAAATTCTGTCAACTGCGTTTATTTTAATTCGATTAAATTATCATAAACAGGGATTACTTCGACTAGCGTTATGATCAGAAATTGGAATTTTTCTGTACCTTTCTTTCAAGCCAGTATTTTGCTCAGAAGTTGATCAACATTACTCCAAATTCAAAGTACTCCGTTCCCAGTACTTTTCGAGCAGGAAGGTCTTGCATCGATAATATCTGCAGCATTAAACAGGTCACTGATAAGCAATGAAAAACCAGAACACTCGTAAGCTGTAATCAGATAATACCTGTAGTGTTAAAGTTGGGAAGTTACTATCACAGAAACTTAAGGTTGTAAGTAGCCTGTTTGTATGTTGGCAGCGCTATAGACTGTGTTAATATCTCTGGGCAAGAGATTCTGTGGTTGGACGGACTAGAAGTTAGCGAGTGGATAGAGAAGTGTACAGACACGTTTGTCTTAGTGAAGACTCTGTGTTGGTAGGACATGTGTTGTAGAGTGAGACACACGGAAATGTAGTGAAACCTGGTAGTCAAGGGAAGGCGGGATTCGGTTACGATTGTGGATGGGGCCATAATCAGTTACTATTGGTTGCCTTTTGCAATTACACACAATTTATTTTAAGTCAGTAATTCAAGACTCAACAATAAATAAAAAGTACCACACGTTATTAATAAAGGAATAAACAACTGTGTAAACAATAGTGTTTTCAGTGAGTTACAATTTAGCAAATCATCATTAGATACAGACACAGCAGATAATGTTTTAAAAGCAAGCCACTGTAATCTGTGCAGAAGGTCTTACACGCCAAGAATGGCAATAAATAAGGTTGTAAAGGCTTACTGCGTAAATACAAATACCAAATTAGAATTTTAAGGCAAGTGACCACAATCGTGGCTGAAGGCCTTACACGCCAAGAATGGCAACAAATTAAGAATTGTTTAAGAACTAGCTGCAATTTACAACTTACAAGTATTGAAATATTAAAGGTAAGTCGCCACAAACACAGCAGAGGGCGTGGACTGAAGGAGCGTTACAATGAACTACTGGCCATAAGACCTCCCTTTAGGGCACATATGTCTTACAAGAACCAAAGTGCCACAAATGGTGCTCCAGAAATCGACCTCTGAGAAGGTCCGGCAACAAACACTTTCGCAAGCGATGGGATAGGCAGCCAAGACTTGCATTCACTTCACAAGATGGTAACTCAGACTAGTGGCAGCCTAAAGAATGACTAATGATAATCTTGCTGAAGCTACCTGACGTCCGATAAATCAAATGCAGCGATGGAACAGTACGCCAAAGCCGTAAAATCGAACTCGTATTCCGTGAATACTGTTACACAGTACTTATTCTTTAACACTGCCGCATAAAGGCAAGAATTAACAACACGTGCCACATCAAGTTGAGACTACAAATCTGTTGCCGTTAACGTCATCGGCTTCAAAGAGCATGCACTCATCTTAAAGCTTGCTGGGTCCGGTTTACGATGAGGTCGTACACCCTCAGCCTTTCCATCCGGCAGTCCATGCGTGCCGCCAGCGGCCCCGGCGTGTTCTCGCACTGCGTGGATCTGCCTCCTCAGTCCCCAACTGAACTCGCCCACTCACCGATCCGGATAAACAACGACGTCGCCCCAAAGGTAGGGCAACAGTTACTACATATCGATAACCGCCGTTGCTGCCACTAGCGGACAGACAACGCTTGCGAAACAGAGTGGCGCCAGTCAACACGAGAAGCAGAGGGCAGAAGCCTACCAACAGCGCCAATGCGAGCCGCAGCACAGCTCGTGTAGGATAATGGATGTTGTTGATAGTAGTTTGTTGTAGAACTGGATGTCACGTGAATAAGGTAAAATTTTCTTAATACATTGTTTGCTCTTCAACAAAATCTTTCTTTAGCTAACCATATGCCTCCTAGTCATTAGAGTCTCTAGTAGTTAGAATCTTTCTGTTTAGCTGGCTGCCGGCCGAGTGGCCGTGCGGTTCTAGGCGCTACAGTCTGGAACCGAGCAACCGCTACGGTCGCAGGTTCGAATCCTGCCTCGGGCATGGATGTGTGTGATGTCCTTAGGTTAGTTAGGTTTAATTAGTTCTAAGTTCTAGGCGACTGATGACCTCAGAAGTTAAGTCGCCTAGTGCTCAGAGCCATTTGAACCTTTTTTTTTTTTTTTAGCTGGCTGTAGTTGCTGCTTTCTATAATTCCTGTAGTTCATCTTATGGAGGTTTTCGATGTGGTAAGTGACTTATAAAAAAGTGGGGTTCGTTACTGAAATGGGTTTAGGCAACTAACAAAGTTGGACGTAGTTTCATACTTCTTTAATTTCATATTTTTGGACTTTTACTATCGTTGATTTCTTGCGATTCAGGGCCATTCTTTTGTGTTAATTATTGGAGGTCATGTTGTCACTGTACAGCAGTCAGATTGCTTTGGGCTTGTGTATTGTGGGCAATAAATAAAGAGGTTAAGTTTCAGTTGTCTTTGTCATGGAAAATTCTGCAGGCCAGTGTTTAAATGATAAAAATAAGTAAAGACGCAGTTCCAAGATTAGCAAAGGACTATGTAAGGATGCTGCTTAGCGCCTACCCTCCTTAAAAAAAATTTTTACGAAGCCCTGAAAAATTGGAATGGGAATTAGAGTAGATGATGACATCCTATTCTCCGCAAATTTCGCCGACCATCAGGTCATCTTTCCCGAGGAAGAAGAGGATGTGTCTTGTATGTTAATAAAGCTTATAGAAGAATATGAGTAGTGGGGCACGAAAATTAGTTTTACATAGATTGAATACATGGTCGTTGGAGGTATAGGAAGGGGTTTTGTTATGGATGATGCGTCTACAGTAAAGTGTAGCCGATTAAACAAATATTTAGGGACAGTCATTTCGAATAAAGGTAAAAGCAATGATGAAATAAAGCCCAGGACAGGAAAGGGAAAGTTGGCGATTAAGCAGTCATGTTCACCTGTTTGGAATGAAACGACGTTAAAAAATTTGAAAAGGAGGATGTGGTGTCACCGCCAGACACCACACTTGCTAGGTGGTAGCTTTTAAATCGGCCGCGGTCCGGTAGTATACGTCGGACCCGCGTGTCGCCACTGTCAGTGATCGCAGACCGAGCGCCGCCACACGGCAGGTCTAGAGAGACGTACTGGCACTCGCCCCAGTTGTACAGCCGACTTTGCTAGCGACGCTACGCTGACAAAATACGCTCTCATTTGCCGAGACGATAGTTAGCATAGCCTTCAGCTACGTCAATTGCTACGACCTAGCAAGGCGCCATTTATCTTCTGCTGGTTATCTTATAAAGCCTGTACCGTCAGACCTATGTTCTACAATTATGGATTAAAATTAAGTATTCCAGAAGCTACGTACTTTTCTTTATAGCATTCATTACGTATCCTGTTTCAGACCTCACGCCAGCCTGCGTGAGTTTAAGCGCGTGCCTTTCGGCTTCCTCTCATTGTGTCTAGGCTGTCTTGCCTAGACACAACAGAGGATGTACGAAATTACAGTTGAGAGCATTGCTCTGCGTGGTACTGAACTGTCGTATGTCTCCGGGGTCAATGAGAAGAAATTAAACACATTGGAAATGAGGTAACGAGAAGAGACGAAATAAGAAATAAAGCGCTACGACAGCAAATGGTTCAAATGGCTCTGAGCACTATGGGACTTAACTTCTGAGGTCATCAGTCGCCTAGAACTTAGAACTAATTAAACCTAACTAACCTAAGGACATCACACACAACCATGCCCGAGGCAGGATTCGAACCTGCGACCGTAGCGGTCGCTCGGTTCCAGACTGTAGCGCCTAGAACCGTTCGGCCACTCCGGGCGGCTGCTACGACAGCAGATGGGGGGTACAAATGATATTGTAGACACTGGAAATGAACGGCTAAAGTGGTATGGACACGTTAGAAGAATGCCAAAGGAAAAATGGTCATCTACAATAAGACACTGGAGACCGCCACGGCACAGAAAAAGAGTAAGACGGCGACTACACTGGAGCAACGGAGAGAGGCGTGCGACACGGGACAGGACCATGCAGGATGGAAAGATGTGAGGAGACGTCGCATCGAGTAGAAAACTCGCAGAGAGAACAATAAGACGTAAATAATGCCACATATGTTGTTTCTCTTCATGTTTGCTATTGCCTCTCACGAGTACATGTTTTATGATTCTGGTGACTTTCGGCAAAGCGATTTCATTTGTAAGTAACATCTCTTCTCTCTTTTATTTTATTTTAGAAATTTTAACTATGTAGTTCCGTATCTCACACTTTTCTTAAAAAAAAAAAAAAAGCTTGAGAATCTCCTCCTATTGTTTTGTAAGAACATATTTTCACTCTCACCGTTTGCACCACATAATGGAACATTAATTGTTCCGAAACCGGTCGTGTACGCAATAGAAGACTGTTGATTCAGCCACTGTTGTGCGGTTCCTCTAGTTCACAAAATGGTGATTTTGGGATCTTGCCTCTTGGATAAAATTCTGAGGACGCCTATGGCGGCATTCAAACCAGTGTCATGCGCGGGTTGAACAACACCGAGAAAAAGGATCTTTCTGATGGCTCCACAGGGTTGCACGGACGCTCTGTACGTAATACTCAAGTAGGGGGTGCATAAATTCGTAGCGTTTTTGTTTTGCATGTTGATGCTCCGGTTGCTATTAGTTTATTTACCGATTGCTACTTTTTGTTTGTAGTTCACTGCTGCAGTCTGAGTTTACATACTGCCACTTTGCCATTTGGAGATAGTGACTGTAGCTGTGAATGCTAGAAAATGGAGTGTCAAGTGAAGAAATCGGAACATTTCCGACGTATTTTTCTGTTTGAGTTCAATAGACGGGTGACACACAACAGTGAAGACAGCCAGAAACATTTTCACCGTGTATGGGGGTAACGCCCTTGCCGACCTGTGTGGCCGAGCGGTTGTAGGCGCTTCAGTCTGGAATCGCGGGACCGCTACGGTCGCAGGTTCGAATCCTTCTCCCAACATTTTTAGTGTTGGGAGAAGGAAGGCTAAGCATGCAGCTGACGAGAAAATGAATAGTGGGGCAGCAGCTCGTGAAACAAGAGTTTGTAGTAATATGAAAAAAATACTGGCTCACATAACAAGGTTTAAATGCAGTGAACAGCTCTGGTGGAGGAAAAAAGACATCATTAAGAAAATACTTGTCTCCAGAATTAACCATATGTAAGATGTGGAATTTATTTTGCGACGAGAGAGCAGCTGGCATTACTGCTTCAACAAATCTACTTACGCAATTCAGAATAATGTGAGAAATAATTATCTGGTAGATATGATATGATGATTTGACAATAAAAAGTTACATTCATATTAGGTGTAAAATTTATGTTCAGATCACTGCATACTGAAGAGCCATTTCTAATTATCTTTTTTTTATTTTCTTCAGATTTTTGTGATTAAGTTCAAATGGGGGCTTGGCAAAATAAAACAGAACACCTGCAGTGACTCCCTAACATTCAAAGTTCGTTTCTAAAGCTGATAATGATGAGGATGCAATAAACAACTTGTTGTGGAAAGATTTGTCCATCAACTATAAGCAAAGTATTTATTTCGGAACATTAATAGATTTCCAAATGGAAGTGTAAAAGTGAACTTTGATTTGACGCAGAATCAGTTTTTATCTAAGGCACCAAGTAATGGAGCTTATTATTCACAACAATTATGCTATCATGTGTTGGGAATAATTATTCATGCGGAAAGATTTGTCCATCAACTAAAAGCAAAGTATTTGTTTCAGAACCTTAACAAATTTCCAGATGGAAGAGTAGATGAGAAGTTCGATTTGATGCAGAATCAGTCTTTATCAGAGACACAAAGTGACAGAGAGTATTATTCACACCAATTACGATATCATGTGTTGGGAATAATTATTCATGAGCAGAGCAAAATTATTTCACCAAAAAGACACTTTTTTATAGGTGCCGTGTGAGTGAGGGCAGTAGCGGGTTCATGTCTGTGGCATTTTTCCAAGTCAGTCCTACAACGGTACTGTGACGCAAATAATATTAAGCGTGTTTTCGATTGTTTTGTGACAGTTGTACATCTCAAAGCAAAAATTATTCTACCTTACTTCTGTTATGTGTGATTGGATAGCAAACAGATTTCGGATTGAGTAGTTCTTCGCTGTACGCAGTCATTCATACATACATGCTTGCAGATAGGTCTCTTGGTATTTTAGGAGAGAAACTCAGAAAGCCTGGAACCGTAATGCTCCGAGAGGAATATTACAGTGTATTTGATACAGTAGGAACACGTCACTCCCAGAATTGCGATTTTTCCTGGGCAGGTTGGTAAAATGTCAGGTCCAAAGCAAAAAAACCTTCAAAATTAGTGAAGCTGACCGTCTCATTAGTCAGCATAGATCAGCACTGGTTGGTCTGCGTGCTGCATGTGCAATCACACCAGTGTACAAACACAAAATTATCATAAGTGAGGTAGGGTACGATCGTATTTTGCCTCAAGTAAAGATTTGAGAAATAGCAGTCATGTACAACAGGCAAAGAAAAATGACTTGGTATCGCTACCTCCTGCATTAGGTTACTAACTGAACCAAACCCCTTCCCACAAAAGTTTCGTAGATGACAATGATGTGCGAACAGTTAATGAGGTTGGGGACAATGATAACAGAGACGTTCATTATGATGACTGACGTTTTGAACCAGATATCGGTAATACCAGGAAAAAATTGTTCATATATGTATAATCATTATTAATATAATATCTCTTAACGTCTCGAACAAAATAATTCTGTAAGAATTAAACTAATCCCGTTCTAGAATGTCCAGAAGAGAACTACTATAAGATCGGTTATGCTCTTAAGACAAAGATAAGTTATGTTGTAAATATTTTATTGCTAAACATGTCCCCTAAAGTAATTTGCCATAACTGGTACAAGATAATTTAGTACTGAAGTGTTATTGTTCATGAAGTATAATTTGTAGTCTATTAAAATAATTTTTATGACAAAAAGTACCAAATCCAAACTTAAATTCCTAATAACTGTTCAGTAATAATGAGGAATACCTTAAACTTTTGTAAAAGAATTACCAGTGATTTCCAGACAAACCACGGTTTGCGTGCTAGAACTGTTGTGGCTACAGGGAATTTTTCTGCTCTAATGAAAAATTTGCCCAGCTGGATACGGTACCTTTTGGAAACGAGCTGCACGTATTATTCAGGACTAAAGTGTCTGTTATGTGTATCTGCTGTGTTTATTTAACTTATGGAACAGCGCTTCGAACTTATGCACCAACCCAACGGAACACATGAAGCGTTGAAAGCACTATCTTAACTTTCTCCAATTTTTATTAATCCAATCCCGAACCTTTTGTATTGACGGGGTGGCGGGGGGGGGGGGGGGGGGGGGGGGGGGAAGAGGGGGATGGGAGGGTACGCAAAGAAGCTCCACGCTGCTCCCTAACTCACCCATCTTGTGCGCCACGCACGAGTGCGGCCCCACCCCCAGCCAGAGGGCGAAACACGCGGCAGTGGCAGCGACGGAGGCGAAGACGTTTCGGCGGTGTGTGCGCGGCATCTTCAGGCGAGCGTCGTCCGCAGCAGCGGAGGCGCATCGCATCGCACTGGACGCGCCGGCCGCACTCCGCGCCTGCGCAGCCCCAGCCCCTCCTTATCTGTGACGACACCCTCCGTGTGTGCCTTGTTTTTACTCGGCAAACACCTGTGGATCCGGGCCGCGCTGGGATCTGCCCATTCATGGCACTGTCTGACGCGCGGGGCCACGGGCGAGTGCTACATGCCAATGTTAAAACTTCAACGACGTGAACGACTCGGTGGGGAGAAGTCTATGAAGATGCGATAACAAGGTGTCAGCATAAAACGCTCTGATATGTCGAACGTATACGCTATGATACAGTGGTCAGAATAAACGTTGCATATTGCTTTTCTGGCAGTACTGGACGTAATAGGAAACAGAAGATTTTGTTCAGTCAGGAATAGTCATAACAAAACAAAAACAAGGTAAATAAACATACCGTGTGATCAAAAAGTCAGTATAAATTTAATAAACCACGGAATAATGTAGGTAGAGAGGTAAAAACTGACACACATGCTTGGAATGACATGGGGTTTTATTAGGAAAAGAAAAAAAAAAAGTTCACAAAATGTCCGACAGATGGCGCTGGACAGCGAAACGTCAGTGACTGCGCATTTCAATCGTGTATAAGAGGAGCTGTAATGAGGGAGAGAATCAGATGTGCCAGCAGCCGCAGCATGTTGACGTTACCTGAAAAGGCGCTTTGAGTGAAGCTGTATTATCAGAATGGGGAATATGCTAATTCAGCGTTACGATCCTATCGCCATAGGAAGGGGATTCCAACTGGTAAAGGTCCGTCGACAAATGCAGCTGTGGCGAGAATGATTTCGAAGTTCGAAGCCACGGGTTGTTTAGACGATAGACCCCGTAGTGGCCGACCGAGCACAAGGCGTAATGCTGCTGATACAGTTCAGGAAGAAATGGAGGCTGTAGCGGGTTCGTCTATGCACGGGGAAGTCAGCGCTCGTGCAGTCGCACGTCGCACCGGCATTCCGTACACTACTGTTTGGTTGGCACTGAGGCGTACCCTCCGATGCTATCTGTACAAAATCCATCGGCATCGTGAACTGTTACCTGGCGATTTAGTGAAGCGGAGAGCATTTGAGGTGTGGGCGTTTCAAAAGATGGCGGAAGATGACGATTGGTTGAGTAACGTGTTGTGGACCGACGAAGCTCATTTCACGCTCCGAGGGTCTGTCAACGCCCACAACTGCAGAGTTTGGGCTACCGAAAATCCTAGAACTGTCGTGGAAACTCCATTGGACGACGAGAAAGTCACGGTATGGGTTGGACTTACCACATCTACCGTTATCGGGCCTTTTTTCTTCGAGGAAATGCGTGTTTCTGGTTTTGTAGCTGCTACCGTGACGGGTGACAGGTCCGCCGATATGTTACAGAATCACATCATTCCCAGTCTGGCTGATAAACACCTGCTGGAACGTACGATGTCTATGCAGGATGGCGCTTCACCCCATATTGCTAGACGCGTGAAAGATCTCTTGCGCGCGTCGTTCGGTGATGATCGTGTGCTCAGCCGCCACTTTCGTCATGCTTGGCCTTCCAGGTCCCGAGACCTCATTCCGTGCGATTACTGGCTTTCGGCTTACCTGAAGTCGCAAGTGTATCGTGATCGACCGACATCTCTAGGGATGCTGAAAGACAACATCCGACGCCAATGCCTCACCATAACTACAGACATGCTTTACAGTGCTGTTCACAACATTATTCCTCGACTACAGCTATTGTTGAGGAATGATGGTGGACATATTGAGCATTTCCTGTAAAGAACATCATTTTTGCTTTGTCTTACTTTGTTATGGTAATTATTGCTATTCTGATCAGATGAAGCGCCATCTGTCGGATATTTTGTGGACTTTTGTATTTTTTTGGTTCTAATAAAATCCCATGCCATTCCAAGCATGTATGTCAATTTGTACCTCTCTAGCTACATTATTCCATGATTTATTCAGTTTTCAAATTTATACTGACTTTTTGATCACCCGGTATTTCCACTTGATAAATACAAAGAAATCTTACAAAAGATTCAACTGCAAGCACTACGATTTCTTCTTACTGTCATCTTGCGCAACAATTTTTTTATGAACCAGTTGGCTCTACTCGTAACTGGAGACACTTCTGAAGGCGGTTAGGCACACCCCTTGCCAAATTTTCCAGGTAAGTTTGCGAGATATATTCCCATTCCTCCACAGCGGTCTGGTCTCTGGTCTGACAGGACGATTGCTAAGCGTTCATTTCAGCAAGGCCCGTTCATACTCAATCCAGTTGAGGTCTGGGGATATGGAAGTCATTCCATCCGATTGATACTATGCTCCACAAGAGTAGTGTCCACAAGATTGTGACGGTAGGAATTTGCACTGTCGTCCATCAGCGGGAATCGCGCTCCAGTATGTTCGCCACATGGAGCCACTGTGCGTGCAGGGATGTCGTCCCGATACCTCACACCAGTGACCCTCCTGAGTGCTGGTGTCCTTCAGCCACACTCTTCCACCCCAAAACACGACTCAATCCTGCGGTTTTGAAAATGGCTGTCTCTCAGCAACCGTTCATAAGCTTCGATGGAGAAACACCACAGCTAGCCCGTTGCAAAGTTATTTTTGATACATTTTACTAGGGGCCGACACCTATAAGAATGTCTTCATCAGAATGAAATTGTAACAACCGCGTCAAGTTGCACTGCGAGCAGGCAACAGTCAAAATTACGAGCAGATACGCTCAAGTCAAAAATTAAAATTAAAAATATTCCATCGTTTGGTGTGTATAGCTCAGTTTGATGTTGTTCACTACAGGGCATGCGTACCAAATGCTGGAACATTTTTTATTTTAAGTTTTGGCTTGAGTGTATCTGCTCATAATTTTGACTATTGCCTCCTCGTAGTGTAACTTTACGGCTGTTGAAATTTCGTTCTGATAAGATATCCATAGAGGTGCCGAAATCTAGGTCAGTGTATTAAAAATTATTTTGCTATCGGTTGGCTGTAGTATTTCTCCGTTGATGACGAGTCACCTTCATAGAGGTAATGGTCTACAATAGAGTTAGGGTGTGGTCGTTGTCCTCGTCTCTGCACACGAATATCAGAACTGTGAGGGTGGAGATTGGTGCGGGTCTCATCAGAAAAGAGGGTTGTGTCCCACTGCTGCCTGGTCCACGAACAGTCCTTTTGTTCCTACGAGACACGAGCCCCAGATTGACGCCCTATTCAGAGAAGGAGTCTTGGCACGTAATCCCCGCTGATAGAGTCTATCGTTCTTTTTTGAATCATTTCTTCAAGGCTGCAGCTGCCATTCTCTCTATTTTCTGTACGATTGAACAATTTCGGCCTTAGGCCAAAAAGGAAGAACCATACATTGGATACATTAGTGACACTTGTGATGTAGTAACAAGTCATAAATGTAGATATACTAGGTGCATTTTAAGTTACTTTATGGATGATTTTTTACTAGCGGATTATGTCGTATGTTCCTATGACATCATGTTGCGCTCATAAAATAATTCTAGGTGTTCATGCTATTTTAGTAACACGTTACTTTCGAGCAGCCATTACAAATCTCTTACATATAACGTACTTAACACTAGAAAGATTATAATTATTTTATATAAATTTGATATTTAATCTGCATATACTTTTCTTCTCACCTATATTTAATTATCATTCATCATTGGTGTAAATATGACTGTATGTAACTTCTTTATATATATATATATATATATATATATATATATATATATATATATATATATATGCTACATAAACTATAGAAACCACTAAAATACCTTTTTCAAATATAAAACAATGACTCAAGGGGAAATTTATGAAATAATAGAACTACTACAATTAATCACTTCCTACGATTATTTCTCGTTTCAGAACAAAATTTATCTCCAAAAAGATGGTGTAGCAATGGCCTCATGTCGAGCAGGTACATTAGCTGATGTTTTCGTCAACACTTTAGAAGAAAAATGTTTCGACAGGTTCACTCAAACAGCCAAAAAAATCGTTTATTACTACAGATATGTCGATATCATCTTAATCCTATTCGATGGCACAACAGATGAGAGCAAAGTCATGCATTCGCAATTGAACAGCTTGCATCCAAAGATTAATTTGACAATAGGAAGAGAGAGAAAAAGAGCATAAATTTTTTTGGATTTAAATATTTGAAACAAAAAATTTGAACAAGTGTTTTATATTTTTCGTAAACCAACGACAACATACATAATTATCCATAAACAGACATGCCACTCGAGATCACGCAAGCTCGCATATTTTCATTCTATATTATATAAACGAAACAACTTACCACCGAAAAAAGAAAAAAATTGACAAAGAACTAGATCTTCTCCGGAATGTAGCTATAAGCAATGGTTATCCTAAAAAATTAGTAGACACGTTATTCAAAAAGAAAACCAGTCCAACACATGTCTGTCCCATAGGTGAAATAACTTTAACTAGAGACAAAAACGAACCACAGAAAAATAAAGTTCTTGTGTGGCCATATCTAGGTATTATTTCCGACAAAATTACTCTATGTTTCAAGGACACAAAATTATACACCAGTTAAAGAACCACTAATAATCTACATCGATTTTTGAGACACATACCACGTAAATGAGAACCGTTTTCGCAATAAGGAATCTACAAAATTAACTGTAAAGAAAGCCCAAAATTTTACATTGGACAAACAGGAAGAAAAGTTAGTACACGATTTAAAGGACGCACGACAATAAGCGACAATAACCCATCCACGTTTGCTGCATACTTAAAATACACCAACCACAAAATACCTAATATAGATGGATCACTTCAAATATTACATAAGTTACAGAAAGGAAAAATCATGGATGTAATGGAAGAAATTGAAATCTACATACATCTACAAGATCAGTCAGACAGAGTTTTAAATGAGCAAAGAGACCTGCAATATTGGAAATTCCTAGACAACTTTCTATCAGTTCTCCGCGCGAAGCGTTACAGAAGCAGAGAATGTAAAATTATCGCTATAATCGTTAATAAACAGGACTGTAATGCGAAACACCACACAACCATAAAGCAATTTTTACTCGACTCTCGTGGTTCTCAGTGATGTTTCATTAGAATACTATGATAATTGTGATATATAAGATCTTTGTAGCAACTATTCAGAAATGACGTACAATAACAGAATAAATATTCACAAGTTATTTTAAAGAAATTACATACAGTCATATTTACACCAATGATGAATGATAATTAAATATAACTGAGAACAAAAGCATATGCATGTTAAATAGCAAATTTATGTTAAAATAATTATTATCTTCCTAGTGTTAAGTACGTTATATATACTTTGCAACAACAGCTCGAAAGTAACGTGCTCCTAAAATAGCGTGAATACCTCGAATTATTTTATGAGCATAACATGATGTCATAGAAGCAACTAAAAAATCATTCATAACGTATGTTATAATGCGCCTAGTACATGTACAGATATGACTTGTTGCTACATCAAAATTACAAGTATTACTGATGTATCCAATGTACGATACTTGCATTTTAGATGCTTGAAAATGGCCTCAGGCCCAAATTGTACAAACGTACAAGAAATAAAGAAATGGCAACTGAAGGTTTTAAGAAATCATTCAAGAAATCCATCGCACCCGCGGACCCTGTCGTATTGAAAATTACCTATCCTTTCTGTTGACATCTGCACTCCTGTACCTGTTTGGAACTGCCGCCGTAGACGTGTGGTATTAAGTTGATGGATTCTGCGTGTTGTTGTACGCAGAAAGTGCTGGACATCTGTTGTTTTCCTTCTGTGGCCACTTCTGTGAGGATCCTCAATTGGTCCTGTCGTAAGAAACTCGTTCCAGATTGTGAAAGCACCACTTTGTTCACAGCGACCTTCGCTACGGTCTCCACCTGTGCCATTCCCTGCTCCGTTAGAGCCTCTGGTCGTTCATTCTTGTTGTCCGAACCATCCTTTAGCAACAATTCTCTTAATGATATACCGCGCAAGTACTGAAGTATTTACAACTGACACGGCTGCCACAGACTGTACATACGGCCCCCCTCATAGTAGAAAGATTGACAGTTTCCAATAGAATTACACTACAAACAAAACACTGAATTGATATCGCAAAGTATTTCCGGATCACAACGGTAAATATTAAAGTATCGACAATATGTACCATTTATTTTCACTTCTGTATTTCTTATAATAATTCCGTGTGGCTCAAAGGCCAGTTTTTCATTTTTGATCCAGCGTCAAGAGTCGCGACACCCATCTTGCAGATAATTTTTTCTTTTCTAGTTCTTCAGTTAAAATGTGATATACCCTTTCAGATGACGTCTAGCAAGCATGAGCAACTCCACGCAGTTCCAATTGGCCATCCTCCGTGACCATTTTGTGCGTTTTTTCAATGATTTCTGGATTAGTGACACATCTTGGCCGACCACTGCGCGGATCATCATCTAAGCTCTCTCTGCCAACTTTAAATTCGTTTGTCCACTTGGCAACAGTTGAACATGAAGGAGCAAAGCCTCTCCAGTGTATTCTGGAAATCGGCATGAATGTCGTTTGCTTTCATATCCTTCTTTACGAAGTATTTAAAGATTGCTCGAATCTGGATTTTTTCCATCTTCGCAAATGAGTACGTGGGAACAACAACAGGGCCACGTCGCCGCCACAGTTCCCTTCCAAGAGCGCTGGCGTGGCGCGCGTTTACAGCCAACACTCCGATGAATGTCACGTGAACAACTCGTTGCGCTAGCGCCGACCTCTCGTGGTGATTCCGAGAACTTTCAAACCATCCTGGTAGTTATATTGTCAGCTGCTGTCCGTGTCCACAAGCAGTATGGAGTTTCACAAGTAGCCGCACGGGGCAGCCGCGTGGTCCGAGGTGCCTTGCCACGGCCGCGCAGCTCCCCCCGTCGGAGGTTCGAGTCCTTCCTCGGGCATGGCTGTGTGTGTCGCCCTTAGCGTAAGTTAGATTAATTAGTGTGTAAGCCAACGGATCGATGACCTCAGCAGTTTGGTCCCATAGCCCTTATCAGAAATTTTAAAAAAATTTATTTTTGTTTCACAAGTTACTATCGGCTTGATGTTAGGACACATCACATGTAGACTGCAAAATGCAAAATTGGGGAGTATACAGTTCTGCTGCTGCATCAATCATAATTGTGCACGTAACACTTTCAAAAATAGAGATCTTTCAAAACAACTGAATCATTTATAGATACTCTGTGTATGTACGCTGCTCCGCTAGACTTAATGACCGCCTAGATTAGATGAAACATGACATATTAATTACTTGATGCATATAAATGAGAATGCAGGACCACGTTGCCAGAGGTCTCTCAGTTGTGCCCAGAAAGCTGCACGTCACGTGGTGTGACGTCAGCGCGACTGTATCGCCATGTGGGCCTGGGCTCTGTAACGAGACATCTTCCTCTAGCATTATAGTAGTTGTCGATATCAGTGTTATTTTTCGAATTTTGGACAGGTCAGTATTATCACAGCTACTTTTCTGAAAACTTTCATATAATATGTTACATTTGAAGTTAAAATTTATGAAAAGGAATTACTTTATTTTGGATGTTATAATCGGTAAGTACTAGATCTGAATGTACAGTTAAAATTCATTTTTTTAGAAACATTTCAAATTACGAATTATTTGGCTCACTTCAAATTTCTATTATTAATGTCGCATTTAGTACTGTTTCTTTCTGTATTCATTTATGAAACAATAATCGAAACTAATAGAAATTCATTTGTCAAGAAAAATTGTAAATCCTGTGCAATATTGTTATTTGAGCTAACTGAGGTAGTAGTAAGCGTGCCTCTGGTGTGATCGGGCGTGTCTTTGTATTTTGCGCGGACAACGTAATTTCGGCTTTCTTAATGTGAAAAATCAAAAGACTGTATGATATAATAAAATGTGACAAAACATATTAACGTAAGTTTCCTGGCAGATTAAAACTGTGTGCCGGACCGAGACTCGAACTCGGGACCTTTGCCTTTAGCGGGCAAGTGCTGTACCGACTCTTTTTTTTTTTTTTTCGTTGCGCACGTCGGAAGACATCCTGTTCAAGTTCGGTGGTTGATCGTTCCACTCAGTTTTTTATTACAGAGGCCAACCGGCTCTCTGATGGAACAAGCTCAGCTACCGTGCCGGCTGATAAGTTTAGAATGCACGACGGTTTCCACTAGACCACAGCCTCACACGTCCGACTGAGCTACCCAGGCACGACTCACGCCCCGTCCTCACAGCCTTAATTCCGCCAGTACCTCGTCTCCTACCTTCCAAACTTCACAGAAGCTCTCCTGCGAACCTTGCAGAACTAGCACTCCTGAAAGAGAGTGAAAATCTCATTCTGGAAACATGCCCCAGGCTGTGGCTAAGCCATGTCTCCACAATATCCTTTCTTTCAGGAGTGCTAGTTCTGCAAGGTTCGCAGAAGAGCTTCTGTTAAGTTTGGAATGTAGGAGACGAGGTACTGACAGAAGTGAAGCTGTGAGGACGGGTCATGAGTCGTGCTTGGGTAGCTCAGTCGGTAGAGCACTTGCCCGCGAAAGGCAAAGGTCCCGAGTTCGCGTCTCGGTCCGGCACACAGTTTTAATCTGCCAGGAAGTTTCATATCAGCGCTCACTCCGCTGTAGAGTGAAAATTTCATTCTATATTAACGTAGCAACAAAAATTCTGCACCAACAGTCGTCAAATTTATTTAGATAAGTTCGCCCATGAGGACCTAAAATGTGAGAATTCTAGCTTCAAAAATTAGACTCGTAGACAAGGAGAACTGGAGCCAACTCTACGTGAAAAGATAGGTCAACTAGGAAGTTTATTGTAATCTTCGCTAGTCTCAAATCTTCATACAAGACTAATGTGGAGAATAGCTGCAACTAGGAAGGAGGCGATAGATTACAACCCGCAGCACAAAAGCGTGCGACCGTGCGATTAGTAGCACGCTTTTGCGGTGCGGTCGCAAAGCGCAGACACTAACTAAACTTATTACAGTGAACAGAGACGTCAATGAACGAACGGACAGATCATAACTTTGCGAAAATAAATAAAGTAAAACTTTCACTCGAGGCAAGAATTGAACCAAGGACCTCTCGTTCCGCAGCTGCTCACGCTAACCACGAGACCACGGCGCTTATATTTTGCTTATTTTTTCATAGTTCCACACAACTTCTTCCTGTTTTCTCGATTGATCTGTGTTCAGTTTTTCAAGGGCTATCCACTGTGCCAACTTATAACTAAATCTGATGAGGGTGCGATGGGGAGGTTCCCTTGTTAGCAATCATGAACATATAATTTTCTACTATTGCAGTTTTCCACTTTTACTACAGTGAAACACAATGTTGACAAAATTGCAAGAAACTGACTCACCTTTTAGAATTTACTAGAGACAGCAATGTGATCATTTACTAAGCAAAACTTTATAAGCCTCAGTTTTAAGAGCTTTTAATCTTTAAAAGAAACTGCAAATTGTCTTTATTACCACAGCCTCCTACTTTCAAGTAAATGATTAAATAGGTGACTTTAAACTTCACAAAACTACATTTACTGCCTCCCACAATTTCACTAAATCCACAGTAAATCTGAATATTCGCTTCTCATCAAAGATCGAACAACATCATGTAATTAACTGTCTAACTTTGAGGCTTTCATTTTTTCCACAAAATAGGACACTCGGTAATCATAATTCAAATGGAGAGGAACCTGAGAGGTGTTGTGATAGGGAAAAAATCAAGGTAGGTACATAAATTCAGTTATAATTTACCTTATATTTGTGCAAACTAAATCACCCAATAAGCTGATCCTTCACTGTACATTATTATAGTACTCCTTCACAGTGACTGGGCAATGTGGTGGCAACTGCATGTTGGTAGGCGGATTTGCAGACAGAATTGCTGGACTCTGTTCCTTCTTGGTGGCGATGATGAATACCAATTCCAGAATCGTCCCTGCTATTTATCGAACCATCCGAGGCATTGGAAAGTAGCAGAAAAAGCCTCTCTCGGAACCAGCACAATATACAACTTTTACATGGCAGTGCACAGTTTGCTAGCACGTCCCCGACTGACTCTTGTTCCACCTTTTCTACCTGGGCCAGCCACAATTTGCGCGCGCTACACAGTTCCGTTCCCGAGGGGAACCACAACACCTTTTGCATATTAAATAACTAAGAACCCTAAGTGAAGGTCAGCAATTTACATAACAGTAACCAAATACATTAAATAAAACAGAAAATTTGCACATATTGACATTTCTACAAAAAGTTATTCACACAGAAATTACAATTATATACAGTAAGTTTTGTTCCCTCCAACTGGGACAAAGAATTTAAATGACAGATATACTACATTGGATAGAATCAAACCACGAGATCAAAGTTTTAAACAAAGAAAAGAGTATACAATTTTGTGTTACCGATTCAATCAAACAACATTTACAGAAGCTCAACGATGTAACATTAAATAAAACAAAAGCAAAATAAATCAGTAGAGTATTAGAGTTATGGCGTTACAAAGTGGACTCAACCGACGAGGAGCAGGATCTCGTGCTCTTCTCGGACGAGGGCAGATTCGGTCTGATTCTGGACTTTGAGATGGGAACACGTGTTTACCCAGGAACATTGTCGAACGTGATCGTTTTCGTGGTCCATGTGTTATGGTGTGGGGATGGATAATGTTACGCGAGATATATACAAAGAAACCCGACATAGTATTGTGCATAGAGACCTATGTAAAGATTATAGAACATCAAATATAAAAATACGAAACACGTATCGTGATTTTAAGCTAGAGCTAACAATTTCTAGCCCAAAAACCGTGCCGTCGGTGGAATTTGGCTTTGCTGACGTAAGGCCCTCTAAAGTGCATATGATGAGGCACGTTGGACAGTTGTACGCGTGAAGCGCGGTTTGTAGTACTCCGTTTTCGCAGAGATTACAGTCTACAGGGGAGCCACCCTCGATATTGCGGAGTCCGTACATTGCCTGTTTAGTGCCTTCCAGATTCCGCAGTTTTCACTGCATCCTGGTAATAGTCCCTCTTTCGGCTCCATTCTTCCACGAAATGTCCACTCTGTTTTAGGTTCTTCATAATTTACGTCGATCTCAGCAAATTACATCGTTGACTTTAATCGCTGGTGAGCCGGCTGGAGACAGTAGAGGAGGTGGTGTTCCGATCCTGCTAATTTAAATCGTTCTGTAAATACTGCTGCCTCTCTACTTGTGGCTGGACAGGCGATGCCCGCTAGGTGGTGCAGCTTGTCCAGGGCTGTGGCTTCATACGTCCGCTGATCATTCTGCTTTATCTTTGAGGGCGACATCATGTTGGTTTGCATGTATTGATGTATGTCAAACTGGATATGCATAATCGCCAGCAGAGTGAAAGAGGACGAGTGCTGACTTTTTGAGGACCCTGGGTCTGGCTCCCTATTTAGACCTTATCAGCTTGCGAGTGGTTTTATTTCTTCTGCTAACTTTTAGCTTGGTGTTAAGGAGGTGCTGTTGGTATGTTACGGCCATATCTAGAGTTATGATGGGATATTTGGGGTAGGGAAATCAACCCGCCTGGATAGCCGAGAGCGGTAACGCGCTGCTTCCTGGTTTCGGGTAGGCGCGCCGGCCCCGGATCGAAGCCGCCCGGCGGATTAACGACGACGGCCGGTGTGGCGGCCAGCCTGGATGTGGTTTTTAGGCGGTTTTCCACATCCTACTAGGTGAATACCGGGCTGGTCCCCACGTCCCGCCTCAGTTACACGTCTCACAGACATTTGAAACACATTCACACTATTTCCCGATTTACACTAGACGCAGACAGCTGGGGTACACTGTTTCTGTCCCAGGGGGGTTCGGGGTGGCGGCAAGAAGGGTATCTGGGCACCCCTTACAATTAACATGCCAAATCCGGTTAACCATGGCCGACCCTGCATAACCGCGGGGCAAGGCGCAAGCGATAGATAGATAGAATTTGGGATAGGGAAATGGTCTAATAGTTCCCCTTTCCATTATATCTGTAGTTTTCTGTCGGTCTGCTTGTTCTGAAGGAGAAAGACACACATTGTGTTTTCGTTGGATTTGGCTTCGACTGGTTATTTCGGTGGTGCACATTTGGCTCTAATATGGTCTTCCTCAGACGTTGTTCCACATCCTCCAGTTTTTTCCCTTGTACTTTAATTGCCCTGTCATCAGCGTATATATAGCTGTTAGTACCTGCAGGGAGTGGTTGACCATTGGTGCAGATGTTGAACAGTGGAGATGCCAACATACCTCCCAATGACAGGCCATTCCTCTGATTTCTCCATCTGCTTCACTTTCCCTGAGAGTCCACATGGAACATTGCTTATGATGTTTGTAAGACTGATATCTTTAATTGCAGCATACACACACACACACACACACACACACACACACACACACACACACACACACGCGCGCGCACACACGCGCGCGCACACACGCGCGCGCGAAGAAAAGTTTTGCATCACCTCGGCTCCGACAGTTCCGGAACCTGTACAGAAAATAGAGATCAACATAAACATCATTTCCGCCCTTTTCATTGCTCATGAAAACCACGCGTTGCATGTTGTACCACCATACAGCGGGACCTTCAGAGGTGGTGGTCCAGATTGCTGTACACACCGGTACCTGTAATACCCAGTAGCATGTTCTCTTGCATTCATGCATGCCTGTATTCGTCGCGGCATACTATCCACAAGTTCATCAAGGTACTGTTGGTCCAGATTGTCCACTCCTCAAAGGCGATTCGGCGTAGATCCCTCAGAGTGGTTGCTGGGACGCGTCGTCCATAAACAGCCCTTTTACATCTACATCTACTTGGTTACTCTGCAATTCACACTTAAGTGCCTGGCAGAGAGTTCCTCGAATCATTTTCATATTATTTCTCTACCATTCTACCATGGCGCGTGGGAGAAAGGAACACCTAAATCTTTCCGTTCGAGCTCTGATTTCTCTTACGTAGATGGGTGTCAACAAAATATTTTCGCATTCGGAGGAGAAAGTTGGTGATTGAAATTTCGTAAATAGATCTCGCCGCAAAGAAGACCGCCTTTGTTTCAGTGACTGCCACCCCAACTCACGTATCATATCAGTGACACTCTCACCCCTATTACGCGATAACACGAAACGAGCTGCCCTTCTATGCACGTTTTCGATGTCCTCCGTGAATCCTGGTAAGGAACCCACACCGCGCAGCGATATTCCAGCAGAGGACGGACAAGTGTAATGTAGGCTGTCTCTTCAGTGGGTTTGGCGCATCTTCTAAGTGTTCTGCCAACAAAGCGCAGTCTTTTTTCGCCTTCCCCACAATATTGTCTATGTGGCCTTTCCAATTTAAGTTGCTCGTAATTGTAATTCCTAGGTATTTAGTCGAATTGACAGCCCTTAGATATGTGCGATTTATATTATACCCAAAATTTATGGGATTTCTTTTAGTACCCATACGGATGACCTCGCAGTTTTCTTTGTTTAGTGCCAGCTGTCACTTTTCACACCATTACAAATTCTCTCTAGATCATTTGGTAATTGGAATTGATCGTCTGATGATTTTACTAGGCGGTAAATTACAGCGTCATCTGCAAACAATCTAAGGGGGTCTCTCAGATTATCACCTAGATCATTTATGTAAATCAGGAACAGCAGAGGGCCTATGAGACGCCAGATATCACTTCTGTTCTACTCGATGATTTACCGTCTATCACTACGAATTATGAAATCACGAATCCAGTCACCCAACTGAGACGATACTCCATATGCACGCAATTTGATTAAAAGTCGCTTGTGTGGAACGGTATCAAAAGCTTTCTGTAAATTTAGGAATATAGAATCGATCTGACATCCCTTGTCGACAGCACTGATTACTTAATGGGAATAAATAGCTAGCTGTGTTGCATAAAAACGATATTTTCTGAATCCGTGTTGGTTATGTATCAATAAGACATTTTTTCAAGGTGCTTCATTGTGTTCGAGTACAGTATATGCTCCAAAATCCTACTGCAAATTGAGGTCAGTGAAATGCGTCTGTCATCCACATTTCCTTTCTTGAATATTGGTGTGACCTGTGCTACTTTCCAGTCTTTAGGAGCAGAGCTTTCGTCAAGTGAGCGGTTTTAGATGATTGCTAAGAAAGGTGCTATTGTGTATGCATACTCTGAAGGAACCTGATTGGTATACCATCTGGACCGGAAGACTTGTCTTTCTTAACTCATTTGAGTTGTTTCGCAACACCTAAGATTTCTACTTTTGTGTCGCTCATGCTAACGGCTGTTCTGGTTTCGAATTCTGGAATATTTACTTCGTCTTCTTTCGTGAAGGAATTACGGGAAACTATATTTAGTAACTCCGCTTTAGTGGCACCATCATCGGCAACATTTCCATCGCTATAGCGCAGTGACGGTATTGACGGTTTTTTTTTCTTTTTTTTTTTGCCACTGGTGTGCTTTACATACGACCAGAATCTTTTTGGGTTTTCTACGATATTTTGAGACAATGTTCCATTGTGGAAACTATTAAAATTATCTCGCATTCACGTCCGCACTAAATTTAGAGCTTCCGTGGGACTTGGCCAGTCTTGGCGATTTTGCGTTCTTCTGAATTTGGCATGCTTTTTTTGTTGCTTCTGCAACAGTGTTCTGACTTGTTTTGTGTACCATGGTGGATCAGTTCGTCCTTTTATTAACTTATGCGGTATGAATCTGTCTATTGCTGTCGATACTGTATCTTTGAATTTGAGGCATATCTGGTCTACACTTACATAATTAGCCTGGAAGGAACGCAGACTCTCTCTTAGGAAGGCATCAAACGAATTTTTATCTGCTAATTAAATAGATGAATTTTGCGTTTATTTTTAGTTGTTTTGGTTGATACGGTTTCGAGCCTCGCTACAATGACCTTGTGTTTTCAGTCTACCCCAGACATGTTCGGCAGGGTTCATGTCTGGAGAACATCCTGGCCACTCTAGTCGAGCGATGTCGTTATCCTGGAGGAAGTCATCCACAAGATGTGCACGATGGGGGCGCGAATTGTCGTCCATGAAGACGAATGCTTCGACAATATGCTGCCGATATGGTGGCACTATAAGGCGGAGGATGCCATTCACGTATCGTACAGCTGTTACGGCACCTTCCACGATCACCAGCAGCGTATGTCTTTCCCACATGAGACCACCCCAAAACAGCAGTGAATCTCCACCTTGCTGCACTCGCTGGACAGTGGCTTTCAGCCTCACTGGCTTGCCTCCAAACACGTCTCCGACGATTGTCTGGTTGAGGGCATATGCGACACTCTCGGCGAAGATAACGTGATGACAATGCTGAGCAGTCCATTCGGCATGTTGTTGAGCCCGTCTGTATCGCACTGCATGGTGTCTTCGTTGCAAAGATGGACCTTGCAATTGACGTCGGGAATGAAGTTGTGCATCATGCAGCCTATTGCACACAGTTTGAGTCGTGACACGACGTCCTGTGGTTGGACTAAAAGCATTATTCGGCACGGTGGTGTTGCTGTCAGGGTTCCTCCGAGCCATAATCCGCAGGTAGCGATCATCCACTGCAGTAGTAGCCTTTGGGAGGCCTGAGCGAGGCATGTCATGGACAGTTCCTGTCTCTCTGTATCTCCTCCATGTCCGAACAACATCGCTTTGGTTCACTCCGAGACGCCTGAACACTTCCCTTGTTGAGAGACCGTCCTAGCACAAAATAACAGTGCGAACGCGAACGAACCGTGGTGTTGACCATCTAGGCACGGTTGAACTACTGACAACACGAGCCGTGTACTTCCTTCCTGCTGGAATGACTGGAACTGATCGGCTGTCGGACCGCCTCCGTCTAATAGTCGCTGCTCATGCACGGTTGTTTACATCTTTTGGCGGGTTTAGTGACATCTTTGTACAGTCTAAGGGACTGTGTCTGTGATACAATGTCCACAGCCAACGTCTGTCTTCAGGAGTTCTGGAAACTGGGGTGGTGTAAAACTTTTTTTGATATCTGTATACTCTGCATCAAGGATCTGAAATTGACGGTGTCATATGCTGCCATAAGCTCTGTGAAAATGGCCCCCGTTACATTGCATCCTTGGAAGTCATTCTTGATGTGTTGAGTTAGATTGAGAACAAAGCGGTTGACATAGGTTCCATGGCCAGTGAGAGGCGGTTTTGTATCGGTCTGTCGAAAATTTTATGTGTATGGCATAACAGAGAGACTTGGCAGTAGCTCTTTGGGATGCTTGCTTCTTTGACTGGTTTAAGAATAGCAACGATCTTGACTCTTCGCCAGATGCTAGAAATATTGCGCTGTTGTAGACTGGCGTTGAACATGTCCTGGTTAGCTTTCAGTCTGAAATGTTTGATCTTCTCAGTCAGGATGACGTCTGGTTCATCGATCAATTGTCGCCGGCCCGTGTGGCCGTGCGGTTCTAGGCGCTTCAGTCTAGAACCGCGTGACCGCTACGATCGCAGGTTTGAATCCTGCCTCGGGCATGGATGTGTGTCATGTCCTTAGGTTAGTTAGGTTTAAGTAGTTCTAAGTTCTAGGGGACTGATGACAACAGACGTTAACTCCCATAGTGCTCAGAGCCATTTGAGCCATTTTTTGATCATTTGTCTTTGCATTTATTTGTGTGACAAAAAGGGAGAACAGTTTGCTTCGTTTCGTTGCAATCTACTCAGTTAACATTGGTTTCGTGGCTAGGAAGCATTTGAACTGACTTGCCATTCTTTACGAGCTGAGTGGCTACTTGGTGCGCCTTTACGCTAACGTAGGCTATTGAGAGAGTTGGGCGTTTCAGTATTCTGCACGCTTTGTGACTGCTCTTGCTCATATCGAGTTCCTTCATTAGTTTGATCCAGTTCTCTCTATCGCCCCGATTCAGAAGGAATTAACTGATTGCCCGCCTCTATTGTGTCTTCTCCCAGTGAATTTTCCTCGAAGAGAGGTATGTAGTTTTGCTGTTCAACCTTGGTCGTTGTTGTTAGATCCTGGATATAGTTAGTTGATAGCATTATTCAGTAATTTCTGAAACATGTGCCAGTTGCGTTTTGAAATATATATCTGCCTCTGAAGCGGATGTTATAGGGTCCTGCTGTAGCAGTAACATAAGACATAACTGGCCACTGTTGGATGTTTGGAATGGGTGGCAACACTTCCTCGACTCACTGGTAGTTTATCTGGTCTCTCACAAACATCAGATCTGTGTTATAACCTTTGCGCCACCAAGTGCTGTTGAAGATGGCTGGTTATTAATCATCGTGTGGAACTATCAGACTGTTTGTGTTTGCCCACTGGATCATCGCCTCCTGATTCTTGTCGTCGTGAGGGTAAACCCAGAGGCTGCTACGGCTGTTGAAGTCTCCAACCTCGAAATGTATCTGTCCATTGTCAAGTGAGCAGAAATCGCTTGGCCTTAATTGTAGTGTGTCAGGGTTTATAGGCAGAAGCAATGGTGTAGTTCTTCAGTTCCATCGTTAGTATCTCGGTTTTATACTACTAAGCTACATTAATGGGCTGGATGTGGATGTTGGGCTTAACGAAAACTGAGCTTCCATATTGACACTGAGACCCTTGGGCAGAAAGACACATGCCTCAAATCCTGGGTCTCTTCTGGCAGCTATCTCTGTGGGGCTCCTATATGCATAGCAGATCACAGTCGTAATGGAGACACAAATGCTGCGAGAGCTATTCCTTGCATGTGGATCTGCTCATCTTTCGACCTGAAAAGGTCCTCTGTGTAGCATACATTTTTCAGTCCTCTCGCTTTTGATGCTTTTGGAGTCCTGGGGACGCTCGAATGTGTAGTTACCACAGTGTACGGAAAGGCTTCTCTCTTGTTCCCCTATACTATATTGTAGCAGTTCTTTCCGTGTACTGTCCAAATCACATCGAGCTACGTTACGTGGCAGAGAAACATCATGAGAAAATATTTTGCTCCCAGATTTTATCACTTGAGTGTACCAAGTGGTTACTATCAAACTTTCCCTACTCAATGTGTTATAACAAGAAACTAATTACTGCACGAGTACCAAACTTGGTAGCATTAATGTCAAGGACATGGAGAAGAAAAATTACGCATAATCGATTCAACTGAAACACTTTTAGTGTGCTGCTCTGGTACATCATACCGTTACATATCGGTACCATTACTGCTACAAATGGGGCTCAATATGGCGCCCATCAGTGTCCAGAAGAGTGCGAAAGCGCAGGACTGCGTTCTGCACAGAGGAACGTAGCGTGTCCGATGGTTCCCTGACTTCCTCTCTTGACGTGCTGCGCTTCAGATCGGCACATGTGTGAATTTTCCGCCGGTGAAGCCGGTCCTTCAAGTAGCCTCACGATCAGAAATGACGGGGAATGAGATCAGGTGATCGTGCCGGCCAGACATTTGGAAACGATCGGCTGATTAGTCGATCGTTTGCAAATGTGTTTCGGAGAAGGAGGTGAACACGAGCGACGTGCATGAAAACCGTTGAGTTCATTGCGCCTCTCTCCTGTAGGGCAGGTGTGACACGCTGGCGAAGCATATCGCAGTAACGCTGGCAAGTCACACTTCACGTCTTTGGTCCTCGAGCGCCAACCTGTTCAAAAACGAATGGGCCAATGGTGAACGTAGCCGTGACGCCACAACGTACAGTGACACGTTCACCATACAGATCAACTTCACGCACAGTGACTGGAGGTCAAGATCCACACACTTGGCAATTCTGTGTGTTCATCTCACCCGTCAGAGGAAAATGAGCTTCGTCTGTCCATAGGTCCACGGCCAGCCCTCGTCAACTTCGGTCCTTGCGAGAAAGTGGGGAGCGAAGTCAACGCGTCGTCGTGCGTCCTGTGCTGCAAGCTGCTGTGCAGTACGGATCTTGTGCGGATACCATTTGATAATTGTTCGAAGCACCTTCCGTACAGAGAACCACAGGATGTTCTACTGCCGTGACACAGCACGCGCACTGCCTGAATTGCGCACAGCGTTGTGTGCCATAGTAACAGCGATTTCGTCAACCATCTGTGGTGCAACCGGTCGTCGGCCTCTTCCCGGAGCGACGTCCCGTTCTCCAGTTGATTCGGACTCCATCGTTCTCAGCTAAGCAGGTGGAGAAAGAGGACACTTCCGGAATCCTTTCAGCAGGCGATATTCTCGAACTGCAGCTGCACCATTACTGTTGTTCTGATAACAGAGCTTCATCAATAATCCAATCCTTTTGTCCTCGCTCATGTTGGCACGTCGACAACTGCTCTGCGACTGGTCAGGTGTGTGTGAGGCTATGAACCACGATGACTCAGCACGGCACCTGGCGGCCATTGTCGGAACTGTACGGTGGCGCAGTGACTCATCGAAATCACGCAGCTCATACTCTCGACACTAACGCTGCCAACTTTGGTACTCCTACGGTAATTAGTTTCCGTGTTATAACGTGTTAAATAGGGAAAGTTTAATTATAACCTCCTGTTCTCTCAGTTTCATATAATTCTAGAACTTCGAAATAATTTTGAATCTGAATATCGATATGACAGTTAGACGAGACAAACTTTTGTTCCGATCAGCGATCATGTAGTGGAATAGTTATCGCTGCCTATCTTCTCTTTAATACTCATGGGGAATAAGATAGTCCATTTCTTACTTGCTGCATGTATCGATAAATCGATAGCAACCTGGAATACGCGAGGTCTCCTGCAGACAGAGAAGATTGCTATCGTGGAAAGAGAAACGCGACTTAATGACCTAGACGTACACATACTCAATGAGACACACTGGAAGAAGTTAGTTGTTCTGGAAGCTGTTCTTCGTAGTGCTTTATCTACGTTGCTTCGCCACACGCAATACGCTGCACCACAATGTCGCACTATGATGTCAGCGGAACATGTTCCACAGCGAGGGGAAAGGTGTGTGTCAGTGAGGTACTGTGCACCCCTGTCATACTTACAAGGAGACGCCCCCACAGGTGGGATCAACGTTCTGAAAGCATCCGTACGGTGATGTAGGTTAAGATTCCAGAAATAACGCCGGCCGAAGTGGCCTAGCGGTTCTAGGTGCTACAGTCTGGAACTGCGCGACTGCTACGGTCGCAGGTTTGAATCCTGCGTCGGGCATGGATGTGTGTGATGTCCTTAGGTTAGTTACGTTTAAGTAGTTCTGAGTTCTAGGGGACTGATGACCTCAGCAGTTAAGTCCCATAGTGTTCAGAGCCACTTTTGAATCAGAAATAACGTCCTGCATCCATTCACCCTGATGGGTTGTCGTTTGCGAGTAATCGACGAAAGAAAAAATTCGGAGTTTTACGTGACGTATAACAACGTTAAATAAGTGATGTGTAATGGAGGGAGCAAGGCCCTCTTGTGTAAAAGGCTGTGAGTTTGAAACTTGTGGGTGCTCTACATTTTTTGTTTTTAAATCTTTATCGTAATGACTTTCATCATTAGTTTTATTCACTCAACTGGTTCAAATGAAATTTTTATATCTACACCTTTGTCACACCCTATTAACCATTTTATGAATGTTTTCACTCATTCTCATTTTTTCTTTGTATAATTATTTTTCCACTCGGAATTTTTGTAAACGTGAATTTAATTATATTATCTTTTATAATATTTAAGTATTTGCAAACGCGACTCTATCAGTTCAAAAACAAAAGACTAAATAATCTATTGGTGTCATGCATGTATTTTTCGTAACAACATGTTCATTTTTTGGATGGTAATCGTCATACAAACAGTTAAACGAAAGCCTAAACTCCTACTGAATAACACAGACGAAGATTTAAACGAAAGAAGGGATAATAGTAAAATGAAATTAACACAAAACATGGAATAGAAATAATGAATTCAATAATAATATGGACGAGAAAAATAGGGCGATAAGACGAAAGAAATTAAATTTGACTTATAAATAATAGATTTCAGCTATCAGTCGTCCTTTTTAAATTTTATTGGCAGATCTAGATTTCAGCTAGAAACTAATCATTTTCAATGCACTATTATTTTTTATCAATGCATTGTATTCAATGGACTGTGGATGAAGTCCGACCAACAGGTATTACATGCATTGATCAAAAATGATAGTGCATTGAGAATTGCTAGTTTCTAGCTGAAATCTAGATCTGCCAATAAAATTTAAAAAGGACGACTGACACCTCAAATCTATTATTTACAAGTCAATATAACAGTCGCTGTGTGCAACAGCCTTTTGAATGGAAGGTAACCGATGAAAAAATTAAATCTAATACATAAAATTAATTAAAAACTGATACAAAAAGATTTCAAGCGGAAACAGAGTTTCAAGTAGAAAAAGAGAACAAATGAAGTTGATATGATGATTAAGATGATGTGAAAAAGGGGAAAAAGGTTTCGAGCGGAAAAAGAATGTTAGGCAGAAAAAGAACAAATGAAGTTGATATGATATTTAAAATGATGTGAAAAAGGAATGGAAATAAAAGAATTACATCTAAACCAATTAACTGAATAAAAAAGACGATCAAAATCATTTCGCCAAAAATTTAAAATACAGGGCGACACGGAAAATCGGGAACTTTTCCACAATCCAATAAAACTAGAAGTGATAAAGGAAACAAATTGCACACATTGTAATTGAAACCTTACAACTTTGCCACTTGCGAAACATTGATGGCATTTATAATTTTTTTTAAATTACGTCCTTTAGATGGAGTCCTCTTGTACCAGTAATTCGTGAAATCTGCTGTTGAGATTCCTCATTGACCACTACAACATCTCAGGTGGGATACTGTGAATTGCATCCCGAATTATCTGTTGTAACTCATCCAGGGTTCTTGGTCGAGTTGTGTAGACTTTGCTCTTGAGGTAGCCCCACAAGAAAATATCACAAAAGAGTAATTCTGGCGATCTAGGGGGCCAGGGAATGTTGCCAAATCTTGAGATCACATTGTTGCCAAACAATTTTCGCACACATGCCATCGACTGCCGTGCTGCGTGTGATGTCGCTCCGTCCTGTTGAAACCAGGCTTCTTGAGCGTTTGGAAAGTTGTTCAACGCAGGTGTAACGTAACGATCGGCATTGACAGTTATTGTGTTTCCCTCTTCATTTGCGAAAAAATACGGTCCGATAATCACATGTGATGAAACTTCATACCATACTGTCACTTTACTAGCATATAAAGGGCGCTCATGAACGTTATTAGGATTTGTGTTTGCTCAGTAATGGTAGTTCTGTTTATTCAAATAAAAATGTGATTCATCTGAAATCCACAACTTGTTTAGGAATTCAGGCTCATTGTTTATTTCTGCTATCATTTGTTCACAGAATCCTAATCGGTAATCGTTGCTCTTCAACTGTTGCACCATCTGTAGTTTGTACGGATGACATTTCAGATCCGGACGAAGAATTCTGCGAACACTCGCCAGGATATTCCAACCACTGCTGCTTGCTTACCAACTGAACGCCGTGGACTCCGTAACACAGACTTGCGTACAACACCAGTGTTCGCTGCAGAACACACACTTCTTGGTCGTCCTGTTGGTTTCTTGTTGGGGGCAGATCCAGTCTCTTGAAACTTATTAATTCAACATTTTATTGCGTGTTTCGACGGAACGGCATCATGACGTCGTAAATTATAAAAGCATCGAAACTCCCTCTGCGCCGCTACCAAACTATCATTGTTCTTATAAAACATTTTTATGGCTAACACACTGTGTTGTCTGTTCCACTGCTCCATGATTACTGAAATGGCAGACTGTTTACTCGCTAACTCCCACGAACACGTAGGGCTGCCGCTTGCTCATGGCTGCCACTATTCGTTTCAAACATTCCCATTCTTCTGTGTCCCCCCCGTCCGTAACTAGACTCGAACCCACAACTTTCTCCACATGATGGCCTTACCCTACCCGTTACACCACACAACTGCTTAATATAATAATACTAACATAAAAAAACACGACTTATCTTAGAAGAAAGATTAAGGAAAGGCAAACCTACGCTTCTAGCATTTGTAGACATAGAGAAAGCGTTTGACAATGTTGATTGGAATACTCTCTTTCAAATTCTGAAGGTGGCAGTGGTAAAATGCAGGCAGTAAAAGGCTATTTACAATTTGTACAGAAACCAGATGGCAGTTATAAGTAGACCGCGGATTTTAGGCAAAGAATTATTTTGTTCCTGAGTGCCTATTTGCATAAAAATTTGAACTTATGCGTTTCGTGACTATTTACACTTAATAGCGTTAATTCTATATGACCTAAGAAAGCCTATTTCGACGTTAGTGCGTATTTTTGCCTATTTCGGCTTTAATGTCCTAAAAAGTGGCCATTTCATCATATAAGACAGTGGCTCCACGTTTTTCCACACTATACGACAGAGGGAAAAAAATATTTTCCGCCCAGCGTGCAGCGAGGTGTCTAGTTGACACGCGCTCATGCTTCGTATTTGTCTAACACTTCCGTCTTTTTTTATTTTTTTGTCTAGCTATCCCTGTTAATACCAAATACTCTTTATAGGTGTTTCGTTATTCATATGTAACAAATAGATCACGGATCTTTAGGTTAAAACCTATTTTTTCCTAACCTCCAATTTGCATATAAGTTGGTACTTCGAATACCGTTAGTTCTGTAGGACCGAAAATTGCGTGTTTCGACGTTGACGCCTAATTTTGCCTATTTCGGTATCGAAATCCTAAAAAGCACCTATTTTGTTAATCTGACAGAGTTCTTGTGTTTTCAAAGATTAGAAAAGGGAAGTACACTTAGGGCTTTACGTCTCGTCGTAGGCGAAGGTCGTTAGAGACTGTTTACAGTTCCTTTGCTTGCCTTACTACCAACTGCACTCGGCACGGTTGAGTGGTCACCCATCCAAGTACGCGCCGAGCGCGAAAGTGCTTAACTTCGGTGGGCGAATGGGAACCGGTCAAAGATTTGAGCTACACATTAGAATCGAACGTGGGAGTACTAAATGTTATACTTGAAAATATTTCGTTCGTAGGATTCTGGCTAGCTGTGTATTTTCGCAAAGAAACGGTTTCATAGGCCTTAAGCTGAGCACGGATTAAAAAATCACAATGTTAATCGTATACGCCCTCTATAGCTAAATTACTGCCCTTCGCGCATTTTCTCGCTGCTGTCTACAGGCAGTCCTATCAAACTACTCTGTTTCGTGAAAGATATTATACGTGAATTTTCCGGTTCGAAAAATAATTTGCCAATAGTGAGATGTTTTCATCTGAAGCACCGGTAGATTCCATTCGCTTGTTCAGAAGGGGCGGCCATCTGTCAGGTGCCACATGTCCAGCAACGAGTACGGTACTTCCCCTATCGCTCCCATGCACCACAGTCAAAAAGAAGAAGAAGAAGAAGAAGAAGAAGAAGGTCATCGTTGGCTTTTCCCAGCGAACACAAATCAGTACATTGTGTATCGACCGACGTATTAAGTGTTCCTGACGTTCTCAGTGCAAAATGCTGCATTGCACAGAATCCGAGACGATGTTGGAGAATCTTGTATATGGATTTCTGTGGATGAAACTACTGACAGTCTTGGCCGTTACATTGCAAACCTGATTATTGGCAAGCTAGATCCAGATGCTCCATCCAGATGCTCGTTTGATTTACTCAAAACAGCTTGCAAAAACTAACCAACAAACAATAGCACAGTTTGTGAACAATGGGCTTAAGGCGCTATACCCAAACGGAGTGGGTGAGAATAAGGTGCTTCTGGCCGTCACTGATGCTGCTGCATATATGATGGCAGCGTTTCAACTATTGAAAGTATTCTACCCATTGATGCTGCACGTAACTTGTGTAGTGCATGGGATCAACCGCATAGCAGAGCAAATAAGGCTACAATTTCCTAAAGTAAATAAAGTAATATCTATGGTGAAGAAAATTTCTTTTAAGGCACCATCAAGAATACAGGCATTCAAAGAACAGCTTCCAGAAGTCCCACTGCCGCCGGAGCCTGCTGCCACCCGCTGGGGCGCGTAGCTGATGGCAGCAGAATACTATAGTACGCATCTCTCAGCTGTCCAGAAGGTGGTTGAAAATATACCGGAGGATGCTGCATCCGTAACTGCAGCAATGGAGTTACCCAAAGATTCTTCTTTAAAACGGGACTTATCTTACATTAGGGCCCACTTCACATTTATGGCAAGAATAATTTCACAATTAGAAGGCTCAGGGAGGCCTATCTACGACAATATTTCTTTGCTTGAAGAAGCCAAAATGAAAATTAATGAAGCGCCAGGTGAAGTAGGGGAAAACGGACGCACAAAAATGTAAACGTTTTTCCAGAAGAACATTGGCCTGAAGGAGTTGTGTGCAGCTGCCGACATACTTAGTAGAAAATCCAGCACTCCTGACTGCAGCATTCCTGTCCAACATGTGCCGAAAATGAAGTACGCCCCTGTCACATCTGTTGATGTAGAACGTTCTTTTTCAGCGTATAAATTGATTCTGACTGACAGGCGTCACAGTTTTTCACTAGAATACCTGGAAAAGATTTTGGTTATTTATGGTCAGAATATGTGAAACTACGAATGTATTAATTAGACCACTGCCACATCTTTTTTATGGAGATCTTTTTTTTTTTTTTTTTTTTTTTTTTTTTTTTTTTTTTTTTTTTTTTTTTTGCAGGAGCTCAAAAATATTTGGAGTTATGTTCAACATTAATGTTGTAGATTTCTGGGATCTGTAACTGTGTAAATATTCATTCTCCTTGTTTTAATGACTAATAAGATGTTCATACTGTCAACACTGTGTATTTTAAATTATTTTTATTTTCTCTGCATCATTTTCATTAAAGCCTATTTTAGGTTTTATATAGCCTAAATGAACTACTGAAGGAGCCTATTTTAGGTGCCTAAAACACACTTTTTTACGACCTAAAAATCCGTGGTCTAGTTATAAGAGTCGATGGGTATGAAAGGGAAGCAGTGGTTGGGAAGGGAGTGAGACAGGGTTGTAGCCTATATCCGGTGTTATTCAACCTGTATATTGAGCAAGCAATAAAGGAAACAAAAGAAAAGTTCGGAGTAGGTATTAAAATCCACGGAGAAGAAATAAAAACTTTGAGGTTCGCCGATGACATTGTAATCGTGTCAGAGACAGCAAAGGACTTGGAAGAGCAGTTGAACGAAATGGACAGTATCTTGAAAGGAGGGTATAAGATGAACATCAACAAAAGGAAAACGAGGATAATGGAATGTAGTCGATTTAAGTCTTGTGATGCTGAGGGAATTAGATTAGGAAATGAGACACTTAAAGTAGTAAAGGAATGGCTCTGAGCACTATTGGACTTAACATCTATGGTCATGAGTCCCCTAGAACTTAGAACTATTTACCCCTAACTAACCAAAGTACATCACACAACACCCAGTCATCACGAGGCAGAGAAAATCCCTGACCCCGCCGGGAATCGAACCCGGGAACCCGGGCGCGGGAAGCGAAAGTAGTAAAGGAGTTTTGCTATTTGTGGAGCAAAATAACTGATTATGGTCGAAGTAGAGAGGATATAAAATGTAGACTGGCAATGGCAAGGAAAGCGTTTCTGAAGAAGAAAAATTTGTTAACACCGAGTATAGATTTAAATGTCAGGAAGTTGTTTCTGAAAGTATTTGTATGGAGTGTAGCCATGTATGGAAGTGAAACGTGGACGATAAATAGTTTAGACAAGAAGAGAATAGAAGCTTTCGAAATGTGGTACTACAGAAGAATGCTGAAGATTAGATGGGTAGATCACATAACTAATGAGGAGGTACTGAATAGGATTGGCGAGAAGAGGAGTTTGTGGCAGAACTTGACCAGAAGAAGGGATCGGTTGGTAGGACATGTTATGAGGCATCAAGGGATCACCAATTTAGTATTGGAGGGCAGCGTGGAGGGTAAAAATCATAGAGGGAGACCAAGAGATGAATACACTAAGCAGATTCAGAAGGATGTAGGTTGAGTAGGTACTGGGAGATGAAGAAGCTTGCACAGGATAGAGTAACATGGAGAGCTGCTTCAAACCAGTCTCAGAACTGAAGACCACAACAACAACAGCAACATAAAAGTATTGGGTGCCCGGCAAAATTTCAGTTCTTTTTTTTTTTCATTTACTTACAATGAGAGTAGCTAGGGCGAATGTCAGACGGGGGTTATACCTGAGATTTTGGCCTACATCACTTTATAGATGTTTTCAAAAATTCGATCCCGCAGCAGGGAACCTCTCCTTGTTAGGAGAAACCATCGCTTCGTGCGTCTTAGGATGACCTGAGTCGCACAAGGCGGAGATGAGATTTGTTGTCTATCGATTTTTCCCCCTTCCGCCACGCGCGCACCGTAAAACTTGTACCTCCTGAGCGGAAATTGCCTGGCTGCGGGTTTCCGCGTCACGCCATCCGCTCTGGCGTCTGTGATCGACCGTTCGGAACGAAAGCGGCCTCTCGCTCCAGGCGGCCCGCTGACCTATTCTGGGGGAAGAGCCGACAAAAACTGACCCACAGGGGTTCCGCGGCTCTGTCCGGCTGCACGATTAAGCCCACTGCTGCGGCAGCGCGCAGGGGTTGAGTGGTTGTCACTCGGTTACCTCGTTACTTAGTCAGATATTTACAGCCTCATCAGCATCTTAATTGTGTTACTCCAGATCACTGGTGATTGGAACACATCTTTGAAATTCTGACGGTAACTGCAATAAAGCACAGGGAACAAGAAGTTTTCTGCAACTTGTACAGAAAACAATCTATAGTTACAAGAATCAAACGACATGAAAAAGAGTGACAAAGGTTTGTATCCTATCCCGATGTCATTCAGATTGTACAGTTAACAAGCAGAGAAATTTAACATTTCGTCTTCCACCTTGCTGAAGAGCTGGAAACGTCAGCCGACGTACTATTCACGCGCACAGAAACTATTTCTTCTCTTAATTTTGAAGATGTTAAATGACATTTTTTTGCATATTAAGGCAGTGCTGCTTTTTAAACTTTTTTTTTAATTTACCGGACCAGTATCGAGCACATGATCATCTTCAACGGTCTTATATTTTACTTCATACAAGTTTCTACGGATGTTCTGCTATTTTCCTGTGGTTCCTAACACACTCTCATATTAGTGTAATATTTATGTAACATTATAATACGTTGTGTAATTCATAATGCGTACAGGATCAGCGCGTGCGGTAAGGAAATTATTTCAAGAGGAATTTCCTAATATTCAAGTTACCAATCGGAGTAAAATCCATCTATTCATAAATTAATTTCGTGAAATGAGAAGTGTCCTTGACAGCAAACATAGACAACCACATATGGTACTCACAGAAAAAAAATTGGACAACAATGCGCATACTCTGGAAATATCTCCTACAAAAATAGTTCAGCGTCTTTCTCAACAAATGGGAATGGCCCTGCAAAAAAGGTCGCGGTTTTGTGATTGGATTTTGAAAAGGCTGCATGACGGAGAAATTGACCCTTGTCTAACTTTCTTTTCGAATAAATCACTGTTCCACCTGAATGGACGGCTTAATTAATAAAATAACTGCTACTGAATTTCTCAAAAGCCTAACGTAATACACGAAGCACCCTGGTAGGCTAAAAAAATAAGAATGTGATGCGCTCTTAGTGGTGACAGAACGATAGGCACTATTTTTTCCAGATAACAGTTAGCTACGAGAGATTTGTGCAAAACATTTTGAGACTTTTTATCTTGACCAATTAACTGACAGATAGAGTGCTTTCGCGATCTTTCAGCAGGAGTCTGTGAGTACGTAAAACCAACTTCTCACTACAGGAAATTCGTGATGTCTTTCAAGAGTTATCACTAAAAACATAACTGTGAAAGACATATTTACGCCAGTGACTGTAACACTTCGTTCATTTCACAATTGCAATTTTGGCCGTAAGCCATTATCAAGTGCAGATTTTTGTGGCTTTAAGCCATGTCAAAATGAGCTGACACATTTATATGTCGTTGTCATTACTGTTATTGCAGCGGCAGTTTAGTGCATAAGTGACTAGTGATGTGCTAACGAACATGAGTGTCTACAGACTATTATGTTTTATGACATACGGATATGTGTGCTCGCAATATGTAACAGCGTCACGAACGTATTTAATAATAATGACAACGATATATAAATGTGTCAGCTCATTTTACGTTGACATAGCTTAAAGCCACAAAAATCTGCACTTCATAATGGCTTAAGGCCGAAATTGCAATCGTGAAATAAAGAAAGTGTTACAGTCACTGGCGTAAATATGATGTCTTTATAAAGTCCAACATGACTGTCAATCCCAGGTATAAAAAGTTAATTAACATAATTTTGGTCTCCTCGTTACCCCATTTAGCCCCTTGCGATTTTTATATCTGGAGAGGGGGTGGGGAGGATTAAGATACACCTTATTTGCAGGTTAAGTGCACATTTTACTTTGCTTCCAGTTTTGATCTTTCACATACGTGAAGTGAATGTATCAGCGGTGCAGTAGGTACGGAGTAGGGAGCGAGCGGTAGGTTCCCAAGCTGGCTAGCAGAGGTTGTGGGCCATCTGGCGCTTTCAGACGCAGTGGCGTGAGGTGCCGATGCAGAAATCTCTCGTGACGTCAGCAAAGAGGTACGCAGGGAAAGTACATTTACTCTGGCGCGAATAACGTAATTGTTATTAATAAATATTTGCCAAAAAATGTTGCCTTTTGCCACTCAGACATTAGAAGGAGTCTACAGGTCAAGAACACTATCTTTCAGTAATTTTACACTGCCAGATAACGTTGATATTAATAAATAAATGAATTACTTTGGCATAACACAAGGTCTACGATCACACTCGAACTATACCCATTGTGCACTCAAGTGCGCTATAGTCGTCAGTCGTCGATAGAATGCGTTCCGATCTAGTCACGTGCTAGATCATGCTGTCGCAACGTTAATAGTTACACTACGTGGTCAAACGTGTCCGGACACATGCCTGAAAATCATCTGCAAGTTCGTGGCACCCTCCATCGGTAATGCTGGAATCCAGTATGGTGTTGGCCCACCCTTAGCCTTGATGACAACTTCCACTCTCGCAGGCATACGTTCAATCAGGTGCTGGGAGGTTTCTTCGGGAATGGCAGCCCGTTCTTCACGGAGTGATGCACTGAGGGGAGGTATCGATGTCGGTCGGTGAGGCCTGGCACGAAGTCGGCGTTCTAAAACATGCCAGAGGTGTTCTATAGGATTCAGGTCAGAACTCCGTGCAAAAAAAATGGCTCTGAGCACTATGGGACTCAACTGCTGTGGTCATAAGTCCCCTAGAACTTAGAACTACTTAAACCTAACTAACCTAAGGACATCACACACATCCATGCCCGAGGCAGGATTCGAACCTGCGACCGTAGCGGTCGTGCGGTTCCAGACTGTAGCGCCTTTAACCGCTCGGCCAGAAATCTGTGCAGGCCAGTCCATTAAAGAGATGTTCTTGTCGTGTAACCACTCCGCCACAGGCCGTGCATTATGAACAGGTGCTCGATCGCGCTGAAAGATGGAATCGCCATCCCCGAATTGCTCTTCAACAGTGGGAAGCAAGAAGGAGTTTAAAGCATCAATGTAGGCCTGTGCTGTGATAGTGCCACACGAAACAACAAGGGGTGCAAGCCCACTCCATGAAAGACACGACCACACCTAAGACGGGTATAACGATTAATCAAGGAAAACCTCCAGTTGGGAAACGGGGCCAAAATTAGTTGGTTACTGTCGAGTTGCAATTTATAATTTCTTTATTGATTACTTCAACCATAAAAGTCATTTCTTTACCACTTGATCAGGAACAGATCCAAAAAGCTAGCAGGCATGAGTGCCTTTTCAAAACAATTTACTTTACAGTTAACGGTCAAGCCATTTTACTTAAAACCGGCTCTGATAAAACATTTGATAACAAATCAAAATTTTCCAAGGAATGAAATTAAAAAGTTTACTTTACCGTTAATAGCAAAGCCATTTTACTTAAAACAGACTTTGATAAAGCATTTAATAAGAAAATTACAACTTTCCAAGTAATGGAACAATAACACCAATTGTATACAATTTCGCTACCGAACATGTAGGGAGCCACTTCTTTTAAATTTTGCCACAACAAGATATTAAATTACAAGGGCTCGCTAACAGGGAGGCAGACCTAGCATTTTCAAAGAATCCCAAGTAGATTAAAACATTCAAAGTAAATAAAAAGTTTTTCGCCTTTTACAATAACTAACAATTTTAAAGCCACGTAATATTAAAAAACCACCAATGAAAGGCAAACTTAACCTTTTTAAACAGTGGCCAAAAACAATCAGAGTAAAATACAACCATGTAACATTATACAATAACTAACAACTTTAATACCATGTCCTGCCACCAAAATGTCCTGGGATTGAAATAATTAACCGACCGGGTGTAAGGGCGGCCAAAATTGTCTCCCGATGGATGCTCAGGCTAGAAGCGGACTAACAGACCCACAACGCCTCACATTCAGCATTCACATCGACCTCACGCGAGGCCAGGGGAGGAGGAGGAATCAAATTAGGAACCATAATCCCATCCTAAAAATACACTTCCTACCGGGCAGTACTAAAAAGAAGCGGAAAAGATCACTGTCTATACATACACCCGCGACAGGGACCGGAAATCCGAACGCAGGAGGCCACAAGGCAGAAAAGACGCTGGTTGCACAAACCAAAATTCTTCAATTAACATCTAAACCTTTAACCAACTTAACTTGCAGTTTATCAGAGAAACAGCAGGTGAACTCCGATCCTCACAGCCGACCGTGTCCACGTCGCCAGCGTACCCAGCTGGGCACAGTCTCGCAGCCACGCGCTCTCTCACCGGAGCCCTCGCCTTCTCTACACCCACGGCGGCGAAATTCCACTCCTCGGGTTAGGCGAGTTACTAGTCCATCATTTCCGCCTCCATACGGAAAATTTAAAGACATCCGTTGCCGCTCCCACCAAGTAGTGATTCGGAACCACAGCCGTGGCCCCCGGGTGCTCACAGCAGGAGCTTAAGCCTTGTCCCGTCAACTCGTCCCACACGTCTCGCACCGCCAGCTTACACCACGCGGCTTCTCGGAACAACAGCCAACTCTCCACCGCCACGCCACGCCACGCCGCGGTCTCATCGTACGACGTTCTCTAATTCCCGATTTTAAAAACCGACCGACCGACTCGTCCCCGCTAGGCAACCAACCGGCCATCCCTCCAAAGATCTTATTCCCTTACACAAGGTCGATAAGAGCAGACACGTCGCCAGAGGGGAATCTCAACAGAATCGTACGTAGCATAACAATAAATATGAAAGAATCAATTAAGGATGGAATGGAAGGACTCAGAACAATCTTAACAGCCCGATATATGTTGAGAGCCGACACACGGCTCAACACCATAACGCCACCGCCTCTGAATTTTACTGTTGGCACTACACACGCTGGCACATGACGTTCACCGGGCATTCGCCATACCCACACCCTGCCATCGGATCGTCACATTGTGTACCGTGATTTGTCACTCCAGACAACGTTTTTCCACTGTTCAATCGTCCAATTTTCACGCTTCTTATACCAAGCAAGACGTCGTTTGGCATTTACTGGCGTGGTGTGTGGTTAATGAGCAGCCGCTCGACCATGAAACCCACGTTTTCACACCTCCCGCCTGTCGTAGTACTTGCAGTGGACCTCGATGCAGTTTGTAATTCCTGTGTGAAGGACTGGATAGATGTCTGCCTATTACACGTTACTGCCCTCTTCAACTGTCAGCGGTCTCAGTCAGGCAGTAGAGAAGGTCGGCCTGTACACTTTTGTGCTGTACGTGTGCCGGCCGATCTGGCCGAGCGGTTCTAGGCGCTACAGTCTGGAACCGCGCGACCGCTACTGCCGCAGGTTTGAATCCTGCCTAGGGCATGGATGTGTCTGATGTCCTTAGGTTAGTTAGGTTTCTTTTGCTGTACGTGTCTCTTCACGTTTCCACTTCACTATCACATCGGAAACACTGGGCCTAGGGATGTTTAGGGAGAGTGCAAATCTCGCGTACAGACATATGACAGAAGTGACACCCAGTCACCTGATCACGTTCGAAGTTCCTGAGTTCCGCGGAGTACCCCATTATGCTCTCTCACGATGTCTACTGAGGTCGCTGATATGGATTACCTGGGAAGAGGAGGCAGCACAATGTACCTAATATGAAAAACGTATGTTTTTGGGGGTGTCCGGATATTTTTGATCATGTAGTGTTCCTTTAATCAGTGGATCAAGCTTATTTGGCGGTGCCCATTAAGTAAACTCGTCACAATGGCATCTATGTAAAAATTATTTGCAGAAAAAGACTTCTTCCTGCTTCATTACGTAAAACATGTTGTTGTTGTTATTGTTGTTGTGGTCTTCACTCCTGAGACTGGTTTGATGCAGCTCTCCATGCTACCCTATCCAGTGCAAGCTTCTTCATCTCTCAGTACTTACTGCAACCTACATCCTTCTTTATCTGCTTAATGTATTCATCTCTTGGTCTCCCTCTACGATTTTTACCCTCCACGCTGCCCTCCCATGCTAAATTTGTGATCCCATCTTGTCTCAAAACATGTCCTACCAAGCGGTCCCTTCTTCTTGTCAAGTTGTGCCACAAACTCCTCCCCAATTCTATTCAATACCTCCTCATTAGTTATGTGATCTACCCATCTAATCTTCAGCATTCTTCTGTAGCACCACATTTCGAATGCTTCTATTCTCTTCTTGTCCAAACTGTTTATCGTCCACGTTTCACTTCCATACATGTCTACACTCCATACAAATACTTTCAGAAACGACTTCCTGACACTTGTATCTATACTCGATGTTAACAAGTTTCTCTTTTTCAGAAACGATTTCCTTGCTATCGCCAGTCTACATTGTATATCTTCTCTACTTCGACCATCATCAGTTATTTTACTCCCCAAATAGCAAAACTCCTTTACTACTTTAAGTGTCTCATTTCTTAATCTAATTCCCTCAGCATAATCCGACTTAATTCGACTACATTCCATTATCCTCGTTTTGCTTTTGTTGATGTTCATCTTATATCCTCCTTTCAAGACACTGTCCATTCCGTTCAGCTGCTCTTCCAGGTCCTTTGCTGTCTATGACAGAATTACAATGTCATCGGCGAACCTCAGTTTTTATTTCTTTTCCATGCATTTTAATTCCTATTCGAAATTTTTCTTTTGCTTCTTTTACTGCTTGCTCAATATACAGATTGAATAACATTGTGGAGAGGCTACAACCCTGTCTCGCTCCCTTCCTAACCGCTGCTTCCCTTTCGTGCCCGTCGACTCTTATAACTGCCATCTGGTTTCTGTACAAATTGCAAATAGCCTTTCGCTCCCTGTATTTTACCCCTGCCACCTTTAGAATTTGAAAGAGAGTATTCTAGTCAACATTGTCAAAAGCTTTCTCTAAGTCTACAAATGCTAGAAACGTCGGTTTACCTTTCCTTAATCTTTCTTCTAAGACAAGGCGTAAGGTCAGTATTGCCTCCGTGTTCCATTATTTCTACGGAATCCAAACTGATCTTCCCCGAGTTCGGCTTCTACCAGTTTTTCCATTCGTCTGTAAAGAATTCCCGTTAGTATTTTGCAGCTGTGAGTTATTAAACTGATAGTTCGGTAGTTTTCACATCTATCAACACCTTCTTTCTTTGGGATTGGAATTATTATATTCTTCTTTAAGTCTGAGGGTATTTCGCCTGTCTCATATATTTTGTACACCAGATGGTAGAGGTTTGTCAGGACTGGCTCTCCAAAGGCCGTCAGTAGTTCTAATGGAATGTTGTCTACTCCCGGGGCCTTGTCCTGCCACCGAACTTCACTAATTCCCACTATATCTAATTTTAGCCTATCCATTTCCCTTTTTTAATTTTGTAACCAACCTGCCCGATTAAGGTATCTGACATTCCACGCTCCGATCCGTAGAACGTCAGTTTTCTTACTCCTGATAACGACGTCCTCTTGAGTAGTCCCCGCCCGGAGATCCGGATGGGGGACTATTTTACCTCCGTAATATTTTATCCAAGAGGACGCCATCATCATTTAACCATACAGTAAAGCTGCATGCCATCGGGAAAAATTACAGCTGTAGTTTCCCCTTGCTTTCAGCCGTTCGCAGTACCAGCACAGCAAGGCCGTTTTGGTTATTGTTACAAGGCCAGATCAGTCCATCATCCAGACTGTTGCCCCTGCAACTACTGAAAAGGACATAGACAGTAGTATTGCACTTTGAGAAGCCGACGGCGCTGCTATGGCTCCGCAAGGCGACATGAAACTACGAGAATATCTCGACATAGCAGACAGGGAGAATTCTTACGCGGTGGCTCACTAAGTCAGTTCAAAGGCGAACTGGATTAATTATCGCAGTACTCGGGTGGAAAGCGTGGCCAGTTATAATGCACGCCTCTTACACCACCATCTACGGACTCACGGCTAAACTGACATTTCTGGAGGTGTAGTACAAATGGTGGGTTCTTACAGGGGCATTAAAAAAGAGAAAGTGTGCATATTAAATCCATAAATTATAGATGGACTTAAAACAAAACGCTTGTTGTCTTACATAGGCGTTGCAGACCGCAGCGCCACATTTTGCCTGTTTCGTATCTCTTTATCTGAATACGCGTTGCCTCTACCAGTTACTTTGGTGCTTCAGTGGAGTATTAACGAAACACCACTGGATCCTTCCGCAGAAGACGCGATTCAGTGTCACGTATACAGTTATCATAAGCACTGAGATCGGCTTACATTAGATAAACTTCGCAAGACATTGAGTAAAGTCGGACTTTTTGAAGACAGCGGTTCAGCGTTGAGAGTAGGGCACTAGAATCATAAATGTAACGCAGTGGTAACGGTATTAAGCTGTATGTAGGTGACCGTAAGATCGAATCTCGTCACATACACCATTTTTATTTCTAAATTTAAGCTTGTCAAAGTATTTATTATTTTTATACAATTAACAGGTTTAAATGTATTTTTTTTATTTCTAACCCTTTTGTCGCATCATTTTCGTCATCCTGTTGACTTTTTCATATGCCCTTAAGTGCATGTGTCCCGTATCATCTGTAACCCAGTGTGAGCCAGTAGTGTTCAATTGGTAAGACGGCAGACTGTGTAGCCATTGTGGGGATAGTCTCGGGTAACTAATGATAACGAGGATTTTTGATTTGCTTTTAGCGCTGAAACTGAAATGTTTCTGTCATGAGTTTACTTGTAGAGGTTATCTTTAACCGCCGTCAACAAAGCACTCATGATTTTAAATCTAATACAGATAGCTGACCGCCGTTTTGTCGGATACATGACACAGTACGAGGTTGTGTTCAGGTAAGGACATGAACTTGAATTCGGAGCTACAAAACGCATCGTCTCCCACGGTTTAGTCATGGGTCACTTAAAATCATCTACAAAGCTTGTCATATTTCCGTCAACCCTCGCGGCGGTCGCTTTCAACATTGGTCCGATTTACCCTTTAACAGCATACACCATGTGATCAAAAGTATCTGGACACCAGTCTGAAAATGACTTACAAGTTCGTGGCGCCCTTCATCAGTATGCTGGAATTCAATATGGTGTTGGCCCACTCTTAGCCTTGATGACAGCTTCCACTCTCGCAGTCTTACGTTCAGTCAGGTGCTGGGAGGTTTCTTGGGGAATGGCAGCCCATTCTTCACGGAGTGATGCACTGAAGAGGTATCGATGTCGGTCGGTGAGGCATGGAATAATGTCGGCGTTCTAAAACATCGAAAACGTGTTCTATAGGATTCAAATCAGGACTCTGTACAGGCCAGTTGTTGTGTAACCACTCCGCCACAGGCCGTGCATTATGAACAGGTGGTCGATCGAAAGATGCAATCGCCATCCCCGAATTGCTCTTCAACAGTGTGAAGCAAGAAGGTGCTTAAAACGTCAGTGTAGGCCTGTGCTGTGATAGTGCCACGTAAAACAACAAGGGGTGAAAATCCCCTCCATGAAAAACACGACCACACCATAACACCACCGCCTCCGAATTTTACCTGTTGACGCTACACACGTTGGCAGATGACGTTCACCGGGAATTCGCCATACCCGCACCCTGCCATCGGATCGCCACATTGTGTATCGCGATTCGTCACTCCAGACAACGTTTTTCCACTCTTCGGTCGTCCAATGTTTACGCTCCTTACACCAAACGAGGCGTCGTTTGGCATTTACCGACGTGATGTGTGGCTTACGACCAGCCTCTCGACCATGAAATCCAAGTTTTCTAACCTCCCGTCTAGCTGTCATAGTACTTGCAGTGGATCTTGACGCAGTCTGGAATTCCTGCGTGATGGTCTGGATAGATATCTGCCTATTGCATACCGAGCGAGGTGGCGCAGTGGTTACCACACTGGACTCGCATTCGGGAGGACGACGGTTCAATCCCGTCTCCAGCCATCCTGATTTAGGTTTTCCGTGATTTCCCTAAATCGCTTCAGGCAAATGCCGGGATGGTTCCTTTGAAAGGGCACGGCTGATTTCCTTCCCAATCCTTCCCTAACCCGAGCATGAGCTCCGTCTCTAATGACCTCGTTGTCGACGGGACGTTAAACACTAACCACCACCACCTATTGCACATTACGACACGCTTCAACTGTCGGCAATCTCTCTGTCAGTGAACAAACGAGGTCGGCATGCACGCTTTTGTGCTGCACGTGTTCCTTCACGTTTCCACTTCGCTATCACATCGAAAAGAGTGGTCCTAGGGATGTATAGGACTGTGGAAATATCGCGTACAGACGTATAACACAAGTGACACCCAATCACCTGACCACGTTCGAAGTTCCTGAGTTCCGTGGAGCGCCGTTTCTACCCTCTCACGATGTCTAATGACTACCGAGGTCGCAGTAGGTGGCAGCACAATGCACTTATATGACAAACGTATGTTTTCGGAGGTGTCCAGATACGTTTGATCACAAAGTGTATGTGTAGCCACACGCCGTGTTTGTGTGTCGCCTACAACCGAGGGGTTGCCGGCAGCTAATGTGGCAACACTATAGCGGCAAGTGGCAGACGTCAACTAATTTTAATCGGACAATATTTCTAACACTGGAGTATTTAAGTGGTGGTGTTACAGTATCAGGTTGTTTTGGGATTAAACTGTGGATTCCTTGCTCAGTTAAGAAAATAATTCTGAGGAATATGACCACATATTATGGCATGTTGTATGGCGTAGAGTAACAGTTCAGAGATTGTAACTATTTGTATCGGCACGAAATGCACACACTCATAAAGCAGGATGCATGGGATAATGTTCTGTAGACTATAACATTCCAGAAATGAACTTGCGTGCCCAGAGTCTCGACCTGAACCCAGCGGAACACCTTTGAGAGGAGCCAGAAAATCGTCTTCGCTCCAGAGACCAGCTTTCTGCATCACTAACTTCTCTCACTGCGGCTCGTCAGCAAGAAGGCTCCACCATTGCTCGACAGACATTTTGATACCTTATTGAAAGTGAAGGAAGTACACACTTCATTCTGATGTCCATCAATTGGTGCTCCAACGCTTTTGATCATATAGTGTGCGCAAAATGTTACATGGCGGCATTCCGACCTACTTTGTGCCACTGCGGGGAATTGTTAACTATCCAAAAACTCACAAGAAGAGCTTTGTGATCGCCTTTTTTAAACCATCTACACGGTGATGTAGGTCAAGATACCACTGGTGGGTCACACTGGTGGGTCCTCATTTGCAAGTAACTGACAAAAAAAAAATCGGAATTTTGTGAGGCACTCAATAGCCTTAAAAACGGGCACGAAATTTGATGGTTGCGTGATGTAATGGACAAGATGCTTCAGATGCAGGAGGTTGTGGGTTCAAATGTCGTCAGATGCAGCATTTTTCTTTATTTTTAAAATTTTATCGAAATAACATTGACCATCATTTTTATTCAGATAACTGATTAAAATGTAATTTTTATTTCATTTCCTTTGTCACATCATTTAAATCATAATATTAATTCCTTCACTTGCCCTCAGTTCTCTTCCATCATTCTTTTCCCACCTGAAATCTTTGTTCGTGTGTTCTTAATTAATTTTATGTATTAATTTCGGTTTAATTTCTTGTCACCTTGTGGTGCTGCAGTTCTTCTTGTTATGTCCGTGCTTGCTACAAAAATTGCCGAAGGAATTCTACCTTATGAAAGACGCCTTTTTTCTGTTTTTCTGTTTCAGCACTTTTTGTGCTACCTTCATTGGGTTATTTTTTATTTTCTAACCGTAAAATTTTTGTTGCATATTAAAATTTAGCGAAACTTTTGTACATAATATTTACAATTGTGAATGAATAATTGTTGTAAACTATGATACATCATTTGTCCATAGTTCACAGTTGAGATATGTGTTAAGGACTTGATGCACTGTGTGTTGTTTATAACATTACGTCAGAGTTCAATTTATAGCTTACTTGGCAAAAAGAGTGGATGTATACATTAGTTTACATACCTTACATGATGTTATTGGAATTTATTTTTGTAGCTATTCTGCTGCACAATCTATAGCTTACTTGGCAAAAAGAGTGGATGTATACATTAGTTTACATACCTCATGTGGTGTCACCGCCAGACACCACACTTGCTAGGTGGTAGCTTTAAATCGGCCACGGTCCATTAGTACATGTCGGACCCGCGTGTCGCCACTTTCAGTGATAGCAGACCGAGCGCCACCACACGGCAGGTCTCGAGATACGGACTAGCACTCACCCCAGTTGTACGGACAACGTAGCTAGCGATGCACACTGACGAAGCCTCGCTCATTTGCAGAGCAGATAGTTAGAATAGCCTTCAGCTAAGTCAATGGCTACGACCTAGCAAGGCGCCATTAGCCTTACATAGCTTGTATCTAAAGAGTCTCACTTGTATCGCCACAATCTCCAGATACCTCACGCCATCCTTCGTGAGCTTATAGCGTGCATTGCGGTCACCTCAAACCACACTGTGTCGGCACTTCTGTCGACACATCACCTTACATGATGTTATTGGAATTTATTTTTGCAGCTATTCTGCTGCACAATCTGCAACTTCTCCTCTGCAAACATCAAAACGTAACTTTTATTTTTCTATTTATTATGCATTTACAAACTGAAATGAGCATATATCACGTTTTTTGCGTGTAACTTACGTTTCTGATATTGTGGTGTTTTCTCATATGTTGTTGGCGAAGTGAATAGGCTGATTTCGTGACCTATGTTCGCTTGACACTGGACTTTCTCCGATTTTTCAAAACATAGGCACAGTTTTCGCCGCCATTACGTGTTGTTGTGGCTGTATAGTATTCATTTGTTTCGTAGCGTGTTTGGCTGGATGAGGCAGGCGAGTTTGATGTATATTTGGCGTCTGTTATGTTTGGTTTGTGTGAGTGTGTGTGTGTGTGTGTGTGTGTGTGTGTGTGTATGTGCGTGTGTGTTTTATAAGGCATTGTAACACAATAATTAAGCCGGAAGCACTCTATGCAGCAGCGACACTAGTCATGGGGAGGAAAGGGCAAATGGAGAAATTGGAAATCAAGAAGAGGAAAATTTTGACGAACATCTTGGGACCCAAATTCCAAAACAACAAACAAGTTTTCTGCAGAAACGAAGCCCTCTATGCAAAGTCGGAGAGACTCTCGAAAACCATGAGGAGAAGGGCGATTAATGTCTATGGACACATACTCCGAATGAATCCCGACAGACTGACTAAACAACTCTTTGACTTCTTTTAGAAACCCAATTGGTTTAAGGAAGTGTAAAAGGATTTGAGGGAACTCTAGATTACCAATTTCATGTTAAAGAATGGTATAGTGAAGACCGTGACCAAAGAAAAAACTAACAGGTTCCAAGTTAAGATCAACACCAGGAAACCGATTCAGATATGAAAGGAGGAAAGAAAGATCAGATAGAACGAAGAACTACTGGGAGAAAAAGTGAGCACAAGCATCTAAGAAGTCATTGATGTGACTTTCCGTACCCCAAAGATGGGTGATTCGTAGTGAAAAAAAAAAAATTCATTAATATGATTTGCTTGAATTGTTGTTTAACGATCCGTCAAAGCTGGTTTCCTAGGCATCCTATATTTGACGAGTAAGTAGAATACAACGATATGGTCTTTAATTTTTTAACCGGTAGAGCAGAATTTTCAAATAATTGAATATTATAGTAGATAAATATAATTAAATTCATATTCACAAAAATTCCGACAGGAAAAATAATGATATAAAGACGAAATGAAACAAACGAAAAAATTTGCTATAATGTGACAAAGGAAAAGACTAAAAAATTATAATGAAACCAATTAATTAAGTAAAAATAATAATCAAAGTCATTTAGATAAAGATTTAAAAACAAAACAAAAATTACTGCATTTGACGAGATTCGAACTCGAAACTTATTTTTACACCAAGCTTTACACCACGCAACCATACCATGTAATTCGACTGTTTTAACTTCACTGAGCATCATGAAAAATTCCGAACTCGAAACCGAGGGTCCACCAGGGTGAACGGCTGCGTGGAGTGATACGTTGCTTCCTAACCTACATCACAGTACATTTGGATTCAAAAAGTGGATGCCACTGCCGGGGGCGTCTCTTTATCTGAATACTTCATGCCAGTTTTTGTGTGTTGCACGCGGTTTGCATGTTATTGAAGTGTTAATAGTCAGCAGTGTAATTAACTGTTCGAGAGTAGTAGCACGAAACAAGGAGGTAGCTGTAATGAACTCTCTCTCTCTCTCTCTCTCTCTCTCTCACTCTCTCTCTCTCTCTCTGCTTGTTCCCCAAAAACGCCGGCGGCCGCTTTCCGTTTTCCGGTCTGCCGGCCGAGCGGAAGCGCCATCCCAGCCTGTCCTGTCCTCAGGCTGGAGGCTGGAATGCAGGCCGCGACGCGACGCGACGTGACATCTGGGACAGGCCGCGGCGGAAACAGCGCGGGAAGATAAGACCCACCACCAGCTACTCTCTCTCTCGTGCCGCATTTCAGTGCACGTACACGAGTCCAGGCGCCACATCTGATGGAACCGAGATTCCCCTTACTTACAGTTCGATCGCTGATAGCAAAAACAACCTACGTCAAACTGACTTAATTCTAAGAAAAGGAAGAAAAACGATATACAAACATCAAAAAAACTTCTGCATCACCTCGGTTGCGAGAGTTCCGGTACCTGTACAGAAAACTGGAATAGAGATTAACATAAACATCATTTCTGCCCTTTTTATTGCTCATGAAAACTACACATTGCATGTTGTACCACCATACAGCGAGACCTTCAGAGGTGGTGGTCCATATTGCTGTACACACCGGTACCTCTAATACCCAGTAGCACGTCCTCTTGCATTGATGCATCCCTATATTCGTCGTGGCATATTATCCACAAGTTCATGGCTCTGAGCACTATGGGACTTAACATCTATGGTCATCAGTCCCCTAGAACTTAGAACTACTTAAACCTAACTAACCTAAGGACAGCACACAACACCCAGCCATCACGAGGCAGAGAAAATCCCTGACCCCGCCGGGAATCGAACCCGGGAACCCGGGCGTCGGAAGCGAGAACGCTACCGCACGACCACGAGATGCGGGCCACAAGTTCATCAAGGCACTGGTGGTCCAGATTGTACCACTCCTCAACGGCGATGGGGCGCAGATCCCTCAGAGTCGTTGGTGGGTCACGTCGTCCATAAACAGCTCTTTTCAATCCATCCCAGGCATGTTCGATAAGGACCATGTCTGAAGAACATGCTGGCCACTCTAATCGAGCGATGTCGTTATGCTGAACGAAGTCAGTCACAAGATGTGCACGACGGGAGCGCGAATTGTCGTCCATGAAGACGAATACCTTGTCAGTATGCTGTCGATATTGTTGCACTATCGATCGGAGGATAGCATACACGTATCGTACAGCTGTTACGGCGCCTTCCGTGACCACCAGCGGCGTACGTGGGCCCCACGTAATGCCACCCCAAAACAGCAGGGAACCTGCACCTTGCTGCACTCGCTGGACTGTGTCTAACGCGTTCAGCCCGACCGGTGTGCCTCCAAACACGTCTCTGACGATTGTCTGGTTGAAGGCATATGCGACACTCATCGGTGAAGAGAACACGATGCCAATCCTGAGTGCTCCATTCGGCATGTTGTTGGGCCCATCTGTACCGCGCTGCATGGTGTCGTGGTTGCAAAGATGGACCTCGCCATACACGTCGGGGTTGAAGCTGGGCATCATGCAGCCTATTGCGCATACTTCGAGTTGTAGCAAGACGTCTTGTGGCTGCACGAAAAGCGTTATTCAACATGGTGACGTTGCTGTCAGGGTTCCTCCGAGCCATAATCCGTAGGTAGCGGTGATACACTGCAGTAGCAGCCCTTGGGCGGCCTGAGCGAGGCACGTCGTCGACAGTTCCTGTCTCTCTGTATCTCCTCCATATCTGAACAACATCGCTTTGGCTCATTCCGAGACGCCTGGACACTTCCCTTGTTGAGAGACCGTCCTAGCATAAATTAACAATGCGGACGCGATCAAACAACGGTATTGGCCATCAAGCCATCGTTGAACTACAGACGTCGCGAGCTGTGTGCCTCCTTCCTGGTGTAATGACTGGAACTGATTGGCTGTTGGACCTCCTCCGTCTAATAGGTGCCGTTCATGCATAGTTGTTTACATCTTTTGGTGGGCTTAATAAAATCTCTGAACAGTCAAAGGGACTATGTCTGTATACAATACCCACAGTCAACGTCTGTCTTCAGGAGTTCTGGGAACTGGGCTGATGTAAAACTTTTTTGATGTGTGTATAGTGATAATGCTGAAATTTTCAAACATCCAGTGGTACATTGTAAGTCAATGTAATATCTCGTCTCGATGTCTCAATAGAAAAGCAAGTCTTATAAAATGAGAGTACCATTTCTTGAAGTCTACTCTTTCATTCCCATACACCAACTGCACCCTGAAATTACTGTTTGCAGTTCCTATGAGCTCTCCTGATTATTTGATTGCGTATATTCTCTGAGTTTTTTTGGCAGCTCGTTTTGTTGCCCCAGATACCCTTCCTTGTCACACGGCAGGAATGAATGGTCGCGGACAGGGTAAAAACGTTCCGTCATTTTAAACTGGTGAACTCCACAAGGGCTAACTGCAGGCGGATAATTGTGTTGTGTCTGTCCTGTCACGGGCAGTTATTGCAAAACGAAAGTACCATCTTCACATCTGGGGCTATATATATATTGATTGATGTAGCTTAACAGCAAAGTGAAAACTTCATTGGGGCCTTTGTTCGCGTTCCCTTCGCAATATAATTGACACAGATGACCTTGTTCGTGGATTATCGCAGGCGTAGCCTGTATCTACTTCAAGTCTTCCGAAAGCAAGTGAAAATTTTTCACGAAACACCTTCTCTTTTACACCGGCGTCTTAGGACTCTTAGCAACAAAAGGATGGTGCATTTTTTTCGCAGAGAGTTCACAATGTAGTTAGTGCATAGAGTGGCTGCCATAACAACTTTACTCCATAACGAGTGACCTAATGTGACCTGTAATTTTGACAATTTCCTCTGAAGGCATAGCATTTAGACTCTTAGATTTCCCCTTTCCATCTGTCGTTGTCTGTATATCACAGAGCAATTTGAGAATCCTGTTAACTCCCTCATCACTTATTACATAGTTACTTAGAAAAGCTTTCCTATATACCTCAGACAGTTTGTCTCCAGTCAGGACAAAGTAGCTGAAACATTTTTCACGCCCTCCCTTCTCATTTCTTGGGCGGTGCCTTCTTACATCACTAGCCACGCTCAGTCTTTGCAGGAAAACATGTGGGTCATTCTTGTATTCCACGTTCAGAAGATGTGTTAAGCGAGAGTTCTGTTGTCTTTGCAACAATACCAAACAGCCTCTTCGACACTTGCAGTCTCCTCCCGTCACCTTTTTCGAAACTGCTTTACCTCCATACTCTCCGTGAATTTTAGCTTTCTTCACAATATTTCTTCGATATTCCGAAGAATGTTTCACTCGTTTCTGTGCTTAGCTGGTGCTACAAGCCTCTTTTCCCATTTTCACAAGAATACTAACATCAACAATACCACTTTCTTCTATGCTGTCGTACCACACATCTGAGATTAGTGTTTAACGTCCAGTCCGCAACGAGGTCTTTAGAGACGGAGCAGCCGCGCGTACTGGCCGCGAGGTTTGAGGCGCCATGTCACGGATTGCGCGGCCCCTCCCGCCGGAGGTTCGAGTGCTCCCTCGGGCATGGGTGTGTGTGTTGTCCTTAGCATAAGTCAGTTTAAGTAGTGTGTAAGTATAGGGACCGATGACCTCAGCACTTTGGCTGCTTAGGAATTCACACCCATTTGAACATTTTAGAGACGGAACACAAGCTCGGATAGGGAAAGATGGGGAAGGAAATCAACCGTGCCCTTCCAAAGGAACCATCCCGGCATTTGCCTGTAGCCATTTAGGAAAAATCGTGGAAAAACCTAATCTGGATAGCCGGACGTGTGTTTGAAGCGTCGCCCTCCAGGATGTGAGTCCAATGTGCTAACCACTGCGCCACCTCGCTCGGTACCACACATTACTGTAGTACCAACAGTTGAGAAGAAAAATAACCAAGCTCCTGGGCTTAGGGTTTTTCTGCGTCCAGCTAAAACTTCCAACCTCTGTTTGCATGGCAGGAAACAATGACTTCGGTTGTTTCTCTGCATAGTCTGGAGAACCTACACATAGAGTAGGCATTTTTGCCCTTAACTCAGTTTTAACTAAAAGCAGACTTAAGAGGTTTTTGCAGTCAGCGATTCAGTTATCGTTAGAAACCGGGGTTCATGCCACATCAGATCGTAAGACATGCCTGCGTTCATGCAGTATCGTATCACTAAACATGACCAATGAGGCAGCAAAACAGTAAAAACCATGCGCTATCAAAATTCAGTTCCAAACTTAATTATGTTTTCCTCTAAGGCAATACACAACAACGAATATCGCCTAAGTTTCTTCATTTGGGCTCATGCTTTTATCAAACATTTTTGTGCCTAGGAAAGACTTTTCAGCGTTACAACAGGAGATAGGTGTGTGCATAAGTGAAGAAAATACCGTATACAGCAAGAACAAGTAACATCGAAGTATTGCGAACACATAAACAGAGAAAAATTTAACCAACGTTTACAAGAAGAATAACAGCACGCCGGGAGATACACTATGTGATCAAAAGTATCCGGACACCTGGCTGAAAATTAGTTACAAGTTTGTGGCACCCTCAATCGATAATGCTGGAATTCAATATGGTGTTGGCCCACCCTTAGTCTGACAGCTTCCACTCTCGCAGGCATACGTTGAGTCAGATGCTGGAAGGTTTCTTGGGAAATGGCAGCCCATGCTTTATAGAGTGCTGCACTGAGGAGAGGTATCGATGTCGGTCGGTGATGCCTGGTACGAAGTCGGGGTTCCGAAACATCCCAAAGGTGTTCTGTAGGATTCAGGTCAGGACTCTGTACAGGCCAGTCCATTACAGAGATGTTATTGTCGTGTAACCACTCCACCACAGGCCGTACATTATGAATAGGTGCTCGATCGTGTTGAAAGATGCATTCGCCAACCCCGAATTGCTCTCCAACAGTGGGAAGCAAGAAGGTGCTTAAGACATCAGGGTAGGCCTGTTCTTTGATGGTGCCACGCAAAGCAGCAAGGGGTGCTAGGATCCCCCAAGGAAAACACGACCACACCATACCACCACCACCTCCGAATTTTACTGTTGGCACTACACACGCTGGCAGATGACGTTCAGTGGGCATTCGCCATACCTACACCCTGCCATCAGATCGCCACACTGTGTACCGTGATTCGTCACTCCACACGACGTTTTCCCACTGTTCAATCGTCCAATATTAACGGTCCTTACACCAAGCGAGGCGTCGTTTGGCATTTATCGATGTGATATGTGATTGATGAGCAGCCACTCGACCATGAAATCCAAGTTTTCTCACCTCCTGTCTAACTGTCGTAGTACTTGCAGTCGATCCTGATGCAGTTTGGAGTTTCTGTGTGATGGTCTGGACAGATGTCTGCCTATTACACATTACGACCCTCTTCAACTGTCGTCGGTCTCTGACAGTCAACAGGCGAGGTCGGCCTGTACGTTTTTGCACTGTACGTGACCCTTCACGTTTCCACTTCACTACCACATCGGAAACAGTTGACCTAGGGATGTTTAGGAGTGTGGAAATCTCGCGTACAGACATATGACACACGTGACACTGAATCACCTGCTAGTACCTCGTCTCCTACCGTCCAAACTTCACAGGAGGTCTTCTGCGAATCTTGCAGAACTAGCACTCTTGGAAGAAAGTATATTGCGTAGATATAGCTTAGCGACAGCCTGGGTGATTTTTACAGAATGATATTTTGACTCTGCAGCATAGTGTGCGCTGATATGAAAGTTGCTTGCAGATTAAAACTGTAGGCAGGACAGACTCGAACTGTGAGGGCGGGCCGTAAGTCATGCTTGGGTAGCTCAGATGGTAGAGCACCGGCCTGCGAAAAGCAAAGGTCCCGAGTTCGAGTCTCGGTTCGGCACACAGTTTTAATCTTCCAGGATGTTTCGTGATCCTGTCAAGTTCATGTAGGGTGGCTTCCCGATGGCGTACACAAAGGATCAATACGTCGATATGCTTTTGGTGCTGGCTGCATCCCATAACCACGCTTCTGCCGTTGCTGCTGCTCGTGCGTAAGTTACACAGTAGCCTGAAAGGTGCCATCGCGATCATAGTGTTTCCCGTCGCCTGGAGCAACGCCTTTGGGAAACCGGTAACCTTTGTTCATAAGTAATGGAGAGAGGTCCTCCAAGGACTAGACGTAGTCCGCCGTTGATGAAACCGTTCACCAACCACCTCGACGAAGTAGCCGTGACATTACAAGACACTTCCAGATATCAGAAAGACTGGTTATTGAGGTGTCACACAATGAAGAACTGCATCCGTATCATTACACGTTAACTCGGCACCAGCGACCAGAAGGCGTGACGTACAGTTGCTTTCTTCGGGTGCTACCTTCAGGTAGCACCTGAAGAAGGCAACGAGTTACGTGACCGAAATATTGTGCCAGAGCGACACAAACATCCGGCAGTAAACCCGATTATTCCACATGTCAAGATCTCGCCGGGAAAGCCCGAAGAGTTACATCAGTTGTAACTTCATTAAATTCTATGTCACAACTTCAGCGCAATTACAATTATCAAGCAAATATTGGTTCAAATGGCTCTGAGGACTATGGGACTTAACTTCTGAGGTCATCAGTCCCCTAGAACCTAGAACTACTTACACCTAACTAACCTAAGGACATCACACACATCCATGCACGAGGCGGGATTCGAACCTGCCACCGTACCGGTCGCGCGGTTCCAGACTGAAGCGCCTAGAACCGCTCGGCCACACCGGCCGGCTAAGCAAATATTAATTATCTTTGCCTTTCTTAATAGTATGCCTTTCTTAATAGTACTTTTTCCAAATAACGCATTGTTAAGAATTTTCGTCTTTGTTTCAAATATAAGTCATATAAGGCACTTCTATTAGGAATAATAAGCCGGGAAACAATTTTTTCTTTCGAATAACGTAGCTTTATTTGTGCTTTTAAAATCGTCGTAGAGAGATTCTCAGCAAGAAACTACAATCTCACTAACGGACAGCGCTAAAAAATTTAAAGAAAAAACGTAGGTGCCACCACCACTTTTAACTATGCAATTACAAATTCACTTAAAGCTCACAGCCTCTTCAGGTGTTGGCGTTAGGCATCCCGCTACATTCCCAACGTCGAATGGTCACTCGACATAATAAATGATAACTTTGCCGTAGATTTGCTCCTTTTAATGTTTCTTTCATGCTAAGGAAGATCTTCACTAAAGCACGGGCAAATTAACGCAATAGGAACAAGCCAAAGTTCCGGATACATATGCTGGAGTCTGTCACAATAAAATAACGCGCTTGAGTTGAAAATACCAATTCACTATCAACAAAACAGCCACAACTTTACTATCTCGGAATGTGCTACACAATGAACTAGCCACAACTCACTCACCTTTGAGTGAAGTTACCAAATCCTTACATTTACAACATGGAAGCATACGGATCCCAGTCCGCTATCCTCAACCCAAAACTTACTGTCTGTAAATCTTGTTCCTTACAACTGGTCAAATAACCGCAAGTCCGGCAAACAGATCTACTGGGAAAATAGTGCCTATTAAGCAAAGTCTAACGCTTTAGCCACGAAACCAGCGAACCAAATCCGAATAAAATTTATCGGTAGTCTCTTACCCTTACGATTCACAGCCCGCGCTAGTGCAATCCCAGCAGCTCTCGTACCCAAGACTATGCCCTTCCTGACACGAACCGACTTCTCGTGCGGTACAAATGGTACTACCGATACATTGCATGCAAAAGGATGGGAACCATTACATTCCAAACAAACGTACGGCGCCACCATGCCTCTTAACAGTTTCAATATTGCTGGTGAAGGCTGTCGAATGCGTTCTCAGCGGCCACTGAGAGCTGTAAGCTCGCTGGACTGCGGGGTTGCAGCTTTGAGCACACCGCAGCCAGTCACCGACAAGCACGACCTGCATTCTGACATTATGACATCTACAGCATAACTACAAAACAAGCATTACACAATTTTACAGGCACTCATACGAACATTTCATGGGCTTTACAACGTATCGAGATGTCACTTTCAGTAAGAAAAAGCAATAAAAAATAATATGCGTCTTGCTAAATGAGACGGCACAAGTTTAGTGCCTTCATATTTCCAAACAAAGGCCAGTCTGTTTAAAACAGCACAACCTCATCGCGTTCATTTCTAGTCCACAACACTTATTTAATAATACGCTACAGCGTTTAGTTCATCTCCCAATATAAATCGCAACACACACTATTCATACATTATTACACACAGTATTCATATACTGAAAAGCCAAAGAAACTGGTACACTTGCCTAATATCGTGTCGGACCCCGCGAGCACGGAGAAGTGCCGAAACACGACGTGGCATGGACTCGACTGATGTCTGAAATAGTTCCGGAGGGAACCGACACCACGATTCCTTCAGGGCTGTCCACAAACCCGTAAGAGTATGAAAGGGTGGAGATCTCTTCTGAACAGCACGTTGCAAGGCATGCCAGACATGCTCAATAATGTTCACGTCTCAGGAATTTGGTGGCCAGCGGAAGCGTTTAAACTATGAAGAATGTTCCTGGAGACATTCTGTACCAACTATGGACGTGTGGGGTGTCGCATTGTCCCGCTGGAATTGCCCAAGTCCGCCGGAATGCACAATGGACAATAGTGGATGCAGGTGATCAGACAGGATGCTCACGTACTTGTCACCTGTGAGAGTCGTATTTTCCAGCTGCACACGCCACACACCATTACGGAGCCGCCACCAGCTTGAACAGTCCCCTGCTGACATGCGGGGTCCATGGATTCATCAGCTTGTCTCCATACCTGTACATGTCCATCCTCTCAATATACACTCCTGGAAATGGAAAAAAGAACACATTGACACCGGTGTGTCAGACCCACCATACTTGCTCCGGACACTGCGAGAGGGCTGTACAAGCAATGATCACACGCACGGCACAACGGACACACCAGGAACCGCGGTGTTGGCCGTCAAATGGCGCTAGCTGCGCAGCATTTGTGCACCGCCGCCGTCAGTGTCAGCCAGTTTGCCGTGGCATACGGAGCTCCATCGCAGTCTTTAACACTGGTAGCATGCCGCGACAGCGTGGACGTGAACCGTATGTGCAGTTGACGGACTTTGAGCGAGGGCATATAGTGGGCATGCGGGAGGCCGGGTGGACGTACCGCCGAATTGCTCAACACGTGGGGCGTGAGGTCTTCACAGTACATCGATGTTGTCGCCAGTGGTCGGCGGAAGGTGCACGTGCCCGTCGACCTGGGACCGGACCGCAGCGACGCACGGATGCACGCCAAGACCGTAGGATCCTACGCAGTGCCGTAGGGGACCGCACCGCCACTTCCCAGCAAATTAGGGACACTGTTGCTCCTGGGGTATCGGTGAGCACCATTCGCATCCATGAAGCTGGGCTACGGTCCCGCACACCGTTAGGCCGTCTTCCGCTCACGCCCCAACATCGTGCAGCCCGCCTCCAGTGGTGTCGCGACAGGCGTGAATGGAGGGACGAATGGAGACGTGTCGTCTTCAGCGATGAGAGTCGCTTCTGCCTTGGTGCCAATGATGGTCGTATGCGTGTTTGGCGCCGTGCAGGTGAGCGCCACAATCAGGACTGCATACGACCGAGGCACACAGGGCCAACACCCGGCATCATGGTGTGGGGAGCGATCTCCTACACTGGCCGTACACCACTGGTGATCGTCAAGGGGACACTGAATAGTGCACGGTACATCCAAACCGTCATCGAACCCATCGTTCTACCATTCCTAGACCGGCAAGGGAACTTGCTGTTCCAACAGGACAATGCACGTCCGCATGTATCCCGTGCCACCCAACGTGCTCTAGAAGGTGTAAGTCAACTACCCTGGCCAGCAAGATCTCCGGATCTGTCCCCCATTGAGCATGTTTGGGACTGGATGAAGCGTCGTCTCACGCGGTCTGCACGTCCAGCACGAACGCTGGTCCAACTGAGGCGTCAGGTGGAAATGGCATGGCAAGCCGTTCCACAGGACTACATCCAGCATCTCTACGATCGTCTCCATGGGAGAACAGCAGCCTGCATTGCTGCGAAAGGTGGATATACACTGTACTAGTGCCGACATTGTGCATGCTCTGTTGCCTGTGTCTATGTGCCTGTGGTTCTGTCAGTGTGATCATGTGATATATCTGACCCCAGGAATGTGTCAATAAAGTTTCCCCTTCCTGGGACAATGAATTCACGGTGTTCTTATTTCAATTTCCAGGAGTGTAGTTTGAAACGAGACTTGCCCGACCACTCAACATGTTTCCAGTCATCAACAGTCCAATGTCGTTGTTGGCGGACCCAGGCAAGGCGTAAAGTTTGTGTCGTGCGGTCATCAAGGGTACACGAGTGGGCCTTAGGCTCCGAAAGCCCATATCAATTATGTTTCGCTGAATGATTCGCGCACTGACACTTGTCGATAGCCCACCACTGCAATCTGGAGCACTTTGCGAAAGGGTTGTGCTTCTGTCACGTCCAACGATTCGGTTCAGTCGTCGTTGGTCCCGTTCTTGCAGGGTATTTTTTCGGCCACAGCGATGCCGGAGATTGGATCTTTTACTGGATATCTGATATTCACGGACACTCGTGAAATGGTCGTACGGGAAAATCCCTACTTCATCGCTACCTCGGCGATGCTGTGTTCCATTGCTCGTGCGCCGACTATAACACCACGTTCAAACTTACTTAAATCTTGATAACCAGCCATTGTAGGAGCAGTAACCGATCTAACAACAGCGCCAGACACTTGTCTTATATGGGCGTTACCGTATTCTGCCTGTTTTTGAATACGCATGCCTATACTAGTTTCTTTGTCGCTTCAGTGTATTACTTCTGTACCCCTAACTCTATTCGCAATAGATTTTGCAGATATATCACTGAATGTACCTGCAAAATTATATGATTGTACGACAGGAGATACATCGCCATGAACATTGACATGCGTGAAAAAGTAACTTTCTCAAGACGGAGAACAAAGTGCCCAGACAATGCCGTTCGATTCTTTACAGAATTGTTATCTAAGCCTTTGTCTGCTCCTAGATGCACCTCACAGTTCAGTACCTGATTTCGAAATTTGTGTCATAATGAGGTAAAGCAGGTGGTATATTTGGCGTTACCAGCTAAAATTTATTGCATATCTGCAGAAGCCCTTATCTTCTCTTATTCCTATTACTGAGCCTGTATTCTGCTGTAACTCTGTCTTCTATTCCCATAGACATCTTTGTACTTAGAGATATGTTAAGACTTCTTATGCACCGATTTACCACTTCCCGAAATTTTATTACAAAAAATGGTACCAAAAATAAAGTGTTTATTTGACTACCAGTGCAAGAAAGCTATAAATTTTCAAGGCACGCAATTTCTAATTCTTTTTAAAAATAACGGAACACGGAACTTTTGTTGCAGAAGTCTCTATTCTCATACAGCATCCAGTTAGTTTCGACGTCTGACGTAGAAAGCAATCTTCCACTGCGTTAACGTGATTAACAGCTCTGTACCAGGCGAGACGCCCTAGTTTCACGCTGCCGTAACATAGTTGATTTAACTTGCAGTAAAGCAAATGAAGACTGCGAAAGGAAATACAGACGTGTAAAAAGTGAGATTGACAAAAAGTGGGAAATGGCTAAGCAGAAAAGGCTAGAGCAGAAATGCAAGGCTCTAGAAGCGTGCATGAAAGGTATATGCTTCAACGACGAAAATTAAAAACAGCTTTGAAGGGAAGAGAAGTAGCTGTATGGGTATCTAGAGCTCAAAGGGCTCTGAGCCGGTACTGAGAAAACAAGGGAATGTTGGGACATGGAGAGAACTTGAAGGGAATAGTGTAGAAATGGAATGAAACGCCAACTAAACCCGCTGGGCAGAACAGGTAATTAGGATTGTGGAAAGGGCCAAATAAGGTAGGAATCAGTTTTACCTTCTAATTGTAGTTTACTGTAATTTAATAACACATTTACAAGCAAAGCGGCACATAGCCGAACCTTTACCAAATGCATCTTTTTCACGTCTGAAGGCCTCCAAACAAGAAATCTTAAAAATCAACAAGATAAAAAATGCAATTAAATTATCAAATAAAATAATTAAAAAACATATATCACAGCTACGTGGAAAGCCTCAAGGCAAAGTAGATAGAACAATCATATGCAAGGTGCAATACAAATGGCTGAAGGCCACAATTAAATTTCAAAATTTAAAGATATATTACCATGATCTTTTAAAGGCAGAAGGCCGCAATGTTTAAGCTTGAAAGATAATTTTAAGAATGCAAAGCCGAAAGCCCATAATTATTTTCCAAATTTTTTAAAAAGTATAACCATAAGCCTTAAATTTTAAATAGCTGAAAACAGATAACTAAACACCGATTAAGACAATAAAGACAACGACACTCAGAAGCCTCCAGGGAGGTCGGTCTGCCCTCGTTCACTTAGGTGAGACAGGTGGTGAGCCCAACTATAGTTGATCCGTCGGAACCCAACCAGGGGACAGCCACGGACCGACCGGCACAACGAGTTGCTTGCCACCAATCAGTACATGAGAACTCAAACGCCAAAGATTACGAACGTGATAATCCACAATGATGTATGTATTAGCTGTCAAAATTACACACCATGTTGGACAGCGACAACAGGTGAGGAAAGAAAGGTGCCTGAAATTACGTTAGTGGGCAGGGCCGGTAATCGGAACACTAATGGCCACAAGGCAGAAAATTCCGCTAGTGCACTCGAATCGTAGTCAACCAATATAATTAACTGCACTGTATGGTGGCTAAAATTCAGCAATACAAACACTCAGTGTTGCTCACAGGAAAATCTCCCCAACAGCGAACCACCAAAACGAACCACCACAACATGAATGGACGTGGCTCTGGTAGTTGAAACCACTACTCAACTCTGACGTCCTGGGTCGGTGAACCACGAAGCTCGTAGCGATCGGACAGGTGATTGCGCCGCGTGGAGATAACTTCCCTCGTCCGCAGCAACCGACCGACTCCCGTAGAATACCGACAACATCTAAACTAGTAGTCAGTGCAAATAACGCCAGCTACACACGACTTGCACGAAGACCTGAACGATACCCAACAGTAACTAAGCACGCACGAAGACGTCGGAAGTCGATGCACACACCCACACAGCCGACACATGAACGATCGGCGAGCCAAAACGAGTCGTCCGGTTGGACGACCGACCGTCGATCCAGCAAGACCGTGGCCCGGCTCAAGTGATGCGTGGCGGCAGTGGCCGGGCGAGCCATGTCGACGCAGACCTCACTGCTGCTCCAGTGCCGCACTGCAACTCCCCGACTGGCAGGTCCGGACTGCGCTCCAGACGCGTTCCAACTGACTGGCAGCCCGAAGGCGTGACCCGACCTCCTTACGCCATACAACGACCGGGAAGTAATAGCAGTCGAGCAAAGATTCTACGAGAGGAGATATGTCGATACGCGCTGCTAACGCCCCTCACGGTCAGGCAAAGCAGCAACTCAGTGACAGTAGTAGTTTAAATTAACGTAGTGAGGTGGAAGTAGGTTAAAAACTGGGTGTAAAATACATTATGGCGAGAACACGAGCCACTCACAGCTCAGGGAAGAGGAAGCAAATGAAAATGAGATGCAAATATGATGCTGCTAGATCTAATTTTTTAAGACGCATTTGAAACGTCTTCAGCATAAATGACGAAGGCGTAATAGTAATAAAATGCAACCAAAGAAACAGTTTAGTTAACAGAAGTAGAGAAGAGGTTTCCTGATGAACTGCGGATTCCGAAGATAGTTACAGCCAGTTATGAAAATTGAAGTTGGAGGACAAGGAAGGAACTAAAGATATCAGCGGCGTCAGGACTTCGTGCCACAGTGTCTATCATAAACAAGCGAACCATCTCTCTCTCCGGCCGACTCACATTCCCGCCGCCCATGTCCCCCACGCTCGGTATTTTAGATTTCCACCAGAGGTTGAAGGTTGATGTGCATCCTCACTAAAGGTTGTGGTTTCAGTGCCCATCGAGGCGAATCAGCTATATGAATGCGTGGTGATTGTCCTTTCGCACATGTCCGAAAGAGCAGATACCACGCATTGAAATAATTACATCCAAGAAAGAGAGAGACTGCCGGCCGGTAATGCTGCCTTTCCATGCCGGCGAAGGTCACGCAGCTAACGAGCCGTACAAGTGTAAGCTTCCATTGTTTACATCTACGCTCGTGAGGAAGAAATGAGGGCAGTGTGTGTGTGCTACGCACGGAACGCCGCCACACGCCGTCTCTACGCATTGCTGACTGCCGGCGGAACCGTTTCCCCTGCCAGGAGGTCCAAGGTCGTGACACTATTGTGTACAGAAGTTGTTTCTTTTATTACAATCTACTGTGTCAAAAATTCGCCAATATACACTCCTTGTGCATACCGGGTGGAGTCATTCCAGATATGGAGCGCGTCTTACCGGATGCCATGAAGAGCACAGAGTGCAGCCAACTGCAGGTGGTTGCTCACGTTGGTACCAATGATGTGTGTCACTTTGGATCAGAATCGATTCTCTCTGGTTTCGAGCGGCTAACAGTCTTGCTTGCAAGACGAAACCAGAGCTGACCATTTGCAGCATAGTCGACAGGACTGATTGCGGACCTCTGGTACAGAGCCGATTGGAGGGTCTGAATCAGAGGCTCAGACGGTTCTTCGACCGTGTAGGCTGCAGATTCCTCGACTTGCACCAAAGGGTGCTTGGCTTTCGGGTTCCGCTGAATAGGTCAGGTTCCACTAAATGCAGGAAGGGCTTCAGCCACAAAGGGTAAACGCCGAAGACAGGAAGAACGTAGATACAGGAACCATCGGTGTAACAGTTGAAAACTGTCGTAGCTTCAGCCACAAAGGGTGCACGCCGAACACAGAAAGAACGTAGATACAGGAACCATCGGTGTAACAGTTGCAAATTGTCGTAGCTGCGTTGGGAAAGTACCAGAGCTCCAAGCGCTAATAGAAAGCACTGACGCTCAAATCATTATAAGCACTGAAAGCTGGCTAAAGCCGGAGATAAGCTTAGCCGAAATTTTTGTGAAGAACCTAACGGTGTGCCGAGAGGATAAGCTAAACACGGTTGGAAGTGGAGTTTTTGTTGCTGTTAGAAGTAGTTTATCTTGTCACGACATTGAAGTAGATTGTTCCTGTGAGTTAGTATGGGCAGAGGTCATTGTTGGCAACCGGAATAAAATAATAATTGGATGCTTTTACAGACTTCCCAATTCAGATGGTACACTTTCTGAAAGGATCAAAGAAAACTTGAGTTTGATTTCAAACATGTACCCGACTCATACTATTATAGCTGGTGGTGACTTCATTTTACCCTCGATATGTTGGCGAAAATATATGTTTAATTCCGGAGGTACGTATAAAACATCATCCAAAATTGTGCTAAACGCAATCTCTGAAAATTATTTCGAACAGTTAGTTCATGATCCCACGCGAGTAGTAAACGGTTGTGAAAACACACTTGACCTCTTAGAACAAATAATCCTGAATTAATAATGAGCATCAAAACGGATACAGGGATTAGTGAACACAGGGTTGTCGTAGCGAGCCAGCCGGAGTGGCCGAGCGGTTCTAGGCGCTACAGTCTGGAACCGCGCGACCACTACGGTCGCAGGTTCGAACCCTACCTCGGGCATGGATGTGTTTAATGTGTTAAATTTACGTAGTTCGAAATTCTAGGGGACTGATGACCTCAGAAGTTAAGTCCCATAGTGCTCAGAGCCATTTTGTCGTAGCGAGATTGAATATTGTAACCCACAAATCCTCCAAAAATAAACAAAAAGACACCTATTCGAAAAACCAGATAAAAATTCACTTGACGCTTTCCTGAGAGACAATCTCCACTCCTTCTAAATTAATAATATAAGTGTAGACCAGGCTTGGATTCAGAGAAATAGTTTGTTGGTTGGTTGAGTGTTCCATTGATCAATCACACGGTACAGTAGCCGTTACGATGTGGACTGCGTCAAGTGCACAAGAAATGCACATATGGAACAAGATTTTTTAATATATATATATATATATATATATATATATATATATACACTCCTGGAAATGGAAAAAAGAACACATTGACACCGGTGTGTCAGACCCACCATACTTGCTCCGGACACTGCGAGAGGGCTGTACAAGCAATGATCACACGCACGGCACAGCAGACACACGAGGAACCGCGGTGTTGGCCGTCGAATGGCGCTAGCTGCGCAACATTTGTGCACCGCCGCCGTCAGTGTCAGCCAGTTTGCCGTGGCATAAGGAGCTCCTTCGCAGTCTTTAACACTGGTAGCATGCCGTGACAGCGTGGACGTGAACCGTATGTGCAGTTGACGGACTTTGAGCGAGGGCGTATAGTGGGCATGCGGGAGGCCGGGTGGACGTACCGCCGAATTGCTCAACACGTGGGGCGTGAGGTCTCCACAGTACATCGATGTTGTCGCCAGTGGTCGGCGGAAGGTGCACGTGCCCGTCGACCTGGGACCGGACCGCAGCGACGCACGGATGCACGCCAAGACCGTAGGATCCTACGCAGTGCCGTAGGGGACCGCACCGCCACTTCCCAGCAAATTAGGGACACTGTTGCTCCTGGGGTATCGGCGAGGACCATTCGCAACCGTCTCCATGAAGCTGGGCTACGGTCCCGCACACCGTTAGGCCGTCTTCCGCTCACGCCCCAACATCGTGGAGCCCGCCTCCAGTGGTGTCGCGACAGGCGTGAATGGAGGGACGAATGGAGACGTGTCGTCTTCAGCGATGAGAATCGCTTCTGCCTTGGTGCCAATGACGGTCGTATGCGTGTTTGGCGCCGTGCAGGTGAGCGCCACAATCAGGACTGCATACGACCGAGGCACACAGGGCGAACACCTGGCATCATGGTGTGGGGAGCGATCTCCTACACTGGCCGTACACCACTGGTGATCGTCGAGGGGACACTGAATAGTGCATGGTACATCCAAACCGTCATCGAACCCATCGTTCTACCATTCCTAGACCGGCAAGGGAACTTGCTGTTCCAACAGGACAATGCACGTCCGCATGTATCCCGTGCCACCCAACGTGCTCTAGAAGGTGTAAGTCAACTACCCTGGCCAGCAAGATCTCCGGATCTGTCCCCCATTGAGCATGTTTGGGACTGGATGAAGCGTCGTCTCACGCGGTCTGCACGTCCAGCACGAACGCTGGTCCAACTGAGGCGCCAGGTGGAAATGGCATGGCAAGCCGTTCCACAGGACTACATCCAGCATCTCTACGATCGTCTCCATGGGAGAATAGCAGCCTGCATTGCTGCGAAAGGTGGATATACACTGTACTAGTGCCGACATTGTGCATGCTCTGTTGCCTGTGTCTATGTGCCTGTGGTTCTGTCAGTGTGATCATGTGATGTATCTGACCCCAGGAATGTGTCAATAAAGTTTCCCCTTCCTGGGACAATGAATTCACGGTGTTCTTATTTCAATTTCCAGGAGTGTATATTACAGAGTTAAAGATTAATATTTCTATTATTTACCCCATTCCCTTAAATGGCACAAAATGCATATACTATATTTATAGATTTATTTATTCCTATTCAAGAATTCCTCTATGGTATAGAAGGAGTTGCAAGGAGATATGATTTCAATTTATTTTTGAAGCTACTACTGCTGTCTGTCAGACATTTTATTTCATCTGGTAATTTGTCGTAAATTTTTATAGCAGCATATTTTACCCCTTTCTGTGCCAAAGATAGGTTGAGTAAAGGATAGTGTAAGTCTTTCTTTTTTCTGGTATTACAATCATGAATGTCACTGTTGTTTTTAAACTGGTCCATGCCGTTGAGAACAAATTTAATTAGTGAGTAAATGTACTGTGAGGCTGTTGTAAGAATTCCCAATCTTTTAAAAACATGCCTACAAGATATGCAACTATGAAACCCCACGCATTATTTTAACCACATTCTTTTGAGCAGTGAATACATTTTGTCTAAATGTTGAGTTACCCCAAAATATTATTCCATATGACAACAGAGAGTGAAAGTATGCAAAGTATGTTAGCTTACTAATTTCTATATCCTCAAAATTTGCAGTTATTCTGATCGCAAAAGTTGCTGAACCTGGTCGCTTTAGAAGATCCAAAATATGAATTTTCCAATTAAGATTCTCATCTCTGTGTACACCCAAAAACTTAGTATGCTGTACCCTGTCTACTGACTTCTGTTGATGTGTTATCTTTATTGAAGGAACTGTACTTTCTGCAGCAGAAAACTGGATGTACTGTGTTTTTTTTTTTCAAAGTTTAGAGCAAGCCCATTTGCAGAAAATAAATTAATGACTTTTCCAAAGACCTTATTTGTATCATTATCAATTGGACTTTCTGTTACCAGATTGGTAATGATGCTTGTATCATCAGCAAACAGTGTCAGTTCAGCTTCCTGTTTCATATAGGAAGGTCGTTCACATATATCAAGAACAGAAGGGGACACATGATTGAACCCTGTGGAACATCTAATGTAATTTCACACCAGTTAGATGATGTGGAAAACTTATTTAAATCACTTGACCCATATGAGGAAACTTTTTGCTTCCTGTTCTGTAGGTACGACTTAAACCACTCATATACTATTCCGTTGATACCATAGAACTGTAATTTCTGTAACAATATGTCATGGTTCACACAATCAAATGCTTTGAAGAAGTCACAGAAAATTCCTATTGGTGATATTTTACTATTTAAACTCTATTATATGGACAGGAAATTGTATATGGCTGTCTCAGTGGAACAGCATTCTTGAAATCCGAACTGTAATTTACTAAGTATCCCATTGCTGCTGAGATGGCTAACCACTCTTGAGTACATTACTTTCTCAAAGATTTTTGAAAATGCTGTGAGCAAGGATACTGGCCGATAATTATTGACATCTGTGGTGACCCCCTTTTTGTAGAGCAGCCTGACAATGGCATTTATTAACCTGTCTGGGAAAATACCTTGAGTTAGTGATGGCTCAAATGGCTCTGAGCACCATGGGACTTAACATCGGAGGTCATCAGTCCTCTAGAACGTAGAACTACTTAAACCTAACTAACCTAAGGACATCACACACATCCAAGCCCGAGGCAGGATTCGAACCTGCGACCGTAGCAGTTGCGAGGTTCCAGACTGAAGTGCCTAGAATCGCTCGCCTACACTGGCTGGTGAGTTAGTGATGCATTACATATGTGACTCAGAACATCAGCTGTAATTGCTCCACATTGTTTTAATATCTTATTAGAGATGTCATCTACTCCAATAGAACAATTATTTTTCAAAGATTTAATCATTTTACTTATTTCACAAGAGGTTGTTAGGTGAAGCTTAATCTGGTTAAATTTTTTTTCAAAACAGACCCTTCCATGTACTGCCTGGCTTTTTCTTTTGAACTGTTATCACCAATTTTTTCTCCTACACTTAAGAAATGATTGTTAAATACATTAGCTACTTGTGTACTGTTGGTTAGGATGGTCTCGTTCTCCTCAATAGTAAAACTACCTACCCCAGTGGTTACTTTTCCTGTCTCCCTTCTAACAACATTCCATATTGATTTGATTTTATTGCCAGAGTTGTTAATTTCTTCACTAACATATATATTTCTTGATTTCTTATAACTTTTCTCATTATGTTACAATAATTTTATAGTGTAAAATTACTTCTGGAACTTTATTAGTTCTTGCTGTCTCATAAAGTTTTCTTTTTCTTTCTGAAGACACTTTAATACCTGTAGTAATGCAAGGTTTCTTTGAAAAGTGTGTGGTGTTACATATAGTAATTTTCTTTGGGAAACAATGTTCAAAAAGTGATGTAAATTTATCAAGAAATATGTTGCATTTATCATTAGTATTTGGCTCATTATATACATGTCCCCAATTATCATTTCTTAAACTTTCTTTGAAGTGCTCTATAGATACCGGGTGAACGACCTCACACTTTTACTTAATAGTTTCTGAACAGTACACCCTGTTAGGTTTTGTAAGTTAATCAGTTTCTCATCATGGTCTGACAATCCATTTACCACAGGGAAACCATGTGCTTGTTTTACATCCTCTTTCTATACAAATACATTATCTATTAGTGTGCTACTGTCTTGAGCTACATGTGTAGGGAAATTTATAACTGATTCTAAGTTATATGTTGTTAATAACACTTCTAGTTCACTTTTCCTCTCAGATTTATTTAGAAAGTTTACACTGAAATCGCCGGCCGGTGTGGCCGTGCGGTTAAAGGCGCTTCAGTCTGGAACCGCGTGCCCGCTACGGTCGCAGGTTCGAATCCTGCCTCGGGCATGGATGTGTGTGATGTCCTTAGGTTAGTTAGGTTTAATTAGTTCTAAGTTCTAGGCGACTGATGACCTCAGCAGTTAAGTCGCATAGTGCTCAGAACCATTTTTTACACTGAAATCACATCAGATTAATAACTTCTTCTTTTTGTCTGACAGACAGCATAATAGGGAGTCAAACTCTTTTATGAGTAGCTCCCAGTCTCCTAATGGGGACCTGTACACTGTTGTTAATATCAGCACTACAATATCTAGCTGAAGTTCACATGCACAAAACTGAAAGTGCTGATCAACACAAAATTTCCTTACTTCTACAGTTTTGCATTTATACCCCTGTTTTATGAAAATGGCAACTCCTCCTTTATCCATCCTAGATCTACAAGTGTAAGATGCTAATTTATACTCGCTTATACTGACACTATCCATGCCCACATTTACATGGTGTTCAGATAGACAGAATATATCGATCTCATTCACATTTTTTATCCCCCTGATATTTTGACGAAGTAAGTTCATACTGCCACTAGCTTTACCCCTATTTACTGTACACTAAGTTTCTTTTATTCTATTTATTTTGATTGTCATCTGTCTGGACTTTGTCTTTAACCCGAAAAACCTGTCTGCCTGGACCCATTAACCACAGGGATCACCCCTTGTGTGACTGTGGACCTCCTTACAGTTTCTGCTAATAGAAAGCTAACTTATTCTTCCCCATCCTATTCAGGTGCAGGCCATGTGTAGTGTATCCCCACCTACCAATAGCATTTACTGGAACAACACTTATGTGAGATTTTGCCGGTGTCTGGAGCATCCTGTTCAGCTCAGTGTTAACCTGCCTTACAGCAGTGTGTACCCAGGAATGATCATGGCGCTGAAAGACCTCCACAAACCCCACACTCGTGAGCCCAGTTTCTGCTCCTATTTTATCCAGGTCACTCCTAATACTATACCTTGGATTCATAGCCAAGTTGTTTCCTGCTCCCCCAACTATAACTACCTGATCTTCTTTCTCAAAGTCCCTGCATAGGTGACCTAAGTTTTCTGTCACCTGGCTCAGGCTAGCACGTGGTTTCACAAAACTTGTGACCTGGTACCCTGCACCTAATTTCTCCTGAACTGCTGGGCCACACCCCTCTCATGACTGCTCCCCATAAGCATAATTCTTCTTTTCCTATTCTGGTTTGATCCCGACATGTCTTTTTTTCTTAGAGCTAACATTCTGCTTCAACCTACTTTCGACTACATCTGGATGAGGCCCTTCCTCCACTTCAGATAGCAAGCCAAACTGATTTACTAATTGAATTTCTGGAATTTTTTCAAGTCATTCCCTATTTCGCCCTTTGCTTGCTACCTTTTCCCAGTTCCCAGTCCCTTTTTCCCCCCTTAACTTACATAATTCCAAGTTCGTGTTTTCTAATTCAGCCTTATCGGCAGCAATTGAGAGATTGATACCGAATACATTAACAATCGACAGAGCTGAACTTCATTGGTACACAAAACGGGTCAGAACACTACTTCAGAAACAATGAAACAAATATGCCAAATTTAAACAGACGCAAAATCCCCAAATTGGCGATCTTTTACTGAAGCTCGATATTTAGCGCGGACTTCAACGCGAGATGCTTGTAACAGTTTCCACAACGAAAAAATGTCTCTAAACCTGGCAGAAAATCCAAAGAGGTTCTGGTCGTATGTGAAGTATGTTAACGGCAAGAAGCAACCAATGCCTTCTCTGCGCGATAGCAATGGAGATACTATTGAAGACAGTGCTGCCAAACCAGAGTTACTAAACGCAGCCGTCCGAAATGCCTTCACAAAAGAAAATGAAGTAAATATTCCACAATTATAATCAAGCTGCCAACATGAGTAACGTAGAAGTAAATATATTGGAGTAGTGAAGCAACTCATATCACTTAATAAAAGCAAGTCTTCTGGTCCAGACAGTATACCAATTAGGTTCCTTTCGGAGTATGCTGATGCGTTAGCTCCGTACATATACAACCGTTTGCTCGATCCGTACGCAAAGACTGGAAAGTTGCACAGGTCACGCCAATACTCCAGAAAGTTAGTAGGAGTAATCCATTTACTTACAGGCCCATATCATTAACGTCGATATGTAGCAGGATTCTGGAAGATATATTGTGTTCGAACATTGTAAATTACCTCGAAGAAAACGGTCTATTGAGACACAGTCAACATGGGTTTAGTAAACATCGTTCTTATGAAACACAATTAGCTCTTTATTCTCATGAAGTGTTGAGTGCCATTGATAAGGTATTTCACATCGATTCAGTATTTCTGGATTTCCGGAAGGCTTCTGACGCTGTACCACACAAGCGGCTCGAAGTGAAATTGCGAGCTTATGAAATATCGTCTGAGTTATGTGACTGGATTTGTAATTTCCTGTCAGAGAGGTCACAATTCGTAGCAATTGACAGAAAGTCATCGACTAAAACAGAAATGATTTCTGGCGTTCCCCAGGGTAGTGTTATAGGTCCTTTGCTGTTACTTATCTACGTAAATGATTTGGGAGACAATTTGAGCAGCCGTCTTAGGTTATTTTCAGATGACGCTGTCGTTTATCGACTAATAAAGTCATCAGAAGATCAAAACAAACTGCAAAACGATTTAGAAAAGATATCTGAATGGTGCGAAAATTGACACTTGACCCTAAATAACGAAAAGTGTGAGATCATCCACATGAGCGCTAAAAGGAATTCGTTAAACTTCGGTTACACGATAAAGCAGTCAAATATAAAGGCCATAAATTCAACTAAATACCTAGGAATTACGATTACGAACAACTTAAATTGGAAGGAACACATAGAAAATGCTGTGGAGAAGGCTAATCAAAGATTGCATTTTATTGGCAGGAGATTTAGAAAATATAACATGTCTACTAAGGAGACTGTCTACAGTACGTTTGTCCGTCATCTTTTAGAATACTGCAGCGCAGTGTGGAATCCTCACCAGATAGAACTGACGGAGTACATCGAAAACGTTCAAACAAGGGCAGCACTTTTTGTATTATCGCGAAATATGGGAGAGAGTGTCACTGAAATGATACAGCATTTTGGCTGGACATCATTAAAAGAAAGGCGTTTTTCGTTGCGACGGAATCTTCTCACGAAATTTCAGTCATCAACTTTCTCCTCCGGATGCGAAAATATTTTGTTGACACCGACTTACATAGGGAGAAACGATCACCTCGATAAAATAAGGGAAATCAAAGCTCGTACGGAAAGCAATAGGTGTTCGTTCTTTCCGCACGCTATACGAGATTGGGATAATAGAGAATTGCGAAGGTGGTTCGATGAACCCTCTGCCAGGCACTTAAATGTGATTTGCAGAGTACCATGTAGATGTAGATCAATTTCGCTCAATGGTAGCCATCTCCAGATCTCCAGAAAAAGGTGGAAACAGAATAAACTAATGGACAGAAGGATGGAACAATCCGATCCAACTCCCAAGCAGGAGGACAAGGGGATGCAAACAACTATAAAGGAATAGCACTGAGTTAACGTAGAGAAATCGCGTTTCCACATCGAAGCTGTCAAAGCGAATCGATAACACAGACTTAGCGAGGGCTCACTGCAATCCACAATGACGTATGGGAGGCGCTCCTGAAGACAACGCCTCGCCCTCAACGTGCCACCGCCCTCAAACGGAGGTCAGTATAGAGTCCAGCTAAGAAGAGCTGTGCCTCAGTTAGGAACCACAGCTGCAGCAGCCAACATGGTAGTATAGGACCAATGTGATAGTTACAGTTTCTGATGGACTTGTTCAATTAAATGTGGAACATTGTACCGAAAGAGAGCAGTTTGTTAGTGCATCAAGTGGTGCTTTGATAGTCCATCACATTGTAAATTATCCAGTGCTCCTGTGGCAAAGGAACGTTGCAAAATTAAGTACCGGGTGATCAAAAAGTCAGTATAAATCTGAAAACTGAATAAATCACGGAATAATGTAGATAGAGAAGTACAAATTGACACACATGCTTGGAATGACATGGGGTTTTATTAGTACCAAAAAAATACAAATGTTCAAAAAATGTCCGACAGATGGCGCTTTATCTGATCAGAATAGCAATAATTAGAATAACAAACTAAGACAAAGCAAAGATGATGTTCTTTACAGGAAATGCTCAATATGTCCACCATCATTCCTCAACAATAGCTGTAGTCGAGCAATAATGTAGTGAACAGCACTGTAAAGCATGTCCGGAGTTATGGTGAGGCATTGGCGTCGGATGTTGTCTTTCAGCATCCCTAGAGATGTCGGTCGATCACGATACACTTGTGACTTTAGGTAACCTCAAAGCCAATAATCGCACGGACTGAGATCTGGGGACCTGGGAGACCAAGCATGACGAAAGTGGCGGCTGAGCACACGATCGTCACAAAACGACGCGCGCAAGAGATCTTTCACACGTCTAGCAATATGAGGTGGAGCGCCATCCTGCATAGACAACGTACGTTCCAGCAGGTGTTTATCAGCCAGGCTGGGGATGATGCGATTCTGTAAGATATCGGCGTACCTCTCCCCCGTCACGGTAGCAGTTACAAAACCAGAATCACGCATTTCCTCGAAGAAAAAAAGGCCCGATAACGGTAGATGTGGTAAATCCAACCCATACCGTGACTTTCTCGTCGTGCAATGGAGTTCCCACGGCTGTTCCAGGATTTTCGGTAGCCCAAATTCTGCAGATGTGGGCGTTGACAGACCCTCGGAGCGTGAAATGAGTTTCGTCGGTCCACAACACGTTAGTCAAGCAATCGTCATCTTCCGCCATCTTTTGAAACGCCCACACCCCAAATGCCCTCCGCTTCACTAAATCGTCAGGTAACAGTTCATGATGCCGATGGATTTTGTACGGATAGCATCGGAGAATGCCGGTGCGACGTGCGACTGCATGAGCGCTGATTTCCCCGTGCATAGACGAACCCGCTACAGTCTCCATCTATTCCTGCACTGTCTCAGCAGCGTTACGCCTTGTGCTCGGTCGGCCACTACGGGGTCTATCGTCCAAACAACCCGTGGCTTCGAACTTCGAAATCATGCTCGACACAGCTGCATTTGTCAACGAACCTTTACCCGTTCGAATCCCCTTCCTATGGCGATAGGATCGTAATGCTGATGTAGTACATTCCCCATTCTGACAGTATAGCTTCACTAAAAGCGCCTTTTCAGGTAACGTCAACATGCTGCGACTCCTGGTGCATCTGATTCTCTCTCTCATTACAGATCCTTTTACACGCGATTGTCGTGCACAGTCACTGACGTTTCGCTGTCAAGCGCCATCAGTCGGACATTTTGTGAACTTTGTTTTTTTTTTTTTTGTTCTAATAAAACCCCAAGTCAGTAGACTGATGACCAAAAAAAAAAAAGATCTACATTATTCCGTGGTTTATTAAGTTTTGAAATTTATACTGACTTTTTGATCACCTTGTAAATCTTTATTAATCTCTGTAATAAAATGATTTAATACTTCTCTTGTTCTATTGTTATGAGCCTTCTCCCACAGCAATTAAAGAACCCAATATTGTGGCCAGACAAAAGTCACAACAATCACTACTACAGGCCAAGTGAGACTGAGGAAGGTAAGAGGACAGGGAAACCGTGATGGAAGCAGTAACCTCTGTGGGCTGGCTCTGGGAAGGACCCTGAAGAACAGAGTAATAGACAGCGCTACACCAGAAGTAATGACGGAAATTCTGACAGTCTCAAAGGTAAAGGTGAGATTCAGAGGAAAGCTATCACAAGAGTTTGAGATCCAGATCGGTGTCAAACAGGGAGGTGGGTTGACACCAATTTTGCTTGCGACCGTGGCTTATCTCTTCCGGCCACGATGAGCTGAAGAAGCAACCCCTACAACGCTCAGAGGCATCGCCCCTCAGCACGTGACCCTATTATGTCGCGAAGAGCCGCCACTGAGGCACAGGTGTCGGACACGGCTGACGATACGACGTATTCTGAGTGACCTGAGGGCGCACCTGGGTCTCCCACAGGGCGTGCCCTCTGTCCTAACTGATAATGAGGTAAGCACGGTCCGCATTTTAAGTTTTTGCATGCTATTAGGACTCCTTCATAAAATACTGGGTGTGAGATTTTACTGTGTTGCAGAATGGCTCTATCGCCCATTATTTCAATGTAGTTACTAAGCCACAATAATCTCGCTCCTTTTCAACGTATCTACACAGGTATTTTATCCTTGGCCTTGGCTTGTTATTCTCTTTTTTATCTGCATTTTATGGTAGGTCTCTTATGCATTTCCAAATGTCAGTGTTGTACTTTAAATTGTTGTTTGTTGATACAGTTTCGTTTTAAAATATACTGTTATTTTTAGTAGATCTCCCAACCCTCGTCTTTATGTATTTAATAATTCAAGAACAGTCTTAATCGCATTTATTATTATTATACTGCCAACCGGTTTCAACCCAACGCAGGGGTCATCTGGGCGTTTACACCATTGGTCGACTGCTGGTGATGTCACTCCTGTCTAGGATAGTTTCCCGCCGTTATGTAGCCAGGAGTGACACCACCAGCAGTCGACCAATGGTGTAAACGCCCAGATGACCCCTACGTTGGGTTGAAACCGGTTGGCGGTATAATAATAATAAATGCGATTAAGACTGTTCTTGAATTATTGATTAATCATACTAATCGCTGGTTCTCTCCACAACCATGTTGTTCAAAAATTTATGTATTTACCTCGACGTTTTATACCCTAAATCGCATTTCATTATCAACAACACTATCAATTGTTATCAACATAGTACTAGACGAAGAGATCAAAGGGGCGCGCAAAGACACAACTCGACAGCCTAAGCAAAACAGCCAGAAGTTGGGACTGAGGATCACCTTGCAACAAGACAAGGCCACTGAATGCCACTGGGACTGGAAAACACCAGCAGGCATCGTGCAAAAGATAGATAAATTTAAATATCTGGGAGAATTATAACAGGAAGAAACAGGCGAAAAGAGGGAACAGCAGAGAGGATAAAGAAGATGAAGTCAGTCTTCCACATGACCAGATATACATACAATAAAATTTCTACAGACGCGAAATCAGACACTACAAGGCAACGGCAAGGAGTGCAGTGCTATTTTATATGCAGCTGAGACGATAATACTGGGAAGAAATGGTATAAAATAAGTAGGGAAACAAAAGAGGAAAATACCCATTAAAACACTAGGCTCGAAAAGATGTGTTGACAGATGGATGCGAAGACGTGGGGAAGAGCACGAGGACAATATCAGGAGAAAACAGACTGAAAATGGGACAGTTTTCCGGACATTTGATAAAGATGAATATGCGTAGAATACCGAAAAGGCTATGGGGAACAGCAGGGAGAAATGACGAGGATCAAGTGGGTCGGTGAACTCTGGAACGATTTGTCGGGATTGAAGGTGGAAGGAAAGGAAAATGGGGGAAGCAAGTACACACCGCCCAAAATGCTGGAGATCGACGACAGAGAAGAATATAGGAAAAGGATGGTGTCACAAGGAGAGCAGACAAGGGGAGGATCCTGAGGATTTCAGAAGAGGAGTGGGAGAGAAGAACAGAAAGTGTGAACAGGTTCTGGAAGAAGAGGAAGAAGAAAATACAATCCACGAAGGAGCTAGCCACAGTCCTACAGGGGCTGTAACGCAAGGAGAAAAAGAACAAGTATAAACAATAAATTATGACATAAAAAGTATTACTTTCATAGAAATGGAACAGATGAACTTAAGTATGTGACGAAGCATGCCCGTCTAAATATATCCTAATATAAAAATGTTAGGGTGGCACCGGCGAGATATGCAAATAAAGTCAGCTACGCATCGTCGAGCAAAGCTAAGCACGTGATGCAAACTAGGCCACAGTGGCGGCAGCCATGCGGCTTTTCGCGGATGATGCTGTAGTATACAGAGAAGTTGCAGCATTAGAAAATTGTAGCGAAATGCAGGAAGATCTGCAGCGGATAGGCACTTGGTGCAGGGAGTGGCAACTGACCCTTAACATAGACAAATGTAATGTATTGCGAATACATAGAAATAAGGATCCCTTATTGTATGATTATATGATAGCGGAACAAACACTGGTAGCAGTTACTTCTGTAAAATATCTGGGAGTATGCGTGCGGAACGATTTGAAGTGGAATGATCATATAAAATTAGTTGTTGGTAAGACGGGTACCAGGTTGAGATTCATTGGGAGAGTGCTTAGAAAATGTAGTCCATCAACAAAGGAGGTGGCTTACAAAACACTCGTTCGACCTATACTTGAGTATTGCTCATCAGTGTGGGATCCGTACCAGATCGGTTTGACGGAGGAGATAGAGAAGATCCAAAGAAGAGCGGCGCGTTTCGTCACAGGGTTATTTGGTAACCGTGATAGCGTTACGGAGATGTTTAATAAACTCAAGTGGCAGACTCTGCAAGAGAGGCGCTCTGCATCGCGGTGTAGCTTGCTCGCCAGGTTTCGAGAGGGTGCGTTTCTGGATGAGGTATCGAATATATTGCTTCCCCCTACTTATACCTCCAGAGGAGATCACGAATGTAAAATTAGAGAGATTAGAGCGCGCACGGAGGCTTTCAGACAGTCGTTCTTCCCGCGAACCATACGCGACTGGAACAGGAAAGGGAGGTAATGACAGTGGCACGTAAAGTGCCCTCCGCCACACACCGTTGGGTGGCTTGCGGAGTATAAATGTAGATGTAGATGTAGATGTAGGTGCTATTGTTCGTGACAAACTGGGGACCAGCTGCCACAAAAATATATACTTATGTCGTTAACTCGTCAGTTGTTGCTAACGTACATACACTGAGGTGAGAAAAGTCATGGGATACCTCCTAGTATCGTGTCGGATATCGCTTTGCCCGGCGTAGTTCACCAACTAGCGTGGAACGGACTGGACAAGACGCTGAAGTTCTCTGCAGAAATATTGAGCCATGCTGCGTCTACAGCCGTCCACAATTGCAAAAGCATTGCCGGTGCAGAGTGTTGGATGGACTTCATGTCGGGCTACCTGGGTGGTGAAATCACTCGAGCTGTCCAGAATGTTTTTCAAACCAATCGCCAACAGTTGTGACGTGGTGGCAAGGCGTATCGTTGTTTGGAAACATGAAGTCCACGAATGGCTGCAAATGGTCTAGAAGTAGCCGAAAATAGCCATTTCCAGTCAATGATCGGCTCAGATGCTCCAGAGGATCCAGTCCATTCCATGTTAACACAGCCCACACCGTTATGGGGTCACCACCAGCTCGCACAGTGCCTCGTTCACAACTTGGGTCCATGGCTCCGTGGGGTGTGCACCACACACAAAACCTACCATCAGCTCATACTTAGTGAAGTAGGGACTCATCTGACCAGGCCGAGGTCTTCGAGTCGTCTAGGCTCCAACTGATATGGTCACAAACCGAAGAGAGGCGCTGCAGGCGATGTCGTGTCGCTAGCAAAGGCATTAGTGTCGGTCGTCACATTTCGCCCCAATGTCCTAACGGATACGTTCGTCGTATCTCCCACATCGATTTCTGCGCTTATTTCACGCAGTGTAATTGTCTGTCCCTACTGACAAATCTAGGCAAATATCGGTGCTGTCGATCGTTAAGTGAAGGCCATTGTCCATGGTGTGGGGTAATGCCTGAAATTTGGTTTTCTCTGCATAGTCTTCATATTGTGGATCTCGGAGTATAAAACTCTCTAACGATTTCCGAAATACAGTAGCGCATGTGTCTAGCTCCAACTACCGTTCTGCATTCAAAGCCTGTTAATTGCCTTCGTGCGGCCATAACTACTTGTGAAACCTTCCCGCACGACTCGCCTGAGTACAAGTAACAGCTCCGCCAATGCACTGCCCTCTTATACCTTGTGTACGCGATCGGTATATTTGCATATCGCAATCCCTAAGCCGGCCGGGGTGGCCGAGCGGTTCTAGGCGCTACAGTGTGAAAACGCGCGACCGCTACAGTCGCAGCTTCGAATCCTGCCTCGGGCATGGATGTATGTGATGTCCTTAGGTTAGTTAGGTTTAAGTAGTTCTAAGTTCTAAGGGACTGATGACCACAGAAGTTAAGTCCCATAGTGCTCAGAGCCATTTGAACCATTTGAGAGCCAATCCATAACTTTTGTCACCTCAGTGTACATTTCGCCAAAAAACAATTATGCAAAATGTAATTTAGTAACTTGTAGTTAGAAACGGTTGTGGGGCTACAAAATGTCATAAGTGACAGAAATCGAATGATAGCGACATGTACGTATACATATGGTAGTATGTCGCTTGTGAGCTCTGCAACTTCCATGCACTATTTACTTGACAAACCCTATTTTCAGGGCTATATTTTATTTGGACTAATGGATCTATGCAGATATTTGTAAAAACAACAATGACATATCATTCCATATTAATGTAATACTGCCGCCTTCTGAAGTAGATAGATTTAAATCTGTCGAAACCTAGGTAAAGATTACTTTATCCATTGCAACTGGTCGGCTGTTTTTATTCTTACTATATGGTAGTAGCATAGCGCACACAAGATATACAGGGTGTCCGAAAAGACTTTCCCTGATTACATAAATTGATAACTCAGGCTAGAAGTAAGATACAAACATGAAACTTGCGTCGAGTTGTTTACAACTATCAAAGATTTTTTCTGTTTCAGGTTCGCAGTACGTAAGTAGTGGATGAGGTGCAGAGCCCAAGAAGCCATGTTAACCAATCAGGAGATGGCACAGTGTGTCCTGTGGAACCATGAGACACGATCACCAACCACAGTGCAGAGACACATCCAGACAACATTTGGAAGGAATCCACCTGATGTCAAGAGCATGAATGCCTGGTATGAGAGGTTCAAGAACACAGGATGGGTTGCTGACCTTCCGAGGTCTGGTCGACCAAGAACCTCAGCAGACAGGGTGGAAGCTGTAAGGCAGTCTTTTCTGCGAAGTCCGAAGAAATCGGTGCGCAGGGCCTCACGTGAATTACAGATGCCAAAAAGCTCTCTCCATGACGTTTTACACAAACATTTATTGTTTCGTGCATACAAAATGCAAATCGTTCAGGCCTTGTTGCCCACTGACAGTACACGTCGATATGACTTTGCGGTCGAAATGCTATCACGTATTGAGGACGATGATGGTTATCTCAGACGAATTGTCTTTTCCGACGAAGAGACCTTTTTTGCCATTGGAGTAGTGAATCGCCATAATGTACGCATTTTGGGTTCGCAACCCCCTGGCGAGGTCATGGAGTGCACCAGAGGCAGTCCAAAGGTGGATGTTTGGTGCGCGCTATTGCACGATCGAATTATCCGGCCATTCTTCTTCGCTGAGCCTACCCACATCTGCAGCGTATCTGGACATGTTGCAACTGTATGCTATTCCTCAGCTGCTGCAGTATCACCCAGATGTCTTGTTTCAGCAAGACGGTGCACCGCCTCATTGGGGTTTGGACGTCCGTGCCTATCTCGATATGACCTTTCCTGGGCGATGGATTGGTCGTGATGGGCCAACGGTTTGGCTTCCACGCTCTCCTGACATAACCCCATTAGACTTTTTTTTATGGCGTTATGTCAAGGACGAGGTCTATCGAACACGTGTACCAGATCTCGAAACCCTGCAGCAACGGATAACCACAGTCGTCGAATCGATCCCTTTAGTGATGTTGGTTAATGTGTGAACGGAAATTGAATATCGCCTTGATGTGTTACGTGCTACCAAGGGTGCTCATGTGGAAGTTTACTGATGTGTGAAAAAAACTTTGATAGTTTGTAAAGAATTAGACACCAATTTCACGTTTGTATCTTACTTCTAGCATGAGTTATCAATTTATGTAATCAGAGTAAGACTTTTCGGACACCCTGTAATAGGGCAGTGCATGGGCAAAGCCGTCATTTGTACTCGGGTGATCCGTGTGGAAAGGTCTCCCACGTGATCAGGCTGCACGGCAGGGATTGACAGACTTTCAACGCCGAACGGAAGTTGCAACTAGACGCATGGGATGGGACATTCAGTTTCGGAAAACGCTAGGGAATTCGATACTTCAAGAACCACAGTGTCCAGAGTATGCAAAGAATGCCACATTTCGGGTGTTGCCGCTCACCAAGACCAACGCAGTGGCCGACGGCATTCACTTTCCGAGAGCAGCGGTGTTTGAGTAAAGTTGTTAGTGCTAACAGAGAAGCAACACTGCGCAAAATAAGCACAGAAATCAATGTAGGAAGCACGACGAGCGTATCCGTTAGCACAGTGCGGCGAAATTTGGATTATCAGTAGACGACCAAAGCGAGTGCCTTTGCTGACAGCACGACATCGCCTGCAGCGACTGTCCTGGGCTCGCGACCATGTTGATTGGACCCCAGACGATTGGAAAACCCTGGCCTGATCGGATACGTCCCACTTTCAGTTGATAAGAGCTGATGGTAGGGTTCGAGAGTCTCGCAGACTGCTCGAAGCCATTTACCGAATTTGTCAACAAGGCGCTTTTTGCAAGCTAGTGGTGGCTGCATAATGGTGTGAGATGTGTTTACATGGGTCCTCTGGTCCAACTGAACAGATCATTCACTGGAAACGCTTATATTCGGCTACTTGGAGACCACTTGCAGCTATTCGTGGACTTCACCTTCCCAAACAACGATTGACATATTTGTTAGTGACTGGTTTAAAGAACAGTCTGGACAATTCGAGCGAATTATTTGGATTTCGTGCACAAAATCCTGCACCGGCGACACTTCCGCAATTATGGACAGCTATAGAGGCAGCATGGCCCAATATTTCTGCAGGGGGCTTCCTTGTCGAGTCCATGTCAGGTCGAGTTGCTGCACTGCACCAGGAAAAAGAAGGTTCAACACGATATCAGGAAGTATTTCACGATTTATTTCTTCAGCGTATGTCTAATGCGCACTACACCAGGTATCGACCAGGCATGATATACAGCCGGCCGCTGTGGCCGAGCGGTTCTAGGCGCTTCAGCCCGGAACAGCGCGACATGCCTCGGGCATGGATGTGTGTGATGTCCTTAGGTTAGGTTTAAGTAGTAGTTTAAGTTCACATGTTACGTCCCATAGTGCTCAGAGCCATTTTGAACGATATTCATAGCACAGCATTAGATTATTATAGCTTCTGAGGATCGGAATCCATTACTCTCTGCAGCCATTTCACTAGCTAGAGTGGCTATAACACTACGTAGTTCTAGCATTGCTACCAAAATTACCTCATTTATATTGACCGCCTCACTCCAGACCGCTAAAATCCACCCACCTGTCCTCACTTCCACTTCCTCAAACATCGTGCAAACCTCTCCTCCCTGCCCATCTGTAACACCTGTAACGATACCCACCAGATTTACTATGTCAAATGCACAGCCAAATCCTTACCAAACCAGAATTGACCTTTCCTGTCTGACCTATCGATAATCCTATCCATCCCAACAACTCCCTCTGACCACCATTAATTGCTGTTATCATCAGATTGCTCAGTATCATTCTCTAAATATCCGCCACTTCCAACTGCTGCAAGTCTTCCACCAATCTTCCCCTGTCACTCTGTGTTCCACCTTAGTACCAAAACCACTTGCTCCCAAAAGTAAGCACACTTGACATCCACCCATCTCGACACCCTTGTTTAAATACTCTCCACGTCTCACCCACACAGTTCATTCCCTAGCTTCTAATCAAGACATGACAGCAGCACAACACCCACTCCGTGCTCCTTTTAAAGCATATCCTGTCCCAACACAATGTCCATACCCTCATCCTCAGCAAAACGTTCCTCCAACCCCATCACTCCATCCGAACTTCTCCCTGTATCGACCACTGTACAGACAATCCCCTTCCCTGGGCACAGATACAGTTGCCACTGGCCACTACAGGAACATCCCTGTCTGGCCACAGTCCTTATACATTACTCCAACCACAAGAACATCCCTGTCTGGCCACAGTCCTTATACAATACTCCCACCACAAGAACATAACTGTCTGGCCACAGTCCTTATACAATACTATCACCACAAGAACATCCCTGTCTGGCCACAGTCCTTATACAATACTCCCACCACAAGAACATCCCCGTCTGGCCACAGTCTTTATACAATACTACCACCACAAGAACATCCCTGTCTGGCCACAGTCTTTATACAATACTACCACCACAAGAACATCCCTGTCTGGCCACAGTCCTTATACAATACTACCACCACAAGAACATCCCTGTCTGGCCACAGTCCTTATACAATACTCCCACCACAAGAACATTCCTGTGTGGCCACAGTCTTTATACAATACTACCACCACAAGAACATCCCTGTCTGGCCACAGTCCTTATACAATACTCCCACCACAGGAAAATAACTGTCTGGCCACAGTCCTTATACAATACTCCCACCACAAGAACATCCCTGTCTGGCCACAGTCTTTATACAATACTCCCACCACAGGAACATAACTGTCTGGCCACAGTCCTTATACAATACTCCCACCACAAGAACATCCCTGTCTGGCCACAGTCTTTATACAATACTACCACCACAAGAACATCCCTGTCTGGCCACAGTCCTTATACAATACTCCCACCACAAGAACATCCCTGTCTGGCCACAGTCTTTATACAATACTACCACCAAACACCCTATCGTTACCATCTACTTCAAAACTGTAACCATTAAGTGTGCCACCATCTAAAACTAACCGCCACATTTCTCTATGACTTACTCACCCAGATCAACTGTACCATTTCCACTTATATCATTGCCACTGACTTCAAGTCCGCAGTAGATCACCTGCAGATCTCCAGTGGTGGTGTCAGTTACAGACTCCCTGCAAGGAAACATATCCCCATCCCACAGGACACACATCCAAAAGCAACACTACTTCAGATGTCGAACTGGCATCTTCCAGCCTCCTTGAATGCCTCACTGCAGAAGTCCTCGATGCATTATGAAGTTACCACCTACCTGCTTTCATTTTCATACCGTATATCCTACCTCATCAGCATGCATCCCATGGCAATCTCAGTCCAATAATTATCCAAGACCACTCTTGCAGCAGCTGGAATGCTTCCCAGGAATTCATGACACACAGATTGGAAGCCACCCACTAACCCTGTCAGCAACCTGACGATATCCACCATGCCATATTCTTCTTGTAGCAGACCTTGTCACATGCTGTATCGGACCACATTCCTACGAAGACCATACTCGTCATCCCACTCTTCCCCCACAAGCCCTACGCCTTCTTCGAGAATCTCAATGCTTATACCATTCCTCCCTATGGACTCGTGACTGGGACTGGGATACACTCACACACCACAAACAGATACAGTCACACATCAGAAATTTACTAAAAAATGCTGGGACCCGTGCCAGATACTCCCCATTAACTGTTTCACGAAATGAAACCATTCCATCTACTCACTGGCGGTACCCATCTCTCATTACCCCCTCCTGCATAACAGCCATACCTCACCTGACAACTCGAACAAAGCTGAACGCTATGAGTCCTACCTCTCTGGCGTCTTCTCAGTTCCTCACGGCTCGCATTTTGACTACCCTCTGTTCCCTACAGTCCATGAACACCCTAACACAACGTCTGACCCCTGGCTCCCAGCTTTCAGTACTTGGACAACATGCCACAAGCAGAATTAAATATACCAGTCACTTGATATGACATACAGCAAATATTCCTTAAAATATCAATATCTATCGACACCAAAAAGAATGCGACCTTTCTAGTCACCCCGGCAACAATGTAAAGCTCTATCATCTCCATAGGTTACCCCAAAAAGCCCTACTTTTCTTCAAACCTGCTACTGATACCTGCTCTTTCTGCCCCATCAGTCTCACCTCAGTGTTTAGCAAGGTCTTCGGATCCATCCCTTCCTGACACTTCCATCCTCATCTGAACGAACACCATCTCCTTCCCGTCGATCAGTGTGGCTTCCATCCCAATTTCTCCGCCGATGATCAACTACTATTGTAACCTCCCCTCTTACTAATCGGTTAATGCGATAAAATGAGCGTGATCGGGTATGCCTAATACGTTTAACTTTGGACGAGGCTACAGTATCCTAATAAATTTTGACCGTTTAGTGAAGAGCAGTATACAACAAGTCGTTCTAAAGTACAACCTATTCTACTCCTACACTTTCTACTTATATGGGTTATGTATAATACTTAAATCAATGCCATCGCTCACATAAAATACGAAACGAAAAGGGGTATCACATGACTCAAAGAGTCCACAACAAATATGATTAAAATAATACAGAAATTAATTAATACGTTCGCCAGCCCAATTCGGCACTTTCTGTCCAATATCTGGTCAATGATGCGGTCACCAACGAATATGCAACCGTTTGGCTATAAGTGGGGCAACAGAAGGTTGACACACGTTTCTGACAACAAAAGACGTTACGATAAAGAAAGCAACTGTCTTATATCGTTAATACTCAGATAGGTGACTTTGAAAAATCGTATTTAAACTCGGAATTGCAGAGTAAATGATTTACTGGAGGTGGCTCTTTTGTTATGATAATAATTAACGTAATATCAGGTTAACGTTTACTTACGTTATGGATATGGCAAGCTACGTACTTTGAATAGATTGTGATTCCAGTAAAAATGTATTGTATCGAATAAGTTCAAATGGTTCGAATGTCTCTGAGCACTATGTGACTTAACTTCTGAGGTCATCAGTCCCCTAGAACTTAGAACTACTTAAAGCTAACTAACCTACGGACATCACACACATCCATGCCCGAGGCAGGATTCGAACCTGCGACCGTAGCAGTCACTCGTTTCCAGACTGTAGCGCCTAGAACCGCTCGGCCACTCAAGTCGGGATCAAATAAGTAACTGTTGGCTACCAACCTACTGACAACGCCGAAATAAGAACCAAGCCAGCGCATAACAGCGTTATTACAATATACAGAATACACGCAGATATGAAATATATGAACTTCATTTATTCTTTTCCTTCATTTGAGATTGCAAGAATTATTTTAATTTTAGTTACTTTACTTTACTTTGTCTTCACTCAGGTATCAAGAATGATAGTGCCTCTAAATATTACTGACTAACTCTGATAACTTAATCAGGCTTCATTATTAACTACTTCCAATTCCCTTTTTAGCAAACACACTGAACTGGAAATGATAGTGTTTTATTACTTTTCTTTTAGCTGTTTAAACAATGAGAATCGGGGAATTCAATAACTGCAAAGAAATGGGATCCTAAGTACGTGACAGTGACTGAAGATAATGAAAGTATCAGATACTTATAGTTTTTACGAACACCACTTATTAGTGAAATAAATTTCACTGAGAATGTCACTGGGCAATGCCTCAAAAAATTTCTGACGTGAATGAAAATAAAACAACCTTTCAGATCGTTGCAGATGTTAAGCTCTCGTCTTCGTTGTCGTTTACGATGCTGTCATTGCTCCACGTAATACTGCGGCCACACTTTGATTCGCAGTGAGCAATTACGGTGCAGGATGCTGATACTGCTGGCGCCCCTTACACCCGCCCACACTCGTCATGCTGCTGGTGCCTCGCCGCTAACAACTGCGCTTCACATAGGCGCCAAAGTATACGCGACTTCCTTATGTTCATTCTCACGTCTCACAACCAAGCAGACTATGCAATCAGAAGTATCCGGACACCCCCAAGAACATACGTTTTTCATAGTAGGTGCATTGTGCTGCCACCTACTGCCAGGTGCTCCATATCAGCGACCTCAGTAGTCATTAGACATCGTGAGAGAGCAGAATGGGGCGTTCCGCAGAACTCACGGACTTCGAACGTGAACAGGTGATTGGGTGTCACTTGTGTCACACGTTTGTACGTAAGATTTTCACACTTCTAAACACCCCTGTTTCCAATGTGATAGTGAAGTGGAAACGTGAAGGGACACGTACAGCACAAAAGCGCACAGGCCGACCTCGTCAGTTGACTGACACAGACCGCCGATAGTTGAAAAGGGTCGGAAAAAAAAGGCAGACATCTATCCACTTCATCACATAGGAATTCCATCCTGCATCAGGATCCACTGCAAGTACGGTGTCACTTAGACGGAAGGTGAGAAAACTTGGATTTCATGGTCGACGGGTGCTCGTAAGCCACACATCACGCCGATAAATGCCAAACGACGTCTCACTTGGTGTCAGGAGCGTAAAGATTGGACGACTGAACAGCGGAAAAACGTTGTGTGGAGTGACTAATCACGGTACACCTTGCAGCGATCCGATGGCAGGGTGTGGGTATGGCGAATGCCAGCGTGTGTAGTGCCAACAGTAAAATTCGGAGGCGATAGTGTTATGGTGTGGTCGTGTTTTCATGGGGTGGGGGAGGAGTTGCACCCCTTGTTATTTTGCGTGGCACTATCACAGCACAGGCCCACACTGATGTTTTAAGCTCCTCCTTGCTTCCCGCTGTTGAAGAGCACTTAGGGGACGGCGATTGCATCTTTCAACACGATCGAGCACCTGTTCATAATGCACAGTCCGTGGCGGAGTGGTTACACGACAATAACATCTCTGTAATGGACTGGCCTGCACAGAGTCCTGACCTGAATCCTACAGAACACCTTTGGCGTGTTGCCGACTTCGTGCCCGGCCTCACCGGCCGACATCGATGCCTCTCCTCAGTGCACCCTTCCGTGTAGAATGTGCTGCCATTCCCCAAGAAATCTTCCAGCACCCGATTGAACGTATGCCTACGAGATTGGAAGCTGTCATTAAGGCTAAGGGTAGGCCACCACTTTACTGAATTCCAGCATCAGCGATGGAGGGCGCCATGAACATGTAAGTCACTTTCAGCCAGGTGTCCGGATGCTTCTGCGCGTTCTGCTCTGACGTCACACTCGCGTCCAGAGACAGCGCTCCTATACAAGTCTTTACTCTCTGCCAAATACACTCCTGGAAATGGAAAAAAGAACACATTGACACCGGTGTGTCAGACCCACCATACTTGCTCCGGACATTGCGAGAGGGCTGTACAAGCAATGATCTACACGCAGGGCACAGCGGACACACCAGGAACCGCGGTGTTGGCCGTCGAATGGCGCTAGCTGCGCAGCATTTGTGCACCGCCGCCGTCAGTGTCAGCCAGTTTGCCGTGGCATACGGAGCTCCATCGCAGTCTTTAACACTGGTAGCATGCCGCGACAGCGTGGACGTGAACCGTATGTGCAGTTGACGGACTTTGAGCGAGGGCGTATAGTGGGCATGCGGGAGGCCGGGTGGACGTACCGCCGAATTGCTCAACACGTGGGGCGTGAGGTCTCCACAGTACATCGATGTTGTCGCCAGTGGTCGGCGGAAGGTGCACGTGCCCGTCGACCTGGGACCGGACCGCAGCGACGCACTGGTGCACACCAAGACCGTAGGATCCTACGCAGTGCCGTAGGGGACCGCACCGCCACTTCCCAGCAAATTAGGGACACTGTTGCTCCTGGGGTATCGGCGAGGACCATTCGCAACCGTCTCCATGAAGCTGGGCTACGGTCCCGCACACCGTTAGGCCGTCTTCCGCTCACGCCCCAACATCGTGCAGCCCGCCTCCAGTGGTGTCGCGACAGGCGTGAATGGAGGGACGAATGGACACGTGTCGTCTTCAGCGATGAGAGTCGCTTCTGCCTTGGTGCCAATGATGGTCGTATGCGTGTTTGGCGCCGTGCAGGTGAGCGCCACAATCAGGACTGCATACGACCGAGGCACACAGGGCCAACACCCGGCATCATGGTGTGGGGAGCGATCTCCTACACTGGCCGTACACCACTGGTGATCGTCGAGGGGACACTGAATAGTGCACGGTACATCCAAACCGTCATCGAACCCATCGTTCTACCATTCCTAGACCGGCAAGGGAACTTGCTGTTCCAACAGGACAATGCACGTCCGCATGTATCCCGTGCCACCCAACGTGCTCTAGAAGGTGTAAGTCAACTACCCTGGCCAGCAAGATCTCCGGATCTGTCCCCCATTGAGCATGTTTGGGACTGGATGAAGCGTCGTCTCACGCGGTCTGCACGTCCAGCACGAACGCTGGTCCAACTGAGGCGCCAGGTGGATATGGCATGGCAAGCCGTTCCACAGGACTACATCCAGCATCTCTACGATCGTCTCCATGGGAGAATAGCAACCTGCATTGCTGCGAAAGGTGGATATACACTGTACTAGTGCCGACATTGTGCATGCTCTGTTGCCTGTGTCTATGTGCCTGTGGTTCTGTCAGTGTGATCATGTGATGTATCTGACCCCAGGAATGTGTCAATAAAGTTTCCCCTTCCTGGGACAATGAATTCACGGTGTTCTTATTTCAATTTCCAGGAGTGTATATTACTTTTCGTAACGGCATTATCCCAGGATAAATACATCATAACACGAAATAAATTGTACAACTTACAGCACATAATACATTTCTAATTAATACATAGCGTCTAAAGGTTTACAGAGTAAAACACGTGGATCATGTTTACAATAAACAGAACGGTCAAAAGATTTGGGTAGCACATCTGTATTTCAGTGTCACATGTGACCTATAAAAAGCACAGACACAGTGAATGTCGGAAAAGGAGAAAAAAAAACGGCAGCGCAGATGTACACAAACATTTCATAGCATAGCTACAACAGTACCATGACAGTCATTGCCATTAATCTTTCAAATCAACTGAATGGAACATTACCTAAAGGAAGTGTGAATAAATTACACTTATCCAAAAATCATTATCAGGTTTGCAATTGAATCTTAACTAATCACATTTTCATGTCAGCATTACTAAAGCAAATGTGAGTAGCATTTCATCTCATATATAGCTTAACAACAAGAAGAAAAGAAAAACATTATATACAAGAATTTTTTCAATACGTTTACTACAACCATATCATCTTAATACTAATCTAATAACTAAAGTTACTTTTCCTTTTAAGCTTATTTTTAAGAAACTACAATTTCATTATGTGAGTCTTTGCATGAAAAACATATAGCCATTGAAGATTACATAAGCAAGTATCGTCTACGATGGTGCAAATTAAATTTTGAGCCGCACTTGGCGCTTGTTCTGTAACATCGTAACATCACAATAGCCGGCAACGGCTCGGTCCAGGCGTTTCACTGTTTGTTTGTGCGGGGGCACACTCTAAGGTCAACCTTCCGCCTTCCATTCATATTCCTTAGCTCCCGAATAATCTCAAAGGAGTCAACCATAAATTATCACATCTGAATACTGAACACTGCCCATGTTACTCACAAATACTTGTGTATGTAACTTACACTTCACGTCTTAAGTTCATCAGAAAAATGAATTACATACGCATATACTATCAGCCTCAGTTTTTATTGTTCAAATGTGTGTGAAATCTTATGGGACTTAACTGCTAAGGTAATCAGTCTCTAAGCTTACACACTGCTTAACCTAAATTATCTTAAGGACAAACACACACACCCATGCTCGAGGGAGGACTCGAATCTCCGCCGGGGCCAGCCGCACAGCTCAGTTTTTACATCTCGATATCCATAAACAGATGGACACAAATTCATTTGATCGTGGCTTTGGTTCCTAGTTGCTTTAAGACATCGCTTAGATGTGAAGCGAAACATCACAAATTTTAACAGTGTGTGTTATGACCATCTAGTTCAAAGAAATGAAACTCGGAAAGATATGTGTTGAAAAACATCTGTACATATTCCATCTGCATAACTCTTTAACTTAATCGTTTCTTGGTTGGTACAGTTTTGGACCCACTGTATTATGTGTACCAAATTGTTTGCGAGAATTGAACAGGCCAAACGGTAAAAATTAGTATGAGGAACGCGAACTATTCTTAAAGGTCCTTTATATACAAATTTGAATTCATAAATTTGGTTTTCAGTGTCATTCAACTTTACGTGCGCTTCAACAATAACGGGGTCTCCGATTGCGAACTTTGATAATCGTGCTTTAGCATCGTGACGATGAATTCGCGCCTCCGCTTCCTTTCTCATCATCTCTCGTAACCGTTCATTTTTTACTGCAGCGTTAATGTTAATCCGTGGAGGAGAACCAATAATCTCTTCCACCAGGCTTTTCGATTTAATGCCCAAGAAAATGTTCTCTGGTTTAATACCAGTAGATTCATGAGTAAGCAAGTTCACCATTGTTTTATATTGGCCTACATAAATGCTCCACTGTTGGAGCTAACGGTTTTACGATAGACACAATCTGCTGTAGCTTCCTGTATATGGTATAGATTTACACCACAGAAAATCCTATTCAGATCCTATATTGTCCCAGAAAAATCCGTACGGTTAGCTTTCTGATCGTGAATTAGATGGTGGTTCTTTTACACTTTTCTTTCACATCTTCAACTTCTTTCAAAATACCAAAAATTCCTTCAGCCATAGCTCTTCATTCCGTCTCTATATCAGTCAAAATCTGAATTTGTAGTCCGTGCATTTCAACGGGTACCACAATCTGTTTATAAGGGTCTGATGCCGATTCTTGTCTTTCCCGTCGCAAATCCTGGTCAATATCTAGGTCATTCCAGAAAAATCCGTCCGATTCCGTTTCCGACAGCGATTTATCTGGTGTTAATTTTTCGCTCTTCTTTCATCAACATCTTTAATTTCTTTAAATTCATTCGGCGACTGAGGAGATCGTAACGTCCCAACGTAGTAAGGTTTCTACCCACTTCAACAGTCAGTTATCTTTGTTCTATGATAAGATCGCTAACTGTTCAATCTCACAGAGATCCATGTAAACATCACCTTCCAGGCTGTGCGGAGAAATAGGTTACGTTTGTAACAAGACTCCATCTTTCGAGCTACCGTATCCCTCTACATTGTAGTCCAGCTCTACTACGTCGGCGTTTATCTCGTAAACATTATAGTCTTCGTGGCTTTCTGGAAATCGTAGCCGGTTGTCCTATGAAAAATCAGTTTGTCCCTTCTCACTTTTTTCATCGTTGGATTCGCTGCGACTAGCTTGCCTACATTCAGTCACAAACTCCACCCATTCCGGAAGTGCCTGTACTTTTTGTACAGCGCTTTTCTCTTTAAATTCGCTGATCTCTTCAGGATTCAGAAGCGTCGTTTTTTGTCTGCTCTTCCCGTTAGGGCAACCCCAACACCTTCCCCTATAATCCTTCACTGAAACGATTTAACCAAACGTATTTACATGCCGTTTCGTCGTGCTCAATACGGAAACTTTATCCGCTATTGGTTTTTCTGTCTCCTTTGGTGAATCACTCCTACTGAAGCTTGCAGTTCCATTGTTGTTTTAACGTCTGATGCTTTTTCTACAACCGTTACTACCTCATCTTTATTCACGGTAAGCTCTTTGCTTGTGCCTCCATAACTCGATTGTCGCAACTGCGGGTGCTTTACGCTCGATGCTAACACACACTCTCTCTCATATCGTCATTTTACCCCATCGGTGCTTTACGCTCGATGCTAACACACACTCTCTCTCATATCGTCATTTTCCCCCATCGGCTTTATCACAATGATACTTTCGTTGCTTATTTCTGGGCCGCCAGTGTCTACAGACTCCCATTTGACCCTAAAAGACATACTTAAGGGGACATTGTACGTGAAATTCGTTGAAATTTGACATTTTCTGTTTTCTACTCCATAATGTACTATGGACTTCCCTGAACATTTTGGTATGTAATACATTACAATCAGACAATTGTGAGACCATCAAATAATATTTTGAATGTTGACGTGTGACTGTCAAATTTCGCAGCTATGCATATACTGCCACAGTTGAGCAGTCATATCTTGGGAACTACACAGTCTAGAAGGCTGTGAATTGCTTTGTTTTGTGCCTACTGCTACGTCTCAGAAGTTGGCATTACGAATAAGCGAATCATTCTTTTGTTTTTGATACAAGTTCTCGTTGTAAATAGTGTGATTATCGGATATTTTTGTAGTAAGCTAACTTCTATTGCTTTTTATACGTAAATAAAATGGCTAAGCCTAAAAGTAACTTCTAGAAACGCAAATTTGAGGGTAACAGATAAGTGAGACCTGCATTTTCTTCTGACGTACTTGAAAACACTTGTACCAGCAGTGAAGGAAACCACGATAATGTTTCTGAACTGACCACGGCCCCTAGTGCATCAGAACGGAAAGTAATTTCAGAAAGGGGTGACAGTAGTAAAAGTAATGATATTATGGCAATTAAAACTATTTATACAGATTTGGCAAATCCTGAGCTACTGAAGAAGTGTTTACATGGAAAGATCCAGAAAGATCCAGTCCTTCAATAATGCTGTGTGCCTAAAAATGTATTTCTTGGCCTTATGACTCTAAAGTTAGCAGTGTCTGATGCTGTAATAACTTTTAACGTTGGGAACTATGAAAGGCCTAAGGTTCTGGAGAACTTAGGACTACTAAAGGACTGCAGGAACTGGATGAGCTTCGTGTACGTGAAGCAGAGTTAGCTGCCAGCAAATGACAAAAGAGGCAACAAAGAAAAGGAGGAGGCAGGCACTGGGCTGTTGTGAGACTGAAGAAGACACAGACTGTGGGCCAGGGCAACTCTAGTGCATAAGAGACGCTGAAATGTAAGTCTCTACAAGAATTTGTAATAAAAAAAGTTTTAAACCTCAATATCTCTAACCTACATTTTTTGCAATAAATGACCTGTTTTCTAAAAAAGTACTGATGGTAGAGACATGAAATTATCGCAGCATGCCAAGTGTGAGATTCAACACGTATGGAACTAGAATAAATAAAATACCATGAGTTCTTTTGTTTTTATATTCATTTATTTACAAAAATCTGTCAAAAAATGAGTGTTTAAAAAAAAAAAAGAAGATAACATGCCCCAGAAAATAATTTTAGCAATAATTCTAGTTCAGTGTATCTAGAAAGGTGCATTCAATAATTATGGAAAATTTTAAGTTGGTGTCTTAAAAAGTTTCCAAGATAATGGATCACAAAATTCGATAATTTAACATTGCCAGCACAGGACCTACAATGTCCCCTTAATGGTTTTCCTGATTTGTGTTGGCAATACAACTCCTTTCGGACTGCCTATAATTTTGTTCCTTCTATCCCAGATGATATTTTATCGTGTTTTTATATTTTCAGCAGGATAATGCACCACCATATGTTGCAAGTCCTGTACGGGCCTTTCTGGATACAGACAATGTTCGACTGCTGCCCTGGCCAGCAATTTCTCCAGATCTCTCACCAACTGAAAACGTCTGGTCAATGGTGGCCGAGCAACTGGCTCGTCACAATACACCAATCACTACTCTTGATGAACTGTGGTATCGTATTGAAGCTGCATGGGCAGCTGTACCTGTACATGCCATCCAAGCTCTGTTTGACTCAATGCCCAGGCATACTAAGGCCGTTATTACGGCCAGAGGTGGTTGTTCTGGGTACTGATTTCTCTGGATCTATGCACCCAAATTGCGTGAAAACATAATCACATGTCAGTTCTAGTATAATATATTTGTCCAATGAATACCCGTTTATCATCTGCTTTTCTTCTTGGTGTAGCAATTTTAACGGCCAGTAGTGTATTTCATTCTACACAGCACAGCATCTACAAATTTCTTTTTTTGAGAAAAAAACGACTAAGAAAATTTCTGCGTACTAGTACTAACTTGGTCGTATGTAAGATCAGTAAGTGGATCAAAATCATCTATTCATTCTCTCAGCGAGCACACCGTCACCAAAACAGAAAATAAAGAGAAGGCTGAAATACTTAATTCGGTCTTCCGAAGTTGTTTCACCATAACAGTGTCCCTCCTTGTTTCACCATAACAGTGTCCCTCCTTTCAATCATTGTGCGAACATCGAAATGACAGATATTGAGATAACCGATTGCAGAGTTGAAAAGCAGCTAAAATCGCTTAATACTGGAAAGGCGTCAGGATCTAATCAGATACCTATAAGATTCTATAAGGTTACGTGAAAAAACTTGCTCCCCTTCTATCAGCAGTTTATTGTAGATCGTTTGAACAATGAAAGATACCTAACTACTGGCAAAAAGCGCAAGTCATTCCCGCTTTTAAGAAATACCGTAAGACAACCATACAATTATAGACCTATATCGTTGACGTCAATCGGTGGTAGAATTATGGAACATGTTTCATGCTCAAGAATTATAACGTTTTTGGAAAATGAACATATCCTCTATAAAAATCAACATGCATTCGCCAAACAGAGATCCTCCGAAACTCAGATTGCGCCAAACAGAGATCCTCCGAAACTCAGATTGCTCTGTTCCTCCATAAGATCCACAGCGCAGTGGACAACGGTGCTCAGGTTGATACCGTGTTCCTTGATTTCAGTAAGGCATTTGACACTGTCCCGCACTGCCATTTAATGAAAAAAATACGAGCATATGGAGTATCAGAGCAGGCGCGATTGGATTCAAGACTTTCTTGCAGATACAACTCAACATGTCGCTCTTAACGGAACAAAATCGACAGATGTAAAGGTAACACCTGGAGCACCACAGGGGAGTGTGATAGGACCGTTGCTGTTAACAATATGTAAAAATGATTTAGTAGAAAGCGTCGGATGCTCTTTAAGGCTATTCTCAGATGATGCAGTTAGTAGTGGGACAAAGTATGTGTCATGCCACTCTGCATTGTTGCCAAATTTATTCAAGACGGCATTGCTGACGTCATCCAAGATGGCGGCGTGTAGACTTGGCATCAGCGCATGGCATCACCCAAGATGGCGGCTTTTGGCGGGAAAATAGGCCAATTGTGCTATGTCCACTAACCTAAGCCTCCAGAAAAAATGGCGGCAAATTTGAATTCTAACAGGATAATGGTGGGCTTCTCTTTATTATTATTTATATCAAGCACGTGTCCAACTGGGTTATTTGATATCTGCCCCATCTCCATTATGTGATTAAAGATGGCCAATTGGGCCACATCCACTAACCTAAGTCCACCAAGTTTGAATTTCCGTGGTCACTTTGCTTCCGCCGCTAAATTATTAAAATCATGTCATTAGTACTACACTAAGTTACAAGGTGGGAAAAGGACTCTTTATTTCAGGCATTACGGTCATACAGTTGTGTCCCAACTCACTTAGTAAACATCCTCGAGATTCTCACACCACGAACTGCAGAGCACAGCTGACGTACGCGTGACCAGCTGATGCCACGCTCGCCAGGTAGGCAGCGACCAGCTCCCGGCTACTGGCGTCCCAGGGTACGCCACACCACTCGCCTTAAGTAAACATGTTTTGGCGAGCACTTAATGCTGGACAGGATGGAACCAGTCCATGGCTACGTCACAACGGTCGGCCATTTGATCCAGCACGCGGTGGACAGAGAACACACTCTCACACTTTTGGCGGCAAAGTTGTTTTTCTGGACAGGTTCGAACAGGTCCATATCCACGTCAGACACTCGCCAATCGGTCCGCATTCCACCACGTGTCTCAGTCGCGGACAAAAGAACACGTTTCGCGCCAAAGTTGTTTTTCGGGACGCTGGATTCTTCCCTGACGTCACACAACAGCCCGAGATGTTTGCTACAAGCTACAAAGTTCTATCACGTGACCCGCTAATAGCTATTCTTTATTACTATTATTCATTATTACTCATTATCATTTATTATTATTATTCATTATTAGTCATTATCATTTATTATTATTATTATTATTATTATTATGCTACCGAGAACGCCGTGCTACACTTTTGGCGCCAAAGTTTGCTCAACAGTTGAATCAGCCATGACTGTACAAGAGCACGTTTGGTCGCCACAAGACCCCTCGCTAATTTAGTTGACTCTCTCTCTCTCTCTCTCGCGCGCGCGTGTTGTAACCAGACACGTGCCCTGCGGACGTCTGACCGCTTATGTCACACACCCTCGATCGCTCCCTCCATACATGTGACGGACGTAGTCTTCCTTAAATATGCTAACACCCACATTGTGCATCTAACCTATCAATTGCCTAAGTACTTAATTCTATTTCAATTTTAATCATATTAAATAATTCAATTTACAATTTCATATACATATGCAAAGGTGTTCAACTACCTACTTCCAACTACGTTTAGAGGACCAGACCGCCACCTCTTCCTACAGGCCCTCGCTGAGTTTGAATTCTGTCAGTAAAGAAACATCGCTTGCGCTTTTGCTGCCAACCTAAGAAAACTGCGCATAAAGAAATGACACTTGTACTAACCTCATCCACCTGACCACCACTTCCTCCTAGGATCAGGCGCCAAGTGTGAAATCTGCCAGTAAACAAACCCCACTTGCGTCTTCGCTACCAACGTTAGAAAATTACTGAAAACGAAGCGTACCACCACCACCACTTCCTAGGGGGCAGGTGGTAAAAGGACTCAGCCTGCACTAGGCTGATAGAAGGAGGAAGGAGTGTATTTTATTTATTTGGGAGCTGTTTATTTAGGGATGGAGTATATGTATCACACAACACACACTCTGACATGCCCCCACAGCATACAGACCTGCAAACTACTCCTACATAACTCATGTATAAGGCTCTACACACACGCTTGCTAATTGTAAACCGTCAAAAAATTCACTGAACAGTCTACAGACATGTGAAGCATACCTAAATAATTCAAAACATTCACGCCCATAGAACGGAACAAATCTTAATTTCTTTAAATAATAATCCATCTAAAATACCCTCCTCCCTAATCGTCAACTTTTCAAAATCATACACATGTCTTTATTTAAACAACTAGAGATAGGCAGCACCACGACCCTCTGTATTCGCCAGTCAGTCCATTGTCCAGCTGACTTAGTACACAGGACACCCCCCATGACATCGGAATATCGAATAGTTCCACATATCTTTTTGAAACTTTTGCATCTCATATGTTTCGATATGTAAGGCAGGTTCTGAACTCCAGCAGTGCAGTACACTTGGCAACACAATCACACACATCAAGATATTCATTCCAATCCAGGCCTGTAACTCCTCTACAGATAAATTTGTCCAGTGATTTGTTGACTCACTTACAGTCTGACCAGATTGCCGTTTAGCGCAAAAACCATTCAGACTGCGCTGTGCTGCTCAGGGAACTAAGGAAGGACTGCATTCTATTTATTTCGAGCCCCTTTATTTAGGTATGGAGTATATTTGTCACAAAACACCCGCACTGATCTGGCTGTGGTCATGGCACACAGCCCACAAACACGTAAACAACTCCTAAATTCACCACACAATAGCAAACTGCTCTTAAATAAAGCAGTACACAATATCCGCAGGCGAGCTCTGTACTCTTAAACACTCCAAATAACGCACAGCACAGTGCACAGACACGCTTGCAAAATAGTGCAACAGACGCGCCCAAACACCCTCACCCAATAGCCTGCCCCCAGCTGCCAAACCGACCAAAAGTCTCTTCTCGGCCTCCCCCAAACATGACCTCCTCACAGTCGCATTCGCACCTAACACCGGAGAAATTCATATCACCTATGCACCTTAGATTACGCTCCAAGGCAGGCCACGTGCGCGTGCGGTCGGCCAGAGGGGGGGTTCCAGAGCTCAAAAAGTGGCTCAAATGGCTCTGAGCACTATGGGACTTAACATCTGAGGTCATCAGTCCCCTAGAACTCAGAACTACTTAAACCTAACTAACCTAAGGACATCACACACATCCATGCCCGAGGTAGGATTCGAACCTGCGACCGTAGCGGTCGCGCGGTTCCAGACTGAAGCGCCTAGAACCGCTCGGCCACACAGACCGGAGGTTCCAAAGCCTCCAGCCAAGTTCAGCTTCCGCGCGCTCGTGACAGCCGACACATGTGAAAGCTGCATTGTCCTTCTCATGTATACCCCCGGCGTCTCAGGTCTGGGCCTGCCTTCACGTCTGTTGTCAGAATAGCTCATAGCTCGTTGACACACACGATTAACGCCGCCACAAAAACACTTACTACTCGCCTGCAACTGAGATGGTGACGGAAAACCGATCACTCTGATCTGCGCTGCAGGGGCGTGTAATGATTGACAGCACTCTATTTATTTTTTCAAACAACTTATTTAACCATACAGTATATCTATCCCACTATCACAAAACAACACCTACATGTGCCCTGGGCCATGTTGCACAGCCTACAGACACGCACCCAACTCATAATTTCAGTACACACAATAACAAACTGCTACTAAATAATTCTTCACACAGACGTGTAGATATGCTCAGTACACGTAAACTATCCAAATAACGCATAGCAGATCCTGCAGATCCGCTCGCAAAATAACTGAGCAGACGTGCGCAGGTACATCCCACCGCGCACCCTGCCCACAGGATCGTGAAGTCACCCATCCCTCTGGTTTCAGGCCTCGCACAGCCCCTACTCGGCTTCCGCAAGCGTGAGTTGGCGCGGTCAACGCGCTCGTCAGCTGTCAAAGCAGACACAGACGTCCGTCCAGGACCGCGATCCGTCATAACCCGGAGCCGTGACCACAACTCGGGTGAAAGTCAACCTTATATCAAGGTAGCATAATTCCAAAGCGCAGCCTCCATACGCTAGACACATCATAGCAGCAGCACACGTCTTTACCTCCTATGACACACTGCGCATTTCTCCTCACACCACATTACACGGCCCTTTAACTAAACAGAACTACACATCCCTGCTCTTGCCTAGTCGCGTGACCAGCCATCTAAAACCTTCTCAATATTATTCTTAGTTTACAACATTTTTTGAAAAAAAGATATAATTTACTCCTCCCACCATACCTAACCTCACACCCATCCCACCATCAACATACGCAAACGTCCTCAACCCTATCTTGAGGCTCATATATCACCCCACAAACCATGTCCATCAATCAATTTACCATTCTCACCTCATATTTTCGAATTACAAACATAGCCTCTATCTAAACACCAATCAACTCATCTTTCTCGCACTTTCAACAGTAAAATTAATTTTACACACACCACAAAATACCAAAAGCAATTAAAGAGTCAAACTTTTATACAGACCACCAAGCACATACCACACTCACACCAATATTCAAAGCCTGGTACATATTTACCACCTCCAACTTGAATTAAATATTATTACCATTGTCCCAACATTCTGCCAGCGCTCGATTTGGACCTATTTTTCCGCTCTTAACTGTTGTCACTAGCGGTCCAATATCGCTATCTATAGATTGCATAAGTATCCATATAAAAAAATGTCATCCAATTATCTATGTCATCAAGCTGCACCCTCTCACGATAGGATACAAACTCATCTTTTCTAGTCATTATACAATTTTTATCAGCGACACGCCTCAGTCGCTATCCTCGATAATGAATACCCGACCAGCGTGCGTAAGGCCTGTGAAGACATCGCCGACGTGGGTTTGTGTACTGTAATCATCATCACATTTCATTGAACAACAAGTAAAGGCGCGAATTCGCTCATCCTCGATTTTCTAATGTCTCACACTTTCCAACAAGCATTACACTTCATCCATTCAACATACACATCCATTCGCGCCGCCGTTTAGAGACTCCTATATCCGAACACATAGCATCATTCAATAACTATCACTTGCTGTTATCTAATAACTCATCCATCAGGTCTGGGGGCAAGGTCACCCCTTTCTTTCTTTCTTTCTTTATTTCAGCAGCAGACAGCTATTTTTTTTTTTTTTTTTTTTTTTTTTTTTTTTTTACAGTGGTAGCTAAACTGCGCCATCAACTTAACATCACCAATCGCGAAACATATCTTCAAATATGTATAATGTAAACACTTTTGCTCAATTACACAGCATTCCCACATATGACATGACCTTCAATATTACAGTTCTTAATCCAATAACCACCAAAACAAGTACTAAATGCTCAAACTAATCCCATTGCACCTTACAAAGCGAGCGTCCGAGCGCCGCCGACAGCATGTCAAAGCCACACACCTGTCCATCTAAACAGCTGTCCACTCAGCCCCAGGACAAGCATGCCGAAGTGGGCTCTCTCTATACCTGCTCTCCAGCTATTGTCTAACGACATAAACTGCACAAATGGATTCCTGAATAGCGCAGATCTCTATCCTCCCCTGCATCTCCAACTCAACATTTAAACAGTGTCTCCCCCAGCCAGCGAACCCGACGTCATTCACTCTGCACTGAGAATTTCCAGCCACAAACCTTAAACACTCTCATATATAAAAGCCTATTCACTCCTGCCAAAACTCACTTAACAATAAAAAAGCATTCTCCCTTTCTAAGCATAGATGAGTATGCATATCGAACAAATAGACAAACATAATTCCAAGCAGATGTCATACATATGATTAAAAAGAAAAAAAGACCTCAATTTAGGTTATCCGACATTTATTTACATGTTCTAATGATACAGTCGTAGATGAGTCGTGTCATCCACTCACTCATTCCTTCAACACACGCTTTCACACAACTTGTTCTACTTATATGCCACCCACCCTGTTATAATAATTTTGTACAAGCATTTCGCCCCCACATACAATCCAGCTCAATAGAACATAATAATACCTTTTTCCATAGATAGTCATATTCAGTGAATAATTAAACGTCCTAAATTACGCATACATGTAGTCAAATAAGCAAATACTTTTACCGACATACCACCCCTCTCACTGAGGATAGGGCATTTAATATTATATACTTAAACACAGACCAATGATAACAATATTCCGACGCACACCTTGTCCTTGTAATAAAGATACAATTCATTTTCCTATACAGTACAAAATCACCATTTTACGTCAGAGCACCCTCAGTCGTGCCAAATCGCTCTCAGAGCAGTTCAGCTAATTCGGGAGCCTCTTCCCGTTGGCAGAAACGCATCAGTCTTTCTGATAAGAGCCTGCTCCCTTTTCTACAGACATTTCCAGACTCGCGTATTAGAAGAGCAAAAATATTTTTAATATAATATTACAAAATTCACCTCATACTCGTCGATATTAAACACAGTCCTAGCGCTTTAGTGTGCCATAGACGTCTAACTAGAATTCCTGCCCTGCACAGACATTAACGCGGACTGATGCATGGCCTCTCACAGGAAACCATACCTTGCACCTTGTAAATCATATTCTTACAGTCGATAGCATAACATTGAACGATTTTAAATAAAGGATATCCACAACACAAGGAAACTAGAAGAGCCTGGTGGCGTTGTGTCGACTTTCCAAACTACCCCCCGAAAGTGATTGACGGCCTCTACATTTAAACTCATATGTCGCAATGACCCAATAGTTGATAACTCTGCGTTCCATTTCTAGTGATTGGTCATTTTTGCACACAAGTACGGGATCACCGCTTTCAGTGCTAGCAACCCCAGAAGTTGCGGTTCATCAACCAAAATTTGTTCCCCAACACAAACAAGCATTGTCACTCAATCATTATGTGGTACCCAATGCACGGATGGGATGGATACGACACCACCGATCTACTGTAATATTATCCATCACAGCTGATATCGCGAAAAATTTTACAGTAAGTCCAACACTGGGCAATCATGTGACAGCATGTTTTCCTAATTTCAGTATCATGGCTAAACCAGACCTCGCGCATAGTACTCGATCAATCTCTCTGCGTATGGCGGTCACAGAGCAATCTCGCCCTCTTACGTTAAAAGACCATCCTCACTCATTTGGATGAATCAATCATTGTTTTTGTTGCGGTCTTCAGTCCTGAGACTGGTTTGATGCAGCTCTCCGTGCTAATCTATCCTGCGCAAGCTCCTTCATCTCCCAGTACCTACTGCAACCTACATTCTTCTGAATCTGCTTAGTGTATTCATCTCTTGGTCTCCCTCTACGATTTTTAGCCTCCACACTGCCCTCCAACGCTAAATTTGCGATCCCTTGATGCCTCAGGACATGTCCTACCAACAGATCTCTTCTTCTAGTCAGGTTGTGCCACAAACTTCTCTTCTCCCCAATCCTATTCAATACCTCCTCATTAGTTATGTGATCTACCCACCTAATCCTCAACATTCTTCTGTAGCACCACATTTCGAAAGCTTCTATTCTCTTCTTGTCCAAACTATTTATTGTCCATGTTTCACTTTCATACATGGCAACACTCCATACAAATACTTTCAGAAACGACTTCCTGACATTTAAATCTATACCCGATGTTAACAAATCTCTCTTCTTCAGAAACGCTTTCCTTGCCATTGCCAGTCTACATTTTATATCCTCTCTACTTCGACCATCATCAGTTATTTTGCTCCCCAAATAGCAAACCTCCATTACTACTTTAAGTGTCTCATTTCCGAATCTAATTCCCTCAGCATCACCCGACATAACTCGACTACATTCCATTATCCTCGTTTTGCTTTTGTTGATGTTCATCTTATATCCTCCTTTCAAGACACTGTCCATTCCGTTTAACTGCTCTTCCAAGTCCTTTGCTGTCTCTGACAGATTTACAATGTCATCGGCGAACCTCAAAGTTTTTATTTCTTCTCCCTGGATTTTAATACCTACTCTAAATTTTTCTTTTGTTTCCTTTACAGCTCGCTCAATATACAGATTGAAAAACATCGGGGAGAGGCTACAACCCTGTCTCACTCCCTTCCCGACCACTGCTTCCCTTTCATGCCCCTCGACTCTTATAATTGCCATCTGGTTTCTGTACAAATTGTAAATAGCCTTTCGCTCCCTGTATTTTACCCCTGCCACCTTTAGAATTTGAAAGAGAGTATTCCAGTCAACATTGTCAAAAGCTTTCTCTAAGTCTACAAATGCTAGAAACGTAGGTTTGCCTTTCCTTAATCTTCCTTCTAAGATAAGTCGTAAGGTCAGTATGGCCTCACGTGTTCCAACATTTCTACGGAATCCAAACTGATCTTTCCCGAGATTGGCTTCTACCAGTTTTTCCATTCGTCTGTAAAGAATTCGCGTTAGTATTTTGCAGCTGTGACTTATTAAACTGATAGTTCGGTAATTTTCACATCTGTCAACACCTGCTTTCTTTGGGATTGGAATTATTATATTCTTCTTGAAGTCTGAGGGTATTTCACCTGTCTCGTACATCTTGCTCACCAGATGGTAGAGTTTTGTCAGGACTGGCTCTCCCAAGGCCGTCAGTAGTTCTAATGGAATGTGGTCTACTCCCGGGGCCTTGTTTTGACTCAGGTCTTTCAGTGCTCTGTCAAACTCTTCACGCAGTATCGTATCTCCCATTTCATCTTCATCTACATCCATTTCCATAATATTGTCCTCAAGTACATCGCCCTTGTATAGACCCTCTATATACTCCTTCCACCTTTCTGCTTTCCCTTCTTTGCTTAGAACTGGGTTTCCATCTGAGCTCTTGATATTCATACAAGTGGCCCTCTTTTCTGCAAAGGTCTCTTTAATTTTCCTATCGGCTGTATCTATTTTACCCCTAGTGAGATAAGCCTCTACATCCTTACATTTGTCCTCTAGCCATGCCTGCTTAGCCATTTTGCACTTCCTGTCGATCTCATTTTTGAGACGTTTGTATTCCTTTTTGCCTGCTTCTTTTACTGCATTTTTATATTTTCTCCTTTCATGAATTAAATTCAATATTTCTTCTGTTACCCAAGGATTTCTACTAGCCCTCGTGTTTTTACCTACTTGATCCTCTGTTGCCTTCACTGCTTCATCCTTCAGAGCTACCCATTCGTCTTCTACTGTATTTCTTTCCCCCATTCCTGTCAATTGTTCCCTTACGCTCTCCTTGAAACTCTGTACAACCTCTGCTTCTTTCAGTTTATCCAGGCCCCATCTCCTTAAATTCCCACCTTTTTGCAGTTTCTTCAGTTTTAATCTACAGTTCATAACCAATAGATTGTGGTAAGAGTCCGCATCTGCCCTGGAAATGTCTTACAATTTAAAACCTGGTTCCTAAATCTCTGTCTTACCATTATATAATCTACCTGATACCTTTTATTATCTCCAGGATTCTTCCATGTATACAACCTTCTTTTATGATTCTTGAACCAATCATACTAATCATATATTTACACACCTTGTTCCACAGGGCGGCATTGACCAACCTACCCCGCAACGTCGCTACCCAATTAATCCTCAACCGAGCAAACGAATATAGCTACACTTCACCTCTCTTGACTGAATAGAGTTTTCCTAGTCCTAACCCCTCCAAGTGCACCACATTTCTCGAGATGTAACCAAGTCTTTGAGCTTAGCACACCATATCGATCTATAGTAACAGATCTCAAAGTGCCTTAATGTAATAGCATACAGTTAAGAAGAACAAGAACGGAATGATATTTATACGCAACATACTTCAACACATTTTTACGTAAATCATCCATCATGACTAAAACGCAGACTATATCACGTGACTACAGCATCCAGATAGAACATTGGGAAAAAAATGTTCTACAGCAACTTGTACTTCTCTAGAATAAAGGAGTCAACTTTTAAATCATACCTAGTTACAGCTCTATCTCAATCGATCATCCTGTACATATTGAAATATACCAGGTGGTTATAATTAAATTTTGCCAATTTAACTCACTATAACATGGAAACTAATTACCATACGAGTACCAAACTTGGTAGAATTAATGTCCAGAGTATGGGGTGCAGTGTCAGATAGACCGTCAGAAACAGAGCACCTCGTGTTCCTGCTGCTAATACGCCAAGTACACAGTTCATTTCTTACATATTTTTACGAGCTTCAAGCAGGAGCGACTGGTGTAATGGATAGGAACTGTGATTGCTGTGTACAGATGCAAACTGAGTTGGCGACCCTTCGCTCACAGCTCCAGGCTGCATTGGCTTCTGTCACACCGCATGAAGCTGCCGCCAACAGGCATCACTGTGGGGGGGGGGGGTGGGGGGGGGGTCGGACGTAGGGATGTGAGGCACGTCGAACACGTCCCACGTGTCCCCTGTTCGGTCCACTGATGTGGCCGCCCTGGGCTCTGCCGGCACTGAGGTTGACCCCTCACCCATGGTCGAGTGGGGAACCATTCCAAAGTCTTGCAGGCAGCGAAAAACTTTCCGAGGGGCCAGTTCGTATGATGAACAGCTTTTGGGTGTTATCTGTGGCTGACAATGTCTCTGAGCGGGATGCAGTTGCCCACCTTGTTCCAGAGGAAGCTTCACGGCCCGCAAGGCGTTCAAATGGGGTGGGTTTACTGGTAGTTGAGAGCTCCAACGTTAGGCGCATAATAGGGCCCCTTAGGATAATGGCTGCCAAGGAGGGGAAGAAAGCCAGTGTGCACTCCATGTGCATACCAGGAGGAGTTATTCCGGATGTGGAAAGGCTGCTTCCAGATACCATGAAGAGTACAGGGTGCAGCCAACTGCAGGTGGTGGCTCATATCGGTACCAATGACGTGTGTCGCTTTGTATCAGAGGAGATTCTCTCTGGTTTCAGGCGGCTAGCGGAAATGGTAAATACTGCCAGTCTTGCTTGTAAGATTAAGGCGGAGCTCACCATCTGCAGCATCGTCGATAGAACCGACTGTGGTCATTTGGTGCAGAGCCGAGTGGAGGGTCTGAATCAGAGGCTCAAGCGGTTCTGTAACCGTGTAGGCTGCAGATTCCTTGACTCGCGCCATCGGCTGGTGGGTTTCCGGGTTCCGCTTAATAGGTCAGGAGTCAACTACACACAGGACGCGGCTACACGGGTCGCGGGGGCTGGGTGGAAGGGACTGGGCTGTTTTTAGATGGTCTCAGGGAACCACAGAAGGGGCGTCCATCTAAAAGGGAACAGTTAAAACAAGGTAAGTTAGTCGTAGAAACGATCGGTATTAGAGTTGTATGTAAATTGTCGTAGCTGTGTTGGGAAAGAACCAGAGCTCCAAGCCCTAATAGAAAGCACTGAAGCTCAAATAGTTGTAGGTACAGAAAGCTGGCTAAAGCCGGAAATAAGTTCAGCCGATTTTTTTTTCGAATGATGTAACAGTGTTCAGAAAGGATACATTAAATACATTTGGTGGTGGAGTATTTATTGCTGTAAGAAGCAGTTTGCCTTGTAGTGAAATTGAAGTAGACAGTTCCTGCGAAATAGTATGGGTAAAGGTTATACTTGACAAACTATTAATTGGATCGTTTTACTGACCCGACCCCCCCCCCCCCCGACCCAGGAGATGTTGTTGCTAAACAGTTCAAATAAAACTTGAGTATCATTTCAAATAGGTACCCCACTCATATAGTCGCTGGTGACTTCAATCTATCCTCGATATGCTGGAAAAATTATACGTTTAAAGCCGGCGGCAGGCATAAGTCGTCCGAAATTGTACTGAATGTTTTCTCAAAAAATTAGTTTGAACAATCAGTTCATGAGCCCACTCGAAGCCTAAATGGTTGCGATAGCATACTTGACCTCTTAGCAAAAAATAATCCTGGACAAATGGTATCATGACGAATACAGGGATTAGCGACCACAAGGCAGTAGCTGCTAGACTGAACGCCGTAACACCTACAACCATCAAAAAGAGACGCAAAATATATGTTTAAAAAGAGCTGATAAAAAGGCTGTTAACACCGTTTTAACAGACAGTCTTCACTCCTTCCGATCTGGCCATGTAAGCGTTGAAAAGTTGTGGAATGATTTCAAAGAAATAGTAGCGACAGCAATTGAGAGATATATACCACATAAATTCATAAGTGATGGCACTGATCCCCCACGGTTCACAAAACGAGTCATATCGCCGTTGCAGAAGAGAAGCAACTACAAAAGTATGCCAAATTTAAAAGTACGCAAAATCCCCAGGACTGCCAAACTTTTACAGAACTTTGAAATATAGCGCGTACTTCAGTGCGAGATGCTTTTTATAATTTCCATAACGGAACTCTGTCTCGAAATCTGGCCGAAAACCCAAAGATATTCTGGTCATACATAAAGCACACCAGTGGCAAGACGCAGTCAATACCTTCACTGCGTGATAACATCGCTGAAGTCACTGATGATAGTGCCACTAAAGCAGAGTTATTAAACACGGTTTTCCGAAACTCCTTTACCAAAGAAGAAGTAAATATTCCTAAATTCCAATCAAGAACAACTACCAAGATGAGAAACATAGTAGATTTCCTCGGTGTAGCAAAACAGCTAAAATCACTTAGTAAAGGCAAGGCCTCCGGTCCATATTGTATACCAGTCAGGTTCCTCTCAGAGTATGCTGATACAATAACTCCATATTTAGCAAATATATACAACCAGTCGCTCACAGAAAGATCCCTACCTAAAGACTGGAAAATTTCTCAAGTCACGCCAATACCCAAAAAGTGAATTAGGAGTAATCCGTTCAATTGCAGGCCCATATCACTAAGGTCCATTTGCAGTAGGGTTTTGGAACATATGCTATGTTCGAACATTATGAAGTACCTCGAAGAAAACAGTTTATTGACACATAGTCAGCAAGGATTCAGAAAGTATTGTTCTTGTGAAACACAACTAGCTCCTTATACTCATGAAGTAATGAGTGCTATCGACTGGAAATGTGAAATTGATCCATATTTTTGGATTTCCAGAAGGCTTTCGACACCGTTCCTCACAAGCGTCTTCTAATCAAACTGCGTGCCTATGGAGTATCGCCTGAGTTGTGCGACTGGATTCGTGATTTCCTGTCAGAAAGGTCACAGTTCGTAGTAATAGATGGAAAGACATCGAGTAAAATAGAAGTAACATCCGGCGTTCCCCAATGAAATTTTATGTGCTCTCTATTGTTCCTGATCTATATTAACGACACAGGAGACAATCTTAGTGGCCGTCTTAGATTGTTTGCAGGTGATGCTGTCATTTACCGTCTTGTAAAGTCATGAGATGGCCAAAACGAATCGCAAAATAATTTATACAAGATATCTGTATGGTGCGAAAAGTGGCAATTGACCCTGAATAAGGAAAAGTATGAAGTTATTCACATGAATACGAAAAGAGATGCGCTAAATTTCGATTACACACAAATCTGAAAGTTGTCAATTCAACTAAATACTTAGGGATTACAATTACCAATAACCTAAATTGGAACGATCATGTAGATAATGTTGTGGGTAGCACAAACCAAAAACTGCGATTCATTGGCAGAACACTTAGAAGGTGCAACAGGTCTACTAAAGAGACTGCTTACACCACGCTTCTCCGTCCTATTCTGGAGTATTGCTGTGCGGTGTGGGATCCGCACCGAGCGAGGTGGTGCAGTGGTTAGCACACTGGACTCGCATTCGGGAGGACGACGGTTCAATCCCGTCTCCGGCCATCCTGATTTAGGTTTTCCGTGATTTCCCTAAATCGCTTCAGGCAAATGCCGGGATGGTTCCTTTGAAAGGGCACGGCCGATTTCCTTCCCCATCCTTCCCTCACCCGAGCTTGCGCTCCGTCTCTCATGACCTCGTTGTCGACGGGACGTTAAACACTAATATCCTCCTCCTCCTCCTGTGGGATCCGCATCAGGTGGGACTGACGGATGACATCTAAATAGTACAAAGAAGGGCCGCTCGTTTTGTATTATCGTGAAATAGGGGAAATAGTGTCACAGACATGATACGTGAACAGGAGTGGCAATCATTAAAACAAAGGCGTTTCTCGTCGCGACAGGATCTTCTCATGAAATTTCAATCACCAGTTTTCTCCTCCGATTACAAAAACATTCTGTTGGCACCCACCTACATAGGGAGAAAAGATCATCACGATAAAATAAGATAAATCAGGGCTCGCACAGAAAAAATTAAGTGCTTGTTTTTCCCTCGCGCCGTTCGAGAGTGGAACGGTAGAGAGACAGCTTGAAGGTGGTTCATTGAACCCTCTGCCAGGCACTTTATTGTGAATAGCAGAGCAATCATGTAGATGTAGATGTAGATGTAGATTATCTCCGTGCGTCACAGCGCCACCATCCCAGTTCCAACTATGACCACCAGGTGCCGTGATCAGTCATCTCTTGGCAAATGCCTTTCCGAGATTGATGTCTGAAATACTCCTCTGCAATGCAGACAAGAGAGAGATTGAATCAATAATTAAATCACTGAAGACTCTCATCGATATGATTGGGTGCCTAGCAGAATATTAAAGTACCATGCTGCACATGTTAGCCCTGTATTTAGGCATATTTGTAATTTCTCCTTTAGGAATGGTTAGTTTCCCCAAATGATTAAAGTACTCAGTAGTAAAGCCGCTTTATAAAAAGGGAGAAAGTGATAATGTAGACAATTTTAGATCTATTTCTATGCCATTAGTATTTGCTAAAATTATTGAAAAGGCTATGTATGTAAGGATAATTGATCATTTTATATCACACGATTTGCTGTCAAATGTACAGTTTGGATTTAGAAGTCATTTAACAACTGAAAATGCTATATTCTCATTTCTCTGTGAGGTACTGGCGTTTGATTCTGTTGATCCCAAAATATTGCTCCTGAAGTTGGACCATTACGGAATACGGGGAGTAGCTCACAATTGGTTCATCTCTTACTTTAGCAACAGACAGCCAAAGGTCATTATTCACAGTGTTGAGAATGGCTGTGATGTGCGGTACGGTCAAGTAGGCGTGCCCCAGCCATCGGTGTTGGATCACCCCTGTTCCTCATGTGTATAAATGACACACAAGAACTGCATCAAATGAAATATTTCAGCCTTAATAATTACTATAATTGTCACTTTAACAATATGGCCCTCTAGTATTACGGGTAACTCTAAAATATTTCTGTTGGCTGATGACACCTGCTTGGTAGTAAAGGATGTTGTGTGCGACATTGGCTCTGTTTCAAATAGTCCAGTTAATGGCTTGTAGAAAGTGAACTAACGCTAAATCACAGTAAGACTCAGTTTTTACAGTTTCTAACACACAATTCAACAAAACCTGACGTTTTAATTTCACAGAATGGGCATATGATTAGTGAAACTGATCAGTTCAAATTTCTTGGTGTTCAGATAGATAATAAACTGTCGTGGAAAGCCCACGTTTAATTCACCAGCAATGCTCAGAAAATGATTGTTAAATACTGTACGTATATCTGATAAACCAGTAACAGAAATACTTTTACTACGAACTTACTTTATATCGTCGACTTTGTGCTGCTGACCAGACACTTCCTTCACAACTGACCATACGGTTTTAACTTTATCCTGTGAATTAGCTATTCCATTTGCATACCGAATACTCTTTGCCTTCCTAATAACATACAGTACTGTTTGTAATGGGTTACTGTAGCTTGATTGTGACTACTCCTAACATTTTGATATAATTCCCACTTTGCTCTACATGATATTCTTACCTCACTAGTTAGCCACCCAGGCTGCCTTTTACTGCTAGTATCCCGTTAAGAACGTTCTAAAAGCGTGTCAACTGAACTGACTCTGCATGATTTCTCTTCCTCGTGTCCTTGGCATTAATGCTACCAAGCTTGGTACTCGTACGGTAATTAGTTTCCGTGTTATAACTTACTAAGTATGGAAAGTTTAGTTGTAACGACCTGGTATAAGACCAAAGGTTGTTTAACAGTAACGTAACTTGCGTACCTAGGAGCAGGTATAGACTCAGATCACAGTATAGTAGTCGTGAAGATTGGGCTGAAGTTTAATACATTAGTCAGAAAGAATCAATACGCAAAGAAGTGGGATACGGAAGTACTAAGGAACGAGAGATACGCTTGAAGATATCTAAGGCTATAGATACAGCAATAAGGAACAGTTCAGTAGGCATTACAGATGAAGAGGAATGGACATCTCTAAAAAGGGCGATCCCAGAAGTTGGAAAGAAAAACATTGGTAAAAAGAAGGTAACTGCGAAAAACCATGAGTAAAAGAAGAAATACTTCAGTTGATCGATGAAAGGAGGAAATATAAAAATGTTCCGGGCAACTCAAAATACATAAAAACAAGTCGCTGAGGAAGGAAATAAATAGGAAGTGCAGGGAAGCTAAGACGAAATGGCTGCATGAAAAATGTGAAGAAATCGAAAAAGAAATGATTGTCGGAAGGACAAAGCATATAGGAGAGTCAAACCAACCTTCAGAGGCATTAAAAGCCAGTGAGATTAAGAGCGCAACAGGAACTCCGCTGTTAAATGCAGAGGAGAGAGCGGATAGGTGGAAAGAATACATTGAAAGCCTTTATGAGGAGAAAGATATGTCTGATGCGATAGAAGAAGAAACAGGAGTCGATTTAGAAGACACTGGGGATCCGGTATTAGAATCGGAATTTAAAAGAGCTTTGGAGGACTTAAGATCAAATAAGGCAGAAGGGATAGATAACATTCCATCAGAATTTCTAAAATCATTGGGGGAAGTGGCAACAAAACGACTATTCACGTTGGTGTGTAGCATTTATGAGTCAGGTGGCACAGTATTTGACTTTCGGTAAAATATCATCCACACAATTCCGAAGACTGCAAGAGCTGAAAAATGCGAGAATTATCGCGCAATCAGCTTAACAGCTAATGCATGGAAGTTTCTGAAAAGAATAATATAGAGAAGAATGGAAAAGAAAATTGAGGATGTGCTAGATGACGATTAGTTTGGCTTTAGAAAAGTCACAAGAGAGGCAATTCTGACGTTGCGGTTATTAATGGAAGCAAAAATCAAGACACGTTCGTAGGATTTTTCGACCTAGAAAAAGCATTCGACAATGTAAAATGATGCAAAATGTTCGAAATTCTGAGAAAAACAAGGGTAAGCTATAGAGAGAGACGGGTAATATACAATATATACAAGAACCAACAGGGAATAATAAGAGTGGACGACCAACAACGGAATACTCAGATTAAAAGGGGTGTATGACAGGGATTTTGTCTTTCGCCTCTTCTATTCAATCTGTATAACGAAGAAGCAATGGCGGAAATAAAAGAAAGGTTCAAGAGTGAATTAAAATTCATAGTGAAAGGGTATCAATGATACGATTCGCTGATGACGTTACTATCCTGAGTGAAAATGAAGAAGAACTGCATGATTTGCTGGATGGAATAAACAGTCTAATGAGTGCAGAATATGGATTGAGAGTAAATCGAAGAAAGATAAAAGTAATGAGAAGTAGCAGAAATGAGAACAGCGAGAAACTTCACATCAGGATTGATGGTCACGAAGTAGATGAGGTTGAGGAATTCTGCTACTTAGGCAGCAAAATAACCCATGACGGACGGAGCAAGGAGGACATCAAACGCAGACTAGCTATGTCAAAAAAGGTATTCCTTGCCAATAGAAGTCTAATAATATCAAATATCGGCCTTAGTTTGAGGAAGAAATTTCTGAGAACGTACGTCTGGAGTACAGCATTGTATGGTAGTGAAACATGGACTGTGGGAAAACTGGAACAGAAAAGGATCGAAACATTTGAGATGTGGTGCTATAGACGAATGTTGACAATTATGTGGACTGATAAGGTAAGGAATGAGGAGGTTCTGCGCAAGTCGGGGAGGAAAGGAATACGTGGAAAACGCTGACAAGGAGGACAGGATGATGGGACGTCTGTTAAGACATGAGGGAATGACTTCCATGGTAGTAGTGGAAGATGTAGAGGGCAAAAACTGTAGAGGATGACAGAGATTGCAATACATCCAGCAAATAATTGAGGAGGTAGGTCGCAAATGCTAGTGTAAGATGAAGAGGTCGGCACAGGAATTCGTGGCGGCTGCATCAAACCAGTGAGAAAACTGAAGACCCAAAAAAAAAGTCTTTCATATTTCAATATATACATCATACTCATCCTTGTTATTCTTTACCGTATTCTTTATCTAACAGATACAATCACAAGTCAACACAACACTAGTGATACGTCCATCACATACCACACTTTCACTAAGAATGTATCAGACTGAGTAGAGGCAAAGACTGTAGTGTGGTAAGACCAAAGATTGTTTAACAGTAACAACGTCTTCGACCATAAATATAATAGACTGGCCCTGACCTCATTTTCGTGGCTCCAACATCTCTGGGCTAAAGTCACGTGAATGTTGGCAAAACATGGTTGTTTCGAGTTGCTTATGGCTGTACTCAGCGTTTGGTCGGGGGAAATGGCATTACATTTCACGTGTGTTTCTATGATAGTGCAGATGCGTTTATTGAAATCTGCTGAAGTGACTTTTATATGTTTTTTACACTTGAAATAGGGCATCATGTAATTTATAGTGTTGAAAGTGATGCCTGTGAAGTCAGACTCATATTACATTTTGGAAATTATCTGTGATAATTCGGTTACACAAGTAAGTATAATTGTTTCTCGTTCCTACTCATAGTTCCCTAAGGATGAAAACCGAAGGCAGCTTTGGATACAGGCCCTGAAACGGAAAAACTTTAAGCCAATCTGCACATACGCGCCTTTTTGTATATACAAGTGAAATTATAATAAGGTAAGACCACCTATAGTCGACACATGAAGAGAATTTTTTTCTACCTTCTAATACTATTAAATAAATGTAGGCTCTAACATTATTTTCTGAAACTTCAAAGTCTCACCTTTCATCTAAAATATATTTTTTTAAACTGATAGTTTAAACTTTTGTAAAAATAATAGGAACTGAACCTTTGAAGTGCGCCTAAAATTGATACTCTAAAATGGACCTGCTCCTAAAGTCGACAATTTTGGCACCTATAGTTGACATAATTCCCATATCCCCTTTTCTTTTATAAGTGACTAGAGCTCAAAACGCGGCGAAACCAATGGTTAAAGTTTTGACACGAGCCCACTCTTGCTGTTTAAAAGAATTTTAACGACATTTTACTTTAATTGATAGTTTATAGTCATTTCGTCCCGCTGCCCACCAGAGGGGCGTTGGATGTATTTGTTAGATCTTATAAATGGTACTGTGAACAAATCCAGGTCAAATTTAGTTCTGACATAATTTTTCGCAAATAAAAAAAGTAATTTTTGTTGAAAGCGTTTGGCAGTCAATTGAGAAATGTGGGGAAAATACGGCACAAACATAGGATGGCAGACCGCTGATTTGAAATCCCGCCACGTTTTGCCAACAGTCACGTGGTTTATGTTGGAGCCACACCAGCCCTACAGCTTCTGCACAGCAAGGCCAGTCTACTAGTATCTATGGTCGAAGCGTAACTTTCTCTTTCTCTGACTGGCATATCGATGACATATAAAAATCAAAATGACATGACCTCCTGATACAACACCGGCAACCTATCGACAATACATCGAGAAATGCCTGCAAGTTCTGCAGCGTCATCCGGCATTCGCCGCAGACACATCGCAGCAATGTTGACGGCGACGCCATAGCGGCCATATTGCCGTAACACGTGGCCCGTGTAAACGTACGTTCCGAGAGTGGAGCTGGAAGCGGTTGCGGTCCGGTGGCGTCCAGCTGGGAGGAAGTCGGCCAGTCCTGGAGGGGAGCGCGGCAGACACTTGTTAAGAGCGCGCCCGCCTGCGCTCAGACGTGAGTCTGCTCGGGCCGAAGCAGGTCGCAGCTCAGCTCAGCTCAGCAACACGCCGCACACATCAGTCTCCCGTCCGCTCGGGTCTGCAACGCCAAGAGGTAAGGCGGCGCTGCCTACACGCTAGGCGCGCCTCACCTGTTCTTCGGTCAACTGACAGTCTATACCGGCGAGCAATAATCTTTTGTTCGATACAGTTCCCCACAGTCGTTTAGTGAACAAAGTAAGAGCATATAGACTATTAGATCAATTGTGTGATTGGATTGAAGAGTTCCTAGATAACAGAACGCAGCATGTCATTCACAATGGAGAAAAGTCTTGCGAAGTAAGAGTGATTTCAGGTGTGCCGTAGGGGAGTGTCGTAGGACCGTTTCTATTCACAATATACATAAATGACCTTGTGGATGGCATCGGAAGTTCACTGAGGTTTTTTACAGATGATGCTGTGGTATATCGAGAGATTGTAACAATGCAAAATTGTACTGAAATGCAGGAGGATCTGCAGCGAATTGACGCATGGTGCAGGGAATGGCAATTGAATCTCAATGTAGAAAAGTGTAATGTGCTGCGAATACATAGAAAGATAGATCCCTTATCATTTAGCTACAAAATAGCAGGTCAGCAACTGGAAGCAGTTAATTCCATAAATTATCTGGGAGTACGCATTAGGAGTGATTTAAAATTGAATGATCATATAAAGTTGATCGTCGGTAACGCAGATGCCAGACTGAGATTCATTGGAAGAATCCTAAGGAAATACAATTCGAAAACAAAGAAAGTAGGTTATAGTACGCTTGTTCGCCCACTGCTTGAATACTGCTCAGCAGTGTGGGATCCGTACCAGATAGGGTTGATAGAAGAGATAGAGAAGATCCAAAGGAGAGCAGCGCGCTTCGTTACAGGATCATTTAGTAATCGCGAAAGCGTTGCGGTGATGATAAACTCCAGTGGAAGACTCTGCAGGAGATACGCTCAGTAGCTCGGTACGGGCTTTTGTTGAAGTTTCGAGAACATACCTTCACCGAAGAGTCAAGCAGTATATTACTCCTTCCTACGTATATCTCGCGAAGAGACCATGAGGATAAAATCAGAGAGATTAGAGCCCACACAGAGGCATACCGACAATCGTTCTCTCCACGAACAATACGAGACTGGAATAGAAGGGAGAACCGATAGAGGTACTTAAGGTACCCTCCGCCACACACCGTCAGGTGGCTTGCGTAGTATGGATTTAGATGTAGATGTAAATCGTGCGACAATAGATCGCGTTCGTGGCAGATTCCTGGAGCGGCCAACAGTTCAGACGTGTGCAAGCCTTGTTGGAAAGTTAAAAATTAATAGTCACTGGGGAGAAGTCACAAATGTGGTCTGACAGGTTTCAATTTTGGGTCCACTCCTACTCCTTACACAGGATGTTTTCGTGATCATATTTCAAGTTTTCGTGGATGATCGACAAAGCTAAACGTATCAGTCCGAAGTAAGGGATCCTGGTCCAGAAACGACAGCTGACTCTTCTATGCGGAAATAGTTCCAGTAGCTCTGACAGTGTAATACGTGTACCGATACTGTTGTTGCTGAGATTTTAGGGTAGCAAACTTCCAGAGGTGGTAGTATGGACCAAAAATGAAAAACATCCCGTAAGCGTTGGCTCTGACATGCATTCCTTAAGAGGTATAAGCACTTCATCTTTCATACTGTGAAACAGACCTCTTCTATTGCAAACACTTTGGTTTCCATATTTTTGGAGGAGGTAGTATGTACCAAAATAAGGATAATATGTATAGTAAATATGGGCTCTAAAATTCGTATCTTAAGAGCTATGGGCACTTCTTCAGTATAAGAGATGTGTTCCATAGCAGCGATTAAAATTGATACCGGTATTTTAGTTCTGAATAACCGGTATTTTTCTTTATATCTTTGGTGTCGGTTATAACAGGTATTTTTTCTATTTTTTACTAACAACCGAGTGAAAAAACCGAAATATCAATTAGCCATAGCAGCCGTGGTAAAGCTTCTCTTTTTTAAAAACACATTTTTTAAAAGAAAGGAGTAATTTTTATTCGTAATACTTTAATAGGTTTGAAATATTGCGTTATTGTATAAGACGGGAAAAGCGATAAGTATTCTATCAACAACACCAACAGATACATGGCATAGGAACTCGTACAGGAGTGCTGCCCCTGTCGCTGTTTGTCGCGAGTTAAAGTACGCGTGAAAGCGCCCTGTGCGAGACTGGTCTATATGGTGGTTTCTCGCTGTCGTCGCTCGAAATGCGATGTATTGCAGAGTGGCACCAACCCCAGTTTGGAGATATTTTTACGATATGACGAAGCAATTAAGCACAATACTTCATTTGCTTTAATAGATTAAAGATTTTTCTGCCATTTCTATAAAATACTAAAAGAGGAAGGAAATTATAGTAACAGTAAGAAATTAAAAGCTTAGCAACGATTGATTCATAGGATAAAATAAAAACAGGTACTAGGTGATCTGCCGGCTGTCTCTACATAATATGCCTTTATCTGACTGTAGCCCTTGAAAAGGGACAAACTAACTCACAAGGTAGAATTCTTCAACCTCAGTTCACCCTTTAGCACTGATTATTCACAATGCCCAAAAAGTGGTATGGTCCCCTGTTACAACATTATTTTTGAGCACAGTCTCAGAAATAAGAATCAATAGGAGAATACTGATGATTTTTTTTGTAGTATTCAACCACTTATCACATTAAATGTTTTTTATTCCAGTCTTTGATCACAATATCAATTCTTTTGACAATGACCGCTTTCAGTCTGCAATGACCATCCTCAGATCTACAATATAAAAATATATGCACCTAGTGAGCAGTGTATCTTTCAACACAATACAGTATTACGTATCACAATATACTATCATACAACCAGGGAAATGTACAGGTAAAATACGGTAAAACGTACCTTTTCTACTCCATGTCCTAAAGTGATAAGGCCGTAATGGCATCGTGAAAACATATAAATATACTCAGCACAGCATCGTCACATAGATCTAAAATAAGGTGTAGAACAGGCCACATCATCCACACAGTCATTTTTGCAACTGGCAACTGAAGTACAGTAGCTACAAGAAATATGTTTTTCTGCATCCTACATAGATGTCGCTACTGTGGGCTTAGATGTAGGCATTATTTACGTAAGTAACATAATCTAATAAAAAACACGTTTGGTAAAATACATGTAGCAGACTTTTAAATATTGTGAACTATTATAGAAACCAATTGTGATACAGTAAAAGATGAATACAGTTACCCAAATAAAATTATTAAAAGGAAACATATAAAGCTAATAGTGTGGTGTCACCGCCAGACACCACACTTGCTAGGTGGTAGCTTAAATCGGCCGCGGTCCACTAGTACATGTCGGACCCGCGTGTCGCCACTGTCAGGGATCGCAGACCGAGCGCCACCACAAGGCAGGTCTCGAGATACGGACTAGCACTCGCCCCAGTTGTACGGACGACGTAGCTAGCGATGCACACTGTCGAAGCCTCGCTCATTAGCCGAGCCAATAGTTAGAATAGCCTTCAGCTAAGTCAATGGCTACGACCTAGCAAGGCGCCATTAGTAACATTGCATGTATCTAAAGAGTCTCACTTGTATCGCCACAATCTCCAGATGTACCAAAAGGATGGATTAAAGTTAAGTATTCCAGAAGCTACGTACTTTTCTTTATAGCATTCATTACGTGTCCTGTTTCAGACCTCACGCCATCCTGCTTTAGCTAAACGCGTGCCTTTCGGCTTCCTCTCATTGTGTCTAGGCTGTCTTGTCTAGACACAACAAATAGGTCTCACACTTTTATGGTGAATCTATGGTCAAAAATTAATATACACAATACATTGCCTGTAGGAACCTATAAATTACCTATGGAAGATAAAATGTCTATATGACAGCTGAAGAAAAGGCGGAGCAATGATCAGTGCCCTCTGTTAGGTCGGCCGCCAGGGCGTTATGTAGGGGCGCACCGATCGTAAGAGCTTAACCACTAGAGGGCTGTACATACATCGTGAAATGTCTCCCACAGAAAAAGTTTAAAAAACGCATTAACAGCCAACAAATAAAGTTATCTAGTCTGGCCATACAATCCATGAATAGGTAGGAGATAATCAGTTACAGGATTACAGCGACGAATGTATGGAATTGCCTACTGTTCTCAACATAAATCATCAAGCAAGACTAGGTATAAATATGAGAGGCATTATTTGGTTATCGTAGTACGTTATCAAAGAAAGCAAAGTAGGCGTTGTGCACCCTAGTGGGCTGATTCGTTTTGGCCTTGTAAATCTCCAACAAATCAAGAGCGCGACCCTTCTCTGCCCTGTGTACGAAATGGTGCAGAAAAGATACGTTCTACCGTATTTTATCTGTACATTTCCTTGATGGTATGGTAGTATAGTGTGATACGTAATGCTGAAAGACACACCGCTCACTAGCTGTATATATTTTTATATTGTAGATCTGAGGATGGTCATTACTGACAAACCGGTCATCGTCAAAGAATTGATATTGTGATCAAAGACTGGAATAAACAACATTTGACAGTATTGGATCTCTGTTAATAGACGCGACTATGTAGCACCTGGTGAAACTTATCATCTTTAAAGGAAAACGGTGAACGGACTAAGTTTGCTTTCATTTGCCTATTTCATTTAACACTTTGATTCTATGTACGCTGGCGGTAGAAGACCACAACACCAAGAAGGAGTTGCGTGACGTAAAGTTGCTAGGCGACATCCTACACCTAAAAGATGATGTCTATCACAATTTCGCACCAGTCACATAAGTGTGGCGTCGGCAGCGCCACTATGACGCTGGAAACCATATTTGCTTTAAATGTGCGTTGCAAAGGTGGTGAGCGTTAATTACCTTTAGGATTAGACGTGATGAGTTCTTGTTAGTGATGAACACCTTTAAGAGTGTTGTGCTTTCTGATGAAAGCTGCTTCTGCCTCGGTGCCAGTGATGGCCGTGTGTTGGCCAGAAGGAGACCAGCTGAGGCCCTATAAGCACCCTGGCTGCATGCTGGACACACTGGACCTGGTCTGGGGTGAGACAGCAGGAGCACTCCCGAGGTTATCCCACGCACTCTGACTGCAAATTCTTGCGTCAATCTGGTGTTCGACCCGTCGTGTTGCCATTCACGAACAATATTCCAGGGGGTTTTCCAACACGATAAGCTCGCCCACATACACCACTGTTGTAACCCAACATCCTCTACAGAGTGTCGACATGTTGCCTTGGCCCACTCGATCACCAGATCTGTCTCCAACCGGGCACATACGGGATATCTTTGGTCAACAGCTCCTGCGTCATCCACAACCAGCTTCAACCGTCTCTCTATTGGCCGACCAAGTGCGACAGACATGGAACTCCATCCCACAGACTGACATCCGGCACCTGTACAACTCAATGCATGCACGTTTGCATGATTGCATTCAACATTCTGGCGGTCAAACCGGTTATTAATGTGCCAGCATTTCATATTTGCAATGGCTCATCTCACACTTTCAGTAACAAATGTATTCCCGAAATTTCATTACTCTACGTTAATTATTTTTCGATGTTGCGACTTCTTTTCTGGCAAGGTATCGCCGGCCACTGTGGCCGAGTGGTTCTAGGCGCTTCATTCCGGAACCGCGCGACTGCTACGGTCGCAGGTTAGAATCCTACCTCGGGCATGTATGTGTTTGATGTCCTTAGGTTAGTTAGGTTTAAGTAGTTCTGAGTTCTAGGGGACTGATTACCTCAGATGTTAAGTCTCATAATGCCCAGAGCCATTTGAACAATTTGACAAGGTATCTTGAAACTGAGAGACTCAAAATTTTTCATTTCTTGTTAACTGCTACATTTATTACCGGAAATCTGCTATTTCAGAAACATGTTATTTTAGGCAGCTTTAACACTCAGTTTAAACTGGCGTCGAAAGAAAGATCGCCATCCCCGTTTCATAGTAGCGAAGACGATCAAATACTCATAGCTCTTAAGCAACGCAACTCAAACCACATGTTTACTGCACATTTTTTCTTCTTTTCACACCATTGCTTTCTCTAAAATCTTAGCCAGTACATGTATTCCACTGTAAGAGGTTTCAGAACCTTTTTCGCCTACAACTTTTTGACTCAGTCGCGTCTGGAACAGGGACCATTACTCAAATTGACATATTTATCCCTCTCCATTGTCCCTGAAAGTTTGTATCATCATCACGGAATCACCCTGCGTACGTGAATAACCTCCCACTCAACATTCATCAGGCAGAGTTGGTACGCTTTCCAGTCGATACTAGTGTTGTGACAAATCCCTTTAAAGAGAATGCAAACAGAAAAAATTGTTAATGCTATTTTAGAAAAAAATAATTAAGGGGTTCCCTGAAATTTTACTGTCCTTAAATTTTGAGAAAACACACTGTGTTCCGTCCTTTATAGCAATGATTAATGCAGTACTTGAGCAGGAGCCAGTAACTGCAGTAGGATGCTCCCAAGTTTTGGGCATACATAACCGAGAAAACTTGAACTGCAAGTCATATATTATCGTGCGTCTCAAACTATTAAGTTCGGCTACTTTTTCTCTTTGTATAACTGCTAGTCTTGGAAAGAAACGAATTAACTTCCTGACATATTTTGCATCTTATAGAATAATTTTCTGGAGTAACTTATCACTCAGAAAAAAAATTTGAGTACACAAAAGCTAGCAGTTAAGAATAATATATAGTGTTCATCAGCGGTCGCTATGTAGCTACCTCTTCAAGGAGTTGAGCATTTTAACTGTACCTTCGCAATACAGGATGGTCCACTGATAGTGACCGGACCAAATATCTCATCAAATAAGCATCAAACGAAAAAACTACAAAGAACGAAACTCGTCTAGCTTGAAGGGAGAAACCGATGGCGCTATGGTTGGCCCGCTAGATGGCACTGCCATAGGTCAAACGGATATCAACTGCGTTTTTTTAAATAGGAAGCCCCATTTTTTTATTACATATTCGCGTAGTACGTAAAGAAATATGAATGTTTTTGTTGGACCACATTTTCGTTTTGTGATAGATGCCTCTGTAATAGTCACAAACGTATAAAGTACGTGGTATCACGTAACATTACGCCAGTTTGGACGGTATTTGCTTCGTGATACATTACCCGTGTTAAAATGGACCGTTTACCAATTGCGGAAAAGGTCGATATCCAGTTGATATATGGCTATTGTGATCAAAATGCCCAACGGGCGTGTGCTATGTATGCTGCTCGGTATCCTGGACGACATCATCCAAGTTTCCGGACCGTACGCCGGATAGTTACGAAATAGGAAGTGTTCAGCCACATGTGAAACGTCAGCCACGACCTGCAAACAATGATGATGCCCAAGTTGGTGTTTCAGCTGCTGTCGCGGCTAATCCGTAAATCAGTAGCAGACAAGTTGCGCGAGAATCGGGAATCTCAAAAACGTCGGTGTTGAGAATGCTTCACCAACATCGATTGCACCAGTACCATATGTCTATGCACCAGGAATTGCATGGTGACGACTTTGAACGTCGTGTACAGTTCTGACACTGGGCACAAGAGAAATTACGGGACGATGACGGATTTTTTGCACGCGTTCTATTTAGCGACGAAGCGTCATTCACCAACAGAGGTAACGTAAACCGGCATAATATGCACTATTGGGCAACGGAAAATCCACAATGGCTGCGACAAGTGGAACATCAGCGACCTCGGCCGGTTAATGTATGGTGCGCATTATGGGAGGAAGGATAATTGGCCTCCATTTTATCGATGGCAATCTCAATGGTGCAATGTATGCTGATTTCCTACGTAATATTCTACCGATGTTACTACAGGATGTTTCACTGCATGACAGAATGGCGATGTACTTCCAACATCATGGGTGTCCGGTATATAGCTCGCGTGCCGTTGAAGCGGTATTGAATAGCATATTTCATGACAGGTGGATTGGTCGTCGAAGCACCATACCGTGGCCCGCACGTTCACCGGATCTGACGTCCCCGGATTTCTTTCTGAGGGGAGAGTTGAAGGATATTTGCTATCGTGATCCACCGACAACGCCTGACAACATGCGTCAGCGCATTGTCAATGCATGTGCGAACATTACGGAAGGTGAACTACTCGCTGTTGAGAGGAATGTCGTTACACGTATTGCCAAATGCTTTGAGGTTGACGGACATTATTTTGAGCATTTATTGCATTAATGTGGTATTTACAGGTAATCACGCTGTAACAGCATGCTTTATCAGAAATGATAAGTTCACAAAGGTACATGTATCACATTGGAACAACCGAAATAAAATGTTCAAACGTACCACGTTCTGTATTTTAATTTAAAAAACATACCTGTTACCAACTGTTTGTCTAAAACTGTGAACCATATGTTTGTGACTATTACAGCGCCATCTATCACAAAGCAAAAAAAGTGGTCCAACAGGAACATTCATATTTCTTTACGTACTACACGAATATTTAATAAAGAATGGGGGTTCCTATTTTAAAAAACGCAGTTGATATCCGTTTGACCTATGGCAGTGCGATCTAGCGGGCCAACCATAGCGCCATCTGCTTTCCCCCTTCAAGCTAGACAAGTTTCGTTCTTTGTAGTTTTTTTCGTTTGACGCTTATTTCGTGAGATATTTGGCCCGGTCGCGGTCAATGGACCACCCTATATATATATATATATATATATATATATATATATATATATATATATATATATATATATATATATATATACGCTAGTGAAATTCATCACAAATAATCAATCACAAAGTAAGAAGAATAGTGATGTCCATGACTACAACACTAGAGGGAAAAGTAACGTCCATTACTCATTAATGTTGTCCATGGCTCAGAAGGATTCAATGTGCAGCAACAAAAGTTTTTCAATATTTCTCCAACGTCACATAATTTTTAAGTGTGTTCATTGATGTTAACACTAATCATTTATACGTGTCCTGTGAAGTAACTCGTTCCACATCACATAAAAAATCTCAACACGAAGACCAAATCTACGAGTATTCTCACACAATTCAACAACTATGTCAACATTCTCACATATTTTCATAAAAGAAGTGCTCTCTGGTGGTACCATGGACGATTACCACAGAAAGATGATGCATGCGTTAGATAGGGTTAATGTGCTAGATACTAACGTAAATCGTCTTATTAAAGGCATCAACACATCCTTATGAAAACTGCATTAGCCGTGATTTTTTTTTCGATATAAATGATCGATCCACTCCTTCGAGACAGTCATATTTGGTGCCTGAAGCGCAAAAACAATTACTGAAACACGTCATCCTCAACGAACGACAGCAAAAAATGGAAGACAAAGGACTGAAGGTCTTTGTATTGTACGCAACACAAAGAAGATAAAATTTGGTGAAAAAAATTGTAGACATTCGTGAAGAAATCAGCAACGAGTTACGTAAACCAATGAGAAAAATTTTTGAAGGAAGATATATTATTTCTCTTGGTAAAGACAATCTATGGTAAGCAGATCTAGTATAAATCGACAACTGGAACGAGAAAATCTCGAAGAACAAAGCACACAAGTATTTGTTGAATGTCATCGATGCCAGTTAAGGATAAAATAGGCATAAATGTGGTTGATGCCTTTGAAAAACTGCTGCAGGAGAGGACACCGAGAAATCTACAGACAATAATGGAAGAGAGTTCTTGAGAAAATAATTTCGTGAACTGATTTAGAAACGCGGCATGAACCGTTACTCAGCATTTAGTGAGAAGAAGGCATCCGTTGTTGAAAGATTCAACAGAACACTGAAGGAAAAAATGTGGTAAAAGTTTTCTCTTCTGCGTAAGTTGGTTCATGGGTACAATACAATGCATTCAGTGGTAAAGATGAAGACAAAGGATGTGAGTAAGAGGAGGAGAAATACTTGTTGAAGACAATTTAAGTTGAAGATGTCAAATCTAAGGTGAACGATAAGGTGAGGATCAGAAAACTTAAGGACATTCCGAAAAAGGTTACACACCCAAGTCTTCAACAGAAATTTTTGATAACGTATCGTTCTTTCTAATTCAGTTACGTGCAAGAGGAAAGCCTTGGACGGTGAAGAAGTGAAAGGAAATTTTTACGAATAGAAACTACATGAAACTAACTAACCTAATGTGTGTTCGTTGCGAAAGCCTTGAGGAAATCTGTGTGAAATAGTTGGGTTTTGATGGCTCACACAACAGTTGAGTGATGAAGAAAAAATTATTCTATTGAAAATTTCCTCTTTATAAATGAGCTCGGAAAAGATGATGAACAGATGATGATAGATGATGAGAAAATGATGATAGATGGTGAGACGATGATGGTAGATGAAGACATACAAATGTTTCAAATGATCAGGATAGAAGATTTGAGTTAATAGACGGGTGACTCAAATCCATGTTTGGTAATGATCGAGATAAATCGATTGGGGCGATGGATAGATGGTGTGAGATAACCTTTCAATCCATAGAAGAAGAAAAATATGAGATGAATTCTATTGATGTTGAGAAAAATAATTGAGAAAGGTCAGCAGCCAATGATGATGATAATGTTGACGAAACTCCAATTGTGAAGCAAGATAAAACGTATTAGAAATTGTGTAATTTTTTCCTCCATTAACATGGTTTTTTCATCATTTTGGTGAAAAGTCTCTTTTTGGTAAATATCTTTTCATACCGGTTTTCTTTGATTTACTGCTGATTTTTGTTTTGATTTGAAGATTTTGATGAGTTGGGGAAAAAGTAGTCCAGAACATCCGGTGGAAATCGTTTTGCTCTTTTTTCTGTGCAAATTCTTCGTTTTTCCTCCATAAACCGTGGTTCACAACTTTAAAAAGAAAAAGCTTATTTTGATAGATATTTCATGGTACTTCGTCAGTTTTTTCACCCATTTGTCCGAAATTTTCATGTTGGGAAAAGTGGGGCAGAAACGCTAATACATAATACTAGTCCTGTCCCCAAGTATATGACCATAAGGATCTCTCCTTTGTCAGAGTCACTTGTGTCAGTGAATTTCTCCATTTACGGCATGAACGAAATTTTAACAGGGTTGGAACAGGAACAATTTTATGAGTAAACACGGTTGTTCTTCTTATCAGACAAGTTTATTCGCCCAGATGGCATAACAATGAACGATGAGTACTAGTTTCAGCGAAATTAAATCACCAACTTCAGATCGTTTGTATAGAAAAATTTTGTACAGTGCCAAACCATTTCGTCGACTTTCCACATTAAATGGACACAATTGTATTGTAAATAAAGGTGCAGTAATGGAAAATTCTAATGTCAAACCAACATAAAATGCGTACAAATTCAAAGTAAACATACCTTACTGAGACGCTCGATAGGACCGTCTCTCATCATACAGTAAGAGAATAGCTGTGATAAGAGCGCAAATAGTTACAAATAAACCACACAAGACGTCTTCAATAAAATTCTTCAGGGTATCAGACCGCATCGTCATAATTTAAAATGCGCCAACGTTTCGGCCAGCGTTGCAGCTAGCCTTCATCAGGGCCTTCCGTTAACTGCTAAATGAATTTTTTTTTTTTTTTTTTTTACTTTATTGTAATTTTGACACCTGAACAAACCAGGTAGGCTGGCAGCAGCACAATACGCCGCTCTTCAGCCGAAGAGAGTACATGAAGATAAACAAAGAAGAGACATTACATAGAAAAACGGCGGGAAAAAACAGGAGACACAAGAATATAAAAGCACAAGAAGCCGTTCACACTTGATGACAAACCACACTATGAACCGGAGACCCGACGCACAAACACTGAAGAAGACGATGTCACTGGTGAACAATGGAGCGTGACGGCGAAACGGAACACTAAACATGACGGCACACACGATACACTGATGGCGGTGATCTCCGGCGCGCGAATGTCCACGGAGCGTGTGCGAGTCCGGGGACCTGCCAAGAGGGCAACAGGGATGAGGAGGGGGAGAGGGGAGGAAAAGAGGATGCCACGGCTGAGGAGACGGGGACAGGAGGATAGGGACAGGGGAGGCTGCTAAATGAACACACTTGGTTCCTTAAATAGCTGCACGAGAAAACCGTGTCGTTACTTGATTGGCTGTAAAAGGAGGAGGAGGAGGGGTGAAATGTATGCTTTATTGGTGTTTCCTTTATTATCTGTCATTGGCTGAAATAGCTGTTTTCTATTGGTCTTTATATTAATCCACCCCATTGGAGGAGACGGACGAATAGCGAACAGGTGATGGCTGTGACGTCACACTGTTTCCATGCTGTCCAGAAGCCGGCTGCGGCGTGCCATTGCTTTGTGTACTCGCGACCACTACTGCGGCTCTCCGCGTGTCCGCATGGGCCGCCACGGCTCTGCCGCCGCTCCGTAGCCCTGCTATTGCAGGCAGCCAAGACCTCGGAAGCTTGTACCCGTCCTCTCTATTCATGTTGGCGGGTCTTTTGGCTATTTCTATCGCCTCTCTAATCTTTCTTTTGAAAGTGAGAGGCTGTTTCGCCAGGACGCGGGCTTCTTGAAAAAATATTGGTTTCCCGCACTCGTCTCGGTGTTCCGCCACTGCTGACTTAGTGTGTTGTTTCAGGCGGATATATCTTTCATGTTCCGAAAGCCTTGTGCTAATCGGACGTCCCGTCTCACCTATGTAGACTAGTCCACACGCACAACCAATTTCATACACGCCAGCTGTGTGTAGTTTGTCAACTGCATCGTTGGTAGAACCGAGCATGTCTGATATTTTGTTTCTGCTTCGGAAAATTGGTTTGATGTCGGCTTTTCGTAGAATTTTGCCAATACGTTCCGTGACCCCTTGTACATATGGTAACACAGCAATGCTCTGTGCCTCCTTCTCCTCTTCCCTATTAGTCTTCTCCCTTGTCGACATGGTGCTGTCTATCATCTGCTTCCCATAGCCATTAGTTCCGAAGATGGACCTGAGGCGTTCAAGTTCTGTCTTCAGATGTTCTTCGTCGCTTATCCTGTACGCTCTCTTCGTTAGCGTGTGCAGGGCGGACTTCTTCTGCGTGGGGTGATGGTGGGAGGAGGCGTGGAGGTACCTGTCCGTATTGGTTGGTTTCCTGTACACTTTGTGGCCAAGTTTACCATCAGGTTTTCGATAAACTTCCACGTCGAGAAAAGGCAGCACCCCATTCTTCTCTGTTTCCATTGTAAACTGAATTTTCCTATGCTGTTGGTTAAGGTGCTTGTGGAAGTTCTGTAACTCCTCTTCTCCGTGGGGCCAGATGACGAAAGTATCATCGACATAGCGAAGCCAACAATTTGGACGTAATGGTGCGGACTGAAGGGCTGTTTCCTCAAATGCCTCCATGAAAATTTCTGCTGCGATAGGCGATAGTGGTGAGCCCATAGCTACACCGTCAGTTTGTTCATAAAATTGACCTCTCCACTTGAAATAGGTGGTCGTCAGACAGTGGCGCACAAGCTCAAATATATCAGGTGCCACGCGTTCTTCTAGGATGTTCACAGTGTCTGACACTGGGACATTCGTGAATAGGGATTTGACGTCTGACGACCACCTATTTCAAGTGGAGAGGTCAATTTTATGAACAAACTGACGGTGTAGCTATGGGCTCACCCCTATCGCCTATCGCAGGAGAAATTTTCATGTAGGCATTTGAGGAAACAGCCCTCCAGTCCGCACCATTACGTCCAAATTGTTGGCTTCGCTATGTCGATGATACTTTCGTCATCTGGCCCCACGGAGAAGAGGAGTTACAGAACTTCCACAAGCACCTTAACCAACAGCATAGGAAAATTCAGTTTACAATGGAAACAGAGAAGAATGGGGTGCTGCCTTTTCTCGACGTGGAAGTTTATCGAAAACCTGATGGTAAACTTGGCCACAAAGTGTACAGGAAACCAACCAATACGGACAGGTACCTCCACGCCTCCTCCCACCATCACCCCACGCAGAAGAAGTCCGCCCTGCACACGCTAACGAAGAGAGCGTACAGGATAAGCGACGAAGAACATCTGAAGACAGAACTTGAACGCCTCAGGTCCATCTTCGGAACTAATGGCTATGGGAAGCAGATGATAGACAGCACCATGTCGACAAGGGAGAAGACTAATAGGGAAGAGGAGAAGGAGGCACAGAGCATTGCTGTGTTACCATATGTACAAGGGGTCACGGAACGTATTGGCAAAATTCTACGAAAAGCCGACATCAAACCAATTTTCCGAAGCAGAAACAAAATATCAGACATGCTCGGTTCTACCAACGATGCAGTTGACAAACTACACACAGCTGGCGTGTATGAAATTGGTTGTGCGTGTGGACTAGTCTACATAGGTGAGACGGGACGTCCGATTAGCACAAGGCTTTCGGAACATGAAAGATATATCCGCCTGAAACAACACACTAAGTCAGCAGTGGCGGAACACCGAGACGAGTGCGGGAAACCAATATTTTTTCAAGAAGCCCGCGTCCTGGCGAAACAGCCTCTCACTTTCAAAAGAAAGATTAGAGAGGCGATAGAAATAGCCAAAAGACCCGCCAACATGAATAGAGAGGACGGGTACAAGCTTCCGAGGTCTTGGCTGCCTGCAATAGCAGGGCTACGGAGCGGCGGCAGAGCCGTGGCGGCCCATGCGGACACGCGGAGAGCCGCAGTAGTGGTCGCGAGTACACAAAGCAATGGCACGCCGCAGCCGGCTTCTGGACAGCATGGAAACAGTGTGACGTCACAGCCATCACCTGTTCGCTATTCGTCCGTCTCCTCCAATGGGGTGGATTAATATAAAGACCAATAGAAAACAGCTATTTCAGCCAATGACAGATAATAAAGGAAACACCAATAAAGCATACATTTCACCCCTCCTCCTCCTCCTTTTACAGCCAATCAAGTAACGACACGGTTTTCTCGTGCAGCTATTTAAGGAACCAAGTGTGTTCATTTAGCAGTTAACGGAAGGCCCTGATGAAGGCTAGCTGCAACGCTGGCCGAAACGTTGGCGCATTTTAAATTATGACGATGCGGTCTGATACCCTGAAGAATTTTATTGAAGAAGACAATGGCCGCGGAAGCCTACGCTTACATTTACACAAGACGTGTGTAAAATGTTTTCATTTTACGTTTTCGTTGATATCTGACAAGAAACCGTTATGAGGCAGTCAACGGAATACATCGTGTGACGGCAGCAGTCTTTTACAACTTAAGATTATGTCTACCAAATACAATATAAAGAATTATATACACATAAAAGGAACATAGACCTGGTTTTCCAAATATATACATCAAAAATTATTACAAAACTATTATTGCTGTATCTTACATCGTGTTGTGGTCATCGCTACCAGATACATAAATTGGTAAACTATTAACGGTGCAATAACAAACACTTGGCATATAGAAATTAAAAATACAGGATGAAAACAGTGTCGTGTAATTTTACTGCACGCGGGCATAGTCTCGTATAATGATGTATTTTTAATTATCAGCTGATGCGTGCTGAGTAGCTCGAGGTCTAGGTCAAGGTCCAATGTATCAAGTCTCTTATCTCAGTCACGGCCTAGCTTAGGATGAGTGTTACGTATTCACTCATTATCCAAAAGTTTCGGACCAAATTCCGTCTTTAAACTTAAAAAGATACTGAGGGGAGATATAAACACCAGAGGGGGCATGTAGTTTTATCTAAATCTATTGCAGCACCTTCCAGCATAATACCACATATAATTATGGAACAGATAAAAATATATAAAAAGCTATCAATGCAGTACATAAAGAAGCATTACAAAGCTTACAGTACTAGATATCAAATCGCATTAATATCAATAAAAGCTCAATTTCGTAGCATATGTAAAATAATAAAAGCCGCAAGCAGGGTTACCATTTCACAAACTGTACTATCTTTCCATAATGAGATTTTCACGCTGCAGCGGAGTGTGGTCTGATATGAGACTTTCCTGACAAATTAAAACTGTGTGCCGGACCGAGACTCGAACTCGGGACCTTTGCCTTTCGCGGGAAAGTGCTCTACCACTAGAGGAGGAGATTAGTGTTTAACGTCCCGTCGACAAAGAGGCCATTAGAGACGGAGCATAACCTCGGATTAGGGAAGGATGAGGAACGAAATCGGCCGTGCGCTTTCAAAGAAACCATCCCGGCATTTGCCTGAAGTGGTTTAGGGAAATCTCGGGGAACATAAATCAGGATGGCCCGCATCTCGTGGTCGTGCGGTAGCGTTCTCGCTTCCCACGCCCGGGTTCCCGGGTTCGATTCCCGGCGGGGTCAGGGATTTTCTCTGCCTCGTGATGGCTGGGTGTTGTGTGCTGTCCTTAGGTTAGTGAGGTTTAATTAGTTCTAAGTTCTAGGGGACTGATGACCGTAGCAGTTAAGTCCCATAGTGCTCAGAGCCATTTGAACCATAAATCAGGATGGCCGAACGCGGGTTTGAATCGTCGTCCTCCCGAATCCGAGTCGGATGTGGTAACCAGTGTGCCACCTCACTCGGTGTAGTATAAACGGAGAGTTCCAATGTTTGCAGCGTAGGTCGAGGTCAAGGTTCAACGTGACACACAATAAGGTCCTGCGTAAGCGAGTGTGAAGGTTCTGCTGCGGTTCTGCGTAAAAATCCTTAATGTAAGCACAATATCCTCTACTGCGTTAACTTGACCTGTGGTAGACAAAGTTGGCAGTATCACCTCCCAATATTATAAAGCTTTGTTAGAATGCCTTTGCAGTTATACATATATTTTATGTTGGTCTGTCGTTTGAATTTTCGATAATCGCATCTTTACATACATTACAGTTGTGTCCAATCAATGTGAACAGCCGACGGAATGAATTGGCCCCGTAAAAATTTTCTCTATACAAATGATCTAAAGATAGCGATTTAATTTCGCTGAAACAGGTAAACATAGAGCATTTTTGTGCGATCTGTGCGAATAAACTTCTGTAATACGAACAATCGTGTTTGATTCAGAGATCACCTCCACTACAGCATAGGTAATAATGATTTTTATGACTACTTACAAGTCCCCATTCGTCTTCCAAAATATTAAAAATAGACAATCTCTAGGTCTAGCCCCTCCCCCCCCCCCCCTACGAACTATTGTGTTACGGATGGGAAAAACCGATCCGTCAAAACCGATACCGCTATTTTAGTTATGAATAATCGGTATTTTTTGGTACTTGTTTGGTTCATTTATAACAGGTGCCTTTATTTTTTTACCGACAAATGAGTATAAAACCGATATATCAATTTGCCATAGCAGTGGTGCTAAAAATTTTTCACGAAATGAGTTTTGTACGTAGGTCTGTAGCTTCTGAAAGGTTGGTATTGTCTTTGAACGATATTCGTGAAAGGACTCAACTTGCGGATCAACACATTATAAAACAAGTATTTCCGAACAGATTGCATCACAAACATTGGCCAGTGGATTAACTCATTACTGAAATTATAACTATTGTCATGTATTTGTCCCTGGTAAATGCTATGTTTTGTCTACTACCTAAATTGTTCAATTCAGTTTTTTGAAAAAGCATTTCTTGTTTTTTTCAGAATCAATTTTACTCAGATTCCTACTAAAAAGTAGAGATATATATTTGCCTAAAAACAGGTTATTGATTCGAAATAATGAAAGAAAAAGAATGCTACAAATTTCACACAACACTTATTTGTCTCTCATTTCTATCAAATAAGTATAGAGGAAGGAAGTTATGGCAATAGTAGCAAATTATGCATGTGCATAATATACAACGGGCTCTAGGTACCGGCTCCCAGGTCGATGCCATATTCCTCGACTTTCGAAAGGTGTTCGACTCAGTTCCACACTGTCGCTTGCTCCAGTATAGGCGCGCTTATGGTCTATTCGATGACATATGCGGTTGGACAGAAAGTTTTCTAACAGACAGAAAGCAGTATGTCGTCCTGAATGGGGAGACTTCAACAGAAACAAGCGTAACATCAGGTGTACGCCGGAGCAGTGTAATAGGTCCGCTGTTTTTTACGATTTACATAAACGATCTGGTTGATGGTATTGACAGTGGCATTAGACTGTTTGCCGATGATGCTGTAGTCTACAGGAAAGTAGAATCAGACGAAAGTTGTGACGATTTGCAGAAAATTAATGCGTGGCGTAATAACTAGGAGTTATCTCTCAATATTAGTAACCTACTGCGTATAACAAAGCAAAAATCCCCATTAATGTACGAGTACAAAATAAACGGTAACATCTGTCAATTATCTTGGTGTAACTATCCGAAATGATCTCAAATGGAACGATCAGATTACACAAGTAACAGGTAAGGCGAAATCTAGATTGCCGTTTATTGGTAGAATCCTGAAGCGATGGTTCTTCAGCAAAGGAAATTGATTACAATACATTAGTTCATCCGGTCTTAGAGTATTGTTCGACTGTATGGGATCCTTACCAGTTGGAACTGATTCAAGAGACTGAGAAGGTCCAAAGACGAGCGGCAAGATTCGTGACTGGTACATTTAGCCATCGCGAGAACGTTGCAAATCTCATAGAAAGTTTGAAGTGGGACACATTTGCAGATAGACGACGCACTAAACGGTAGGGGCTGCTCACAATTCCGAAATACAATCTTCGCCGAGGATGTAGAGGATATATTATTATCACCAACTTTCATATCGTGCAATGATCACCATTCAAAGATAAGGGAAATTAGATCTCGTACTGAGGCGTTCAGACAGTCGTTTTTCCATCGCGCGATCCGCGAGTGGGACAGAGGGGTGGGGAGGGGACGGGGAATATGACTTTGGCGTGAATAGTGCCCTCAGCGACACACCGCTTGGTGGATAGTGGAGTATATATGTAGATGCAGAAATTAAAAACTTCACAATTCATTCGTAGTTTACAAAAACATAGAAAGTAGCTGATTTGCTGCATCTGCCTACACGGCAAACGTATTACAAAAAATAAAGTTCTCCAACCTCAGTTTTCACTATTTAGCACTGACTATTCGTGAAATCCAAAAAGCAATAAGAGCCTCAACTACAATATGCTTTTTGAGCATGTATTTAAAAAACTTAGAATCAGTAAGACAACACTGGAGAATTTTTTTATATCATCTAGACCCTCACTTGTTTTCGAGAAAGGGGGCGAACAGGAGGTGGACTAATTTTTTTAATATTTACTTTTTTAATTGATACTTTAAGTACCTTGGACTGTACAATGGAAAAGTATAAGCGAGTCTTAGCATTTTTCCATCTTTGTTCGTTTATTTTTGGAAATAACGGCGATAAAAAACAGAAAATCGGTGATTTCAGTAACCGGTTATTTTGAGCGGTTGTAATAGTCAGCTCAAACTGGAGATGAAACAAACCAGTACAGCCTGAAACAGGTTATTTTAGCGATAATTGTCATCCCTGTATGGAATGGGCGCCCTTCTATGTTAATGAGTGATAAATCACTGCAATATAATACTAGACATCTACGTGTGGTAATTTGTCGTAAGTGGGAACACGAACAAAGCAGCAATTATTTTATTCGCGATGGATTACTACCTGTAATCTGCGTAGCGCACGGCAACCATTCCTCTAAAACTAGTTGCTGTGTCGCGGCACATAACCCACCAGCATGACAAGACAGCGCTGCGGGTAGCCTAAACGGGAACTCGTAGGGGCCACGGCATTGAGAACCACAATACAAGGGATATTCGGAAAGTAAGTTCCGATCGGTCAAGAAATGCAAACCACTGTGAATATCTAATAAAGCTTTGCACATATGTGTTCGACAATGCCTCTAGTATGGCTGTCGGTTGCATCACTTCGCTCTTTTCAGTTTTGAGCGCATGGTGAGCACAGAAAGATGTGTACAAAATAGTGTCTCCCGCCAAGTATAAGGTCCTGGTGAGAGATTCCGCCTGATGGTATGCAGCCCACATTACAGAACTGTCATACGGTTCCTACTTCGTGACAAATCTCAGCGGCGATCTGCAGGGGCAATGAAAATGCTCCTGCAGGGTTTTCGATGGGATGTGTTTGGTCACCCGCACTATAGCCCGTAATTGGCTCGCTCTGTGTTTCATCTCTGCTCACATTAACTTCTGGCTATGAAGACAACATTTTCGCACAGGCAACGAGCTATAGATTACCGTAGAGAATTGGCGGGAAGCACAGGCGGCTGCCCTCTATGACGAGGGTATTGGAAAGTTGGTACAACGTTACGACAAATGTCTAAGTCGGAGTGGTGACTATGTAAAGTAGTGGTTGGAAGCTGTAGCTAACTGTTTCAGATAAAATATTTCTGGTTTTCAAAGTGGTTTCCATTTCGCGATAAATCGGAACTTACTTTCCCAATAGCCCTAGTATTAATAGATAAAACAGAGGTCACCAAACTTTCTTCACAGTGGGTAGCATAACTGACAGAAAGAAGGGCTCAGGCCGCGTCTTCATTCTGTGCAATACTTGAAAGTCATTACTAAAGCTCTGGGGTAAAAAACGAGGAACAAAGTTCTGCATTGCGTGTTAATCATGGCTGAGTGGCATGCAAAGCATAAAAAACGACAGCCAACCTATTTACTTACTAGAAAAGTTATCAAAGAAGGCGATGTTAGCAAAGAGAGTTACATATCCGAAACACACAAACGAAACAGCAAAACAGATTGGTGAGATTTGTGACACTGACGTTTGGCTTTCGAATATTATCAGTGTTTGGTTTGGAGTTGCTGGATATAATCAACAGAATTGCTTTCAAATGTCCATCAGTCAATCTCGTTCACTATGCTTTGTTCTTGAAAATGGTTGCTCACGGGCATAAGCTATTGCAAACACTGATGCTGTAAAAGCGACAAATTTCAGTTTCAGATATTCAGCATCAGGTAAGCAGCGATAATATTCAAGTAGTTTTCATTCTCTGTGCTTCTCTTTCAACAAGTCATTTTCTTGCTGAACAATGAGCTCCAGCTGTAGCTCGACAGTCACATCATCAAAGTTACAACCATTCGGAGTCTGGGAGAGAGGGATATCACCCTCAGTTCTGTCAAGATCGGAAAATCTTTCGAAAAAATGCTTCTCGAAGTCACGAATAAATTTTTCGGAAAATCAAAATTGACATCTTTGGCGACTGAAATGACAACGAGAGAAGTTGTCTCCTTCCAATTGTGTTCCAAACAACGATAGCTCTCTCCGAAATCTTTTGCTCATCTTGTAGAGATCGCAGACGAGGTTAGCCTTTGGCTGAAGTTTCAAGGTGGGACGTGATGTCGATAAACAATGACAACTTTGACTGCAGTGGATCGGCTGCCTTTTTCGGTGAGAAAAACATTTGTTTCGGAGATTGTCAGAACGAAAGAGGACTTTACCGCTTTTGAGGCACCTCACAGCAATGTGATGAGCCAATCCACACAATTCAGAATCAATTTCTTCAAGAGAAGTCTGGAAATGTGAGCGTGTCCCCGAATGAATTATGTACGGGACAAGGGGCCGTGTATGGAATCCGTCACGGTGATTTGGCAGAGTCTGTACGCAACACGACGAGAGAACAAGTCAGTAGGTCCTTGGGTACAATGATATTCAACTCCGTATGTCGGGATGCCGGCCACGGGCGAAACTTACAGATGGAATTCTTGACTTTGTGAAGTGGTAAGGAAGCTTCTTAAGATTCTTAATGTGGGTGGCCACGTGTGAGTAGTTCAGCACCCACGAAGTGTGCCGTAGAAGCCCCGTTGTCAGGTTTCACAGCTGCTCGTAGCTCCAGCAAGACCAACAGGAGCCCAGAAACGTCTCCTGTTACCTTCCTTTTATCGAGCGAATTCAGGCACCGTCGGCGCGCTGGGTGAAAAGTTGTCGCCTTGATCTAGACTGTTACAATTATTTTCAAACCTCAAACATAGCTTAGCACTGACGACTACAGAAATGCGTAGCTCATGAGAAGCTGATCCTCTTTAATTCCCTAAATATCGTAATTGTTCTAGGTGGAGTTCTGATAGCACTTACGGAATGATGAGAGATGCCGCTACAGAAATGCGTAGCTCATAAGAAGCTGATCCTCTTTAATTCCCTAAATATCGTAATTGTTCTAGGTGGAGTTCTGACAGCACTTACGGAGTGACGAGAGATTCCGCCCGCTGATTGCGTGCGGTATTTTCACAATCATCACCCGCAATGCTCGATGGATTGTCTCCGTCAGAACATCAGGTCTGCCTGGTCTTGATTTAGATATGAGTGTCTCTTCGTGCCTCCACTTCACAATCACATAACCAACAATTGACAGCTGTACAAGGGTTGAAATGCACCTGATGGATTCGTTACTCGCGTGGCAGCCGTGACTAGCCTACGTTCCAAGTCACACAGCTTTGCCGACCTACGCACTCAGCTTCCCTACTGCCAACGCAACACTCCGTGCCTCCTTTTATACGTACTGGCGGGTCCACGGCTAGTGACATCGAGTGGTCAATTAGAGGTGTGCGAGTACTCTCCTCGCTCAAGAAATCAATCATCATCATTTAAGACTGATTATGCCTTTCAGCGTTCAGTCTGGAGCAAAGTCCCCCTTATAAAATTCCTCCATGATCCCCTATTCAGTGCTAACATTGGTGCCTCTTCTGACGTTAAGCCTGTTACTTCAAAGTCATTCTTAACCGAATCCAGGTACCTTCTCCTTGGTCTGCCCCGACTCCTCCTACCCTCTACTGCTGAATCCATGAGTCTCTTGGGTAACCTTGCTTCTCCCATGCGTGTAACGTGACCCCACCATCTAAGCCTGTTAGCCCTGACTGCTACATCTATAGAGTTCATTCCCAGTTTTTCTTTGATTTCCTCATTGTGGACACCCTCCTGCCATTGTTCCCATCTACTAGTACCCGCAATCATCCTAGCTACTTTCATATCCGTAACCTTAACCTTATTGATAAAGTAATCTGAATCCACCCAGCTTTCGCTCCCATACAACAAAGTTGGTCGAAAGATTGGACGGTGCACAGATAACTTAGTCTTCGTACTGACTTCCTTCTTGCAGAAGACAGTAGATCGTAGCTGAACGCTCACTGCATTAGCTTTGCTACACCTCGCTTCCAGTTCTTTCACTATGTTTCCATCCTGTGAGAATATACATCCTAAGTACTTGAAACCGTCCACCCGTTCTAACTTTGTTCCTCCTATTTGGCACTCAATCCGTTTATATCTCTTTCCCACTGACATTACTTTCGTTTTGGAGATGCTAATCTTCATACCATAGTCCTTACATTTCTGATCTAGCTCTGAAATATTACTTTGCAAACATTCAATAGAATCTGCAATCACAACTACGTCATCCGCATATGCAAGACTGCTTATTTTGTGTTCACGTATCTTAATCTCAGCCAGCCAGTCTATTGTTTTCAACATACGATCCATAAATAATATGAACAACAGTGGAGATAGGTTGCAGCCTTGTCTTACCCCTGAAACTACTCTGAACCATGATCTCAATTTACCGTCAACTCTAACTGCTGCCTGACTATCTATGTAAAGACCTTTAATTGCTTGCAAAAGTTTGCCTCCTATTCCATAATCTCGTAGAACAGACAATAACTTCGTCCTAGGAACCCGGTCATATGCCTTTTCTAGATCTATAAAGCATAGATACAATTCCCTGTTCTACTCGTAACACTTCTCCATTATTTGCGTAAGCTAAGGATCTGGTCCTGACAACCTTTAAGAGGCCTAAACCCACACTGATTTTCATCCAATTTGACCTCAACTAATACTGGCACTTTCCTTTCAACAATACCTGAGAAGATTTTACCCACAACGCTGATTAAAGAGATACCTCTGTAGTTGCTACAATCTTTTCTGTTTCCATGTTTAAAGAGCTTTCGTCCAGTCTGATGGAACCTGTCCCGACTCCCACGCCATTTCAATTATCCTGTGCCGGCCGCGGTGGTCTAGCGGTTCTAGGCGCTCAGTCCGGAGCCGCGCGACTGCTACGGTCGCAGGTTCGAATCCTGCCTCGGGCATGGATGTGTGTGATGTCCTTAGGTTAGTTAGGTTTAAGTAGTTCTAGGCTCTAGAGGACTGATGACCATAGATGTTAAGTCCCATAGTGCTCAGAGCCATTTGAATTATCCTGTGCAGCCATTTAAGACCTGACATTCCACTGTATTTCATGAGTTCCGACTTAATTTCATCCACCCCAGCTTTATTGCACTGCAATCTATTGACCATTTTCTCCACTTCCTCAAATGTGATCCTATTTCCATCATCAATCCTATCACATTGTACATCGAAATTTGATACATTACTGATCATATTTTCACCTACATTGAGCAACTGTTCAAAATATTCCCTCCACTTGCCCAAGAAATCAATAAAAAAATTAATCGTTCATTAAGAAATTCTGGTCTCAGTGGCTTCATATAACTGAATTACACTAACCACTCTTTTCTTTTCTGAAGTCTATCACCCATATAGAGTGTAACATCACAAGTCCTCTATCATACTATTATGTATTTTTTGGTATCGTGGAGTCGGAGGGGGGGGGGAGGGGTAGAACGACATGTTTGTGTGGTGCTACGATTTAATTAGGAGCATAAATGACAACACACGTGAAATGTTGCAGAGAGTAAGCTTCTGGAGATGGGTGTCCCGCCCGAAACAGGTTTGGCGAAAACAAGTCCCGCGGACTGGTTTCCGTCAGCAGTGTGTCGCCCCATCTGTGCGTAGCGTTGCATTTCCGAAGTTTACAGTTTCCCCCTCTACTATCTCAGGGTCCCAGTTCCCTTCCACGCGGTACTGTGTCCCAGCGCATAGCTCCAGAAACTCCTTCCTTAATTTTGTGTCAATACTCAATAGAATTACAATGTTTTCCTTTTACTGCAGACTAGATTATAGTCCGCTGCTTCATTCCGTAAATGGTATGATATGCAAGTATGTTTTTTGTTTTTGTTTTTCTTTAATCGTATTTTTCTGTTGTTCACAGATGGAAACATCTAATAATGCACTTCTGACCAAAAATCGATTCTGGTAGCTGGAGTCACAGGTTTTCGTCAGTCCTGCGTTTTGAGTTTTAGTAGTGATATTACCATAGGAGCTCTCACCCCTAACACATATTTCTTTAGAAGTCAAATACCAGGTTTCATAGATTTAGCTTTAAAGGTGGTTTAATATGACAAAATATTTTCATAAGAATTTTGATCCCCTACTTCACTCCCTTAGGGGTTGTATTTCCAAAAAGCATAAAAAAAGCGTAATTTTTACTTCCAGCCGAGAAGCCAGATACAAATTTTCAGAGATTTAGTTTCAAACATACTTTTATAATGAAATGTTTTAATAAAAAATTTCATCATGTATTTCACCCCCTTAGACTTCGGATTTCCAAAAACATTGAAACATGTATTTTTTTTTATTTTTATGCGAGTAGTGCCCCCCATAAACCATGGACCTTGCCGTTGGTGGGGAGGCTTGCGTGCCTCAGCGATACAGATGGCCGTACCGTAGGTGCAACCACAACGGAGGGGTATCTGTTGAGAGGCCAGACAAACATGTGGTTCCTGAAGAGGGGCAGCAGCCTTTTCAGTAGTTGCAGGGGCAACAGTCTGGATGATTGACTGATCTGGCCTTGTAACATTAACCAAAACGGCCTTGCTGTGCTGGTACTGCGAACGGCTGAAAGCAAGGGGAAACTACGGCCGTAATTTTTCCCGAGGACATGCAGCTTTACTGTATGATTAAATGATGATGGCATCCTCTTGGGTAAAATATTCCGAAGGTAAAATAGTCCCCCATTCGGATCTCCGGGCGGGGACTACTCAAGAGGACGTCGTTATCAGGAGGAAGAAAACTGGCATTCTATGTATCGGAGCGTGGAATGTCAGATCCCTTAATCGGGCAGGTAGGTTAGAAAATTTAAAAAGGGAAATGGATAGGTTAAAGTTAGATATAGTGGGAATTAGTGAAGTTCGGTGGCAGGAGGAACAAGACTTTTGGTCAGGTGATTACAGGGATATAAATACAAAATCAAATAGGGGTAATGCAGGAGTAGGTTTAATAATGAATAAAAAAAATAGGAGTGCGGGTTAGCTACTACAAACAGCATAGTGAACGCATTATTGTGGTCAAGATAGACACAAAGCCCATGCCTACTACAGTCGTACAAGTTTATATGCCAACTAGCTCTGCAGATGATGAAGAAATTGAAGAAATGCATGTCGAGATAAAAGAAATTATTCAGGTAGTGAAGGGAGACGAAAATTTAATAGTCATGGGTGACTGGAATTCGTCAGTAGGAAAAGGGAGAGAAGGAAACATAGTAGGTGAATATGGATTGGGGGGGAAGTAATGAAAGAGGAAGCCGCCATGTAGAATTTTGCACAGAGCATAACTTAATCATAGCTAACACTTGGTTCAAGAATCATGAAAGAAGGTTGTATACCTGGAAGAATCCTGGAGATACTAAAAGGTATCAGATTACATAATGGTAAGACAGAGATTTAGGAACCAGGTTTTAAATTGTAAGACATTTCCAGGGGCAGATGTGGATTCTGACCACAATCTATTGGTTATGAACTGCAGATTGAAACTGAAGAAACTGCAAAAAGGCGGGAATTTAAGGAGATGGGACCTGGATAAACTGAAAGAACCAGAGGTTGTACAGAGTTTCATGGAGAGCATAAGGGAACAATTGACAGGAATGGGGGAAATAAATACATTAGAAGAAGAATGGGTAGCTCTGAGGGATGAAGTAGTGAAGGCAGCAGAGGATCAAGTAAGTAAAAAGACGAGGGCTAATAGAAATCCTTGGGTAACAGAAGAAATATTGAATTTAATTCATGAAAGGAGAAAATATAAAAATGCAGTAAATGAAGCAGGCAAAAAGGAGTACAAACGTCTCAAAAATGAGATCGACAGGGAGTGCAAAATGGCTAAGCAGGGATGGCTAGAGGACAAATGTAAGGATGTAGAGTCTTGTCTCACTAGGGGTAAAATAGATACTGCCTACAGGAAAATTAAAGAGACCTTAGGAGAGAAGAGAACCACTTGTATGAATATCAAGAGCTCAGATGGAAACCCAGTTCTAAGCAAAGAAGGGAAGGCAGAAAGGTGGAAGGAGTATATAGAGGGTTTATACAAAGGCGATGTACTTGAGGACAATATTATGGAAATGGAAGAGGATGTAGATGAAGATGAAATGAGAGATAAGATACTGCGTGAAGAGTTTGACAGAGCACTGAAAGACCTGAGTCGAAACAAGGCCCCAGGAGTAGACAACACTCCATTAGAACTACTGATGGCCTTGGGAGAGCCAGTCATGACAAAACTCCACCATCTAGTGAGCAAGATGTATGAGACAGGCGAAATACCCACAGACTTCAAGAAGAATATAATAATTCCAATCCCAAAGAAAGCAGGTGTTGACAGATGTGAAAATTACCGAACTATCAGTTTAATAAGTTACAGCTGCAAAATACTAACGCGAATTCTTTACAGACGAATGGAAAAACTGGTAGAAGCGGACCTCGGGGAAGATCAGTTTGGATTCCGTAGAAATGTTGGAACACGTGAGGCAATACTAACCTTACGACTTATCTTAGAAGAAAGATTAAGAAAAGGCAAACCTACATTTCTAGCATTTGTAGACTTAGAGAAAGCTTTTGACAACGTTAACTGGAATACTCTCTTTCAAATTCTGAAGATGGCAGGGGTAAAATACAGGGAGCGAAAGGCTATTTACAATTTGTACAGAAACCAGATGGCAGTTATAAGAATCGAGGGGCATGAAAGGGAAGCAGTGGTTGGGAAAGGAGTGAGACAGGGTTGTAGCCTCTCCCCGATGTTATTCAAACTGTATATTGAGCAAGCAGTAAAGGAAAGAAAAGAAATTTCGGAGTAGGTATTAAAATCCATGGAGAAGAAATAAAAACTTTGAGGTTCGCCGATGACATTGTAATTCTGTCAGAGACAGCAAAGGACTTGGAAGAGCAGTTGAACGGAATGGACAGTGTCTTGAAAGGAGGATATAAGATGAACATCAACAAAAGCAAAACGAGGATAATGGAATGTAGTCAAATTAAATCGGGTGATGTTGAGGGGATTAGATTAGGAAATGAGACACTTAAAGTAGTAAAGGAGTTTTGCTATTTAGGGAGTAAAATAACTGATGATGGTCGAAGTAGAGAGGATATAAAATGTAGACTGGCAATGGCAAGGAAATCGTTTCTGAAGAAGAGAAATTTGTTAACATTGAGTATAGATTTAAGTGTCAGGAAGTCGTTTCTGAAAGTATTTGTATGGAGTGTAGCCATGTATGGAAGTGAAACGTGGACGATAACCAGTTTGGACAAGAAGAGAATAGAAGCTTTCGAAATGTGGTGCTACAGAAGAATGCTGAAGATAAGGTGAGTAGATCACGTAACTAATGAGGAGGTACTGAATAGGATTGGGGAGAAGAGAAGTTTGTGGCATAACTTGATTGGAAGAAGGGATCGGTTGGTAGGACATGTTTTGAGGCATCAAGGGATCACAAATTTAGCATTGGAGGGCAGTGTGGAGGGTAAAAATCGTAGAGGGAGACCAAGAGATCAATACACTAAGCAGATTCAGAAGGATGTAGGCTGCAGTAGATACTGGGAGATGAAGAAGCTTGCACAGGATAGAGTAGCATGGAGAGCTGCATCAAACCAGTCTCAGGACTGAAGACCACAACAACAACAACAACATGCGAGTAGCCAAATAGCGTTTTTCGTAGATGTAGCTTTAAAATACTTTGGTACTTCTTTAATAATGGTTTATCTAAAATAACTTTCAGCCACTATTCCGCCCTATAGGGGCTAAATTTTCTAAAATGCCGAAACACGTATTTACTTATTTCTGACCGAGACACAAAGTTTCAAGTTTCTATCCGCAGCGGTTTGGGTTGAGTGATGATGAATCAGCCAGTCAGGACATTTTCTTTTATATACTGAGATAGCTTTCTTTGCTGCGTCACTCGCTTTTTGCATCCAACAAAACAGAATTATTTAATTTCACGCATTGTACCTTTCCGTAGTTTCCACAACTCTTCTTCACTTTCGTCTTCATTTATCTCAACTCACACCCTCACATCCTGTACTAGTTACTCTCTCCATCCCGCTGAGTTCCCCTAGGCATCGTTTAGCGCGCCAAACGAGTGTGTAGTTTATCTGCTAATCTCATCAATGGTAACTCCCTCCCCCCCCCCCCATTCTCATCCGATCACAGGTCTGGTAGCTCACTTCCACCATATGCACCGACTTCTCTTGTGTGTTCGAAATGCGCTCTCTATTCTATGACCAGTTGAAAAGAGAGGCAAGTTTTCGCAAGGCAGGAGAGTAACAGTAAGTTCCATTGTAGTCACGTAAAAAATTGTATTTTAAACTGTTTCGAGTGTACAAGTAAATCGAAACTGTAGTTTCGAAGATCATCTACTGAAGATGCCTTTAATATAAAATGCAAAACGCATCTAGAAAACAAATATTATACTGCAAGAAAATGGGCGTATTAAAGTTAATAAAACCGGATAAATGCGAATAGGAACCGCACTCCCAGGATATATATACAGGGTGTCCTATTTATCTTGACCATCCTAAATAACTGTATGTCCAGATGCAAATTACAAAATGTTTCAAGCAAATGTTCTTTAGCCGTCAGGGGAACATCAATCAGCATGATTGCCTTCGTTGTAGCTTTGTTTTTTACAAAGATATGAACATTAGTATGACCTTTTTAAATGGCATACTGCATTTTTTATTTGGTAATTCATTTCCTCTCCTGAAGACCTATTCAAAAATGTATAACAGTGCACCATTAACTGAGACGCAACGTTATTAATTACATAACACAACATTGACGATGACGCTCTTACCCCTAGTGAGATAAGCCTCTACATCCTTATATTTGTCCTCTAGCCATCCCTTCTTAGCCATTTTGCACTTCCTGTCGATCTCCTTTTTGAAACGTTTGTATTCCTTTTTGCCTGCTTCATTTACTGCATTTTTATATTTTCTCCTTTCACCAATTAAATTCAATATTTCTTCTGTTACCCAAGGATTTCTGCTACCCCTCGTCTTTTTACCTACTTGATCCTCTGCTGCCTTCACTACTACATCACTCAAAGCTACCCATTCTTCTTCTACTGTATTTATTTCCCCCATTCCTGTCAATTGTTCCCTTATGCTCTCCCTGAAACTCTCTACAACCTCTGGTTCTTTCAGTTTATCCAGGTCCCATCTCGTTAAATTCCCACCTTTTTGCAGTTTCTTCAGTTTAAATCTGCAGTTCATAACCAATAGGTTGTGGTCAGAATCCACGTCTGCCCCTGGAAATGTCTTGCAATTTAAAACCTGGTTCCTAAATCTCTGTCTTACCATTATGTAATCTATCTAATACCTTTTAGTATCTCCAGGATTCTTCCAGGTATACAACCTTCTTTTATGATTATTGAACCAAGTGTTAGCTATGATTACGTTATGCTCTGTGCAAAATTCTAACAGATGGCTTCCTCTTTCATTTCTTAGCCCCAATCCATATTCACCTACTATGTCTCCTTCTCTCCCTTTTCCTACACTCGAATTCCAGTCACACATGACTATTAAATTTTCGTCTCCCTTCACTATCTGAATAATTTCTTTTATCTCGTCATACATTTCATCTATTTCTTCATCATCTGCAGAGCTAGTTGGCATATAAACTTGTACTACTGTAGTAAGCATGGGCTTTGTGTCTATCTTGGTCACAATAATGCGTTCACTATGCTGTTTGTAGTAGCTAACCCGCACTCCTATTTTTTTATTCATTATTAAACCTACTCCTGCATTACCCCTATTTGATTTTGTATTTATAACCCTGTAATCACCTGACCAAAAGTCTTGTTCCTCCTGCCACCGAACTTCACTAATTCCCACTATATCTAACTTTAACCTATCCATTTCCCGTTTTAAATTTTCTAACCTACCTGCCCGATTAAGGGATCTGACATTCCAAGCTCTGATCCGTAGAACGCCAGTTTTCTTTCTCCTGACAACGACGTCCTCTTGAGGATGCGATCATCATTTAACCATACGGTAAAGGTGCATGCCCTCGGGAAAAATTACAGCTGTAGTTTCCCCTTGCTTTCAGCCGTTCTCAGTACAAGCACAGCAAGGCCGTTTTGGTTGGTGTTACAAGGCCAGATCAGTCAATCATCCAGACTGTTGCCCCTGCAACTACTGAAAAGGCTGCTGCCCCTCTTCAGAAACCACACGTTTGTCTGGCCTCTCAACAGATACCCCTCCATTGTGGTTGCACCTACCGTACGGCCATCTGCATCACTGAGGCACGCAAGCCTCCCCACCAACGGAAAGGTCCATGTTTCATGGGGGGCATAGTACATTGGGAGTAGGAAACAGAAAATGTCAAATTTCAACGAATTTGACGTACAATGTTCCCTTAATTGACTTTTCGTGTGCTACGTTTCCATGCTAAACGTTTTTCAGTGTACATCCGTTTGCATAACATAAGGCGCATCCCTCCACGAGATGGGTTAATCCGTAGCCTACGTGGTATATGGTCTCCGAAAACTGACAAGAAGTTCGAGTGACGTCACGAAACCGGTGCCACGCCATGACCAGTCCTCCATGAAATCCCATAGGATATGTAACTGCTTTACTCCACCAGTTTGATGTACATACATTTCATTTCCTAGCGATCTGTTTAGAAGATGCTGGTACCCAGCTGTGATCTAAAAGTTGTGTGGTTCTTGTCCTCCCATTTACCCAGACCCAGTTCGAAAACTGGGGCGTCTGCTTGTGTTTTTACGTTACGCTAAGAACTTACATTTGCAAACAACGCCGTTGTCGAGCTTTCTGTAATAATCTGGAATGGATGCCATTCTCCTCTGCAACCGGTCGAGTTTGAACCCTGGGTAGTAATTTTGTGGTTTTATTTATTTATATAACGTATTTATTTTTGTACTTCACACTCTATTATCATTGTTCTATTGTGAAAAATACGTTAATGTTAACTTGCCACTGTGATAACTTCTGTTGGCTGTTAGGTGTTCAGTTTTAGTGTATTTATTTTACATTAAGAGCTTACGTTTGTACACTGAATGCTTTTTGTTGATCTAGTTTGGAAATTGCAGTTATGTTAATATGGCACCTTTGTGACTACTGTGGCCACTCCCATCGGAGGTTCAAGTCCTCCCTCGGGGATGAGTGTGTTGTTCTTAGCACAAGTCAGTTTAAGTAGTGTATAAGTCTAGGGACCGATGACCTGAGCAGTTTGGTCCCTTACAAATTCACACACATTTGAACATTTCAGTAACTACTGTTGTCTGTAGGGTCTTTGCTGCCCAGAGCGAAAAATAAATAAATAAATAAAAAATCCCGTAGTATACGGGCGAGTTCTGACTGCATAGGCTGCAGTTGTGGGCTTCGCGCTTTCGGCGTGTGCGTATGGTATTTGACGGTGTTGCGGGTTGCATAAATCCATTTGCAGGGGCAGCTCAATCACCCTGTATAAAGATAAGCGTGTAGCGTTTGTACTAGGGACGTAGACAGCGTTGAGTTTAGTTACAGTTAAATGTATTTCCAGATGTATGCGTCTCTGTATCAAAAAACTGTTCACAAATTGACGCAAGCAACAGTAGACGGAAGTCAATTAAGTTTTTCTAGCCGTTGCAAATGTTTGTTAATCGGTACGTTTCCGACAGATCGTTTAGAGACTATGTTTGGTCGCAACGGAAAAGCGTATGGTGTGTGTTACCATGTTTCAGCTTTGTACATCGTAGCCTCTGTAAATAATGAAACTATTAAAACTGAGATATGTGTCAGTAGGGGAATTGTGAGCGACAGACCTAACATTGAGTTTTATAGAAACTGCTGGAGAATTTTAAGTACTTATAGCATGCTCATGAACATGCAAGTAAAATAGGAACCTCTCAGAACGACTTAAAGGTACTGTTTTACATAAAATTTGTCTTATGGTTTATTAATATTCGTTAACGAGTGCGATATATGTAAAATCACTTGTTTCCAATGATGATGACTTCACTGCAAACAAGATAAACAGTGACATTACTTCATATTTACTCAATATGTACAGAGTCACCTTAAAATAGCCATCTCATTTAATGTTTCAGATTAATAGAGGACACCAGATGTTTCAAACACTTACATCTGATAACTCCGAAACTTCGTTCCGAAGAAGCGCATATTATACAGAAATGTTTATACAACATCTGTAGGCCGGCCGGTGTGGCCGAGCGGTTCTAGGCGCTTCAGTTTGGAACCACGCGACCGCTACCGTCGCAGGTTCGAATCCTGCCTCGTGCATGGATGTGCGTGATGTCCTTAGGTTAGTTAGGTTTAAGTAGTTCTAAGTTCTAGGGGACTGATGACCTCAGATGTTAAGTCCAATAGTGCTCAGAGCCATTTTTGAACCAACATATGTAAAGTAAACATGAGTACGCACTATCTTGTGGGACATGAATTTCTGGTAAAGATGTGAAAGAAATCACTTATAAAGCTGCCACACTTAGACAAACATTTTCACAAACAAACAAGTGATTCAAATGCTGATCACTGATCGAGTACTGGTCTCCTGCCACAGCTCCGCCTGTTTCCGTGCATCTTCCAATGTCGCTCGACTTCTCTCGCGTTCTATGTTTGCCAGGCACTACGGCTGCAGAAGGCACCACTTCACCTCCTCTGGGCCCAAGTCCACCGGACATCCGGCCTCCTTCGAAGCAGCGGAACCGCTAATGAACACGCGCTAATCCTCAGACGGACGCTGTAGACTTTCGTCCACTCTCCAAAAGTTTCTTCGAAACATTTCAGAAAGCGACGCTCATATGCAGCCAAATTCATATATGCATATGGTATTTCCTCTGGTTTTCTGCGAATGTGAACTAGGGCATCATTTCATTTGTATTCCAGTTATTACGTGGCTCTGTTGTCCCAAATCTTTTACCTTTCTTAATTTTAACTAGTTAAGAAGCGAATCTAGAACTGGTAGTTGGCTTGAGTTCCACCTTCTTATCTCTTTATGAACGCATTATGTTTTTCCTTCCAGCCCGCATCTCGTGGTAGTGCGGTAGCGTTCTCGCTTCCCACGCCCGGGTTCCCGGGTTCGATTCCCAGCGGGGTCAGGAATTTTCTCTGCGTCGTGATGGCTGGGTGTTGTGTGCTGTCCTTAGGTAGGTTTAAGTAGTTCTAAGTTCTAGGGGCTGATGACCATAGATGTTAAGTCCCATAGTGCTCAGAGCCATTTGAACCTTTTTTCTTTCCTTCCGTTCTTCAAAGGATTTCTTGTCAGTTTTCTGTTGAAGCTTCACCATGAATCTCTACTTCGTTACCAGTGTTCTGCAGGCTAGATAGTTTATAGTGATTTCTTTGGTGATGTTTACGTCTTTTAGATCTTCGCCACTTTCTTCTAACCAGCTGATTTCGACCTTCAAATTAATCGTGTTGAGCAGTCTTTTATGAGTCTTTGGCTGCCCGTGCTACAAATTGGCCATAGAATAAATAATTTCAAGCTCCTATTCCGTACAGTTTTAGTGATACTATCTATATCTTTGTAGACGTCGGAATTTCTCGTCTTTATCCAAATTACAAGGGGCGTACAATAAGCTTTGCAACACATACTTTTCTCAACCAATTTCGGTTGGAAAAATGTGAAATTTGTTCTGGGACATCGTGGAATATTCCCGCTTCAGCTCCATAGTTTCATGAAGTTCCGGTAGGTGGCAGCGCTACACACAGCCTTCAAAATGGCGTCTGTAAGAGAGGCGCATTCCAAGCAGACAGCTGCAACGATTTCCTTTTGGCGAAAAACCAGAGCATCGCAGTTATTCGTAGGCGCCTGCAGAATATTTACGGACGCCTGGTAGTGAACAAAAGCACGGTGAGTCGTTGTGCCATCGTGGCAACGAGGTCGCGCAAACCTGTCCCATCTCCCGCAGGCCGGCCGGCCGTGCGCAGCTGTGACTCCTGCAACGTGCGGACACTCTCGTCTGAGGTGATCGACGGAACACAATCAGACACCTCAGTGCGCATCTGTACGTCTCTGTACGTAGTGCTGACACACTGGGTTACTCAAACGTGTGTGCCCGATCGGTTCCTCGCTGCCTAACGGAAGACCATAACGAGCAACGAAGAACTATCTGTGTGGAATTACTTGCGCGTTGAGAGGCTGATTGTGACAATTTTTTGTCGAACAGCGTCAAAGGCGATGAAACATGGGTTCATCACTTCGAACCGGAAACAAAACGGCAATCTCTGGAGTGACGCCGCACCATCTCACTTCCGAAGAAAAAGTTCAGAGTTACACACTCAGCCAGTAATGTCGTGGCGACCGGCTTTTGTGACTCTCTAGTCGTTATTTGGTTTGAATTCCTCCCTTATGGTGCAACGATCATCTCTGACTTGTACTGTGCTTCTCTCAGGAAATTGAGGGAACGGCCTTGCCACAGTGGATACACCAGTTTCTCAGATCAGCGAAGTTAAGCACTGTCGGGTGTGGCCGGCATTTGGATGGGTGACCATCTGGGCGGCCATATGCTATTGCCTTTTTTCGGGATGCACTCAGCCTCGTGATGCCAATTGAGGAGCTACTCGACCGAACAGTAGCGGCTCCGGTCACAGAAAACCATCGTAACGACCAGGAGAGCGGTGTGCTGACCACACGCCCCTCCTATCCGCATCCTCAGCTGAGGATGACACGGCGGTCGGATGGACCCGATGGGCCACTTGTGGCCTGAAGATGGAGTGCTCTCTTAGAAAATTGAAGAAACGACTTCAGTGTGTTCGTCGCCACAAAAACGCAACAAATTTTTCCTTCTCCGTGACAAGGCCCCAGACAAGTCTGCGCCCCCGAGAGGATCTCACAAAACTGTTCTTCCTCATCTACCCTACAGCCCGAATCTCGCACCTTCCGTAAGGTCTGCAGCCAATGGATACCCCAGACGTTGAATGGGCAACGAAAAGTGGATGGCTGTTTCCCTGAAAAATCTGAAGCGTCTCAGTGTTGGAAGGAACATCTTCCTTGAGCAGATTGTTGCAGACGACAAAAGCTGGTGCACCCCCAGGGCACAGGTGTGGAAAGCTCAAGCTCACAACCAGCCATCTCCTCACCCTGTTGTCTGATTACCGAGGCCTATTCCTTATTCATCTCAAGGAACCTGGTGTCTGCATCAACGCTGGGCAAATTACGGTGTGCAATTAAGGCGAAGCGTTTGGGAAATATGCGACAAGGGCTGGTGCTGCTTCATGATAACGGACTTCTTCGCGCAGAAGATAGCCAATCAAATGGGAGGCACTGGAGCACCCGCCCTGTGGGATTGTAAAACAGTTGAGATCAGCCGCCAGGAAGGCATCTGGTCCAGTCGGTATCCCCGTAAGATTTTATGTTGACTATGCTACAAATCTACCACCATTCTTATCCATCATCTAGCAGAGATCACTGTAACAGCGGAACGTTCCACGGGACTGGAAGAAGGACCAGATCATAGTAATCTATAAAAAGGGTAGAAAATCGGATGCACATAATTACCGACCAATTTCACTGACATCGATTTGTTGTAGAAACATGGAACATATTTTGTGTTCAGATATAATAACCTTTCTACACTCTGAGAAGCTCATCTACAGAAACTAGCACGGTTTTAGGAAACAGCAGTCATCCGAGACACAGCTGGCCCTCTTTGTGCATGATACACAACAGGCTGCTCTAGATACCGGCTCCCAGGTTGATGCCATATTCCTCGACTTCCGAATGGCGTTCGACCCAGTTTCGCACTGTCGCTTGCTACAAAAAGCGCGGACTTACGGTCTATCCAATGGCATATGCAGTTGGATAGAAAGTTTTCTAACAGACAGGGATCAGTATGTCGTACTGAACGGTGTGACATCAACAGAAACAAGCGTAACATCAGGTGTACCCCAGGGGAGCATAATAGGTCCGCTGCTTTTTACGATATACATAAACGGTCTGGTTGATGGTATTGACAGCGGCATTAGACTGTTTGCCGATGATGCTGTAGTCTACAGGAAAGTAGTATCACACGAAAGTTGTGAACAAATCAAAGAGGATTTGCAGAAAATAAATGCGTGGTGTCATGACTGGCAGTTGTCTCTCAATATTAGTAAGTGTAGCCTACTGCGTATAACAAGGCGAAAATCCCCATTAATGTACGAGTACAAAATAAATGCCCAGTCTTTGGAAGCGGCAACATCCGTCAAGTAACTGGGTGTGACTGTTCGAAATGATCTCAAATGGAGCGATCAGATTACACAAGTAACGGGCAAAGCGACCTCTAGATTGCGATCCTGAAGTGATGCAGTTCTTCAACAAAGGAATTTGCTTACAATACGTTAGTTTGTCCAGTCTTAGAGTATTGTACGTATGTACGGGACCCTTGCGAGTTGGGTCTCATTCAAGAGATTGAAAAGGTCCAAAGAAGAGCGGCAAGATTCGTGGCTGGCACATTTAGCCATCGCGGGAGCGTTACAGATCTTATAGAAAGTTTGAAGTGGGATACACTTGCAGATAGACGGCGCGCTAAACGGAAGGAGGTGCTCACTAAGTTCCGAAATCCGATGTTCGCCGAAGATGTAGAGCATACATTATTATCACCAACTTCCAAATCGCGCAATGATCACCATTCAAAGATAAGGGAAATTAGAGCTCGTACTGAAGCGTTCATACAGTAGTTTTTCCCTGACGCAATGCGCGAGTGAAACAAAGCTGGGAAGGGGGGGGGGGGGGCAAATATGACTTTGGCGCGAATTGTGCCCTCCGCCAGACGCCGCTCGGAGTCTAGCAGAGTATATATGTAGAAGTAGATGTAGATATATCCCCATGAGATTATCAGGCATCTATATCTACATCTACATATATACTCCGAAAGTCACAGTACGGTGCGTGGAGGAGGGTACCCTGTACCACTGCTACTAGTTTCCTTTCCAGTTCCACTCGCAGGCGGCGCAAGGAAAAAACGACTGTCTGTATGCCTCTGTACCAGACCAGATTTCCCTTGTCTTACCTAGGTGGTGCTTACGCGGAATGTATGTTGGTGATAGTAGAATCGTTCTGCAGTCAGCTTCAAATACCGGTTCCCTAAATTTTCCCAATAGTGATCCTCGAAAAGGAAGTCACCTTCCCTCCACTGATTATTTTTGATTTCTAGAAGTATGTCCGCAACACTTGCGAGTTGCTTGAACCCACCGGTAACAATTGTGGCAACCTGCCTCCGAATTGCTTCGATGTCTTTCTTTAATACAAATCGGTGCGGATCCCTAACACTCGAACAGAAGAATAGGTCCCACTAGCATCCTATATGCGGTCTCCTTTGCAGATGAGCCACACTTCCCTGAAATACTCTCAATAAACCTAAGTCGACCGTTCGCGTTGCCTACCATAGTCCTCACACGTTCGTTCCAGGTATTTAAAAGATACGACTGTTTCGAGCAGGGCACAGCTAATGCTGTATGCATTTACAGCGAGTTGCCATTGATCGCCTTTGGTCCCTGAGGGCCTTGAAAGATCGGCAGTACCTGTTGGACGAGCATGAGCAGCAAGCCACGGTATTTTACCAAATCCGTATTTTCAAGCTGGTGGGGTGATTGACTCAGTCCTCACGGCGATTTTACCTGACTGGCATACCGATTCTGAATTGTACTGCCTATGAACGGAAACTTCTTGATCGCCCCTCATAAATTGCCAACCATTTTACGTCGACGAATTCTATGAAAATGACTCCAATTTTCTTGTTGTTGTTGTTGTTGTGGTCTTCAGTCCTGAGACTGGTTTGATGCAGCTCTCCATGCTACTCTATCCTGTGCAAACTTCTTCATCTCCCAGTACCTACTGCAACCTACATCCTTCTGAATCTGTTTAGTGTATTCATCTCTTGGTCTTCCTCTACGATTTTTACCCTCCACGCTGCCCTCCAATGCTAAATTTATGATCCCTTGATGCCTCAGAACATGTCCTACCAACCGGTCACTTCTTCTTGTCAAGTTGTGCCACAAACTCCTCTTCTCCCCAATTCTATTCAATACCTCCTCATTAGTTATGTGATCTACCCATCTGATCTTCAGCATTCTTCTGTAGCACCACATTTCGAAAGCTTCTTGTCTAAACTATTTATCATCCACGTGTCACTTCCATACGTGGCTACACTCCATACAAATACTTTCAGAAACGACTTCCTGACACTTAAATCTATGCTCGATGTTAACAAATTTCTCCTCTTCAGAAACGCTTTCCTTGCCATTGCCAGTCTACATTTTATATCCTCTCTACTTCGACCATCATCAGTTATTTTGCTCCCCAAATAGCAAGGTGCCCATTTCCAAGTACAGTAGAGCCGCCTCTCTGGCGCCTTTACCTTTCCAAAAGCCAAACTGATCGACAGGGAATATTCCTCAACTTTCGCTAAAATACGGCATAACTCTTTATTCGACCCCTGCATCCTCTTAGTGAGACAGGATGATGTAACGCCAATTTGTAAATAAGCTCATTGGTGGGGCTGTATACTTGTTGTAACGCAATGTGATTCGTGATGCAGATGGTAGCGGTGCTGGCACTGTTTGTGTTGGCCGCGGTGGGCGCGTCGACGTTGAGAGCGGACCACGCCCCCCCGGACCACGCCCCCTCGGGCCTCGCCCCCTCCCTGGAGCCCGCCGACGGGCGTCGCGGCGCCCGGGCCTTCCGCATCCCCGCGCCGTACCGGCCGCTGGTGCACATCCGTCCAGAGGCTGCAGAAGAAGACGCAGCGCCGCCGCCTCCGGAGGCGGAGCGCAGGCGGGACGGGGGCGGCGGGGCGACGGCGGCGCAGCTGCTGGCCGGGGGCGGCTGCCGCCAGGGCGAGAAGTGCGACACCACGCCGCAGCACACGCAGGTAGGGACAACTAGAGCACTGCTCCACTCACCTTTACGATACATTCCGACCAATCCTCCTCTACCAATATCAGGCAGCCACTTACCAGCGGCAAAATACTTCTATCGGAGCCCAATAAACGTGAATAAGTTCCTGTTCATTCAAAAGACTCTGACTGAAAAGTGGAGTACCAGCTGCCTCATTCTACCTCACCCAGCACCTTTGAAAATCTCCCAGAAATTTTTAACATGCAACTGACTTCCTCTTCCTATAACATCCCCTAACTGTGATCACCTGCCTCAAGATGACTGGGTATTTGTGTTGTCCTCATCATTTCATTATTATTATTCTCGAATCGGAAACACACAAATTTACAGTAGCCATACACATCAATAAATATGTACATATATATACACAAATTGCATTTATATTACATGTGCACAGTACTTAGCAACCTCCAAGGCGCTTGGAGTGGCTTGCAGGAGATCAGTCTTCGTGCAGGATGTAGGGCACAAAAGGCACTGGAGCATGTGGCTTGTGGTTTGTTCTTGTCCACAATCACAGGACGTATCTTCTGTTATGAAGCCCCATCTCTTCAGGTTGTCTTTGGATTGTCCAACTCCTGATCGTAATCTGTTTAAAGATTTCCACACCAGGCAGCTCTCGTTGTGTCCAGGTGGTAGTTCTTCAGCTTCTGGCGTCTGCAGGTGAGCCGTCGACTTCTTCCATAACTCCAGCCTTGCCTTCCCTGGTGAAATGGTGAACTTCTCGGATGTTCTCAGGAAGCTCTTTCGCGATCTCAGCCGTGCAGTGGATGGGCACTGTCCTGTCCCACTTTCAGTCTCTCCTTGTTGGCAGCAACTGTTCTGCGTACCCATGATGGTGCTATTCCAGCTAGGCAGTAGAGCTTACCTGTGATCAACCTGTAGGTTTCGTTGAGAGCAATGTCTACTTGTCTGGCATGAGATGATCTGTACCAGACTGGAGAAGCATATTCATCATCATTCGTGAAAGTGGCGAGTTTCGACTGAGCAAAGATTGGGAATTTGTATGGGCGCTGATAACCGCGCAGTTGAGCGTCCCACAAACCAAACATCACCATCATCATCATCATCATGCTAACTGTGGCTCATTCACACTCACCAGTCCATCGCTGTAAGTAGCTCATACCCATCGACTCCCAGTTGGCCTTTCTCATTCCCTCATTCAGCCTACCTCACTGTCATTGTATCTCTCTGTCACTTCACCCATCGGAGGTTCGAGTCCTCCTTCGGGCATGGGTGTGAGCGTGTGTGTGTGTGTGTATGTGTGTGTGTGTGTGTGTGTGTGTGTGTGTGTGTGTGTGTGTGTGTGTCAGATTAAGTAGCTTAGGGACCGATGACCTCTGCAGTTTGGTCCCATAAGACCTTACCACATTTTTTTTTGAGCATGGTTGCGTGTGTCGTCCTTAGCGTAAGTTAGATTAAGTAGTGTGTAAGCTTAGGGACCGATGACTTTAGCAGTTTCGTCCCATAAGACCTTACCACAAATTTCCAAAGTTTCTCTGTCACTGTCTCCTGTATCACAGTCACAGTTCCCTTCGTTCCGTCCTACTACTATTGTGTTCCTTCACTGTCAGTATCTCCCTCTTGCTCTCTCTCTTACCGGTAATATCTCATTCATTCCTACCTACTGCTGCTTTCTCACTGTCACTCTCTCTCTCTTCCCCGTTGCCATTGTCATCCACTCTGTTTCTGATTATCACTTCGCCTTTCTCCTTATTCCTCTCCTCCTGGCACTGTCTCCATCCCTCTTTTCCTAGCACTGTTCTGTCACTGTCAGCTATGTTCCACCGCCATTGTCTCCCTCTCTTCCTCTCTTACTGTCATTCGCTCTTTGTATAACACGACCACTGTCAACCACCATCCAGTATTTATTACTTTAAAGTCTCTTTGCCACTCCTACTGTCTTCTTCTCTCTCAGAATAAAACGGCGCGAATATGTTTATATGCCAAAATTTTTGAGAAAATTTTTAGGTGCCAAGAAAGGTACAATGAGGCAGCTGCTACCGCACTTTTCAGACAGGAATGTATTGGCAATTCTTGTGGTCGAATAGGAGCATTTTCCCTGCAGTAGCAGGACCTGTGAACATTTGAGAAGAGAAGTATTGCACAGCAAAATTTAGATAGTTTACTTATGTGAAATTGAAATCTAATCTCAGCCGCGTCTTTTACAATGGAGTCCCAGTACGTTGACGCATGAGACAAGATACTTGTGTTCTCAAAATGTATTTTGTGACCATTTTTGAGACAATTCTCAGCTATATCCAGGTTGCGAGCTCCCTGTGCTGATTACGTTTCTTGTGCTCGGCACGACGCTCTGCCATTGTGCGAATTGTCTGGCCTGTATAGATGCTGCCGCACTCGCAACTGACACCAATACCGTAAAACAAATTTTAGATCTAAGAGCCGAATTTTAAGTGCAAAAAATTTTGCGAATGCTTCAGTATTACACATGGTGCTCCTAGATGATAACGGAGTCACTTGCGTCCTGGGAGTATTTCTTGTAACGCGATGAATACTATGATGGGCTCACCACTGGCTTCCCCCAGTCGCCAATTTCTTCATGGAGCTCTTCGAGGAGCAGGCTCTGAACTCTGCACTGTTACGTCGTCTTGCTTCCGCAGGTACGTCGATGACACCTTCCTGATATGGCCTCACCGTGAAAATACACTGTAGCAGCTCGTGGATCACATTAAAGCTATCCATCCCAACATTAAATTTACCATCGAGATGGAGGAGCTACCGTTGCCAGATGTTTCAGTTGAGCGGAAGGCAGGAGGCCGGTTCGGTCATTCATTGCACAGGAAACCGACGCACGCTGACTGATGATTGAACGCCGGTAGTTTTCACCACCCTGTACACGAGAAACCGGTCCCGAACACGTTAATACACAGAGCCAAAGTTGTTTCTGACGACGGCCACCTACAGTCTGAGTTGCAGTACTTGAGACACGTGTTCAGGGAGAATGGCTACAGCAAAACATTGCAAACGTTTTCAGATGTCAATGTAGAAGGACGCCTTGTGAATCGGGAGAAGAAGCCAAGCCGGTGGCTTTCCCGCCATGCAGTGTGGCAACGAGCAGCACGTTAGGACGTCTACTGCAGAGACATGGATTCAGACCAGTGTTTCGGCTCGCCCCCAAGGTACCTCTTCGTGCGCCATGCGTGTACGGTGTACGTTGCGAGTGCGGCAGCATCTGTGCAGGCCAGACAATTCGCACAGTTGCAGAGCGCTGTGCGGAATAGAAGAAACGTATTAAGCACAGGGAGCTCGACAACCTGGACATAGCTGAGCATTGCCTCAAAAACAGTTTGAGAACACAGGAATCTTGGCTTGTGTGTCAACACACTGCGACTCCATTATAAAACAGGCGGCTGAGATTAGAATGAACAGCAACAATCTCAAGAGAGACTAGAGGTGCCCACTGGGTAGGGCGTGGTGGCGGGCTTTGAATGTCAGAAGAAAGCAGCGGCGGACGTTTTAACGCTTGTGGGGAGGAAGGAGCGGCGCTCTCAGACGTGGCGCCGGACCCTCGCCCCACCCGACGTCAATCGGCTCCGAAGCGGGCCGGAGCTGCTACGAGCTGCCCGGCTCACCTTCTGCGCACGCGACGGTTCGGCCCTCTCTGATTGGTACCAGAAGCTGTAATCCTAGATATATAAGCTGGGAATAGTGCCAGTCCTGTCTCAAATGATAGGACGCCAGGTGCTCTGCCTCGCCCTCCGTATCCGCCTTCTCTCCCCCACACGCATCCTCTACGACATCATCCCCTTCCCCCACCTTCTCCTTTTTCTCGAGCACATCCTCACCCTCTATACTGTCGGCCGCCTCGATCCCCCACACCCCCTGGTATCCCCCTTCTTCCCCACCCCCAGCCTGTTGCCGCGTCTTTACCGTGTCGCCCGTCTCCATCTCCGCACCCTCCACCTTGTTTTCCAACGCAACTTCCAACTCCTACCCCTCCCCTCCTATCAACTATAATCCCACCTTCCTCCTCCCTGCTGCTCAGTGCCGCCTCTCGTTCCCCTCCCTTCCCCTGAGTGGCTTTCCCCCTCCTCCACCCCCTCCCACCCCGTGCTCCCCTTCTGTGTCTCTGCTCTCCCTCCTGTCTTCCCTCCTGTCCATCGCCTGCCTCTTCGTGCGCCCCTTGCCCTCCTATTCCTCTTCCTCCCGCCCCCTTACCCCCTCCTATCCGACCTCCAGTCCCTCGGCAGGTTCCTACCAGCGGTTTTTATTCTCTGTAAGTGTTTCTGTCGTTTCCAGTGGTTTTGTTTTTTAAGTGTCTCGCTCTGTGTGATTTTTATTCTGTGGCCGACTTTTAACCTGTGTTTGACTCCTGTGATTTTAAGTGCTCACGAATTGCCAGCTGTGTTCTTTTAACTTTATGTCGACTTTTTAACTGTCCTTCTGTGCATGTCCCCGTATTAGTGTATATTTTAACTCCCATAATCTCCATTTATTGTTCTTTTATGTCTCCCTTTTGTCCCACCTTTTTCTGTAATCGTTCCCATTTGCGATTTCATATAGTTTGTAAAACCATTTGGCTGAAGAGCGGTGGACTGTGCTGCTGCCAGCCTTCCCCTGCCCATGGGGCAGGTGAATCAAATTACTATAAAAAAAGAACCAGTCACTAGTTTTACTACTGATGACCATGGCAGAGCTGGACAATTATATTAGAGTTGACATGGCTTGAAAACCGATAAGACTTTATTCAACGAAGTCACTTTACAGCATGTTTATCCTTGTTCTGTCATATTACAAAATAGTTTCCTTTGCGCCTCGGATTTTAAGTGCATATTTTATGCGTGGGAAAACTCTGTCTCAGAAACGAATAAAGATACTTAAAAAAATTTCAAAGTTTTTTGACAACGGTATCTTAGGAATGCATCGTAAAAATTTCAGCCATTTACTGTGCACAGCGGTCTTGGAATCCTCGGCTGCAGTTTGGTCTGCTGGTGACTGCGAAAATATAGTTTTCCGAGGAACTACCATAAAGCCCACCGTAGACCACATTAAATCCAAGAAGAATCAACCGATTTGACCCATTTGCCTAAGCAGGGTGAAGTGTGTAATATTCATACTTCGACTCTATACTGTAGGGGAGTGCCACTAAGGCCATCCCTCTGCTGGGTACGCAAATGGTCCCTAGCCCAAGGGCTTTCCAAACCACTTGACCCCACCTTTCAGTCACCAATAGAACCCAAGGTATGAGTACCGGGAAATCACGTTTCCATGCGCGGCATCGTGGAACATATTAGATACGTATCGTGTCACATGCATACTGATTGACAAAACTTTACTCTCACTGATATACAAGAGTCGCCATGCGCATTCCCTCTGGTGTTTCGGCAAATATTTGTAATTTGTAGCAGGAGACAACCCAAACAAATACAGCTCATCACGTCTTTAATGCAACGTCCAGCGTCGATGGGAATACTCGGTTTTCTTTCCAGTTACATCTACATCTACATTTATACTCCGCAAGCCACCCAACGGTGTGTGGCGGAGGGCACTTTACGTGCCACTATCATTACCTCCCTTTTCTGTTCCAGTCGCGCGTGATTCGCGGGAAGAACGACTGTCTGAAAGCCTCCGTGCGCGCTCGAATCTCTCTAATTTTATATTCGTGATCTCCTCGGGAGGTATAAGTAGGGGGAAGCAATATATTCGATACCTCATCCAGAAACGCACCCTCTCGAAACCTGGACAGCAAGCTACACCGCGATGCAGAGCGCCTCACTTGCAGAGTCTGCCACTTGAGTTTGCTAAACATCTCCGTAACTCTATCACGGTTACCAAATAACCCTGCGACGAAACGCGCCGCTCTTTCTTTGGATCTTCTCTATCTCCTCCGTCAACCCGATCTGGTACGGATCCCACACTGATGAGCAATACTCAAGTATAGGTCGAACGAGTGTTTTTTAAGCCACCTCCTTTGTTGATGGACTACATTTTCTAAGGACTCTCCCAATGAATCTCAACCTGGTACCCGCCTTACCAACAACTAATTTTATATGATCATTCCACTTCAAATCGTTCCGCACGCATACTCCCAGATATTTTACACAAGTAACTGCTACCAGTGTTTGTTCCGCTATCATATAATCATACAATAAAGGATCCTTATTTCTATGTATTCGCAATACATTACATTTGTCTGTGTTAATGGTCAGTTGCCATCCCCTGCACTAAGTGCCTATCCGCTGCAGATCTTCCTGCATTTCGCTACTGCAACTTCTCTGTATACTACAGCATCATCTGCGAAAAGCCGCATGGAACTTCCGACACTATCTACTAGGTCATTTATATATATTGTGCAAAGCAATGGTCCTATAACACTCCCCTGTGGCACGCCAGAGGTTACTTTAACGTCTGTAGACGTCTCTCCATTGATAACAACATGCTGTATTCTGTTTGCTAAAAACTCTTCAATCCAGCCACACAGCTGGTCTGGTATTCCGCAGGCTCTTACTTTGTTTATCAGGCGACAGTGCGGAACTGTATCGAACGCCTTCCAGAAGTCAAGGAAAATAGCATCTACCTGGGAGCCTGTATCTAATGTTTTCTGGGTCTCATGAACAAATAAAGCGAGTTGGGTCTCACACGATCGCTGTTTCCGGAATCCATGTTGATTCCTACAGAGTAGATTCTGGGTTTCCAAAAACGACATGATACTCGAGCAAAAAACATGTTCTAAAATTCTACAACAGATCGACGTCAGAGATATAGGTCTATAGTTTTGCGCATCTGCTCGACGAACCTTCTTGAAGACTGGGACTACCTGTGCTCTTTTCCAAGTAAACGGAGCAGCCACATTAACGTGACTGCCCCCTATGTTCGACGTCGACGTGCAGTAACCTCTCAGAGGCGGGCGGCAGATGTCAGCACTAGCAGCGGAAAGTACATACAACGCGTCGGGGAGACGCGGCAAACAGTGAAATCGTTGTCACAACGTGGAAACAGCGATTTATCTGCCGACCAAAGGGGCACGATCGTTGGCTCTCGCGGCGAGGATGGAAGCATTTTCGAAACAGCTAAGTTTTGTAAACTGTTCTTCCGCCGTGGTGGCTTAAAGCATACCGTTCATGGCAAAATGGCACGATCCAAAGCCGGCCGCTATGTCCGAGAGGTTTCAGGCACTTCAGTCCCGAACCACACAGCTGCTACACTCACAGGTTCGAATCCTGCCTCGGGCATGGATGTGTGTGATATCCTTAGGTTAGTAAGGTTTACTTAGTTCTAAGTCTAGGGGAGTGATGGCCTCAGATGTTAAGTCCCATAGTGCTTAGAGCCATTTGAACCATTTGAACCGTGATCCAAAACCGATGCCCCAACTCAACTGTGGTGCACCAGAGGCCACAGATCACAGGGGTGAACGGCGGCTGTGGAGATGTGTGTGGGGGAATAGACGTGCAACTGTTGAGCAGCTAACCACCCAGATGAAACAAGATCGTGTCAGCAGTGTCTCCTTAGTGATCGTTCGGCGAACCTTGCTGCGTATGGCCCCCTGCAGGACCCACGCTTACTGCTATTCATCAACAACGAACACTGGCTTTTACAAGCCAATACCGCAATTAGGCGTCAGTTACGTGGCGACAGGTGGCCTTTTCAAATGAGTCACATGTTGTGCTCCATCCGACAGATGGCTGTTGGCGTGTACGGTGTGAAATGTCTTAAGGCAAAAAACCCGCAATAACCGTCGGAAGGTTCCAGCCTAGAGGAGGGAGTGTTACGGTCTGGAGAACGTCTTCGTGGCATTCCGTGGGTAATCTCGCCATCCTGGAAGGCACAACGGATCAGTACAAGTATGCACCTATCGTTCGGGACCTCGTCCACCATTGTTGTATGTTGTATGTTGACCGGTGACCGAAAAACAGCGGAGAGGCTCCGTCCCCGCCGCAGCCGCAGTGGTCCACAACCTCACGACGACTGCCGCAGTCCACTTCACCCCTCCGCCGCCCCACACCGAACTCAGGGTTATTGTGAGGTTCGGCCCCCCCCCCCTCCCCCCAACTCCCCAGAAAATTTCTCATACTAGACGAAACTGCAAAAAGGTGGGTATTTAAGGAGATGGGACCTGGATAAACTGACAAAACCAGAGGTTGTGGAGTGTTTCAGGGAGAGCATAAGGGAACGATTCTCACGAATGGGGGAACGAAATGCGGTAGAAGAAGAATGGGTAGCTTTGAGGGATGAAGTAATGAAAAAAATGGTTCAAATGGCTCTGAGCATTATCGGACTTAACATCTGTGGTCATCAGTCCCCTAGAACTTAGAACTACTTAAACCTAACTAACCTAAGGACATCACACACATCCATGCCCGAGGCAGCATTCGAACCTGCGACCGTAGTGAAGTAATGAAGGCAGCAGAGGATCAAGTAGGCGAAAAGACGAGGACTAATAGAAATCCTTGGGTGACAGAAAAATATTGAACTTAATTGATGAAAAGAGAAAATATAAAAATGCAGTAAACGAAGCAGGCAAAAAGGAATACAAACGTCTCAAAAATGAGATCGACAGGAAATGCAAAATGGCTAAGGAGGCATGGCTAGAGAACAAATGTAAGGATGTAGAGGTTTATCTCATTAGGGGTAAGATAGGTACTACCTACAGGAAAATTAGAGAGAAAAGAGAACCGCTTGTATGAATATCAAGATCTCAGATGGAAACCCAGTTATAAGCAAAGAAGGGAAAGCAGAAAAATGCAAGGAGTATATAGAGAGTCTACACAAAGGTGAGGTAGTTGAGGGCGATATTATGGAAATGGAAGAGGATGTAGATGAAGATGAAATGGGAGATATGATACTGCATGAAGAGTTTGACAGAGCACTGAAAGACCTAAGTCGAAACAAGGCCCCAGGAGTAGACAACATTCCATCAGAACTACTGATTGCCTTGGGAGAGCCAATCCTGACAAAACTCTAACATCTGGTGAGCAAAACGTATGAGACAGGCGAAATACTCTTACACTTCAAGAAGACTATAATAATTCCAATCCGAAAGAAAGCATGTGTTGACAGATGTGAAAATTACCGAACTATCAGTTTAATAAGTCACAGCTGCAAAAAAACTAACGCCAATTCTATACAGACGAATGGAAAAACTGGTAGATGCCAACCTCAGGGAAGACCAGTTTGGATTCCGTAGAAATATTGGAACACGTGAGGCAATACTGACCCTACGACTTATCTTAGAAGCTAGATTAAGAAAAGGCAAACCTACGTTTCTAGCATTTGTAGACTTAGAGAAAGCTTTTGACAATGTTGATTGGAAAACTCCCTTTCAACTTCTGAAGGTGGCAGGGGTAAAATACAGGGAGCGGAAAGCTATTTACAATTTGTACAGAAATCAGGTGGCAGTTATAAGAGTCGAGGGGCATTAAAGGGAAGCAGTGGTTGGGAAGGGAGTGAGACAGGGTTTTAGCCTCTCCCCGATGTTATTCAATCTGTATACTGACGAAGCAATAAAGGAAACAAAAGAAAAATTCAGAGTAGGTATTAAAATCCATGGAGAAGAAATGAAAACTTTACTGTTCGCCGATGACATTGTAATTCTGTCAGAGACAGCAAAGGACTTGGACGAGCAGTTGAACGGAATGGAAAGTGTCTTGAAAGGAGGGTATAAGATGAACATCAACAAAAGAAAAACGAGGATGATGGAATGTAGTCGAATTAAATCGGGTGATGCGGAGGGAATTAGATTAAGAAATGAGACACCTAAAGTAGTAAAGGAGTTTTGCTATTTGGGGAGCAAAATAACTGATGATGGTCGAAGTAGAGAGGATATAAAATGTAGACTGCCAATGGCAAGGAAAACGTTCCTGTAGAAGAGAAATTTGTTAACATCGAGTATAGATTTAAGTGTCAGGAAGTCGTTTCTGAAAGTATTTGTATGGAGTGTAGCCATGTATGGAAGTGAAACATGGACGATAAATAATTTAGACAAGAAGAGAATAGAAGCTTTCGAAATGTGGTGCTACATAAGAATGCTGAAGATTGGATGGGTAGATCACATAACTAATGAGGAAGTATTGAATAGAATTGGGGAGAAGAGGAGTTTGTGGCATAACTTGACTAGAAGAAGGGATCGTTTGGTATGAAATATTCTGAGGCATCAAGGGATCACCAATTTAGTATTGGAGGGCAGCGTGGAGGGTAAAAATCGTAGAGGGAGACGAAGAGATGAATACACTAAGCAGATTCAGAAGGATGTAGGTTGCAGTAGGTACTGGGAGATCAAGAAGCTTGCACAGGATAGAGTAGCATGGAGAGCTGCATCAAACCAGTCTCAGGACTGAAGACCACAACAACAGACGAATGTAACCCCTATGTTTGCATGGTAGAGTAATGGCGGTGTACGCGTATGTGGAGAACTTGTTTGCGCAGCAATCCCCGAGATAGTGTAACTGAGGCAGAATAAGGGGAACGAGCCTGCATTCACCGAGGCAGACGTAAAACCGCCTAAAAACCATCCACAGACTGGCCAGCTCACTGGACCTCCACACAAGTCCACCGGGCAGATTTGTATCGGGGACCGGGCGCTCCTACCCGCTCCGAAAAGCCGTGAGTTAGACCACTCGGCTAACTGGGCGGGCCTCGTCCACGCCTACATGCAGTTTGCTTTTCCTCATTGTGATGGCACCTACCAGCAGGACAACGCAAAGTGTCGGACATGTCGCAAAGTACGTGCATGATTCGAAGAGCACCAGCATGAGTTTACCACACTCCCCTGGTTATCAAACTCCCCAGATTTAACCCCAATCGAGGATCTGTAGGAGCCCCTTGATCGGGCTGCACGTGGAATGGATCCTGAACTGAGAAACGTAGCGCAGCTGGCCACAGCGCCAGAGTTGGCAAGGGTCTACATCCCCGCCGGTGCCTTGCTGAACCTACTGACTCTCTTCCTGACGTTTCGCAGCAGTCCGCGCTGGAAATTCAATCTTGTGACAGGTGATCACACTAATGTGACTGGACACTGTAGAATGATTGAAACTTGCATCTTACGTGCCATTCGACAGAACAGTCCCACATTAGACTAGTTCGGTATTAGTTTTATCGATGTATATTAACAGCGACAGTAACACAAGAAGAATAACCAGTACTTCAAATGTTCAAATGTGTGTGAAATCTTATGGGACTTAACTGCTAAGGGCATCAGTCCCTAAGCTTACACACTACTTAAACTAAATTATCCTAAGGAGAAACACATACACACCCATGCTCGAGGGAGGACTCGAAGCTCCGCCGGGACCAGCCGCACAGTCCATGACTGCAGCGCCTTAGACCACTCGGCTAAATCCAAACACATGCGAATCCTTTTTGTGGCGCTGTATTAAAGAGAAGGTGTACAGCAATAACTCCAAAACCGTTGCTGAGCTGAAATCAGCCATTCAGGAGCTCACCGACAGCATTGACGTTCCGACACTTCAGCGAGCCATGCAGAATTTCGCTGTTCGCCTGCGTCACATCATAGTCAATGATGGCAGTCATATCGAACACGTCATAACTTAATTCGGAAAATCTGTAGTGACGTTTACATGTTGAATAAATTGTGTTACACCGTAGTTTGTAACTAATTTATGTTGTTTTTTTTTTCGTATAGCTCAGTAAGTGTCACCGTGTATGTACCGCGACTGAAGTGACAAGTAAAGTGTTGTGGGGAGGAGACCAGACAGCGAGGTCATCGGTGTCATCGGATTAGGGAAGGACGGGGAAGGAAATCGGCCGTGCTCTTTCAGAGTAACCATCCCGGCATTTGCCTGGGACGATTTAGGGAAATCACGGAAAACCTAAATCACGATCGCCGGACGCGGGATTGAATCATCGTCCTCCCGAATGCGAGTCCAGTGTGAAAATTTGTTCCAAGGTCGGGATTCAAACCAGGATCTCCTGCTCAATAGGGACATCCGATAACAAACACGCCACACTGGCGCACTGGCTTTGAACAAATGCATGGACTACACAAGTCTGCAATGCTGTTCGGGTTTAGTGTAAATAGCAAATCAGGTGAAGGGTGAGTGGTAAGTTGGATTGAGGAGCAAGGCGTGCTGGGATAGTCCGTGCATTTGTGCAGAGCCACTGTAGCAGGTGGCGTAGTGGTCCGTGTATCTCCTAGATCTGGGTTCATTCGTCGCTCCGGTCTGCTTATCTACATCATAGATTTAGAGACTTGGGAAGGTCTCTTGAAAAGGTTTCATTTGATTAAAGCACGCATGCCTGGACGTCAGGCACAATCCCCCGTTTCGTTCGGTGCTGCAGTGCTCTTCCAATACAGCTAGAGAACCTCAGCATAGTTGTTCCAGTTCCGTCGACTCTGAGTGTCGCTTTAAAGACGTGATGAGCAGCATTTGTTTGGACTCACTCCAGCAACAAATTCCAAAAACGAAATTGCTAACACCTGTCCAAAAATAAGAGAAAATGCGCCAGACGACTCTTAGGAGGGACATCCGGGATGCACCACACAAAATTTCACTCACAAACACATACGACAATAATAATCCCCAATTGCTTCGAACAAGAAGGAATAATCACATACAGAAAATAACGAGCTACAATTAATACACATGTTTATGGAAACTAAATAAGTAAACCACTTGTGTAATACCTTTCTTAAAATAATAGCAGGTTCAGTAAAACAAAACACTCCAACTTGATCTCTTGAATATGTCCAACGTACGTTCTTTATTGTAATCCCGTCACAGTTGCGTTTTATTAAGCGGGTGATTAGCTTCGAACTGCAAAAGTACTTTTCAAGCCAGGCCTATTGAAGCTGCAGTACTAGTGCTTGGTTAGGCAACTCTCAATTCACACATAGGTAATACACATATAATACATAGTCACAATGGAATATCAGATCCATTTCACAATGTCGATGTATTCATCGAGTGCAATTGAAAGTATGTACTCTATGTGTATTAAATATGTGTGAATTGACTGTCGTCCAACCAAGCACAATTAGGGCAGCTTTAATAGCCCTGGCTTGAAAATGAACTCGGCAGTTCGCAACACGCCACCAGCGCAATAAAACGGAACAGTGAAGACATTACTCTAAAGAATTTACGTCGAGCAGCCAAATAAACTGGTACACCTGCCTAATATCGCGTCGGGCCCCTGTGAGCACGCAGAAGTGCCGCAACCCGACGTGCCATGGACTCGACTAACGTCTGAAGTAGTGCTGCAGGGAACTGACACCATGAATCCTACAGGGCTGTCCAGGCGGGGGGAAATCTCTTCTGAAAAGCACGTTGCAAGGCATCCCAGGAACGCTCAATAATATTCATTCTGGGGAGTTTGATGGCCAGCGGAAGTGTTTAAACTCAGAAGAGTGTTCCTGGAGCCACTCTGCAGCAGTTCTGGACGTATGGGGTGTCGCATAGTCCTGCTGGAATTGCTCAAGTAAATCGGAATGCACAATGGACATGAATGGATGCAGGTGATCAGACAGGATGCCTACGTACGTGTCACTTGTCAGAATCGTATCTAGACGTATCAGAGGTCCCATATCACTTCAACTGCACACGCCCCACAATATCACAGAGTCTCCAACAGCTTGAACAGTCACCTGATGACATGCAGGGTCCACGGATTCAAAAGGTTGTCTTCATACCCATACACGTCCATCCACTCAATACAATTTGAAACGAGACTCGTCCGACCAGGCAACATGTTTACAGTCATCAACAGTTCAATGTCGGTGTTGACGGCCCCAACTGAGGCACAAACCTTTGTGCCATACGGTCATGAAGCGTACACGAGAGAGCCTTCGGCTCCGAAAGAACATACCGATGATATGTTGAATGGTTCAAAATGGTTCAAATGGCTTTAAGCACTAAGGGATTTAACATCTGATGTCATCACTCCCCTACACTTAGAACTACTTAAACGTTAAGGACATAACACACATCCATGCCCGATGCAGGATTCGAACCTGCGACCGTAGCACGCTGACACTTGTTGATGGTCCAGCAATGAAATCGGCAGCAATTTGCGGAAGGGTTGCACTTTTGTCACGTTGAACGACTCTCTTCAAACATCGCTGGTCCCGTTCTTGCAGGATCTTTTTCCAGCCCCAGCGATGTCAGAGAGTTGATGTTTTACCGGATTCGTGATATTTACGGTACACTCGTGAAGTGGTCGTACGGGAAAATTCCCGCTTCATCGCTACCTCGGAAATGTTGTGCCCCACCGCTCGTGCGCCGACTATAACATCAAATTCACTTAAATCTTAAACTGTGAATGCGGCAGCAGTAACTGATCTAACAACTGCACCACACACTTGTTTATATAGGCGTTGCCGACCGCAGCGCCTTATTCTGCCTGTTCATATAGCTCTGTATTTGAATACGCGTGCCTATCTCAGTTTCTTTGTCGCTGCAGTGCATGTTATCCAAATTGCTGGTCCTGTCCTGAGTTAAGGTTGGAAATAAGTAGATGTGCATGTTTTGTAGGGACCGATTTATCGAGAAATTCGATATATGGAGGATCGAAGTAGCAAGAGTCAGCCGTACGTCGTGTGAGATGCCTTTGCTGCCTCGTCGCGTATTTTCGGACTTGTCTGCTTTTAGCTTCGCCCGGAAAGACGCGGGCGTGCAACCGGCCCAGCGACAGGTCTTTGACTGAGCTGGCTGGGGTGACCTTGAACTGCGCAACCAGCAGAAAGGAGGCTACGGTCGCCGACCGCCTTGCCTCTGCCGTAACTCTCTCCTGTCCACACACACACACACACACACACACACACACACACACACGACTGTTCGAGCAGGCCACTATTGTGTGCGGCTCGGCAGGAAGCGAGATAGGCTTTGCACACCTAACTGCTCTCCACAAGGACGGGAGAGGATAATCTCAGCAGTTGGCAAATAGGGAAATGCATCTTTTATTCGTTTAACAATGAAGGACAGTCCCGCATTTACACTGCAGGCTATCTACGCTGCAGCCACGTAAACTTCAAACAAGAAATGTGTTTTCTATAGTACGGTTTGGGTCCCCTTATGACACACTGACACGCGAAAACAGAAGGATAGATGGAAAGAAAATGGAACATCACTCGTTCAGAGTGATGTGATGTTATTGCAGTGACTATACACTGATAGGCCACAGAAGTTGGTTATAGACATGCGTATTCAAATGCAGAGATATGTAAACAGGCAGAGTACAGCAGTGCGGTCGGCAACGCCTATATAAGACAACAAGTGTGTGTCGCAGTTGTTAGGTCGGTTACTGCTGCTACAATGCTAGGTTATCAAGATTGAAGTGAGTTTGAACGTGGTGTTATAGTCGGCGTACGAGCTATGGGACACAGCATCTCCGAGGTATCAATGGTGTGAGGATTTTCTCGTACAGCCCTTTCACGAGCGTATCGGGAATATCACGAATCCAGTAAAACACCAAATCTCCTGCATATATGCTGTCGGAAAAAGATCCTGCAAGACTGGGACCAACGACGACTGAAGAGAATCGTTCGACGTAACAGAAGTGCAACCCTTCCGCAAATTGCTGCATGAACTCAGTGCTGGACCATCAACAAGTATCAGAGTGCGAACTACTCAACGAAAAATCAGCGATATGGGCTTTCGGAGCCGGAGGTCCACTCGTGTACCCTTGATGACTGCAAGACACAAAGCTTTACGCCTCGCCTGGGCATGTCAAAAAAATGGTTCAAATGGCTCTGAGCACTATGGGACTTAACATCAATGGTCATCAGTCCCCTAGAACTTAGAACTACTTAAACCTAACTAACCTAAGGACATCACACTGCACCCAGCCATCACGAGGCAGAGAAAATCCCTGACCCCGCCGGGAATCGAACCCGGGAACCCGGGCGCGGGAAGCGAGAACACTACCGCACGACCACGAGCTGCGGACTGCCGATGTCAACACCGACATTGGACTGTTGATGACTGGAAACATGTTGCCTGGTCGGACGAGTCTCGTTTCAAATTATATCGATCGAACGCAAGTGTATGAGTACGGAGACAACCTCGTGAACCCATGGACCCTGCGTGGCAGTACAGAACTGTTCAAACTGGTGGAGGCTCTGTGATGGCATCTGGCGTGTGCAGTTAGAGTGATATCGTGTAGATACGACTCTGACAGGTGACACATACGTAAACATCCTGTCTCATCACCTGCATCCATTCATCTTCTTTGTGCATTCCGACGGACTTGAGCAATTTTAGCACGACAATGCGACACCTCCCACGTCCTGAATTGCTACAGAGCGGCTCCAGGAACACTCATATGAGTTTAATCACTTCCACTGGCCACCAAACTCCCCAGACATGAACATTATTGGGAATATCTGGGATGCCTTGCAACGTGCTGTTCAGAAGAGATCTTCATCCCCTTGAACTCTTTCGGATTTATGGACAGCTCTGCAGGATTCATGACATCATTTGATTCCAGCACAACTTCAGACATTAGTCGAGTCCATCCCAGGTCGTGTTGTGGCTCTTCTGCGTTCTCGCAGGGGCCCTACACGACATTAGGCAGGTGTACCACTTTCTTTGACTCTTTAGTGTAAAATAGAGACCTATTTGAAAGGCAGCTGTCTTATTTGCTATGATAATTCTGAGTATTGCATGGACCACAAATATGACCTAATTTGTAAATCTGATAAATGTTCTCAAGCCTTGCGATATCGATTTAACATTGCCTTCACAATTTAACACTTTGGAACTATGTTCGAAACCAGAGATGTTGGTCAGAGATGTCAGCTTTACTTTGTCAGAGTAAAGTGAAGTGTGCTAATAGCAACTGTTTGGTATGTACCTGGTTTGCAATGGACGGAAGCTGGCATGGCCTGGAGTAGAGGCAGCATTATTTGGAGCAATTTTTGTAATTTGCTATTTAAAGAGAGATATTAAGCAGAAGGATTATTATAATGTATGAAAAGAAAACATTTAAAGGTAACGTGGTTTGTTAATTTGCAGTTACTTAAAAACGCTGATTGTTATAAAAATGCTAACGTTTTAGATTTTCTGTAAAGTTTTTATAGTAAAGTTATGTCCTTCTGAGCCAGGGGCCTCGCCCCAGTGGTAACACCTGTTCCCGTCAGATCTGCTGGGCTATCACTTGGATGGGTGGCCATCCGGTCTGCCGAGCGCTGTTGGCAAGCGGGCTGCACTCGGCCCTCGTGAGGTAAGCTGGGGAGCTACCGTGACGCGTATGGGCGGAGGATGACACGACGGCTGGTCGGTACCGTTGGGCCTGTTTGGGAGGAGTTCAGAGGTTTTTATGTGGTTCTGTCTTTCACTACAGCGATAAAAGCTAAAGAGACATTTTGCAAATTAGTTCTTGAGTGAGAAGTGTAGAAAGTTGAGTAGTTCCAATGACTTAAAAAAGCTCAGTTAAAACTTGAAGCGTCGATTCAGTTATTTGTTTTTCAATGAGATTAGTACCCGATTTTTCATTTGCAGTCGTGGTTTTATTTGAATGCACACTCGCGTTGCACATCGCGAGTTGTGTGCTGAGTAACATTTTTGAGGATTGATGAAATACCGTCTCGAATTGCACACCGCAAACCTTAATTATGACAGTCATAAAAAACAAAGTTGCAGAGCAGACGAAGGGCCCATTGTGCGCAGGTAAGCCATAATTTCATTTTCACTGTAGTTCATATTCAGAGTCAGGCTCAGTGAGTGTCATTTACGAGAATAATAAGAGTTCAGAGCTTTAATGCGAGTGAAATATTTTATGAGAGCGCTACACTGTGATCTGAACACATTTCACTGATAAAGTCAGATGCGTTTTATTCAGTGGTCATTAGTAGTGTAATAACGATAATACAGCAATTATTTTCTAAACTAACAAAGATACGCAACATTCAATGCCAAAAGTTAACAAAAACTCATTTTCTCAAATAGTCAGATAGCGTACGTAAGTTTATTGAGAGCAGATTTCTTCTGAACAGCACGTTGCAAGGTATCCCAGACATGTTCATGTCTGGGGAGTTTGGTGGCCAGCGGAAGGGATTAAACTCAGAAGAGTGTTCCTGGAGCCACTCGGCAGCAATTCTGGAAGTGTGAGTTGTCGAATTGTCCTGTCGGAATTCCCAAAGTCCGTCGGAACGTGAATGGATGCAGGTGATCAGACAGGATGCTTACGTATGTGTCACCTGTCAGAGTCATATCTAGGCGTATCAGACGTTTCATATAACTCCAGCTGCACAATCCCCACGCCGTTACAGAGCCTCCGCCAGCCGGAACAGGCCCCAGCTGACATGCAGGGTCCATACATTCATGAGTTTGTCTCCATACCAGTACACTTCCATCCGCTCGACACAATTTGAAACGAGACTCGTCCGACCAGGCAACGTGTTTCCAGTCATCAACGATCCAATGGCCGTGTTTACGGACTCGGGCAAGGTGCAAAGCTGTGTCGTGCAGCCATGAAGGGTACACGAGTGGACCTTCGGCTCCAAAAGCCCATATCGATTATGTTCCGTTGACACTTGTTGATGGCCCAGCATTGACATCTGTAGCAATTTGGCGGAAGGGTTGCACTTCTGACACTTTAAACGATTCTCTTCAGTCGTCGTTGGTTCCGTTCTACGAGTATCTTTTTCCGGCCGCAGCCATGTCAGAGATTTGCTGTTTTACCGGATACAAGATATTCACGGCATACTCGTGAAACAGTCGTACAGGAAAAATCCCCACTTTATCTCTACCCAGGATATGCTCTGTTCCATCGATCGATCTAACAACTGCGCCAGACACTTGTGTTATATAGGCGTTGCCGACCGCAGCGCCGTATTCTGCTTGTTTACATATCTCTGTATTTGAATACGCATGTCTGTACCAGTTTCTTTCGCGCTTCAGGGTATTTCCATCTCAAATAAGCTTCAGATCTTTTCGGTCAACATTTCTCAATTACTCAGCTTTGCATATTCTACCGTCTGACTTCACAAATATGTTGTTGTTGTTGTGGTCTTTCAGTCCTCAGACTGGTTTGATGCAGCTCTCCATGCTACTCTATCCTGTGCAAGCTTTTTCATCTCCCAGTACCTACTGCAACCTACATCCTTCTGAATCTGCTTAGTGTATTCATCTCTTGGCCTTCCTCCACGATTTTTACCCTCCACGCTGCCCTCCAATACTAAATTGGTGATCCCTTGATGCCTCAGAACATGTCCTACCAACCGATCCCTTCTTCTGGTCAAGTTGTGCCACAAACTTCTCTTCTCCCCAATCCTATTCAATACTTCCTCATTAGTTATGTGATCTACCCATCTAATCTTTAGCATTCTTCTGTAGCACCACATTTCGAAAGCTTCTATTCTCTTCTTGTCCAAACTATTTATCGTCCATGTTTCACTTCCATACATGGCTACACTCCATACGAATACTTTCAGAAATGACTTCCTGACACTTAAATCAATACTGGATGTTAACAAATTTCTCTTCTTCAGAAACGCTTTCCTTGCCATTGCCAGCCTACATTTTATATCCTCTCTACTTCGACCATCATCAGTTATTTTGCTCCCCAAATAGCAAAACTCCTTTACTACTTTAAGTGCCTCATTTCCTAATCTAATTCCCTCAGCATCACCCGACTTAATTAGACTACATTCCATTATCCTTGTTTTGCTTTTGTTGACGTTCATCTTATATCCTCCTTTCAAGACACTGTCCATTCCATTCAACTGCTCTTCCAAGTCCTTTGCTGTCTCTGACAGAATTACAATGTCATCAGCGAACCTCAAAGTTTTTATTTCTTCTCCATGAATTTTAATACCTACTCCGAATTTTTCTTTTGTTTCCTTTACTGCTTGCTCAATATACAGATTGAACAACATCGGGGAGAGGCTACAACCCTGTCTTACTCCCTTCCCAATCACTGCTTCCCTTTCATGCCCCTCGACTCTTATAACTGCCATCTGGTTTCTGTACAAATTGTAAATAGCCTTTCGCTCCCTGTATTTTACCCCTGCCACCTTTAGAATTTGAAAGAGAGTATTCCAGTCAACATTGTCAAAAGCTTTCTCTAAGTCTACAAATGCTAGAAACGTAGGTTTGCCTTTCCTTAATCTTTCTTCTAAGATAAGTCGTAAGGTCAGTATTGCTTCACGTGTTCCAGTGTTTCTACGGAATCCAAACTGATCTTCCCCGAGGTTGGCTTCTACTAGTTTTTCCATTCGTCTGTAAAGAATTCGTGTTAGTATTTTGCAGCTGTGACTTATTAAGCTGATAGTTCGGTAATTTTCACATCTGTCAACACCTGCTTTCTTTGGGATTGGAATTATTATATTCTTCTTGAAGTCTGAGGGTATTTCGCCTGTTTCATACATCTTGCTCACCAGATGGTAGAGTTTTGTCAGGACTGGCTCTCCCACGGCCGTCAGTAGTTCCAATGGAATATTGTCTACTCCGGGGGCCTTGTTTCGACTCAGGTCTTTCAGGGCTCTGTCAAACTCTTCACGCAGTATCATATCTCCCATTTCATCTTCATCTACATCCTCTTCCATTTCCATAATATTGTCCTCAAGTACATCGGCCTTGTATAGCCCCTCTATATACTCCTTCCACCTTTCTGCTTTCCCTTCTTTGCTTAGAACTGGATTTCCATCTGAGCTCTTGATATTCATACAAGTCGTTCTCTTATCTCCAAAGGTCTCTTTAATTTTCCTGTAGGCGGTATCTATCTTACCCCTAGTGAGATAGGCCTCTACATCATTACATTTGTCCTCTAGCCATCCCTGCTTAGCCATTTTGCACTTCCTGTCGATCTCATTTTTGAGACGTTTGTATTCCTTTTTGCCTGTTTCACTTACTGCATTTTTATATTTTCTCCTTTCATCAATTAAATTCAATATTTCTTCTGTTACCCAAGCATTTCTACTAGCCCTCGTCTTTTTACCTACTTGATCCTCTGCTGCTGTCACTACTTCATCCCTCAAAGCTACCCATTCTTCTTCTACTGTATTTATTTCCCCCATTCCTGTCAATTGCTCCCTTATGCTCTCCCTGAATCTCTGTACAACCTCTGGTTCTTTTAGTTTATCCAGGTCCCATCTCCTTAAATTCCCACCTTTTTGCAGTTTCTTCAGTTTTAATCTACAGGTCATAACCAATAGATTGTGGTCAGAGTCCACATCTGCCCCTGGAAATGTCTTACAATTTAAAACCTGGTTCCTAAATCTCTGTCTTACCATTATATAATCTATCTGATACCTTTTAGTATCTCCAGGGTTCTTCCATGTATACAACCTTCTTTCATGATTCTTAAACCAAGTGTTAGCTATGATTATGTTGTGCTCTGTGCAAAATTCTACCAGGCGGCTTCCTCTTTCATTTCTGTCCCCCAATCCATATTCACCTACTATGTTTCCTTCTCTCCCTTTTCCTACACTCGAATTCCAGTCACCCATGACTATTAAATTTTCGTTTCCCTTCACAATCTGAATAATTTCTTTTATTTCATCATACATTTCTTCAATTTCTTCGTCATCTGCAGAGTTAGTTGGCATATAAACTTGTACTACTGTAGTAGGTGTGGGCTTCGTATCTATCTTTGCCACAATAATGCGTTCACTATGCTGTTTGTAGTAGCTTACCCGCATTCCTATTTTCCTATTCATTATTAAACCTACTCCTGCATTACCCCCATTTGATTTTGTGTTTATAACCCTGTAGTCACCTGACCAGAAGTCTTGTTCCTCCTGCCACCGAACTTCACTAATTCCCACTATATCTAACTTCAACCTATCCATTTCCCTTTTTAAATTTTCTAACCTACCTGCCCGATTAAGGGATCTGACATTCCACGCTCCGATCCGTAGAACGCCAGTTTTCTTTCTCCTGATAACGACGTCCTCTTGAGTAGTCCCCGCCCGGAGATCCGAATGGGGGATTATTTTACCTCCGGAATATTTTACCCAAGAGGACGCCATCGTCATGTAATCATACAGTAAAGCTGCATGCCCTCGGGAAAAATTACGGCTGTAGTTTCCCCTTGCTTTCAGCCGTTCGCAGTACCAGCACAGCAAGGCCGTTTTGGTTATTGTTACAAGGCCAGATCAGTCGATCATCCAGACTGTTGCCCTTGGAACTACTGAAAAGGCTGCTGCCCCTCTTCAGGAACCACACGTTTGTCTGGCCTCTCAACAGATACCCCTCCGTTGTGGTTGCACCTACGGTACGGATATCTGTATCGCTGAGGCACGCAAGCCTCCCCACCAACGGCAAGGTCCATGGTTCATGGGGGGGTTCACAAATATACGAGTATTAAAATACTTCAAAGAATATTTTCATATTTACAAAAAAAAAAACTTGGCAGTATGAGTCCACTTATTAGTGTTACGTTGCGCCTCCCTCTTTTCCTGAGGTATGCGTTGCTTCGACGGGTGAGGGCGTCAGAAAGGGGCGTCGTATCCTCTCTTGAAGAATGCGGGCCCACAGCTGTTGCGGTCGTTCCTTGATATCCTGGGAGGGAGCTGGCGTCCGACCTGATCCCAAACAAGTCCTACTGTTGACAGAACTGAAGAGCTTGCTGGCCACGGGATTACCCCAGCACCACGCAGACAACTCGTAGAGATACATGGCACGTGTGGTCTGGCATTGTTTTCTTGAAAACTGGCACCACGATACTGCCGCATGAAAGTTAACATGTGATGACGTAGGATGTCCGTGACTTACCGTTGTGACGTCACAGTTCTCTTAATCAGTAACAGCCGTGATGTGAAATCAGACGCGATGGCTTCCCACACGATGAAGACGGGAGTAACTGCTCTGCGCCTCTCCAAAACACTGGAAGTAGGACTGCTGGTATTTTTAAAAATATAGGGTTCCGATATATCGATATTTTAAAAGATTTTATCGGCTCTTGATTTATCAAAAAAGCATCAATATATAGGCGTAAGAAGTACCGACGTATCTCCCTATAAAAAGATCGGCTACACACTGTAAATATACTGCAGGTTTTGGATCTGTATATTTTATTGATTTATTATTAGATATTCTGTAAATCAAGAAGCTAGCAGCGTGCCTGCTCTCTATTCCCTGTAGAGCGAGAATTGAAAGGAATACGATGCACGTTCACGCTTGACGATAACCACTTTGCTAACAATGGTAAGTGCATGTTAGTGGCAAGGTAAAAGACGTCTGATGGGTCCACCGTTTGGTTTTGTCACATATCGGGTTTGTCCAGAACACCTCGTGTCGACTTCCCCGTTTCCCATTTCTGCAAACTCCAGCGACCTAGCAGTTATAGTGTCAAAATTGCGTGCTGAGGCTGAACGTTGAAGTTTCTGTTGGTAGCGTCGAGCGGCAATAACGTCAGGATTTCCCATCACACATCTCCGCCAAACGAAACGACCAATCTTGTCACTTAGATTTTTTTTTAAATTACTTTCAGCAACTGTTTCTAAGAATGTCGATGTGAAGAAATAGCACACTAGTTACGTTAAAAACTATTTTTTAACCCAACTGATATACAGTTTCTTCTCACCTTCACATTCTATTCAGACCACCATACCCCAGTGCAATCGTAGTTCTCCTTTTGTGCCACATATACTTGCTCCACACAAAGAAAATATTGGACGTTATGAAAACTCAAAAAGTAATAAGACTCTCTTCATACAGTGAAAGTAAAATTACATCCTACTGCGGTTTCAGAAGAGCAGCTTCAAATATTTTCCGAAAACCGTGAATAATATAATATAAAATGAAAATATCAGCGCTAGATATTGATGTTTTCATATCGATATATATCGATCGGTTGTGTAAAAATATATATGCGCTGAGGAGCTAAAGAAACTGGCAGGTATGCCTAATATCGTGTAGGTCCCCAGCGAGCACGCAGAAGTGCCGCAACACGACGTGGCATGGACTCGAATGAGCACTATGGGACTTAACTTCTGAGGTAATCAGTCCCCTAGAACTTAGAACTACTTAAACCTAACTAACCTAAGGACATCACAAACATCCATGCCCGAGGCAGGATTCGAACCTGCGACCCCACTGGTCGCGCGGTTCCAGACTGTAGCGCCTAGAACCGCTCGGCCACTCCGGCCGGCGGCATGGACTCGACTAATGTCTGAAGTACTGGTGGACTCAAATGACATCATGAATCCTGCAGAGCTGTCCATAAATCCGGAAGAGTACGACGGGGTGGAGATCTCTTCTGAACAGCACGTTGCAAGGCATGCCAGACATGCTCAATAATGTTCATTTCTGGGGAGTTTGATGGCCAGCGGAAGTGTTTAAACTCAGAAGAGTATTCCCGGAGCCACTCCGTAGCAATTCCAGATGTGGGGTATCGCACTGGCCTGCTGGAATTTCCAAAGTCCGTCGGAATGCACAGTGGACATGAATGGAAGCAGGTGATTAGATAGGACGCTTACGTACCCGTCACCTCTCAGAATCGTATCTAGACGTATCAGGGGTCCCGTATCACTCCAACGGCACACGCCCCGCACCATTACAGAGCCTCCACGAGCTTGAACAGCCCCAGCTGACATGCGGGGTCCATGGATTCATGAGGTTGTCTCCACACCCGTACAAGTCCGTCCGCTCGATACAATTTGAAACGAGACTCGTCCGACCAGGCATCATGTCTCCAGTCATCAGCAGTCCAATGTTGGTATTGATGGGGTCAGTCCAGGCGTAAAGCTTTGTGTCGTGCAGTCATCAAGGGAAAACGAGTGGGCCTTCGTATCCGAAAGCCCATATGGATGATGTTTCGTTGATGGTTCAATAGTGAAATCTCCAAGCAATTTGCGGAAGGGTCGCACTTCCGTCATGTTGAACAATTCTCTTCACTCGTCGTAGGTCCCGTTCGTGCAGCATCTTTTTTCAACCGCAGCGATATCGGAGATTTGATGTTTTACCTGATTCCTTACACTCACGGTACACTCGTGAATTGGCCGTACAGCATAATCCGCACTTCATCGGTACCTCGGAGATTTCTGTCCCATCGCTCGTGCACCGACTATAACACCACGTTCAAACTCACTTAAATCTTGATAACCTGCCATTGTAGCAGAAGTAACTGATCTAACAACTGCAGCAGACTCTTGGTACCCTACCGCAGCGCCGTATTCTGCCTGTGTACATATCTCGGTATTTCAATACGCATGCCTGTGCCAGTTTCTTTGGCTTTCAGTGTACGTCTTACGCAACTCGCCTAGTGTATTGCCAATTTACATCACACTCTTTCCACAACAGTTTAAAAAAGGAGCATCGTGTTGCGTTCTGGAATACATTACCACCGTTTGGTCGTAGGAGCTGATCGAGAAGTTTCTGAAGGAATTGGCGGCATCTACGCGCGATCGACCACCAGCACAGGTTGCTACACCAATCAGGGACCATGACAACAAGATCGACCCCGGGAATCGACTGCGGCCATCGACCGAGGAACCCACCAACAGGTGACGTCAAATTTTCCTATCAACTCTTTTTGCCAAAAATTTAAATCTTTTCCAGATCACTGGGTATCTGAATTCTTTACATCCACTTTCCTTGTATTCATTTATTACGCACCTTCCTGCAACACTGTTTCTCTTCATAACTAGTTAGTTACATGTTCCACTGATTGTTGTTGTTGTGGTCTTCAGTCCTCAGACTGGTTTGATGCAGCTCTCCAACCTACTCTATCCTGTGCAAGCTTCTTCATCTCCCAGTACCTACTGCAACCTACATCCTTCTGAATCTGATTAGTGTATTCATCTCTTGGTCTCCCTCTACGATTTTTACCCTCCACGCTGCCCTCCAATACTAAATTGGTGATCCCTTGATGTCTCAGAGCATGTCCTACCAGCCGATCCCTTCTTCTGGTCAAGTTGTGCCACAAACTTCTCTTCTCCCCAATCCTATTCAATACTTCCTCATTAGTTATGTGATCTACCCATCTAATCTTCAGCATTCTTCTGTAGCACCACATTTCGAAAGCTTCTATTCTCTTCTTGTCCAAACTATTTATCGTCCATGTTTCACTTCCATACATGGCTACACTCCATACAAATACTTTCAGAAACGACTTCCTCACAATTAAATCTATACTCGATGTTAATAAATTTCTCTTTTTCAGAAACGCTTTCCTTGCCATTGGCAGTCTACATTTTATATCCTCTCTACTTCGACCATCATCAGTTATTTTGCTCCCCAAATAGCAAAACTCCTTTACTACTTTAAGTGTCTCATTTCCCAATCTAATACCCTCAACATCACCCGACTTAATTCGACTACATTCCATTATCCTCATTTTGCTTTTGTTGATCTTCATCTTATATCCTTCCTTCAAGACACCATCCATTCCGTTCAACTGCTCTTCCAAGTCCTTTGCTGTCTCTGACAGAATTACAATGTCATCGGCGAGCCTCAAAGTTTTTATTTCTTCTCCATGGATTTTAATACCTACTCCGAATTTTTCTTTTGTTTCCTTCACTGCTTGCTCAATATAAATATTGAATAACATCGGGGAGAGGCTACAACCCTGTCTTACTCCCTTCCCAACCACTGCTTCCCTTTCATGTCCCTCGACTCTTATAACTGCCATCTGGTTTCTGTACAAATTGTAAATAGCCTTTCGCTCCCTGTATTTTACCCCTGCCACCTTTAGAATTTGAAAGAGAGTATTCCAGTCAACATTGTCAAAAGCTTTCTCTAAGTCTACAAATGCTAGAAACGTAGGTTTGCCTTTCCTTAATCTTTCTTCTAAGATAAGGCGTAAGGTCAGTATTGCCTCATGTGTTCCAGTATTTCTACGGAATCCAAACTGATCTTCCCTGAGGTCGGCTTCTACTAGTTTTTCCATTCGTCTGTAAAGAATACGTGTTAGTATTTTGCATCTGTGGCTTATTAAACTGATTGTTCGGTAATTTTCACATCTGTCAACACCTGCTTTCTTTGGGATTGGGATTATTATATTCTTCTTGATGTCTGAGGGTATTTCGCCTGTTTCATACATTTTGTTCACCAAATGGTAGAGTTTTGTCAGAACTGGCTCTCCCAAGGCCGTCAGTAGTTCCAATGGAATGTTGTCTACTCCGGGGGCCTTGTTTCGGCTCAGGTCTTTCAGTGCTCTGTCAAACTCTTCACGCAGTATCGTATCTCCCATTTCATCTTCATCTACATCCTATTCCATTTACATAATATTGTCCTCAAGTTCATCGCCCTTGTATAGACCCTCTGTATACTCCTTCCACCTTTCTGCTTTCCCTTCTTTGCTTAGAACTGGGTTTCCATCTGAGCTCTTGATGTTCATACAAGTGGTTCTCTTATCTCCAAAAGTCTCTTTAATTTTCCTGTAGTCAGTATCTATCTTACCCCTAGTGAGATAAGCCTCTACATCCTTACATTTGTCCTCTAGCCATCCCTGCTTAGCCATTTTGCACTTCCTGTCGATCTCATTTTTGAGGCGTTTGTATTCCTTTTTGCCTGCTTCATTTACTGCATTTTTATATTTTCTCCTTTCATCAATTATATTCAATATTTCTTCTGTTACCCATTATAATCACGATAAACTCAATTGTTGAGAATAGATCGAATGAATTAAACATTGCGTGTACAAGTAAATAAACACATACATAGTCTATCACAATTAATAGGAAAAACTGACGTGAATGGAGGTATATGATAAGAGAAGCAAAGACGTCCCAGTTAACATGCGTGCTGAGACGAGCTGTTAGCGAAATAATTGCGAATGTATGGTTACGCTACTCCACTGGCTTCAGTATTAAATACACTGTCCAGTGCCATTATGTGACCACCTGTCCAAAGTCTGAATAACCAGCTTTTGGTGCGCAGACAGCTGCGAGACGTGCAGAAAGAGCGCCGATGAGGTTCTGGAAGGTACCGGCAGGGATGTGGAGCCACGCCGACTCCACCACCGTGCCCAGCTGGGTTTCTCGACTAACAGTCCACGGTGCATACAGCGCGATCGTGATGGTCCAACAGATTCTCTATTGAGCCCAAATCCAGGGAGCGTGGTGGCCAGGAGAGTATGGTAAACTCATCCTGGTGCTTTCTGAACCACGCACGTGCACCGTGAGCTGTGTGGCATGTCGTATTGTCCAGCTGGTAGATGCCATCGCTCTGACGAGAAACAAATCACATGTAGGTGTGGACATGGTCCCAAAGCATAGATGCATACTGTTGTTGATGCACTGTACCTTGCAGAATAACGAGATCACCCAGAGAATGCCACGAAAACATCCCACAGACCACTACGCTCTCTCCTCCAGCCTGGTTCCTTTGCCATATACAACGGCCATCTGCCTGATGGAGCATAACACGTGATTCGTCTGTAAGGTCCCGGGTCGCCACGTAGTGGACGTCCAGCTGTGATACTGGCGTGTAAATTCCAGCACCTAACAACTGTGTCAGACACTTGTTGTCTTATATAGGCGTTGCCGAACGCAGCGCCGTATTTCGGTTATTTACATATCTCTGTATTTGAATATGCATGCCTATACTAGTTTCTTTGGCGCTTCAGTGTGTAATAATTTTGGCTAATTAGCTCTATCTAACAAATCTCATTCGGAGGCATCTATTCGATGATTTATAATGTCATATACGGACAAGTGTAATGTTGTACAATATGCGATAAACTCTACTGAGCAACATATATTGCGCCGTGATCACACGCTGAGTGGTGGTCGATCAGCTGAAACGACTGAGAAGCAGTGTTTCTCGTCTCCCACTGCCTGTCCAGAGCACGCCCTTACGAGAAAGTATTGCCTTTTCCGAACGGCCTGACACGAAGTCGTTGATCAAGTTCTAAAGTGAGTTTCATTAATTCCATCTCCGAATTCAAAGCACTTTCGAATTCTCTTAACAACGGTCGTAACTCTTCTGAGTTCGTCTCAGCGTTCTCTTATGAGAGCAGCACTGTTCCTAATGCAAGCGAGGAATCGTCTCTTTATTTTCACGTTGCTGACCTCACCTTTGAACCGTCCTCATCAGCAAAAATCTAAAAGTGTTAAGTTCCAGGAACCATGGTGGCCTACAAACGTTACCGTATCTGATGATCCACGTTTCGCGGAATGTAAGGTTTACATGATGGATATTTTAGGTTCAGATGATGGATCAGCAGAAATTGTCACGTTTTTTGTCCACCAAGGTCCTCGGACCCTAGCCGTGGCCATTGAGGATAGTTGAAAGGCGAACTCTACAAAGAAAATGCAAGATTCATAGCTCGGATTACACGAAGGGCGTTCAATGAGAAATTTTTCTCAGATCACGTTGATTTTATTGCGAGTTCAAGTACATCATATTACTCCCCACTCCTTTGGCTGCAAAGCCCCATTTTTCGGAGTAATCTCCGTTCACTGCGACCCCGTTACACCACCTTACTGGGATGGCCTGTACGCTCTCAAGGTACCACTCAGCTGGTCAATGACGGGGCCAATTTTTGCTGCATCAGTAACTTCCCCATCACCTGCTTACTGCTTCCTGCGAAGTTTATCCTTCATTGGGCCCAGCAGATGGAAGTCAGAAGGTGCGATAAGAAGGCTGTGGGGTGGATGAGGAAAGACAGTTCAGTGAAGTGTTGTGAGCTCCTTTCAGGTGTATAGACCTGTGTGAGGCCCTGCGTTGTCAAGGATCAGCAGAAGTTCGTTTGCATTTTTGTGGCGACGAATACGATTGAAGTCGTTTCATCGGTTTCCTGAGGTTAGCTCACAGGATCGGGCAGGGTTGCGAGACCATACTGCAATGCTGACAGGCGCCTAGCCCAACGACTCACTGTGCTTTTGTTCATTGCTAGATCTCCGTAGACATTCTGGAAGCGCCTATGAATATTTGTGAAGCTCTAGTTTTGCGTAAAAAGAAACTCAGAGACAACTCTGTGCTAGGAACGCGCCTCCGTTGCACTTGCCATTTTCAGGGCTATCGGAACTTCATCAAACTATAGGGACTCAAGGGGCAATACAAGTATTCCAAGATGTCCACAACAAATTCCGTATTCTTTCAACAGAAGAGGGTGTTGCATTACCTATTGAACGCCCCTCATAAATTGTGCTGCTCTCATTAGGGCATGCCAACACCTCAGAATAGCTACACCATGTATATCCCGTGTAAAGAATACAGTGCTGAAGTTAAGGAAATCCAGCGTCATACTAAGAGGAACCAACAACCTCGATTGCCGTTACGCGTCCACCAGTAAGTGTAGGAGGGGGTGGGGGATGATACTTGTGCAATTTGTACTCTGCACTGCACATCTTACAGTAGCTCGCAGAGCACAGATGTAGAAGAAGTTTCTGCTCCACTCACTTCATGCCCAGAAATTTGTACTTCGGAAGGTAGCCAGATTGTGTGTGCCGCAGGTTGGCGAGCCTGTACCTGGACAATGAGGAGGCTGGTGACAAAAGCAGCACCAGCAGTGAGTCCAGTGAGAGAGACACGGGCCCTGTCGAGGGTTCCGGTGATGGCGACAGCGAGCTGGGCTCCAGCGAGCACAGCTGGAGTTTGCTGGAGTCCAAAAGCCACCGTCATCCCTACGACGATCGTGACGGCTGGGTGACGCTGGAGGCAGTGCCCTGGGCCGCTGCCAAGGTCGCTAAATGGAAGCCCAACCCTGGCCGCCGACCACCCTGGGTCACGCTACAGAATAGCTATGGGTGAGATATTGCTGAGCTCTGTCCAATAATAACTAGAACTGGAACACACAACAAAGAACACCACAACGGGTGAGTGACGTTAGTGGTTCGTGACCTAGAGCACAAACCATGTCACCGAGTAGGAACACAACCTGGGGCTGCAGGGACACTGAATCATGCATCAACCTAGCTACAGATGAGATACTTCGTAATTCCCTCTCATAATAGTAAAAATTGCATTCGATACGGTAATTGCTGAAATAGCAAACCACAAAGGCGTGCCTTCGCTATACTATCCTTATATGCTTGTTCCATTTCGTCTGCAACATTAATCCTAGGTATTTAATAGAGGTGGTAGCTGAGTGGTCAGCGTGACAGACTGTCAATCCTAAGGGCCCAGGTTCAATTCCCGGCTGGGTCGGAGATTTTCTCCGCTCAGGGACTGGGTGTTGTGTTGTCCTAATCATCATCATTTCATCTCCATCGACGCACAGGTCGCCGAAGTGGCGTCAACTCGAAAGACCTGCACCAGGCGAACGGTCTACCCAATGGGAGGCCCTAGCCACACGACATTTCATTTCATTTCAATAGAGGTGACTGTGTCAAGCAGTACCTACTGATACTATATTTGAACATTAACTTACATTTTTCTACAGAGTAAGCTGCTATTCGTCACACCATCTTGTATCTTCCTATGGTCACTAAAGGTACACCACAACATCATCAGGAAACAGCTATGTGTTGCAGCAGAATTTTTCGATTTATTGCTGCTGATCACCAATGTTTTCTCGTGTTTGTAAAATACTATTTCAGCAATAGTAATTGATAATACACATTCATTTTTAATTGAGAATAACAGTATAATGTTAAAATGGAAGTTAACTTTCAATTGTGAATAGCTACATTTTTTCTGGCAAAAAGCCAGTAAAAATAAGGCACACGGACTGCGCGACTAGCTAGCTCACTGCAGCCGCGGTGGTTTGCAGGGGCCAGCAGAGCAGTCCCCCCCACGATCGCTGGGACCGGCCTCAGCCGACCTCCGTCTGGCACAGACCCGCCCTGGAGCGCCCCCCGGCTGTGAAGCCGTCACTGCCGGCAGACCCTTACGAATACTTGGCGCATCACCACGGCGACATCGTCACCGACCAGCGCCCCCTACACCGGCCCCCCTGGGCGCCCCCTCCCGGCAGTGCCGAGATCGGAGAGGGTGGTGGCGGCAGTGTGTACGGCCTCTCCCAACCCCACCACCAGCAGCACGGCCCTGCCAGACCCGGCTACATTTTCCCAGAAGAGCCCTCGGGGCTGGACTCGCTTCACCGGCACCACTACCATCATCCCCACCACCCTCCCAGCTACCCGGGTGAGGCGGACGGTGAGTGGGTGCTACTGTCCAGCACCAAGGGCTACTCCCTGCCGTCACACCGCCGCCTGCACCAGCGCGCTGTCTCCTTCAGTGCGAGACCTGTCACCTCCAGGTAACCAGCTACAACAGCGTCACATCTTTTGTCTGAATTATTATTTGTTTTATGGCCTTCATTGGACCACTCTAGTCAGAAATACAAAGTTGTAAACAAGTTGTTACACAGGGATACAATTTGGCTCAACAATAACTTAATATGGTATTTAGATAATATAATTATTAGAGTCAATTAGAAAGGTGTTTTGCTCTTCTGTCTGCCCAATATTTCTTCATTCCTTCAGATATTTTCTTTCTTTCTTCATCTGAGACCACTCTTTCTGTACTCCTTTTATTGATTTTCATTTGTAGTCTGGTTTGCGGGTCTTGCAGTATTCTGGTTTTCTCTGTCTTGTTTTTTAGGTCATCTACTGTAATTTGGAGTTCTTTTATATCTTCCTTAATTTCTGTGATCCATTTAATGTCGCTCTTGCTATTCCACAATTTTTGTATTATTTTTTACTAATTCTGTTTTCTGGAGTTCTCATCAGATGTCCAAAGAATGAGATGCGTTTCTTCCTGATCGTGCTCATGACTGGTTCTATTTTATTATATACTGTTTCATTTGATGCTATTCTCCAATGTCCATTTATTTTAGACTGTTTATTTATACATGTCCTAATTATTCTTGTTCTATTTTTAGAATTCTGTCAATTTCTGCTGTATCAGTTTTTTTGAAGATAGTTTCAGCTGCATACGTTATTTCTGGTTGTGTAACTGTTTTATAGTGTTTTAATTTTGCATCTATAGATAGGCTTTTTTGTTGTATGTAGTTTTGGTAATGTAATTTGCGTAGTTCAGTTTTTTTATTCTATTCTGCCACGATGGCTTCTCATTTAGATTGTATGTTATTATTTCGCCTAAATATTTAAATTTATCAACAATTTTGATTTCCTGTTTTCCTATTGTAATTTTGTTTGCAAGTGGTGGGTCAGTTAGCATAATCTCCGTTTTTTCAAATGATATTCTAAGGCCTATTTTCTCTGCTATTTCTTGTAGTGATTTCACCTTTTGTCTTAATTACATCAATTTACCCACATTAATGCTGGATGAGCTCCACTGCTATTGAGAATTACCTATATTTGGTTTCTTTGTTTATAAAAGTCGAGTCTACAGTAGATTCACAAATCCACAAGTTACCTTGTGACTGTTGGTTTGTCTAAGGTTCCAGGTCCATGGCTTCTGATAATGTTTGAGGTGACTTTAAATGGGTGAAAATCAAAGGAAAACTATCCACAACATTAGTTTAGTTCAGCACAAAACAAATAATAAGATTAAAAACAGCCCACCAGTTGCAATGGATAAAGTAATCTTTACCTAGGTTTCGACAGATTTAAATCTATCTTCTTCAGAAGGCGGCAGTATTACATTAATATGGAATGATATGTCACTGTCGTTTTTACAAATATCTGCATAGATCCATTAGTCTAAAATAAAATATAGCCCTGAAAATAGGGTTTGTCATGTTTATTTATACATGTCCTAATTATTCTTGTTCTATTTTTAGAATTCTGTCAATTTCTGCTGTATCAGTTTTTTTTTAATGTAATCCAACCATTACCAATACTACTTGATTCAGATGATTTAGCAATAGAAAAATTCAATTTCGGACCTAAAAAGTATTTAGGACCTGACAATACAGATATACTGGCAAGCTTCTTCAGATTGGTGACCTTCTTACTGGTGCCAGGCACTGGAACGGAACCATAAGTGCCAGTAATATTCAACAAATCTTTGTAGACCAGCATACGTCTGCGACGGCGATATCCAACTCTGCAACTTCCATGCACTAATTTTTATTTACATGACAAACCCTATTTTCAGGGCTATATTTTATTTTAGACTAATGGATCTATGCAGATATTTGTAAAAACGACAATGACATATCATTCCATATTAATGTAATACTGCCGCCTTCTGAAGTAGATAGATTTAAATCTGTCGAAACCTAGGTAAAGATTACTTTATCCATTGCAACTGGTCGGCTGTTTTTAATCTTATTACGTGGAACCGTTGCTGTTGCGCAGCTATGTTTAAAATACAAAACAAATACATATTGCTCCACTTCAGTATGGTGTAGCCATTGTTGCCACCAAACTATTTACATGAATCGAATCTTAAGAATCAGTCTGCCAGTAACTGGCCAAACTCACCATAACTGTCCTCAACGACTAACCTTCAGCTGATGTGGCTTCTTTTATTGTAGTGCCTCGCGACACCTTCCCGTGCCAACAAACAAGCCCCATGTCAGATTTACGAAGTGCATTATGTATCAAGTTAAAATTGGTGCAGTTCGCAATGGCGCTGAAGACAATTTTTCAGTATGATTCAGTGGATCTAAATACACCCTAAGACCAAAAAAAAAGAAAAAGATGCACCACAAAGTAATATCTCAATGAAGTGATGTACGTGTACAGACAAACAAATTGTTGCAATTTCAGAAAAGTTGGATGATTTAGACAAGAAAAAGAGCTTCACAAGCTGAGCAAGTCAATAATGCATTCATCCACCTCTGACCCTTATGCAAGCAATTATTCGGCTTGGCGTTGTTTGATGGAGTGTTGCATGTTCTCTTGAGGAATACTGAATCAAATCCTGACAATCAGCGTGTTACATTTGTTATTAACTAATTTATTTATTAAAATATAGATTAATTAAAATATAGATATAATGAAATATAAATATAATATTTATTAAAATATAAATTTATCAAAATATTAAATGAATAAATAGTGCTTTCGGTTCTAGACGCTTCAGTCTGGAACCGAGTGACCGCTACGGTCGCAAGTTCGAATCCTGCCTCGGGCATGGATGTGTGTGATGTCCTTAGGTTAGTCAGGTTTAAATAGTTCTAAGTTCTAGGGGACTGATGACCTCAGATGTTAAGTCTCATAGTGCTCAGAGCCATTTGAACCAAATTATAGATATCTAAAAACCCGAGGGATGGGATCTGACGACCTTACTGGCCAAGATAGTGTCTGATAAGCACGAAGATAAGCAGTAGAAACTATCGCCATATGTGAGTACCATTATCTCACTGAAATGTAAGACCAAGCTGGCTTGCCATGAAGAGAAATAAACCGTGGCACTGAATATCGTAGACATAATGTTTCGCCATAATGGTGCAACGGATCACAACCAAAAGCGTCCTGCTGTCAAGAGAAATGCCACGCCATACCACCGCTCCTGATTGTCATATCATACATCTGGTGACAGGCTGGTATTCTACCGCTGTTCAGGGCATCTCCAAATACTGTACGTCTTCAGAGTCGAATTGTCTGCAGTGAAGAGTCTCACTTCGAGCTGAGCCCCAATCACCAGCAAAGACGTGTCTGAACACGCCCTGGACAGCAGTAGGATATCAATCTGAATGGCGCTCGCAATATGGCCCAACAACCAGGAGTCATTTCACTTCATGTCTTGGCCCATTTGGTTGTCATCCGTGGCCCCATTATAGCACAGCAGTATGCCAACAGTGTTCTACACCCCGCTTTGTTGCCATTCGTGGCAAGCCATCTGGAGCTCACCTTTCAGCAAGATAATGCCTGCCTGCAAATGGTCTCTACAGGGCTTGTCAAACCTTTGCTTGGCCAGCAAAGTCGCCGAATCTCTCTCCGAATCAGACTGTTTGAAGCATTATGGGCAGGGCCCTCTAACCATCTCGGAATTTTGATGAGCTCAAGTGCCAGTTGGACAGTATTTGGCATGATATCCCCCTGGAGGACATCCAACAACTCTGTCAATGAATTCCAAGTAGAATAACTGCTTCCATCACGAACATAGGGGAAAATTATCCATATCTTCTGACACTGCAATCATTTGTACATCTGTACATGTATGTCACATCTTCAGATCTCCCTTCCATTCGGATTCGGATAATTGCTTCATGGTACGTCGTTTTTTGTGTTAGAGAGTATGTATGTATGTAATGTATGTATGCATACGTATTCAGGGACCCTCATGGACTGCCAGATCTGTTCGTATGCAATTCATACACTGAAGAGCCAAAGAAACTGGTACACCATCCTAATACCGTGTAAGGCCCCTGAGAGCATGCAGAAGTACCACAACATGAAGTGGCGTGGACTCGACTAATATCTGAAGTAGTGCTGGAGGGAATTGACACCGTGAATCGTGCAGAGCTGTCCATAAATCCGTAAGAGTATGACGGGGTGGAGATCTCTTCTGAAGAGCACGTTGCAAGGCATCCCAGATGTGCCCAATAATGTTCATGCCTGGGGAGTTTGGTGGCCAGCAGAAATGTTTAGACTCAGAAGAGTGTTCCTGGAGCCACTCTGTAGAAATTCTGGATGTGTGGGGTGTCGCATTGTCCTGCTGGAATCGCCCAATCCCGTCGGAATGCACAATGGACATGAATGGATACAGTTGATCAGACAGGATGCTTTCGTAAGTGTCACATGTCATATCTCGACGTTTCAAGGGACCCATATCACTCCAACTGCACACTCCCCACACCATTACAGAGCTTCCACCAGCTTCAACAGTCCCCTGCTGACATGCAGGGTCCATGGACTCATGAGGATGTCTCCATACCCATACACGTCCATCCACTCTTTACTATTTAAAACGAGACTCGTTCCACCAGGCAACATGTTTCCAGTCATTTCCAGTCCAGTGTCGGTGTTGATGGGCTCAGGCAAGGCGTAAAGCTTTGTGTCATGCAGTCATGAAGGGTACACGAGTGGACTTTTGGCTCCGAAAGCCCGTACCGACGATGTTTCGTCGAATGATTCGCATGCTTACACTTGTTGATGCCCCAGCTTTGAAATCTGCAGCGATTTGCGAGAAGGTTGCACGTCTGCCATGTTGAACGATTCTCTTCAGTCGTCGTTGGTGCCATTCTTGCAGGATCTTTTTCCGGCCGCAGCGATATGGGAAATTTGGTGTTTTACCGGACTCCTGATATTCAGAGGACACTTTTGAAATGGTCATACAGGAAAATCATCACTTTATCGCTACCTCTGAGATGTTGCGCCCCATCGCTCGTGCGCCGATTACATCACTTTCAAACTCACTTAAATCTTGTTAACCTGCCATTGTAGCAGCAGTAACCGATCTAACAACTGTGTCAGACACTTGTCTTATATAGACGTTGCCGACCGCTGCACCGTATTCTCCATGTTTACATATCTCTGTATTTGAATACGCATGCCTGTACCAATTTATTTTGTGCTTCAGTGTATTTACAATATATTAACTGAATGGGTTCGTATAGCTAGTACGTTTCCCGAGTTGTCTACTAACTTTTAATTAATAGTTACCTGCTCTTTAACTTCTGGCTCCTTTCTCTCGCCCTGACAAGCACAGTAGAAACACTTTCATGTTTACCGATGCAGCACGTCGTTTATAATTTGGTCAAGTAATGTTTTGCTGTACATCATAAGTAAAGCACATGTAACGTCAAGTTATGGTTTTCTTACACATTTCAAAACTAATTCTTCTGTATGTACTATAATGAGTCACACTAGTTTTTTTTATTTAGATGTAAGTAGCGATACCACACATTTTACACACAATCAACACGTGGTCCAGTCACATTGTGTCCGCCTCTCAAAAGTGTGAATAATCACCTTTCGCTGTGTGGACGTGCAAAGAGGTTCTGAAATGTATCGACACAGATGTGGAGCCATTCCAATTTCATTGTCGCGGCCAGCTGCAATAGGTTTCTCGCTAGAGAGTACAAGACGGAATAGTTGGATGGAGGTGGTCCAGCAGATTCTAGATTGAGTTTAAATTCGAATAGTTTGGTGGCCAGGGAATTAGTGTGAATTCATCTTGAAGCCCTTTGAACCACACACGTACCATGCAGGGCCATGTGACTTGTTGTATTGGTCCATGGGTAGATGCCATTGTGCCGAAGAAAGACGAATTGCATGTAGGGGCTCACATTGTCCACAAGTACATGTGCCTATTTGTGTTCCTCCATTGTGCCTTTCAGAATTACGATGGTTCCAATAGTTCAAATGGCTCTGAGCACTGTGGGACTTAAACATCTGAGGTCATCAGTCCCCTAGAAATTAGAACTACCTAAACCGAACCAACCTAAGGACGTCACACACATCCATACCCGAGGCAAGATTCGAACCTGCGACCGTAGCGGTCGCGTGGTTCCAGATTGAAGCGCCTAGAATCGCTCGGCCACACCGGCCGGCAGAATTACGAGGTCACCCGGGGAATGCCACGTAAACATCCCCGAGACCATAGTGCTCCCTCCTCCGACCCAGACCCATTGCTTTGAGATGTTCCATGCCGTACATGCCAACTGCCTTCTGCCCAGTGGAGCATAAAATGCTTTTCATCTAAAAAGCCCATCTGTCGCCACTCCGACGACATCCACTTGTGATATTGACGTGCAAATTGCCGTCTTTGTTGCTGGTGATCAGCTTTGGCACATGAACCAGGTGCCTGCTGAGGAGGCCCGTGCACTGCAGCATTCACTGTGTGGTCATTGAGAAGACACTGTTAGTAGCCCTCGGTTGATCTGGGCAGTGTGTTGCTCAGTAGTTGCGTGTCTGTTCACCCACACACGTTTCTGCAGCCAACATTGAGCCTGTCATCTACGGTCTGTGGTGCAGCACAATTGCCTTGGTGCCAGTCTTGGATCGGCTTTATATGCCCGTTTCGCCATGTGTAGTATACTTTAAGCACAGCAGCATGCTAACTTAGACGTATTGGAACTGCTTCCAACCTTGACCCAAAAGCCAATGATCATGCCCTTTTGAACTTCAGACAAATCGCATCGTTTCCGCATTACTACGTCCTCCTGCCGCCCCCCTCCCCCCCTCCACCGCTAACTCTGCCATCTGCCGGCTGCGAGTGATTATTACATGCTGACAACGGACATAGGTGGTGCGCACGTTCTCCGATTGAGCCGTGTACGTTGACACAATGTAATAGCATTTTAGAATGAATAAAACAAGAAGTAAATGGCTTATATTATACATAGTTATTAAATTGTCACGTTGCTATTAATGATTATTTGTTTATGTTCAGTCCGTGTGCGAACAGCCGAACTTTTGCAGATCTTCCTGCATGGCACTACAACTTTTAAGCATTGCGACTTTAGCATGTACAACAGCACCATCCTTTAACAGGCTCATGAAGCTCCTGGCGTTATCCACTAGGTATTTAGTGATGAACCACTTTCGTTTCTTTTTTTTATTTTTAACACACACAAAAAATGGCTCTGAGCACTATGGGACTTAACATCTGAGGTCATCAGTCCCCTAGAACTTAGAACTACTTAAACCTAACTAACCTAAGGACATCACACACATCCATGCCCGACGCAGGATTCGAACCTCCGGACTGAAGCGCCTAGAACCGCTCGGCCACACGGCCGGCTAACACACACACTGTTAGTACAGTGTGGACTGTGTATTTTTATACTTAGTCCCCGCACGCTTTATTTACTGCAGAGGACGAGAAAATACAAAGGAAAAAGTAACGATTTCAGTGCAGCCAATCGCAGCTCTTATTGTAACTTTACATAATTTAAATTCCGCTGAGACAACTGCTGCTGAGATGCACTCCATTCGGTTCTAGTTTGTAGTTGCAATGAAAAGATACAATATTTCTTTTTATAGCAATGGAAATTACAGGATACAAACTATACGCAAAACACAGACACACCACTGAGTCGCAGATGAATGGAGCGTGGAGCATAGACAAATGAGTACATGGCCATTATATAATCATACTAGGTTATGAGCTCCAAATCATCTTCCAGTCTAAGAATGCACACATAGTTATCCACGAAGTGGAAAGTAATAAACGAGGGAAGAAAGAGACAAAGGACATCGTTTTTAATCCCAGATCTCTCCTACCGTGACACAATGTACACTAAATGATTGTAAGTATCCGTACAGCCATATGTACTGCAGAGTTGACCTCTAGATGTCACGAGAGGATGGGTATTGTGTTGTCAGTGGAGAATGTTCCCTGCCATCATGCGTGGTACAAGCAGTGAACTATGTAGCTGGCGGTGTTACGGTATGGGGATGTCTTTCAGTGGCCGAGCGGTTATAGGCACTACAGTCTGGAACTGCGCGACTGCTACGGTCCCAGGTTCGAATGTTGGCTCGAGCATGGATGTGTGTGATGTTCCTAGGTTAGTTAGGTTTAAGTAGTTCTAAGTTCTAGGGGACTGATGATCTCAGAAGTTAAGTCCCACAGTGCTCAGAACCATTTGAACCATTTTGATGTTTTTCACAGTTAGGCTCTGGCACCAGTATTGAGCTTAAGAAAACATAAAGTGCATAATGATATGTACAAATCTTACAGCACTGTGTACTGTGTACAGTATAGAAAAAGTTCAGTGCTGCAGTCACCACAGATGCCTACTGCAGTGGCAACACGGCAGACAGACCAGCGATGCGGGTTGCTGACTAAGCTGCGAAGTCTGGCCGACGCAAGAGTGTTTACAAACAAGTACCACAGTTGACAACAAACACGTAGGTGTGACCAACGTCCATCAGAGTGCATCAACCAGCAACAAAGGAAGGGGTCACGACGATCAACGAATTATTTCCTGGCGATCAAGTGTGCACAAATAGTCCTGGAAATATCCCTCCGCCCGAGGCTAGATGAGCCGGCACCATGCCATTCGGTGGGCACTTCTCGACTCGGCGGGTGCGGTGAAGATCGGCCGGTCCAGCAGTGTGCCAACTCGACCAACCTCTCTTCCGCAACAGTTGGGTCCGCAGCTTGTGGTCTAGTGGCTAGCGTTGCTGCCTCTGGGTCATGGGGTCCCGTGTTCATTTCCCGGCTGGGTTGGGGATTTTCTCTGCACGGGGACTGGGTGTTTGTGTTGTCCTCATCATTTCGTCATCATTCGTCACGTGGCTAAACTGGACTGAGTAAAGAAATTGCAATGTGTGAAAAACTGGGACATTGCATGGGCGCTGATGACCGCGCAGTTGAGTGCCCGACAAAACTTTTTGACTGCGCAGTTGAGTGCCCAACAAAACCAAACGTCATCATCATCATCCGCAACGATTGGGATACGTCGCTCTCGTCAGGTTACGCTATCTACTAGCTGCTAACAGCCGACTTCAACGTGGAACAGTTGTACAGGTATAAAGTCGAAGGGAAGTCTGATTGTAGGAATTAGTTGTTATTTGCTTGTTCTGCAGCAGGAATCCTTATTGTTTTGTCGATTTTGAAGAGAGTTTTACTGTTGGTAGTTTATTCTAGTTTCCTTAGTAAATAAGTTGGCAAAGCGAGTTGGTTCTTGCTCTGTAGATTTAGCATTCAGAGACAATGATTGTTGGAGACGATGACTATTTGTATGAGCATGACAATCTTGTCATAAAGCAACACTTGCAAGTCACTGGTCTGGGGACAATAACATTCCTGAAACGGACTGGTCTGCGCAGAGTCTGGACCAAACCCAGTGGAACACCTTTGGGATGAGCTAGGACACGACATCGATACAGTCTCCAGCATCCAACATCACTATCTCCTCTGTTTTCCACTCTTGAGTTAGAATGGATAGTCATCCTCATCAATCAGACATTTCATTGAGAGTTTCCCCATCAGAGTTCAAGCCCTCATAAATACAAGGGGTGGATACACCCCATATTGTTGTCCAGTAATAGGTATCTGGATATTTTTGATCATATAGCATAATTTATTGCTGGGCACAATCATACCACTTTCAAAACGAAATTGTCAGGTTCAGTCATTGGTGGTAATTTTAGTTTAAAATTGGATTGATTGCGTGGGACAGTGCATTATTTTCAAAACAAGCAATCACTGCGAGTGTCCAGTTCGACTGGAGCGTCACTATTTCCAGACCCACAGAGGAAAGTGCCTTAAACCGGATTCCCCTCACCCCTCAGACGGCCTCCCTGGTCTCTTGGCTCTGCATTCTCATGAACTCTAGTGGGACAAAGTGCAAACAGTAGTTTAGGCTTCTACCACTGTGTAGCAGGGTGCACAATTCGCCCACTTCACTTGTCACTTATCAGTTTTTCATTACATGTTCTGACAGTGGAAAAAATTTGTTCCACTTTGCTACATTTAAGGTTAATGTTTATGATTAACCCGTTTAATTTTGACTTTATGTTCAAACTTTATTGGGTTATAGTCACATAAACTGGACTCCCTTCAGTTCCTTGAACTGAAACTCATAATTATTCATGTTCCAAGTCTGGTGGTATTAGAACACATTTATTCTCTAGGAAGACTCCTGCGGATTCTGAGAAGACTATGGGAAAGGTTGATCAAATGAAGTGTGATCCATCGAAAGTAGTTAAAGCCACTGATTCAGTTCAGAAAAAGAAAATGGATCGGAAGGGGGCCAGTGAACGGTTTCATGTTCCAAAAGCAACACTTATGGGGCTGTCCAATATAAAGAATGGTACACCTAAGGAAGCAACAAAAACAAAATGAGACATACATGAGAGTGGGTAAAGATTTTGAAGATGCGCTGGTTTAGAGCTGTCTTGCTAAGAGAGACCCTTCCTTTGGGCTTACTGGTAATGACTTAAGAAGAACAGCAGTGATAAATTATACCGACTGATCTTTAACAGACGAAATTCCTGGGAAAAGTGGTTCTGGCTTTTTCTTAAATGATACAAAAGTAAACTGTCAGAAGGGACATCCTACAGCAGGGCCCTTGACTTCAGCAAAGAAAACACAGAGAAATTTTATAAATTTCTGGAAAATATTATACACACATCAAAAAAATTTTGCATCACCTCCATTCCGAGAGTTCCGGGACCTGTACAGAAAACTGGAATAGATATGAACATAAACATCATTTACGTCCTTTTTATTGCTCATGAAAACCACACTTTGCATGTTGTACCACCATACAGCAAGACCAACAGTGGTGGTGGTCCGGATTGATGTACACACCGGCACCTCTAATACCCAGCGGCACGTCCTCATGCATTGATGCATGCCTGTATTCGTCGTGGCATACTATCGACAAGTTCATCAAGGCACTGTTGGTCAAGATTGTCAGACTCCTCAAAGGCGATTTGGCGTAGATCCCTCAGAGTGCTTGGTGGGTCAGGTCGTCCATAAACAGCCCTTTTCAATATATCCCAGGCTTTTTTGATAGGGTTCATGTCTGGAGAACTATGTTGTTATCCTGAAGGAAGTCATTTACAAGATGTGCACGATGGGGGCGCGAATTGTCGTCCATGAAGACGAATACCTCGCCAATATGCTGCTGATATGGTTGCACTATCGGTCGGAGGATGGCATTCACGTATCGCACAGCCGTTCACAGCGCCTTCCATAACCACCAGCAGCGTACGTTGGCCCTACATAACGCCACCCCAAAACAGTGTATCTAAGGCGTTCAGCCTGACCGGGTTGCCTCCAAACACGTCTCTGACGATTGTCTGAGTAAGGCCATATGCGACACTCATCAGTGAAGAGCACGTGATGCCAATCCTGAGCGGTCCATTCAGTTTGTTGTTGGGCCAATCTGTACCATGCTGCACAGTGTGGTGGTTGTAAAGATGGACCTCGCCATGGACGTCAGGAGTGAAGTTGTACATCATGCAGCTTACTGCACACAGTATGTATCGTAACACGACGTCCTGAGGCTGCACGAAAAGCATTATTCAACGTGGTGGCATTACTGTGAGGTTCCTCCGAACCATAATCCGTAGGTAGCGTTCATCCACTTCAGTAGTAGCCTTTGGGCAGCCTGAGCGTGGCATGTCATCGACAGTTCCTGTGTATCTCCTCCATGTCCGAACAACATCAATTTTAAACTTCCTGGCAGATTAAAACTGTGTGCCGAACCGAGACTAGAACTCGAGAGCTTTGCCTTTCGTGGGCAAGTGCTCTGCCAACTGAGCTACCCAAGCACGACTCACGCCCCGTCCTCACAGCCTTACTTCTGCCAGTACCTCGTCTCCTACCTTCCAAACTTTACAGAAGCTCTCCTGCGAACCTTGCAAAACTAGCACTCCTGGCTTAGCCACAGCCTGGGGGATGTTTCTAGAATGATATTTTCACTCTGCAGCGGAGTGTGCGCTGATATGAAACTTCCTGGCAGAATAAAACTGTGTGCTGGACCTAGACTCGAACTCGGGAGAGCTTCTGTAAAGTTTGGAAGGTAGGAGACGAGGTACTGGCAGAAGTAAGGCTGTGAGGACGGGGCGTTTAGTCGTGCTTGGGTAGCTCAGTTAGCAGAGCACTTGCCCGCGAAAAGCAAAGGTCTCGAGTTCGAGTCTCGGTCCGGCACACATTTTTCATCTGCCAGGAAGTTTCATATCAGTGCACACTCCGCTGCAGAGTGAAAATCTCATTCTGGAAACATCAATTTGGTTCACTCCGAGACGCCTGGACACTTCCCCTGTTGAGAGCCCTTCCTGACACAAAGTGTGGACGTGATCGAACAGCGGTATTGACCACCTAGGCATGGTTGAATTACAGATGACTGGAACTGATCGGCTGTCGGCCCTCCTCCGTCTAATAGGCGCTGCTCGTGCATGGTTGTTAACATCTTTGGGTGTGTTTAGTGACATCTGTGAACAGTCTAAGGGACTGTGTCTGCAATACAATATCCCCAGTCAACGTCTATCTTCAGTAGTTCTGGGAACCGGGCTGATGCAAAACTTTTTTTGATGTGTGCTTTACACATTGAAACTAGATTATGTTTTGTCTGATTTAATCGCTTACTCTAATTTCTTTCAACGTTATTTTATTTTGAAAAGGGATCAGATTTTGGTAGCTACTGGTAAGTGTAAGTTTTATTCATAGTAATAACTAGCTGTTTCCTGTGGCTGTGACTGAGCGAGGTGGCGCAGTGATTAGCACATTGGACTCAGGGGAGGATGACGGTTGAAATGCGCACCCAGGCATCCTGGTACAGGTTTTCCTTGATTTCCCTAAATCACTACAGGCGAGTTGCCAGGGTGGTTGCTTTGAAAGGGAAAGACTGACTTCCTTCAACGCCCTTCCCTAATCCCATGTGACTGATGACGTCACTGTTTGGTGCCCTCCCCCAACGAACCAACCAAGCTGTTATCGCATGCCAGTAGTGTTGTTACGACGAGTGATGGTACGTCAGCAAGCTACTGTGGGTTCAATATCATCAGCAGCCCTCACATGTCTGCCTGTTTGGGTAATGCAAGCATATTTCATGTTCTGCTCCACTCTCTCCCACCTCCCAATCTGTCCCAACACACGGTGCATCAGAATGCGAAGCACTGCTGCCGAGCAGTGCATACAGAGGCGGAGGGGCAGTAGCGCGCCTCTAAGTATCTTGCTATTGAAGCAGGTACACATTATGCAATGTGTACATTACGCAGAAAATAGTGTGGAAATATGTATTAAATACTGAATGTCTATAAGCATTGTATTGATTAATTTCAATCGTATTATGTAGCACATATCAACCAACAAAAGCATTTTCACAAACACGATCAAGAGTGAAAGAATAAATAGCTTTTTCAAAGAGTAAATATATTTCCGTAATTCGCGTAATATTCTTCAAAACAATACGTATCTAGTACTACACATTGTCTAAAGCAGTCTTTATTGTTCCTCAAGGTTCGAGCTATGTCCTTACCGACTTTCATTGAAACCGGTTGAATGGGTTAGTAATAATAAATTTAAACGTCATGCATGATGCAGCCGTTTTTCACGCATCCCCTGTTTATGACACCTTATACTGTGTCCTGACCTGTGTCGTACAATGATATAATTTTGCAGATACATTCAGTGGTGTATGGGAAGACTGCCCACAAAACGTATGACAAATACAATTAGTAGTAGAGAAATTATAAATTAAAACTTCATGGATGATGCGAAAATTAACAGCAGAAATGTAGTAAGTGATAACCTTTTTTTTCCTTTCGTCTTTTTTTGAAGGGTGTAAGCCACAAAAAATCTGTCCAAGATTTGAAATTATGTCTAACGTTCTTTGCAAGTCACTGAGTGCTCTAACTGGATTAATATAATCTGGGTATTCTCGCTTTGTAGCCTACATTTCTTTTTCACCCCCGTCCCCTTTGAAAGGTTAGTAGTTCTTACCCCCACACCGACCCTTTTCAGACACTAAATGCTTTGCGTACGAAGTTTAGTTGAAATTGGTACAATGGTTTTGGAGGAGATGTGACACATAAATACATACATATAGTTTCATAATATGTACGGCTATCCTTTGTGTCGTGGTGCGATTTTGATGAAATAAAACTTGTACAGTGTCCCAAACTGTGCTCAAGGTACCTGTGAAAAACCCATGAAAATTCGTGTAGCAGTTTTGGAAATTAGAGTGTTCAGACAGACAGACGGACAGACCAGAACGCTGAAAAGTTTAAACCACGATATCTTTTTTTTTTTTTTTTTTTCGTGGTACGAGTTTGATGAAGTAAACCCTACACTCTGCAACAAACTACGCTTGAGCTACCTGCGAAAATTCTATGAAAATTCGTCTTGTAATTTTGGAGATTAACGAGTTCAAATACAAGAAGACAAAGACAGTATTACGTACTTATTATTAGTAATGGATAGTAAAACGTAAGTGGTGCATAACATTATAAAGTAAATACTGCGGACATTTAATTTTTTTTTTTATTTTGTTCTGTTTTCAAAAACAGAAACGAAATGTGGGTCCGATTTTGGTTTTGGTTTGTCGGTTTGTAGAATAAAGGAAATAAACTACAAAGTTATCAGTCCCTTCTCGTTTCTGGTCCTGTCCTCCACGTTTCGCTGGCTTTATTTCTGTAGCTGCAGTCTCTGCCCAGCAAGTGTGTGTGTGTGACCCGCAGGAGGTCGGTGCGGCTGACGGTGCTGCCTGCGCAGAACGGCACGACCAACATGTCCACGTCACACGGCGGCCTGCTCGAGGTGCACAGCTCCTTCAACAGCGTCGAGCAGGACGTGCACGACCGCGAACACGACCAACAGGTAAGCCGCGAACGTCGCTAACACTTACACTGTCCAGTCTCGTTAACGTGACCACCAGTGAAAAGCCCGAATAACCGCCCTCTACAGCGCAGACCGCCGCGATACGTGCAGGAGCTGGCCAGTGTGGTCGAGCGGTTCTAGGCGCTTCAGTCTGGAACCGCGCGACCGCTAAGGTCGCAGGTTCGAATCCTGCCTCGGGCATGGATGTGTGTGATGTCCTTAGGTTAGTTAGGTTGAAGTAGTTCTAAGTTCTAGGGGACTGATGACCTCAGATGTCAAGTCCCATAGTGGTCAGAGCCAGCCTGCAGGACGAGGGTCAGTGAGGCACTGCATGATACTGACACGGATGTGAAGCCACGCGAACTCCAGTGCCGCGCTACGTTTCTCGGTTAAGGATCCACGGAGCGAACAGGGTGCTCCCACGGTTTCTCGATTGGGTATAAATCTGTGGCATTTGGTAGCCAGGGGAGCACTGCCAACTCACCCTGGTGGTCTTCGAACCACGCACATACACTGAAAGCTGTGTGAGGTGCTGTGTTGTCCTGCTGATAGATTCCATCGTGACGAGGAGAAAAGAACTGCACGTAGGGGAGACCACAGTCCCCAAGGACAGATGCACACTTGTACTGATTCATTGTTCCTTCCAGAATGCAGTCCAGCCTGGGCCCTACCAACGATTGTTTCCCGGTGTCCCTTTCAGACGTTTCGTGTCAAACGTGCCAAGAGCCATCTTTTCGATGCAACCTGTCGCCACTCATTGGATGTACAGTTGCGCTACTGGCGTGCAAATTCCAACCTGCATCGCTGATGACAGCAGTCAGCACGGGTAGATGAACTGTGGACCAGCTGTGGAGGCCCACATACAACAATGTTCACAGAACGGTCACTGAGAAGGCACTGTAGGCAGCCTCGTGGTTCATTTGGGCGGTCAGTTGCTCAACAATTGCACTTCTATGCACGTATAGACATCTTCACAGCCGTTAATGACCCCTGTTATACAGGGTGTTACAAAAAGGTACCGCCAAACTTTCAGCAAACATTCCTGATACACAAATAAAGAAACGCTTAATTTCCATGTTAGAGCTCATTTCAGTTTCGTCAGTATGTACTGTACTTCCTCGATTCACCGCCAGTTGGCCAATTGAAGGAAGGTAATGTTGACTTCGGTGCTTGTGTTGACATGCGACTCATTGCTCTACAGTACTAGCATGAAGCACATCACTACGTAGCTTCAACAGGTTAGTGTTCATCACGAACGTGGTTTTGAAGTCAACGCAATCTTTACAAATGCGGAGTTGGCAGATGCCCTTCTGATGTATGGATTAGCAGGGGCAATAGCCGTGGCGCGGTACGTTTGTATCGAGACAAATTTCCAGAACGAAGGTGTCCCGACAGGAAGACGTTCGAAGCAATTGATAGGCGTCTTAGCGAGCACGGAGCATTCCAACCCATGACTCGGGACTGGGGAAGGCCTAGAACGATGAGGACACCTGCAATGGACGAGGCAATTCTTCGTGCAGTTGACGATAACCCTAATGTCAGCATCAGAGAAGTAGCTGCTGTACAAGGTAACCTTGACCACGTCACTGTATGGAGAGTGCTACGGGAGAACCAGTCGTTTCCGTACCATGTAAAGCGTGTGTAGGCACTATCAGCAGCTGATTGGCCTCCACGGGTACACTTCTGCGAACGGTTCATCCAACAATGTCTCAATCCTCATTTCAGTGCAATGTTCTCTTTACGGGTGAGGCTTCATTCCAATGTGATCAAATTGTAAATTTTCACAATCAACATGTGTGGGCTGACGAGAATCCGCACGCAATTGTGCAATCACGTCATCGACACAGATTTTCTGTGAACGTTTGGGCAGGCATTGTTGGTGATGTCTCGATTGGGCTCCATGTTCTTCCACCTACGCTCAATGGAGCACGTTATCATGATTTCATACGGCATACTCTACCTGTGCTGCTAGAACATGTGCCTTTACAAGTACCACACAACATGTGGTTCATGCACGATGGAGCTCCCGCACATTTCAGTCGAAGTGTTCGTACGCTTCTCAACAACAGATTCGGTGACCGATCGATTGGTAGAGGCGGACTAATTCCATGGCCTCCACGCTCTCCTGACCTCAACCCTCTTGACTTTCATTTATGGGGTCATTTGAAAGCTCTTGTCTACGCAACCCCGGTACCAAATGTAGAGACTCTTCGTGCTCGTATTGTGGACGGCTGTGATACAATACGCCATTCTCCAGGGCTGCATCAGCGCATCAGGGATTCCATGCGACGGAGGGTGGATGCATGTATCCTCGCTAACGGAGGACATTTTGAACATTTCCTGTAACAAAGTGTTTGATGTCACGCTGGTACGTTCTGTTGCTGTGTGTTTCGATTCCATGATTAATGTGATTTGAAGAGAAGTAATAAAATGAGCTCTAATATGGAAAGTTTTCTTTCTTTGTGTGGAGGAATGTTTCCTGAAAGTTTGGCCGTACCTTTTTGTAACACCCTGTATCTGGCCCACGAAGCACCACACTTGCCTCTGTGTCACTTTTCGATAATGCCAGTTTCCCAAGCACGGTGTGTTTCAAACGTGGCTGCATGTTGCAGGTGGACAGTTTAGAAACTTATCCATTATGGAGAAGTGTTGTAACCGGGACCGGAACGGCCGCGGGGTTGCCGTGAAGGAGAGCGTGGCGGGATCCACAGAGTGGCCCGCAAAGAGAGAGGACAGACACGAACAATGGAGGACCTTAGGAACAACAACAATGTAGAAACTACAGAGTCGCAAGAAAACCTAACTAATCAATCACGTCCACTCGTACACAATACGCTGTCTGAGGCGAGATGTCGATAGATGCAGGCCAAGGTTAGACTGACTGGCTGAGCGGGAGGCAGGCGCTTAGATACACGATCGGGGGACGCAGAGATTCGCCGCGGGGACCACGTGTTCCACTGTGGCGCCTGGCGCCCCCACGTTGGAGGTGGGCCAGATGCACCCGCCGCCACGGCTTACGGGGCGAAGGTGCAGGCACCTCCAGGGGTCTTCGATGTCCACGCTGTCTGGGACAGATTCAAAATCCGCGGCGCGCTGTACCAGATCCCTCCCCCTGAAACTGGCGCGTAGGGGCGGAAACGCCCCGGACATTGCCGAGGTGGGCGGCAGTGGGAAGAAGAGCCGGCCTCGTCGGCCGCCGTTGACAGGTAGGAAGGGACGCCCGAGGTATCCGTGACGGCCGACCCAGAGTCCGGGGCAGAGGAGAGAGTTCCCGACCCACCCGGGGGCAGGGAGGGCCAGCGGCCGACCCGCGGGGTGATGGCAACCGGGGGCAGGGGCGGCGACTCGAGGACCACGTCCGTACCCGAAAGAGGTAGGGGGAGGGGGAGGCGGCAGCGCGAGTCCCGCGGGGGCGCGCAGCCGGATCTGATTACGATGGCGGCACTCCGACCCTTTCGACGTCTGCACCGAAGTCACACGCCGCCCACGGGCTGCGAGACCGTGGCGGGCGTACAACCCGCCTTGCGCCCGTACTCGCGGGCCCACACGGCCGCGCCGGGGGTGTAACGCCGAGAGGGCCAGGGGTGGCGGCGGGAGGGGGATGGCATCAGCCAATGGAGCAGGGTCCGCAGCTGTCGCCCGTGAAGGAGCTCTGCCAGACTACGTCCATCAATTGGCATCGTGCGGTAGGTGCTCAAAAACAGGGAGAGGGCCAATGTGGTGGGAGATGTGCCGACCACCTTTGCCAACTTCTTAGGCTAGGCGCAAATTGAGACGCGTATAGCACGTGTGACGTGACACTAGACTACAGCGCGACACGCACGTGCCGCACGGGTCGCGCGGGTGCAGCGCATATTGCGACGCGTACACCGTACTTCGCACGCGCCGACTGGCGACGCTCTGCGCTGACTGAACCGAAGCGCGCGCAACCTGTTATCTCCCTCAAACGATTTTACAGAAACTATTCACTGAAAATATTCGATTTTTGCCTTACTTGTAGCGTTATATGTCAGCTTCGTGGAGAAGTGCCCTTCATCTCGCTAATGACCATTCTTATTGTGATCTACACATTTTAGTGAGACACTACGGAAAACTCTAAAAGTTTGCAACGAAAATTAGGGATCGGTATGATTTTGCGTTTGGTGCGTATTACATCATACGTTGCTGCAAATGAAATTTAGATAACATGTTGAATTTTTCTTTAGACTTGGGAGGAGGTCTATATCTGCCTCCATCTCGAGAAAATGGATCCTACGTAGCGCGCTCACTTCCGATCTCACGCACGCGAGAATGAAATACTCTCAACATCTCTCATATCTCCTAAACCGTTCGAGACATCGAAACTAAAGTTTGGCGAATGATAGCACACAAGGAGGAGAGTGTTTTGCCAGTTCCTAAACACACGGAACTTTCTTATCTACGGCGATATACCAACACTTATACTTCCCTTTTTATTTATTTCACTCCAGTGACTAATTTTTTAAGAATCATCAACAGCTGGCGAAACAAGAGCTTCCTAGTATGAAAATAAACATGACATTTCTTCTTTTATGTTACTACAAACCGACACTAAGAGGTTTTTCGTAAGCTATCGAGCTCTGTGATGGCCAATTACTTGTTTAATGAGGCACTCCGTTTCGGAATTCTGTCGCAATACCTGCTGTGTTTGGCAAATTACTCTGTGACAAAGGAAGTACAATTAAACCAGTCACCAAGAGAAATGTGGCCGTTACAAACGGTGATGCTTCTTCGAATTAGAAAAGATTAACAATTCACACAAAAACAGATTGCAGTTCTGTTGGAACTTTCGTGGAATGACCGTAACCCATCGTCTTTTTAACACTGAGCGACTGGAACGGAAACTTACCAAAGGATTTTATTCCTTCTCTTGAACGAAGCAGTATTAAATTAATGACGAGCGTTCCTTCAGGCGGAATGATAGGCAAATGCCACATACTGGTTACTTACCTACGGCTTGCCAAACTGACAATGTGTGATCCTGAATAAAATAGTTGTTATTGAGAAAAATAAACAATTGTTCAAAATGTTCAAATGTGTGTGAAATCTTATGGGACTTAACTGCTAAGGTCATCAGTCCCTAAGCTTACACACTACTTGACCTAAATTGTCCTAAGGACAAACACATACACATCCATGCCCGAGGGAGGACTCGAACCTCCGCCGGGACCAGCCGTACAGTCCATGACTGCAGTGCCTTGACCGCTCGGCTAATCACGCGCAATAAACAATTGATCTGTCGCACAACACAATGGTCAGTGTATTGTCAGCAGCGGAGTTAATGCGCGCGACAGGACTGCACAAGCTAGACATGTGTGCCTTGTGAGCTGGAGTTCGAAAAACATTGTCATGAAAGTAGATCTGCCTTTGTCAGCAGTACATTTCAACAAATTAAATATATCTAATCATAACACTCTATTCGGATATTCCTACTTTCGTAATAATACCGACCATTTTCTTCATTTGTGTAGCTTGTTGTATAATTAGTTTATTAATGCTGATAATGTGCATGCAACAATTGAAATGCTTTTTCTCATCACGGCGAACCAATTAAAACATTGTTATTTGAGACTGCTTTTCGACTGTTTCTAGCTTGCAGTGAAAATGTGATGTTCACATGCATGTAGTACAGTGTGTCGTATAACAAAATGGCTCTGAGCACTATGGGACTTTACTGCTGTGGTCATCAGTCCCCTAGAACTTAGAACTACTTAAACCTAACTAACCTAAGGACATCACACACATCCATGCCCGAGGCAGGATGCGAACCTGAGAGCGTAGCGGTCAGTCGTATTACATTATTACATCCATATCAGAGTAATGACATTGAGACTTCAATACTTCAGATCTTGGACGCTTTTTACCAGGAGTACAAAGGGTCACATCTGTGGAGATTATCCCTTTCTAAATTTTTATAACAGATAGGACGGTTACGACAGCATACTAGGCAGCGAGAATATAACCTTGCTTTACTTTCCTGCCTTGATTCTTAATCACATGATTTTATAATATTCCTTGCTTCCTTATTCACTACCCTCTGTCCCTTCCTGCGATCTGAAAACATCGCGTAGACATATGATACAATTCCAGCGGCCAATGGCTCGTCAGTTACTGAAGTATGCATTTTTCTTGACAGAAGAAAAACAAAACAAAACAAAACTACACAGATATAAATAACAGAAAAGTATAATGTACTAACGAAGAAAGCTGGAGCGTTTAAGTGGCGAAAACCGAAACACTACCCAAAGGCGATAAAATTCAGTACATAGTAAGGCAAAATTTATCGTATTGGCAATACTACCACTGCTGATATGCGCCGTTCCGCTGTGAGCATATGGCTGGGCTACTTTTAGGCTCCCCTCCTCAAATTTCCCACGGTGCTAGCGAGGCACGCGCGACGCGCGGCGCGAGAAACTGTGCCTCAACCACAACGCCGCGCGACCTGGCGCAGGCGCGTGTCGCGTCCCAGTCGCGTCGCGTCGCAATTTGCGCGGTCCCATTTGAACCTGTGATATAAAAACGCGCACTGCGCTGCGTCACGCCACACGCGCTACACACGCCTCAATTTGCGCCTAGCCTAGAGGTATAAACAATGTGCTGTTCGCAGCCATCGTCATCTCGATACACGAGGATGATCCCAATACCGTATGCCGAGGCATCAGCCGCCACAAACCGAGGGCCGGTCTGGAGAGAAGGGAGTAAGGCATAGCCTTTAAACGTAGAAAAGCCTGGTCACAGGCAGAAGTACCATCAAAAGGCTCTCCTTTGCGACGCAAGTTATTGAGGGGTTGAGCAACGGAGGCAGCCTGAACTTTAAGTAATAAGTAACACCTGGAGGTCAGGTAAGTCCTTGGGACGAGAAGGGGCCTCAATGGCCGTGACATTGCGACCCGAAGGGGGAATGTCATCTTTGCTAAGCCAGTGGCCTAAGTATTCCACTTCCGGTTGAAAAAAAAAATAACACTTTCCCAGCCGACAGCGTAAACCAGCAGACTGCAGAGTACGAAACAGGGCGCTGAGGTTTTGCAAATGTTCCTGGCGGAAACACCCGGTGACCGAGATGTCATCCAGATAATTCATGCAAGCGGGGGATAGGCTGCGTAAGCTGCTCCAGGAACCGCTGGAAAATCAATAATTGAAGAAGTCTTAATCGCATTTATTATTATTATACGGCCAACCGGTTTCGACCCGACGTAGGGGCCATCTTCTGGGCCTTTACACCATTGGTAAAGGAAACTAGTTGATAGCTTGCTTCCGTTATGTAGACAGGAGTGACACCACCAGCAGTCGACCAATGGAAGATGGCCCCTAAGTCTTAAATTCCTGGGATTACAACTTGATAATAAATTCAGTTGGGAGGAGCACACCACAGAACTGCAGAAACGCCTTACCAAAACTGTATTTGCAATTCGAGTGTTAGCAGACATAGGCGACATAAAAATGAAAAAGCTTGCATACTTTGCCTACTTTCATTCCATAATGTCATATGGTATAATATTTTGGGTAACTCTTCAAGTCAAACAAAAGTTTTCAGAGTCCAAAAGCGTGTAATACGTATTATTTGTGGAGTAAATTCACGGGCGTCCTGTAGAAACCTCTTCAAAGAACTGGGTATACTAACTACTGCCTCTCAGTATATTTACTCATTAATGAAATTTGTCCTAAATAATATATCTCTTTCTCCAACAAACAGCTCAGTTCATACATACAATACCAGGAACAAAAATGATCTGCACAAGGACTTAAAAGCACTTACTTTAGTTCAAAAAGGGGTCCACTACTCAGGAACACTCATCTTCAATAATTTGCTAGGAAACATAAAAAATTTAGTTACAAATAAAGATCTGCTTAAAAAGAGCCTGAAAGACTTACTAGTGGCCAACTCATTCTACTCCATTGACGAATTTTTTAATAGAAACAAATGATGTATTGTATATATTCATACTATTAGTATTGTTATTTCAGCTTTAAAAAAAATTGACATGTTCCACATCCATGAGGATCTCATCAGCACGGATCAATGGAACGAAAAACTAATCTAATCTAATCTAATGTAATGTAATCTCGGGTTGAAACCGGTTGGCCATATAATAACAATAAATGCTATTAAGACTGTACTTGAATTATTGATTAATCATACTAATCGCTGCTTCTCTCCACAACCATTTTGTCCAAATAACCGCTGGAAAATGGCCGGCGCCAAAGAGACACCAAAGGGAAGGCGCTTGTTTAACTCGTAAGGCGTGTCGACAATGACGACGTCCTGCGACACGGCATCCATGAGTAACTGGTGGTATGCCTCAGCTAGGTCGATGTTGAAAAAGTACTCGCCGCCGGCTAGCTCGGCGAGAAGGCTCTCCTGTCGGGGAATGGGGTAACACTGTCGACGAGGGACCGAGCACTGACCGTAGCGCCGAAGTCCCCGCGCAGCCGAAGGGACCCACTCGGTTCCCGTACGACCACCGACGGTGTCGCCCGGGCAGCGTATGTCACAGGCTCCAGGACGCCAGCGCCCTGAAGCCGACCGAGTTCCCGCTCGACCACCGGCAGTAAGGCCGCCGGAAGGGGCCGCGCCCGAAACAAGCGAGGCTGCGCGCCCAGCCGAAATGCGATGTGCGCCCGAAAATCGGAAGCACATCCGAGATCCGTAGCAAACGACGACGCAAAAGCAGAGCACAGATCGTCCGGGTCCCGAAAAGGAACGGCCGTGGAAATGACCTTAACTTCGTCGAAAATTGAAAAGCCAAACAGTTGAAACCCATGCGGGCCAAAAATATTCGAAACCGACGGACGGTCGACGACAAATAGGGTAAGGAGCCGGGGAACACGTTCGTACGTCGCCTGGACGACGAACGGCGCTTGAAGGGGAACGGAACCGTCTCCGTAGGCGACCCAACGCGGAGAGGGAGGTGACAACTCAGGAGAGCCCGAGCGGGCATATGTCGCCATATTGATCGGGGAGACGGTGGCCCCAGTGTCGACCCTAGAAGTGACTCCTCAGTGAAAAGGCGGAGCGCGAGGAAAAGCTTCTGCGCAGACGGGTCGTTCTGCGGGACGACTCACAGGGGGAGGCCACGACGTTTGGAACACGGATTTACTGCAAACTTCCTACACTCGTAGTACTCCACGAGGACACAAAATGTGTAAGCAGTAGGGCGTACTTCTCAAGCGTTACTGAGAAAATCGCAACATAATATTTCGGTCGTTAAATATACAGGGTGTCACAAAAAGGGACGGCCAAACTTTCAGGAAGCATTCCTCACACACAAATAAGGAAAAGATGTTATATGGACATGTGTCCGGAAACACTTACTTTCCACGTTAGAGCTCATTTTAGTTTCGTCAGTATATACTGTACCTCCTCGATTCACCGCCATAATTTCATACGGGATACTCTACCTGTGCTGCTAGAACATGTGCCTTTACAAGTACGACACAACATCTGGTTCGTGCACGATGGAGCTCCTGCACATTTCAGTCGAAGTGTTCGTACGCTTCTCAACAACAGATTCGGTGACCGATGGATTGGTAGAGGCGGACCAATTCCGTGGCCTCCACGCTCTCCTGACCTCAACCCTCTTGACTTTCATTTATGGGGGCATTTGAAAGCTCTTGTCTACGCAACCCCGGTACCAAATCTAGAGACTCTTCGTGCTCGTATTGTGGACGGCTGTAATACAATACGCCATTCTCCAGGGCTGCATCAGCCCATCAGGGATTCCATGCGACGGAGGGTGGATGCATGTATCCTCGCTAACGGAGGACATTTTGAACATTTCCTGTAACAAAGTGTTTGAAGTCACGCTGGTAGGTTCTGTTCCTGTGTGTTTCCATTCCATGATTAATGTGATTTGAAGAGAAGTAATAAAATGAGCTCTAACATGTAAAGTAAGTGTTTCCGGACACATGTCCACATAACATATTTTCTGTCTTTGTGTGTGAGGAATGTTTCCTGAAAGTTTGGCCGTACCTTTTTGTAACACCCTATACATGTGTGTGTGTGTGTGTGTGTGTGTGGCCATATTTACCACAAAGCGCCGGCAGCCGAGTGGTGCCGGCACGGTAGCTCAGCGTGGTCGGTCAGAGGGTTAGCAGCCCTCTGTAATAAAAAAAACTGAGTTAATGGGTCAACAATGAACTTATACGGACGTCTTACGACGTCCGCCCGGAGCAGATGCAACGATCAAAAGTGAACACAACGAGAGTCATCATACGAAGCCTCCTGGTGGAACTCCAGTCGAGAGGCGACCACGTGGCATCGTTCGGAATAATAGTTCGTCAGCAAAAGTCATATCTCCTGGAAAGAGAGAGAGCCACAGGAAACGAGAACGGTGCCAACTTGCGGAGCGGGAAGAACGTGTCCGGGGACGACCGAGACAGGAACAACGACCGCTGCGAGGAGTCATCCGTGACTTGAAAAGCCCTGAAATGTTGTTTCAGTCGATGTTAAGTACGTTTCCCAGTCTTCTTTAGCGTCATTAAATGGAGGTAACGACGGCGGACGTGGGAAAGCATCTGACCCCCGAGGACTCGGAAGCTGTTGTGGCAGTGCGTCCCTAGCATCGACTATCCATGAGGAATAGCAGTGACTGCTGTAAGATGTCTAACTGGAGCTGCTGCTGTTGCTCCAGCAGACAGACCAACTTCGCCTCCGTGCGAACAACGACCGCCGGTCACCTCGTCGCCAAGAATGCAGCCGCGACCGGAACGGCCGCGGGGTTGCCGTGAACGAAAATGCGGTGGGACCCACGGGGCGGTCCGTGAACAACAACACAAACGGGAAATGTCTGTATTCACTGGAAGTATTGTGGGCTTCTTAAAGACCCAGCTCTGGGCTGCGGAATGAAATTCGACCCAACAGTAGAAACTGGGAACTACTGTAGAATGTACGTGCTTGTAAGTAGTGGAAGATGATGTAAAAATCTGTGTTACTAAATGGCAGGCTGTTAGCAAACGTCTAAGTATACGGTTTAGCTTGCCACGTATGTGAGTGGATCGAAGTTAAATAATAAAAAGCAATACTATGTCCTCCACGGTGAAAGATCGTCAGAGACAGGGGTATCAACCGGAGTGGTTGATAGAATTGCTCTTATTCTCCGTACACAGGTTGTTAGTGGTACAAGTGCAGAAATTTTTATCGGTTACGGAAGACAGTGTAATCAACATCATATCAGTATTTACTTCATTTCCAGACTAGTAACTACAGCTACTAGGAGTGGCAGACTAATAGTTATACCTATTAGCAGTAATTCGTTTTTAGGCCTCAAGAGCAAGCGATTGATAATTATTTTCCCCTGGCCAGCAGGTCAGATTTCGAAGCATGCACGCAAAGCGGTATATTGACAGGTGTAGTTCACTTAATGGTGCAGTTATGGCTGCAGAAAACATCAGGTACTACCAGGATCGTTCAATAAGTAATGCCCCATATTTTTTTTCTAAGAGCATATTTATCGTTAATAGTCAGAATATGGTGACAATATACATCAATATGTCTCGTCCACGTCCTATTCCCTGCTGGTAAAAGCTCTTGTCCTGTAGGCATAGTCACGTTTTCACTGCGCGACTGACACTCGCCATTTTCAAAGTGTGTTACCCATAGAGAATCTTTAAGCTCCAACATTTCAGACGAAATGGCCTTTCTTTGGATACGTGTGCATTCGTGGAACCCATCGTGAGCATCTCTTTGAGTATGCGAGAGTCTCGATCGTTGTGGACGCACTCCCAGTGCTGACCGGCAACTGCAGGGCCTGACTGCCACACGTGACATGTTGCAGAGAGCTGATGCTTTCACTCGCGAAGACGGGCGCATTACGACTCGAGAAAACATTTTGAGGCTGATGAGGAGGTGATTGACACAGTGAAGCACTGGCTCCGCCACCTGGACGAGGATCGTACCCACAGACCATACACGCCCTTGTTTTCCACTGGAGGAAGACCATAGAACAGGACGGAGATTACGTGGAAAAATAGGGCATGTAGATAAAACACCAGTCTTTCATGTGTGCAATTCTCATTATTTTCAACACAGAATTGTTGAAGAAAAAATGCGTTGCATTAGTTTCTGGGCAACTCTCGTAGTTTACTTTTTACGTCGTGGACTCATCCTCCCACCACAGGAATCTGTTTCGCAATTCCCGTGTACTGATTTGAATCCACTGATCTTACGTTTTTTAACTTCTTCACTTCAGTTGTAAATGGCTTTCCCTATGGTTGGGTAGAGGGATGTGTGTATTTTTTTAGATTGTTACCGATAAGTTACTTTACAATGAGGTAACAAAAGTCATGAGAGGTATGCACAAATACAGGTGGCACTAGTACCGCATACACAACGTATACGACGGCAGTGCATTGGCGGAGCTATCATTTGTGCTCAGGTGATTCATGTGAAAAGGTTTCTGATGTGGTTATGGTTCCTCCACGATTATGGCCCCACCATAGTTCGAGCTAGAAGCACGTTCCATTTCGGAAATCGTTAGAGATCCACCGTGTCAAGAGTGTGTCAATAATACCGAATTTCAGGCATTACCTCTCACCACGGACAATGCTGTGGTCAACAGCCTTCACTTAACGACCGAGAGCAGCAGCATTTGTGTAGAGTTGTCAGTGCTAACAGACAAGCAATACTGGTGAAATAACCCCAAACACCGATGCCGGAGGTACGACGAACATACCTGCTAGGACATAGGACAGTGTCGCGAAATATGCGATTAAGAGGCTATGGCAGCAGACGACCGATGCCAGGGACTTCACTAACAGCATATCGCCTGCAGCGCCTGTCCTGGGCTGTTAACCATATCACTTCAGCCCAAGATGACAGGAAAACCGTGGCATGCTGAGATGAGTCCCAATTTCAGTTGGTAAGAGCTGATGGTAGGGTTCAAGTGTGCCGCAGACCACACGAAGCTGTGCAAATTGGTGCTGGATCTGTAATGGGTCGGGCTGTGTCTACATCGAATGGATTGCGTCCTGTGGCAAACTGAACGGATCATTGACTCGAAATAGTTATGTTAGGCTACTTCTAACCACTTGCAAGCGTTCATGGACTTTTTGTTCAAAACCAATTATGAAAGTTTTACGGAGGGCCGGCTGCTGTGGTGGAGGGGTCCTAGGTGCTTCAGTCTGGGACCACGCTGCTTCTACGGTCGCAGGTTCGAATCCTGCCTCGGGCACGGATGTGTGTGATGTCCTTAGGTTAGTTAGGTTTAAGTAGCTCTAATGAGGGGGTTGGGGTTGGGTTGTTTCAGGGAGAAGACCAGACAGCGAGGTCATCGGTCTCATCGGATTAGGGAAGGATGGGGAAGTAAGTCGGCCGTGCCCTTTTAAAGGAACCATCCCGGCATTTGCCTAAGGCGATTTAGGGAAATCACGGAAAACCTAAATCAGGATGGCCGGACGCGGGATTGAACCATCATCCTCCCGAATGCGAGTCCAGTGTACTAGCCACTGCGCCACCTCGCTCGGTGTGACTGGTGATCACAGATGTTAGGTCCCATAGTGCTCAGAGCCATTTGAACCACTTTTTGAAGTTTTATGGATGACAATGTGCCATGTCACCGGGCCACAATTGTTCGCAATCGGTTTTGGAAATTTGTGGTAAGGTCTTATGGGACCAAACTGCTGAGGTCATCAGTCCCTAAGCTTACACACTACTTAATCTAACTTAAACCAACTTACGCTAAGGACGACACATACGCCCATGCCGCAATTGGTTTGAAGAACATTGTGGAAAATTCGAGTTAATGATTTGGTCACCTAGATCGACCGATGTAAATCTCATCGAACGTTTATGGGACGCAATCGAGAGGTCAGTTTGTGAAAAAAGTCCTGCATTGGCCACACATTCGCAATTATGGACAGCTCTACAGGTGGTTCTTGTTCTATACTACTGTGGCGCAGTGTGTGCCTGGCTGTGATAGCTTTCCGTCTGCTCCTGCAAGCTCAGTACTAACATTTTGTTACTGGAGCTCAAATAGTACTACGAGATATTGTTACTGAATTTTAGTAAACTTCGTCGAGACGCAGGATGAGATTTTTGTTGGTACATTTCTTGGTTTTTTACGTTAAGTCTGATTATGTTGTGGGTTCTGGATCAGAAAAATGGTTCAAATGGCTCTGAACACTATGGGACTTAGTCCCCTAGAACTTAGAACTAACTAACCTAAGGACATCATACACATCCATGCCCGAGGCAGGATTCGAACCTGCGACCTTTGCGGTCACGCAGTTCCAGACTGAAGTGCCTAGAACCGCTCGGCCACACCGGCCGGCGGTTCTGGATCGATTTTTCGGATATGTTGATGGCACAACTCAACCTATTTACAATTCGACAGTACAGTCATTTGGCGCACTACTATTATTTCGACAGTAATGTTGGACCTCATATAAACCCCCATATTTATGACTTGGAAAGTAAGGTCCAATCGGTCCCTAATTGGAAACCACAGTCAAAATCCGATGAAGCTTTGCACAGATGTGTTGGTCAGTGTGTCCGGTGTCTCCACTGATAGCAGCAAGTCGCTCTTTTCAGTTCTGAGTGCACAGTGTGCAAGTACAAATGCCTAGAAAATAGTGTCTCCCGACAACTGTGAGTGGATGTGAGAGATTTCGCCTGATACCACGGAGCCAGCGCAACATAACTATCGAGCATTTCGTTTTTCGTGGCAATTCTCGGCCGCACACTGCAGAAGAAATGAGGACACACCTGCAGCGTTTTCAGTGGGAGGTGTTTGATCACCCACCATAGAGCCCAGGCGTCTCTGCTACCATGAGTCGCTGGCTGAAGACATTTTGGCACAGACAACGCGCTGCAGAAGCGTAGAGAAAGTACAGGCGGCTGTTTGCTATGATGAGGGTATTGGAAAGTTAGTCTAAATGTCTATATCAGCCGGCCGCGGTGGTCTAGCGGTTCTAGGCGCTCAGTCCGGAACCGCGCGACTGCTACGGTCGCAGGTTCGAATCCTGTCTCGGGCATGGGTGTGTGTGATGTCCTTAGGTTAGTTAGGTTTAAGTAGTTCTAAGTTCTAGGGGACTAATGACCACAGATGTTAAGTCCCATAGTACTCAGAGCCATTTTTTGTCTATATCAGAGCAACGACTATGAAGGAAAATAGTTAGGAGGTGTAGCTGATTGTTGCAAATAAAACATCTATTTTCAAAGTGCTTTCCATTTCGTGACTGATCAGACCGTACTTTCCGAATAACACTCGTGTTTTATGTATTTCTTTATTATCGCCATTATTGGTGATTGGGGGAATATTCTGATTTTTAACTGACATTTCCCTTCTCTATTCAGCTACCCACCTGAAGATTTGGCTTTAAGCTACGAAACCGTTTGTGATTCCAAATAAAGGATCTTACAAACAATTGCTTGCGGTTTCCACAAGATGTACATTCACATCTGCTGTTGCTCTGAACATGAAGTTGTTTGCAACCGGCATGGACAACTGCCAGAACAAACAGACAAGTTTCGATGCCAGGGGTGTACATCTCGTATACGAGGTGTGTTCAATAAGTAATACAACATATTTTTTCCTCTGACATTTCGGTTAAAAATACAGAATTGCCATGGGACATCATGGAATATTCTCGCTTCAGCCGCTGTGATTTCATGAAGTTCCTATATGTGGCGGCACTATACATAGCTTCAAAATGGAATGTATAATGGAGGTGTGTTCTGAAAAGAGAACCGTCATTGATTTCTTTGGGCGAAAAACCAGAGCATCGCAGATATCCATAGGTGCTTGCAGAATGTCTACAGAAATCTGGTAGTGAACAAGAGCACGGTGAGTCGTTGGGCAAAGCGTCTGCCATCATTCGCACAAGGCCGTGTGAACCTGTCCAGTCTCCAGCATGCTGTTACTCCTGCAATGTTGGAGCGCATGGACACTCTCATTCAAGGTGACTGACAGATGGCAATCAAACACCTCACTGCTCAACTGGACATCTCTGTTGGTAGTGCTGACTTAGTTATCCACCAGATGGGGGTACGCCAACATGTGTGCCCGCTGGAATCCTCACTGCCTTGAACTTAGTGAGGATGATCGTGACAATTTTTTGTTGAACAGCATCACAGGTGATGAAACATGGGTTCATCACTTCGAACCAGAAATAAAATGGCAATCCATGGAGTAGCACCACACCATCCCCCCTTTGAAGAAAAAGTTCAAAGTGCGCCCTCAACTGGTAAAGTCATGGCAATGGTCTTCTGGAACTATGAAGGGGATTATCATGTTTTGCCAGCTGCGTGGGCCGAGCGGTTCTAGGCGCTTCAGTCCGGGCTACGGTTGCAGGTTCGAATCCAGCCTTGGGCATGGATGAGTGTGATGTCCTTAGGTTAGTTAGGTTTAAGTAGTTCTAAGTTCTAGGGGACTGATGACCTCAGACGTTAAGTCCCATAGTGCTCAGAGCCATTTGAGCCGTTTATCTTGTTTGATGTCCTCCCTTGTGGTGCAACAGTCAACTCTGAAGTGTATTTTGCTACTCTCAGTAAACTGAAGAAACAACTTCATCGTTTGTCATCACAAAAATCCAAATGGATTTCTCCTTCTGCATGATAATGCAAGATCTCAACAAGTCTCTGCACCTGAAAGGAGCTCACAAAACTTCATTGGACTGTCCTTCCTCATCCACCCACCTTCCAGCTTACATCTGTTTGGCCCAATGAAGAAAGCACTCTCTGGGATGCAGTATATGGATGATGCGGAGGTTTTTGATGAGACAAAACATTGGCTCCGATGCCAACCAGTAGAGTGGTACATAGGTCCTCCCAGTAAGCTGACATCAGGTCATCTCAAGGAGATTATGTTGAAAAATAAGATTTTTTAGGCAAAAGAGTGGATAATAATATGGTGTATTGGAATCCTGAATAAACACAGCCTGCTTTCAGAAGAAAAATTCGTTGCATTACTAACTGAATGCCCCTCATAGATAAAAGCACAAGAGGATCATGAATAATAACTACGCCAATCATTACTGCAATAATTTATTTAGCTTTTTTTTAGCTATTCCTGCAAGCACCATTTCTACTACTCAATACATTTGTCTGTAATTATATAGTACCTTGCCTTTCCCTCTATTCCATACTCCAGTCATATTCTTATTTTCTTCTTCCCTTCTATTTTTCTTCCTTTTCCAGCTCGTCAGCTTTTCAGTTACATCTTATTAATAGTGAGGTAGTGTAATCTGGTGCTTTGTTTTGGTCTGCACAGAAACCTAATCACAAAATTAAGCAAAAAAAATTAATGTAATGTGGATCTTAATAATAATAATAACTGTGAAACAAGATCTGTAATAGTGTGCAGGTCATATCTAAAAACAGAAACTAACATATTATATAAAATAAAAAAAGAGTTAATTAATTGATTTCCAGCTATTCTCAGTATGTTATGAGCTTCAACCTACAAGAATTACTGGAAAGCAGTAATGCAAAGCACACAAAGTACTTCTTATCTGTAAAACTCTTCTAGTTTTCTATGTAATGAACATGACAAGACACCCTGCAAGACAATATTAAATGCTTTCTCTGAAAATTACATCATATAGATATTTGAAGACCATCAGGATTACTGCTAAGAGTGACTAATAAAATTTCTTTATTTAACAATCAGTTTCAAAATACAGACCATTATCAGTATTTACTACATCATATTAGGCACTATAAAATCACTGGTGTCAGTTAATAGAATCCATGAATTCATCACTGCTGTCACACAGTAATGTTAATTACACCATCATCATAAACTGTGCAAGTCAGTGCACTTATCCATGGTTGATCCTAGGAATGCAGACATTCTACATCACTGAGTATATGGATGGCTCCATTCCTAGCACTGATGCTGACTGCTGATCAACCATGGATAAGTGCACAGTCTGGCACAGTTTAGGATAATGGTGTAGTTAACATTACTATGTAACAACAGTGACAATTTCATGGATTTTATTATTTGATGCCCATGATTTTTTAATACCTTAAATGGTGCTGTAAACTCTTTTATGAACCTGATGATGGTCTGTGGCCTGAAACTGGTTCTTAAATAAAGACATTTTATCAGTATATCTTGCCAGTAATCATGACTTGCTGCAAATATTTACAAGCAGTGAGGCACCACCTTCTGCAAATATTACAGACAGTTTGTGATGTGCTTTCCCACCTGCACTGAAACTGCTATCAGTGGCCATGAGGCGGTGGTGGTGGTGGTTAGTGTTTAACGTCCCGTCAACAACGAGGTCATTAGAGATGGAGCGCAAGCTCGGGTTAGGGAAGGATTGGGGGAAGGAAATAGGCCGTGCCCTTTCAAAGGAACCATCCCGGCATTTGCCTGAAACGATTTAGGGAAATCACGGAAAACCTAAATCAGGATGACCGGAGACGGGATTGAACCGTCGTCCTCCCGAATGCGAGTCCAGTGTGCTAACCACTGCGCCACCTCGCTCGGTGGCCACGAGGCAGTTGTAGTGACAGTTATTTACAAATATCTAAGAGCAACTAAGAAACACTGATAACTGCACAATAGGAGTAAAACAAAGCATGCAGCTATAGACGGAGAGATGCTGAATAAAATGCATTTGGCTGTCAATAGGGCAGAACATGAAGCCTTCATCAACTACTGTATCACTATCTTATTGAAGGCCTATCACAAAACTCAAATATATTCTCCTCATGTGTGATGCCTTTCATTGGCACCAAAGTTAGTGACCAAACACTTGTGCTAACACAAAAATTGAAACTGAGGCTAGCAAATCAAAAGCAGAAATGTTTTAACTGCACTTCCAAATCCTATAATACCCCCTCAGGCAAAGCATTTTACGGGTGGACACCATATCCTGGATAAATCTGAAGAAAGACATTGTTCTATCAGCCTCTATTTTAAAATTGCCCTTATTTAGCACTGTCCACCTCTGTAGACCACGAGGGGAACAGACTTCAATTCCTTGGACTGCCAAGGATTTTTTGTAGGTGGGAAGTTGGAACAGCATGCACTCAGCCCGTGGTGCCAAGTGAGGAACTACTTGAATGAGAGGTAGCAGCACCAGGGCTGCTAGGAGAGTGGTGTGCTGACCCTACGCCACTCCTTACCATCCAAAAGGAGCCACTGGCACTGGACGATACGCTGCTCATTCAGGCGCGACGGTGCTACCCTTATTTTATTAAGCACTACTAGTTTTGAGTGCAGCTAAGTCTCAGGTGCATCTACAGTAGATGTGGATATATCATCCTCATCAAACAAAAATCAAGTGTCATGCACAGTTGTGCACAGCATGGTCATTAAAGTGCATGATGCATGGCAATGCATTTCAATATGGTGCACTTTGATGAATGTGCCATCCACAACTACATACAGCAAGCAATATCTGTTTGATGAGGATGATATACATCCTCATCTCTTGTAGTTGCACTTTAGAATGATCAATGCTTGAAACTAGTAGTGCTTAATAAACTACAATTTTAAAACAGTCTGATCATCTTTCTTCAAATTTTGGTAGTTATCAATACATCTTTACTGATGTTTTAATTATTTATTATTAATTAAAACATTATTGTTTGGGTGAAGCTAGATATCTGGATCAAGGTACTCTGACATGCTTTGACTGGGATATCTGTATGCTTCAAATTGATTTTTTTTTAGTGTTAAAAACTAAACAGGTAACACTCTTGTATCAGGCTTAGTATGAGCAGATGATAAAAGCTCTCCTCCACGAATCATTTTATATCACTGCAAATAAGTGGTGGTTCTAACTTTAGATAACTGCTAGTAATGTCAATCATAATTTCTGAAGAGGAAACCAAAAGTAAAAACCTGATTCACACATTGTGAGCTGGTAGAGTAAACATATGTAAAATGACTAGCATGAAAAACAGGTGGATAGTTTCAAGTAATTTTGTTTTGTAACCTAAAGTGTTTGTCATGTTACATCAGAACCAATAATGGAAAAATCCAGGATAGAATGTAACCCTGTCCCTCTACACTCCCACGAGCAGCACTTCACCATCCCTCATCCCTACCCTGCTATCCTTCCCTCCCCCCCCCCCCAGCCTACTCCTTACACTCCCCCCCCCCCAAAAAAAATACAGTTGTTCTCCCATCATGCACTGCTGCTCACAGTATGGCTTCAGTAGCCACAGAATGCAGTCATGTATGTGTAAGTAGCATTTGTGTGTGTGTGTGTGTGTGTGTGTGTGTGTGTGTGTGTGTGTGTGTGTGTGTGTGTGTGTGTGTGTGTGTGTGCGTGTGCGTGTGCGCGTGTGTGCGTGCGCGCGTGCGCGTGTGTGTGTGTGTGTGTGTGTGTGTGTGTGTGTGTGTGTGTGTGTGTGTGTGTGTGTGTGTGTGTGTGTCTATTTCTGACAACGGCCTAGGTGGCAGAAAGCTCACTATCCGACAGCCTTTTTGTTGTGCCTATCTGCAACTCAGAACCAGCTTATATTACATTAAAATTTACCTAATGTTGAACAAAAAGCTTTCCCTACAAAACAACTGATTAGATGTAAATTTTGTGTTCGATCTTACAAAGGGACTTTATGCATCGATCCTCTTTGATTTTCTTCAAACTTACAGCATTTGAAGGTCAATGCTCAAACATCACTTACCAGTAGTTAAAGCACTACAATAATTTTCTCACAAATGCTCAAAAAATTGATTTTTAGTGTTGTTAAAGGATAGAATACTTCAATACTTATAACACAGCAGTCTGTAGCTGTCTATTAACAATCCGGTCTAATAGTCTTGAAGTTGACTTTTTCATTCCCACTGGATCCAAGTTTATGTTAACTATTGTCTGCATTTGTTTTATCATCAGTTTGAATGGCTAAATAACAAAATTTAATCTCAGTTTTTAACACAAAAATATTTTTTGTTTTTAATTACAAATCACATGAAAGAGTGAATATATACACAATAAAATAAAATTTGCTACAAAAGTGTCTTGTTGTTAAATGAAATAACTATACACACCAATAACGTTATTTTTAATATTATTTTTTGTATTTATTAGTAATCTCTAGAAATACATTGTTTTATTTTCTGTTTCATGTTTCACATTTATGTACTATACCTACCACATCTGAATTTATTATGAATGCAGTCCTCACACTTCTATTCCATTACCACATATAAATATAAAGATATTATTTTCTATTAAGAACTATGATTCAGTGTTTGTTAATTAACATTTCAGTTGATAATACATGCAGAGTTCATAAATATAAAAAAATGACTCAAGTGAGAATCAAACTAACAACCACAAGACCACAATTCCAGACAACTATGCACACAGTTACGATTGTTCTTCTTCTAAAAGACAGTTTTCGAATTTCTAAATTGTCAGAATTCCCACCCCCCTTGTATTTGCTTTTTGTTGACTATTTGCTTTTTGTTGACCTTCTATGGGGTGTATTTCCCATGCTAGGATCAATCGCCCACCAACATTGTTTACTAATGAGACTTCCCTTAATTTTTTGCAACCAGTGGTGATAATTATCTTTATTCAAAAGTTCAGTTTTTCCACGGAGGCTGGAATATTGTATTACCTTTCTTCAATTTTTCACTTACGAATCCTCTTCACCATCTGAACAAATGGGAAAATTTTCAGTACTGGTATTCACAGTGTCTCAGCATTTAAAACAATCTTTTCCAGCCGGTCTTGTTATTTAGATGGTGTTCCTACTTTGTGTAGCTCTCATGGATGTATAATAAGGGGATAGGCTTACACTGTACGTTGCTTCGAAACTGGCACCGTGTTAGATGCACCAAAAGCTTAGCAGACTACAATTACTTTTTGTTTTTAATTTCTGTAGTGTGCAGGCAACAGTTGTTTTAAAAATGTTACAGTGCTTTTGTAAATAATGTAGCATCAGAAACACATTTTCAGGCATTTTTCTGATCTTAAATGCATATTTGATACTGACAACACCATATTTTGGCTTGTTAATGTAAGTTTATTTTTTTATTTGTTTAGAATAACCAAGAAATGAAAATGCTGCTTTCATAATCATATTTTCCGTAATATGGGATCACTACATTAGTGTTCAGTCTATGCCCTCTTCCTGAAAATGCTGAGAACATATTTTGCTATGTTTGGTGAGTTTCCAGTCTTTTCTTCTCGATTGGAGTGTGTCAGCTCTCGCATTAGCTGAGCAAAGTCGAAACAAGTCAAGACCGAAGGACATATTACAGACTAATCTGCAGGGAGCTAGAGGGGAAAGAAACATTAATTTAAGGGTGTGTGGCATAAATATTCATATTCAAAAATAAAAGCCGAGATTGCCCAGGCAGCTTTTCAAGTTAGACTAATAGAAAATCTAAAGTCAAATGACAAAAATAAAACCACTACAGTAACAGCAAGCAGTACAACCAAAATTCCTGTGTATAAAGAAAATATCACTTAACAAGTCCACTTACGAATATAATGTAATTCCTTTATATTTTAGACAATAATCATAGTGATTAGTACATCTGTAAATGAAACAAGCTGACATTTTTTATCCAAACACTTCCACCAGAAGATAATGTCTAAGGCAACTAAGGTGGCAGACATTTGCCTCAAGTTTGTGACATCATGACAACTCCCCTCATTACACCTCCATGGTAGCTGTTGATCAACAATCTTGGGCACATAACCTGTGAACATTCTTTAGAATAATGGCAGAGAGCACACCAAAAAGCAAAGTACATTGCAAATAAAGGAACACATCTGTTTTAACATAGATGCAGAATACCTTTAAAATGTAATGTACATAATAACAAGAAGACAGCAATAGGTACCAGTACCAGCTAATTCACAGTCCACAAGACAGATAGTCCACATCACTGATATTAAATGCATCAAAAATTTTTATACTTAACAGTGGTTAGAAAACTCTGAATGCAATTTCTTTATTGTTTCTTAGAAGTGCGCCATACAACTTTAAGAAACATGTATCTGTGTTCTGATCTTGAAATTTATTTCTTTCTTTTTTAATTATTTATCCCACAAGTATGAAGAAAATCAAAGAGGGCCAGTCTGTACAGATAAACAGAGAGGAATTCAGCAGAATTATAATTCATATTCACTACAAACAGAAGACCAGACAGCTATTCACGACATCCTATTGCCTCTTTGGGTATGATGTTCACAAGATATATGCTCTAACTTCCCACCCCTAATTCACATACACATCGAATGACTGAAGAAAAAGTAATACACCTTCCCATTCTCTTCTTCACTCACATCTCCTCAGCATTTTCCTCGGTACTTACAGAATGGCCTGGTGCCCGCACAAGACATCCCCGTGTTCACCGGCGTGCCAGCACGTCCTACTCTGGCGTCTGTGCCAGTATTGCAAGGTGTTGGCAGTGGAGCCAACTTGACAACACAGTTTGGAATCCGCCCACTACAGCAGCAGCTCTTTCACGTGGTACCGGGTAGGAAGGGCACCAAGCCAAATCCGGGCCGTGCACTGTTGGCAGCAGTAGGTGCCGGGGTGTTACCTGCTACTGTGGCCATGTTGGTACCCCTGGCACTCGGACGCCGAAGGCGGAGAAGCATCTACGGAGGGGAATACCCCAGTAAGGACTGGTTGCTTGTTCCAGACACTACCACATTCAGCAGGTGAGCATTTGCCCTTTTTTACATTGTTATTTTATTAAAGTCTTTCAAAAAGTAACGGCAAACCCTCAATTCTACACAAAGGGGAACAGTCCAGAAATTTCAAACTGTCATACAGGACTAATATGTGCCCTTTAAAGGTGTTGACATATGGCAGAAGACCATTCACCCCTACAACAAAAAATGGGCAGTTGAAAAAAGATGGCAGTATGTTTACCTGTGGGTAACATAGAATAACAGTGAGCAGTTGCACAATTTTTGTGATCAGGAGGAATAAAACATCAGTAAAACCAACACAAGATGGTGGAATGCATGGTAGTAGCCACATTAAGGGACACATTAAGGGAGAGTTTGATTGAATAAAATATGTTTATAAATGCACATATGTCAGTCCGTAGTGAAACACATTCCATTCACTGTAGTCCTCTGTTTATGAGAATGTGGGTCGTATCAGTTTTATAATTCTTGAGAGCTCCTATGACCCTCTACAAGTTATGGGCAGGGAATTAGGTGGCAGTGTCAGTCCATTTATAATGATAACAGAGGCTGCACAATACCAGAAGTTGGATGCACTGTGCTGGTATTGCGTAAAGTTGTCACATGAAGGGTTCCTCTCGTTCACCTCACTGTAACTGATACACTTGTCATTATCCACAAACCAAAGTTCTAGATACACAACACTGCAATACTCTCACCATGTTACTATGTACTTGGAACAGTGAAGGGTGTTTTGGGGAATTTAGAGTGAAGGCAACCCAAAGACTCTCTCTGTCTCATAGGGTAAAAGAACTGGTGCAGACATGTGTGAAACGCATGAAACAGTGGATTTCCGTTTCAAAACATTAATTCCAGGGCAGTTCTTGATAAGAATTACAGAGAATCTAAAAGAAAGTTCAAAATTTTGATTGTTTTGCATGCACAGTGAATTATAAGCTGCCACATTCTATGGGAATGCTGGAATCCATGGAGAAAGGACCATTGGATGCATGTCTCATTTTTAGCAATGAAGCAACCTTCCCCACAAGTACTGGCACAACATTCACTTAGATACAGAAAAGACTTTATGTGTAAGTGAGCATCAGCATGACTCATCAAAAGTTAATTTCTTCTCTGTGATATCATAAAAATTGTAAATCCCATTTTTCTTCACTGCGAACCACAGGAGAGCTTCTGTAAAGTTTGGAAGTTGGGAGACGAGATATTGGCAGAAGTAAAGCTGTGGGGCTGGGTGTGAGTCATGCTTGGGTAGCTCAGACGGTAGTGCACTTGCCCGCGAAAGGCAAAGGTCTCGAGTTCGGGTCTCTGTCCGGCACACAGTTTTAATCTGCCAGGAAGTTTCAGAGCTGTATTCTGCTCTTGGCCATCTAAATCTCTGGACCTGACACCCTGTGATGGATTGAGGATTTTGTTTTGGGAAGGGCTTGACCCAACTGAACGTAGGCTTTCTCAAAGTAAACATTAATGCAAACTCTTCAATGACTTTGACAGGTTGCAGGCTGCCAGATATATCTCGGTGAATATACATGGCAACCACACCATTCAACTTGTCGTCCACCACTGTCGTACGAAGGTACGACTTTATCAGTTTAAGCGAAGAGAAGCTAATCTCCACAAAACAAGTAGATACTGGTAATGTAGCGAGGATTTGTAAAAGAATTTTTATATTAGGGAAAAATTCATTTGTCTCTTGATGTGCCTCTGCTGCTGTTTGGGAGGGGGGGGGGATGTTCCCTGTCTCTCCAGAGCTCCTTTCGAAGAGTTATTTCTCCCGACAACGAGAGAGGATGAGGCAAGTCGCTGCTGTAAACACGTGCAGCTGCCACTAGAGAGTTCACATTTTCTGTTTTAACATTGGCACTTGGTATAAGGGTGAAGAGGTCGTGATTGAAGAGTGCTCTGCTCTCGAATAGCGACTCCTCAACTGTCCAGTACAAATCGATGAAAGTAAACAAAACACGACAATACATTATTCTCGAACTCGAAAGAACAGAAAAGAAAGAAATGCTGCATCAAGCAAAAAGCGTGTGTATGTACTAAAGGTTTATTTTACCTGTAGTATTCATTAGCATCAGGTGCTTCTATATTTGAGCGATGAGCAGAACGATTGGCAATTCTGGATGCCTGCACTGAGATGTCCAAAGGTTCTACAATATGACACGCCTCTTGGAAAATTTCTTCATATTGCGTTTCTCTGTATCATCCCAGTGTTCTTATTACACTGTCTACCATCGCGTAGCAAAGTTTGAGATCTAACGCAATAGCCTGAAACTGCCGTGGAAGCGAGACAGTAATTTCAATTGTCAAGTCATAGCATTGAATAGAAGCCAGAAAACGTGCTCTTTCTGACAACGGCCAAGTTCTGTCCATTTCTTCAAGGGACTGTGCGACAGGGTCAAAGAACTCTTTGAATTGAAGGAGTGCATCATGGCTTTCAAATCAGCTTGTATCACTAACACTTCAACTCTTTTCGCCTCTGGTTGTTTTTCAAGGATAGCTTGCTTGATAAGTTCCAACCTTTTGCTGACTAGCGCACAAAATTGGTAACACGGCTTACAACTCCCACCATATTGCGAATGCAAGGCAACCGGCAGCACCTCACGATAGCTAGGTTTAGTTTATGTGTTGCACAATGCATGTACGTCGCCTGCGGTTGCAGCTACTTTATTTGGGATTGTACGCCACTGAACTTTTCAAACATGTTGGCAACTCCGTCATAACCTTGACCTCTCAAATTCTTAACTTGTACGCCGACTTCATTTAATTTTTGAACGAGTCGTGACAGTTGCAGATAGAAAGTATATGAAGTCTTCGTGTATTATGCTTTTTTGTAAATTCAGATACCAGATACATACACCGAGTTGTCCTGTACCACTGGCATCCGTTGTTGTGTCGCCAAGGACAGCATTATATTTTGCTTCTTCGACTTTGTCGAGTACCTTTTTCATAATGACAGAATGGCAACAATCAATCAGCTGATTCTGAGTTGTTTTGCTCAGATATGTAGCACTTTGTGCCGCTATCTATATATGTTTTTGGAGAGACGAATCATCTGAGTCAATGCGAAATTTTAAAAAGTGCTCGAAATTCTCCTTGGCTGATTTCATCACTCAGTGTACCATCATCTTGGTGGCCTCTTAACGGTATGTTCTCTCGACCACATCATATAAACGTCTTTACTATAGGAATCAGCCGCTCTGTTTGATTTAATCATTTTCAGTTTCTCAATTTCGATTACATTATTTACAGTTTTTTCATGGTTTTCATACGAACTTTTGAAATGTGTGCTTTTTAAAACTGCCACTTTGTGATAATCTGTAGCAGAATGGTTTCTGAAGATTTCTAGTGCTTTTTTATATTTGCAAAGTGGACGAGTGACTCAAGATCTTAGAGCCACAGAAAGCTTGCCCGCACTATCTGGACCAGAAAATAGCACGAAAGGCAAACAATATGCGTCGTTCTGTTGTTGGCTATAAACTAGCCGAGAGTGTTCCTTTAGCCAATCAGAACGTAACTTTCTTTTTTGTCCACCCTCTGTCTGCTAGGGATATTCATAATTACGAAGTTATTCTGAAGACTCCGTCAGATTTTTAAACTTTTCCTCGTCACTGAGTACTTTTCCTGCCACATAAGAAATATCAAAAGGATTTTCAGCGCAAGTACCAGACACACCCACTGACACTGGTTCCGGTTCTGTTCACAACAGCAAACAAAATATTATAGGGTTGTTTAAAAAGCCCAATAACCATTTAATGGTTTAAAATAAAACTCATTAATATGAAGGTTTTCTTTTATTATGGGACAGACTTGAAATCAACTAGTCCCTGTAAAAGTTACATACGAATTAACCTACCCGACCAAAATGTATGAAACAAGTGATTTTTCGTGATTTTGAAGTTGGTCCCACAGTAAAAGTTGTTCTTATTGATGAGTAGTTTAACCCATTAAAAGATTATTTACCGATTTTAGGTAAATAACGCGATATAAAAGTATGAAATTCACGGCAACACCGGGAAGCGCGGAGAAAGCTAGTTTAAAAAGAATTCAAAACCGAACAAACCCGATGATTGATATTACGTTACATCATTTACGCTAAATATTACTTCACGCTGTCCCTTGCAGGGCAGGCAGAGAGAATCGAGTGCTCAGAGTATTTTTGTTACTAACAGTGAAATGAGATTTCCGGCTAAAAGAACTTATTCAAAATCCCTATAAACGACTACGTTTTTTATCGTGCCTTTAACAAAACCATTGGATTGTTATTTTTTAAGCACTGAGTATGTTGAGTAACCAAAATTATGCAACAGTTCAATTTATCCATTTGTTTAAAGCTATAATAATATTATGAAATGTGACACAGCGAACTTACCTAAGAGAAAATGAAATGCTCGAGGTTATCAACGTCTTCCCCAACAGAAGGTTCAACACCGGAGGCAGAGGTAGTAGCGGATAAAGTACGACCAGATGCTTCCAGGGTATGTTCAGAGGCGTTACATGTAGTTAACAGTTCCAATCAGGTCACATATAATTGAATGAAACCGCAAACAGCTGTTACCCGGCCGGAGTGGCCGAGCGGTTCTAGTCGCTACAGTCTGGAACCGCGCGACCACTACGGTCGCGGGTTCTAATCCTGCCTCGGGCATGGATGTGTGTGATGTCCTTAGGTTAGTTAGGTTTAAGTAGTTCTAACTTCTAGGGGACTGATGACCTCAGAAGTTAAGTCCCATAGTGCTCAGAGCCATTTGAACCAAACAGCTGTTAACTGATTGTGTATTAACACGATCGGTTTCGCTGCGTTAAAGCAATATCTTCAGGTGTAAGTGGTGTCACATGAATTAGCACATGGAGACGCTCCAACGTTCGCAGTCAGAGAATCCAACCCCATGAAGAGGGGAAGTGCTCAACGAACAAAAGTCGGCGAAACATTGGGGTGAATAGTGCAGGGGATGCGACAACCGTAGTCAGAAGTCGTAAGGATTCTCTGACTACGAACGCTGGGAGCATCTCCATGTGCTAATTGATGTTACACCCTTACACCCCAATACGCTGCTTTAACGCAGCGAAACCGGTCGGGTCAATAAACGACCAGTTAACAGCTGTCTGCGGTTTCATTCAGTTTCAATTCACCATGAATTTCACTGGCTGTGAGTGCCCATCTTACAAAGTTGTTAAGTTTCTACCTGCGTCGGCACATCTGTTGGCAGTTCACTATTGTGGCAACATTGTTTCTTCCTCCCGATTCCTGCTCGAATCGACAATTGTGAATTCACCATTTCGAATTTCATTTTATTTCTCGTTTTGGTTTTAATAATGTTCATCTGCCTAGAAAGTCTTTGCACTTCCGCATTCGACCATGGTAACGTTGGTCGAGACAGCGCAGAAATTGTTAACTCGCGAGATGTGTTGACATTAGTTGCAGCTCTGTGTTGCAGCACTTCACAGCAGAAATTAACAGCGTCTGTTTCGGACCATTTGACAAGAACTGAATTTTGTCATTGAAAATCAGATTTTGTTATTGTGCCAGGATCAATATTAGCCTACACGGTTCAAGGAGAGGAATCAGTGACTTTTTAACGACACTGAATTATAAATTGGTACACAAACTGGATGCATCTCAGATGTAGGACACGTTCTTGTTCCGGGCATAATTAAGAGTTTCTCAATTCATTAATATTATTTTCGAACTAATATCCTAGTATGTTTTGGGATCTAAGTGGTTTTCAAATTTTCTTTGCATAGGGTACGTGGAGGGGGGGGGGGGGGGTTAGACGCGCAGTGTGAGGCGCCTTGTCAACGGTCCGCGCCCGCGCGGCTACCCCCGTCGCAGTCCTCCGTCGGGCACGGCTGTGTGACTCGTCCTTAGCGTAAGTTACACTGCTGGCCAGTAAAATTGCTACACCGAGAATAAATGCAGATGATAAACGGGCTTTCATTGCACAAATATATTATACTAGTACTGACATGTGATTACATTTTCACGCAATTTGGGTGCATAGATCCTGAGAAATCAGTACGCAGAACCACCACCTCTGGCCGTAATAACGGCCTTGATACGCCTGGGCATTCAGTCAAACAGAGCTTGGATGGCGTGTACAGTTACAGCTGCCCATGCAGCTTCAACACGATACCACAGGTTATCAAGAGTAGTGACTGGCGTATTGTGACGAGCCAGTTGCTCGGCCACCATTGACCAGACGTTTTCAATTGGTGAGAGATCTGGAGAATGTGCTGGCCAGGGCAGCAGTCGAACATTTTCTGTATCTAGAAAGGCCCGTACAGAACCTGCAACATGCGGTCGTGCATTATCCTGCTGAAATGTAGGGTTTCACAGGGATCGAATGAAGGGTAGAGCCACGGGCCGTAACACATCTGAAATGTAACGTCCACTTTTCAAAGTGCTGTCAATGCCAACAAGAGGTGACCGAGACGTGTAACCAATGGCATCCCATACCATCACGCCAGGTGATACGCCAGCATGGCGATGGCTAATACACGCTTCCAATGTGCGTTCACCGCGATGTCGCCAAACACGGATGCGACCATCACGATGCTGTAAACAGAACCTGGATTCATCCGAAAAAATGACGATTTGCCATTCGTGCACCCAGGTTCGTTGTTGAGTACATCATCGCAGGCGCTCCTGTCTGTGATGCAGCGTCAAAGGCAACCACAGCCACGGTCTCCGAGCTGATAGTCCATGCTGCTGCAAACGTCGTCGAACTATTCGTGCAGATGGTTGTTGTCTTGCAAACGTCCCTGTCTGTTGACTCAGGGATCGAGACGTGGCTGCACGATCCGTTACAGCCATACGGATAAGATGCCTGTCATCTCGACTGCTAGTGATACGAGGCCGTTGGGATCCAGCACGGCGTTCCGTATTAACCTCCTGAACCCACCGATTCCATATTCTGCCAACAGTCATTGGATCTCGACCAACGCGGGCAGCAATGTCGCGATACAATAAACTGCAATCGTGATAGGCTACAATCCGACCTTTATCAAAGCCGGAAACGAGTTGGTACGCATTTCTCCTCCTTACACGAGGCATCACAACGTTTCACCAGGCAACGCCGGTCAACTGCTGCTTGTCAACGACTCCCTCAAAATTTCCAAAGTTATTCCAGTGTTTAAAAAGGGTGACAAACATCTTCCTAAAAGTTATCGCCCAATCTCAATTGTGCCAATATTTTCTAAAGTATTTGAGTCACTTATGTACACTCAATTAAGTAGCTATTTTGAGACACACAACCTTTTGAGCAATAGTCAGTTCGGATTCCGACAGGGCAGAAATACCACTGCGGCCATCCTGGAAATTGTTGACCAGACATTAACAGCCTTTGAAGACCGGAATATGGTGTCACTTGTCTTGTGTGATCTGAGCAAAGCTTTTGACTGCATTCCCTTTGGCACCCTGGTTGCAAAACTAGAATTTTATGGTGTATGTAACCCAGCATTAGCAGTAATAGAGTCATATCTTCATAATAGAAGACAGTTTGTCTCAGTTAAAAATAATTACTCCCCTGTAGCAGCAGTTAGTACTGGTGTACCACAGGGCTCGGTTCTGGGACCCTTCTTCTTCATCATAGCCATCAATGACCTACCTCATCACATAAATAGTACTACCATATGCTATGCAGATGACACAACCCTCCTCACCTCACATCAGAACATCTCAGCTTTGGACAATAACACACAGGAATCACTCAAATCAGCCATCCACTGGTTCACATCCAATAAATTACTGTGTAACTCAGAGAAAACACAACAGCTTCTCTTAGGGTTACCCAAAACCATAGAAAACAAAACTGTAAAACTATTAGGAATGCATATTGATTCCAAACTTAATTGGGAAGAACACGTAAATCAGGTTTGCAAAAAGCTTTCAAGAGTCTCCTATCTCCTTTGGAAACTTAGGGACATGATTAGCATGAACTTTCTGAGAACAATGTACTGTGGACTCTTCCAGTCACATATTACATATGGCCTTCTCATATGGGGGCACAGCTCTCACAGTAACAAAATTTTGTTGATGCAGAAAAGAATGCTGCGCATAATGTGTAAAGTCGGTCCCACGGAGCACTGTCGTCCTCTCTTTATAAGGCTAAGACTGTTGACCATTGTAAACTTGTATATTTATATCTGTGTGTTACACATTAAAAACAATGGTATGGAAGGTGTTGTCAGGGAAGAAATTCATAACTACAACACTAGAAGGAAGGCAGATTATGATATACCAAGACACAGACTAACAAAAAGTAGTAACTCACACAAAGTGAATACCTTAAAAATATTCAACAAACTACCGCAATCTGCTCGGGACATGCCCACAAAAATTCTTAAACAAAATTTGTACAATTGGTTATCTGACAATCCATTTTATTCTATGCAAGAATATTATGATCTGAGTAGCACAGAGATAAACCTGTAATTGCATAATTAACTTAATTAACTACTATATATACTGTTACAAAATATTTCATATCTAATACCTTTGTATTTCAACTGTGTTAGGTAACTACTTTATTTGCCAGTGTTATGATGTGTTACGTAACTACTGTGTTTGCTACTACAATGTAACTCATTTTTGGTACCTTTGTATGTATCTGAAACAAGAATATGTATTAAGCATTGTAGTCACCTGCTTAAGGTTTAGGTTATTTGTAAGTTACTCATATGCTAATTATATCTATGCCTTGTATATAGTGTCTGGAATATTAATATTATTTTATGTACTGACGAAGCCTATTTCATCTTGCATGATCAATGGCTAATAAAGAATCTTGAATCTTGTGTCAGCACGTTGTACGTCTCGCCGTCGGCACCAACCTTGTGTGAATGCTCTGAAAAGCTAAACATTTGCATATCACAGCATCGTCTTCCTGTCGGTTAAGTTTCGCATCTGTAGCACGTCATCTTCGTGGTGTAGCAATTTTAATGGCCAGTAGTGTAGTTTAAGTATGGGTAAGCTTACGGACCGATGACCTCAGTAGTTTGGTCTCATTAGACCTTACCACAAATTTCCAAAAAATTTAACAGCTTACACGAATCCTCTGTATTTGGTTCAAAATGTTGTTGACTAGATGCAAATTTGAAAGAATCGTCTTGAAAAATATGTAAATAAGCCTAGCTGGATTTATCAGAAAACACTGAATAAAGCACTTCTGCAGTGTAACAGTTGTCTTTGAATCCCTTTATTTCGGTGAGCGTACTAAGCTGTAACTGCTGGTCCGTAGTTTTTGTTAGCGTAGGTTCTGTGGACAACTTCGCGTATCACATGGGCATGGAATTTTAAGAGGTTGTGCTCCTTTGACAGTCTGATAAATATTACTATTCAACTGGGGGCTAGTCGAAGAATGCAAAAACCAATTATATGTTTCCCTAATTAAGAAGTCCAGATTTCCTGGAGCGTCTCACTTGCAGCAGAAGTAGCAAGTTGAACTGAATGGCATACACATTTTATAACAATCAAATCCAGAATTACATTTTTCAAAATTTGATTGACACCATTGTGAACACCTACGATTACGTTCGTATTGTCTGTGCCTATACCCTGGAGGTTGTTTAAGTCTAACTTTAATTCTTGAGGCGTGCATTATAATGTTTGACATCGGCTAATTTTAAAAATGTGTAAATGATTGCATTGGTAGCAGCACTGTAATAGGAACGAGATTTTCACTCTGCAGCGGAGTGTGCGCTGATATGAAACTTCCTGGCAGATTAAAACTGTGTGCCCGACCGAGACTCGAACTCGGGACCTTTGCCTTTCACGGGCAAGTGCTCTACCAACTGAGCCACCGAAGCACGACTCACGCCCGGTACTCACAGCACAAGGTTCGCAGGAGAGCTTATGTAAAGTTTGGAAGGTAGGAGACGAGGTACTGGCAGAAGTAAAGCTGTGAGTACCGGGCGTGAGTCGTGCTTCGGTAGCTCAGTTGGTAGAGCACTTGCCCGTGAAAGGCAAAGGTCCCGAGTTCGAGTCTCGGTCGGGCACACAGTTTTAATCTGCCAGGAAGTTTCAGCACTGTAATATATTATTGTTATTCCTAAAAATTTGGTCACACTAATGTCTGTTGATTCATTAATTATAATGATATACATGCTGTCACCGATATCTTGCAGCACATTTTCCACAAAATACCGCATTATTACATGTTTTATAGCTGCACTATATTTTGTTCAACGTAATTTAAGTTTTCTGGCAATATTACTGTCTGTGAATTTACTCTTGCACAAATCGGTTGCGTGATGACACGACATGATCTGGCAATGGGTGGAAACAAATAATGCAAGGGAACCCTCAGCTTGAGTCACGTCTGAACACTCTATCAAGGTTTTGAAAGATATTTTTGTTTGTTGTCAAAGGTGCTGCCGCTGTCTTGTGCATTTTTTTGCGCCACTGTGGCTTATTATTGAGGCAGAACCCACTAACAAAATATTACCTCAAAATTTACGATATGCTCTTGCGTCATCACCTAGAATTCTTTCTAGACAGTCTGCAAATTTACTATCGCGTAGCGATTCTGCACGAAATTTCTGGGTATACTGTCCCTTTACATACGTTTAGCACCAAAACAACAAGTGATTTAAGGAACACCACATTATCACCGGCACTACAGATATGCACTGTGAGTGCAACTGCAAATTTATTAATACTAGAGCGCATAACAAAGCGGATGCGTAACAATACGGGCACAAAACAACACGGAAACGGAGACAAAATACCGTGTATTATAAATGTTTATGTGATATAAATTTAAGAGCTACTAGACGTTAGCAAATGAAATATTCCTCTTTGCTGTATGTAATATGGATATGTGGCTTTAAAAAATAATTTTACCATAAACCACTCAAATCTTTTTAAAATCCACCATGATTCACACTAGCCAGTATATGCAAAATCTGCACATTAGACATGTACTCAAAACCACCAAATTTAGAGGGAAAAATCACTAACTTCGCATTACTGATCGAGTCCGCACCACACCGACCGAAAGACCAACGAACTCAACCCCAACAAAAAGTCACAAACTCGACTAATCGTGTTTGTATGAATTTCATTAAGTACCGTACATTAAAAAATAATTAGAAAGATGTACCTGCTGAACGTTGAGTCGACAATGATAAGTCACCGACATTGTTTCCAGGTAATGCTGGTTCATTTTCGCATTCTACGTCCTCTTTCTTCCTTTCCTGTGCAAAAAAAAAAGGTCTTTGACTACGTTTCATTGTTATTTTTTAAAAAAATTCGGACACATACAAACAAAAGCACGCCTTGATTACAATTCAGACCACTTGAACAACGCATTGTATTGTGTCTGATTCGACAAACCATACAACAATGCGCTATGTGCACAGTAGCGCAGAGCGCGCACTCGCAAACTGCACACTCGCGTCGAGCGTGCGTGTGGCGGCAGTGTTGTGTGTGTGTGCGTGTAGAATGGGTGGCGCGCGATTTAAAAACTACTCACATAAGCACCTTCTCAGAGAAATGCGAAATTTGAAAACATGCTACACCTACTTCTCAAGAATATCGTCTCACTAGCTTGTACTTTGCTTTTCTCTCTTCCCTTCATAACCCAGGTTTCTGATGCATATGTCAGGATCGGAACATAGTATGACCGGTATATAACCCTTTTTTTTTCTATCGTTTCGGCCAGCTGTGGACTACGAAGATTTTTTCTCTCTTCCCTGATTGTGTTTTCCTCTTTTTCCAGTAGATTTTCATTTTGGCTGACCGTGCTTCTTTTCTCTGTTCTGATCATTTGCAGGAAGGGCGTGGAACTGGCGTAGTAAGCAAAATAAGGCTTTTAGTAATTTTGACTTTTTCTCTGAAAACTTCTCGATCCTGAATGTCATTGTGGTGTGCGTACTGTAAGACCTTCGGTACACACACCATCAGATTATTTGACTTGTCACTCTAACGAAGTAGGCGAGTGTCAGCAATATGTCTCGCGGTCTTATTGTGGTGTGTTTATCTTCTGCCGTTAGGTCATACGATAGAAATGCCACTTGCACGCTTAGAGTAGCAGATTGACGGTGACCAACTTTAAACAGAACTTTGATTAATTTTCACACACATTTATTAAAATAATAAAAAGCATAGAAATTACTTAACTTGATTCTGGATGCTGTTTACAATTGACATTCTGAAGTTCCTTTGGTCTTGGTACGTTAATCTTATTCTTACATATCTCTGATACTTGACGAAGTATCTATTGATTTATCTTCATGGCTATGTACAGGAATATGATAATCTTATTAGGCGCAGACTGAAACTTGACTATAGACTGGTGCAGACTAATGCAGACTGACTAATCGGAGGTCTGTACGCTCTTTATAATACCTCGAGCGTTCAGGTATCACTGCGCGAGTGTGATTCGCGAGGAGAAAAGGTTCTACGTTAGCAGTAATCTCATTGGCTGCGTGACATATTAATACGCAGATCGGGGGAAGCAGAATTTGGTCCGCCTCTAAGACAGCGCCATCTCGTAGTGCGGAGACGGACGAGCGCTGCGCCTGCGCTGTTGTGCTTAGCGGGGCGCGCTCTACAGGGAAAGTTGTGTACGCGCTGACACACGGAACTATGTACACAACAGTCATCAAATGAAATTTCAGCTGCCTGTAAATCCTTTTTACCTTGGCTTGCCCATTTTGATTTTGTTTTTGAAATTGATGAATGTATGCGATGAGTAAGTCTTTGTGGGTTCATTCTTTCCAGACGACCAAAAAACATCATTCTCCGCTTCCTCATGCTGATATCAATGTCTTCTGTATGTTTGTATAATTCACAGTTGTGTCTTCGGTGGAATTCCCCGTTTTCTTTGATAGGGCCAAGGATTTTCCTCAAAAAATTTTCCGGTATTTTATTTCAAGTTTTCATAGTGGTCCTTTCTTCGTCATGTTTAAACATTCTGATTTGGGGCACATCCTTGCTCCATATCAGCCTTCTGACACTCTTCCGAAAGGCTTCTGCTTTACTCGCCAGCTCGTTTATTTCTCTGTCGTTTTTTCCACCTTCCTGTATCAAGGCTTCCTAGGTACTTCAAACTCCTCACTCTCCTCAATTGTTCCCCACCAATTGTTGTTCCAGTTGTCCCTCTCTTCTTGTTTCTTGTTGTGATAATCATCTCACTCTTTCTTACACTAAATTTCATCCCACATTGGTGTACTGTTCGTTCCCATACGTTCAACTGCTCTTGTAGTTCCTTCTCGTTATTCCCCCAAATCATCAGTGACAAAGATAGACAGGTTAAGAAAAGGGAGGTTCAGAAAGTTAATGAAGATGAAACCATTGCAGGAGGAGATAGAGAAATCAAGGCTGAGATGGTATGGACCCATTAATAGAATGGAGGAGAGGATACCCAGGAAGATAAACAAGATAAAACTGGAAGGAGAGAGACCCAGCGGAAGACCAAGAGACAGATGGCTGAAAGGAGTAGAGGAATGCATCCAGAAGAAAGGAGAAGAGTGGGACCAAGGTGAAGATGGACAGATGGTGGCAAGACAGAAGACAATCGAGAAGCCTATGTTCCATGCAGACCTGGCCAAAGGCTGGAAAACTATCCAAGATGATGATGATGATGATGATGATGATGATTACACCTACTTAAAATGGATTATTTAACAAGTGATGAAAATTGTGCTGTAGGTAGTATAGTACTAAGACAGTAGTATAATATCAAGTTTAATTTGAGAAGATTTGTCATGGGTGGACCCAGATGCTTTTAGGGTGTGGGGGGGGGGGGGGGGAGGGTGTGGGGGGGGGAGAGCCTTGAGCTTGTTAGCCCCCCCCCCTCTCCCCCCTGAATCCACTAGTACTGACACCAATTGATATATAAGTTACCTGAAAGACCTTTTGCATGTGCCTCCTTTGCTGAAAACAATTCCAGAACACCAAACGTGCATTTCTGCAGCCTTCTTATGGTGACTCCACACTGGCTTCGGAATAGATTATGTGAAATATATTACTGCTTAGATGTTGCCCATGTGACAAAGGGGAGTCATATAGAACACTTATAGAGTACTGTATGCAAAAGAAAATTAAATTTTCTTTTACATTCCGTGTAATTCTTGCCCGTTGACGACTGTGTGTTAAATAGTTATAATTGTTTGTAAACATTACATTCATTTTGAATTGGCCTGTACTTCTTGTATTTGTAACTGAAATCTATGTTTTAGAAAAACTGGGTAAGCTGTTACTTTCTGAAACATCAGTTTTTAAAAATACTGATTGCTTTTTTGGACACTGTCATTTCCTCCTCACTTCAACTTGTGGACATATGATACAATTTCTTCATTATGCCTATTTCTATCTGAAAATCAAAATTTTACCAGTTTAAATTGTTTCTCACAGCTCTGTTAAATTTATGAGAATAGTGTAGCGTTCTAAATTGAGTTCCTCGCTCAAAATGGGGAACTTACCTTCACATCTTTTAGCCCTGCTGAAAGAGTAGCCAACAAACCACAGTTGTAGTTTTGTCAGATCATTAATCATCAAAGTATTGTGTGGACGATAAATCATTTGAGTAAATGTGACATCTTATCTTGAACATCATTGCAGAATGCTTCAAGGAAAGAAGGAAATAAACTTCACTCTGCACACAGACTGGTAAGGGGAAAGAACTGATGGAGAGCAAGTAAGATGTGCCTTCTTCATGCAAAGCTACAGCAGCATTTTCCTATTATTTTTATGCTCTTGCAATGGATTATAAACTCTCTCAGAAGGAGTGATAGGTGGCATGTTTAATAGACCAGGAACAGCTTTACATCCATAGTAGTAAAAATAATCCAAAATCAAGTGCATAAAATGTAATGAAACACAGCATATGAAAATAGCTCCTGCTGCACCAGCCTATTATTGGATTACAAAGACTGACAACAAATGAAAGAAGAGTGCTAATGGCCAAAAGTGTTTTGATTCAATTGACTGTCAAGAAAGAGGCTGACCGTTTGAAGAAAAGTGCACACAGTTGTTATTTATAACCACAAGGTAAGGCCACTGACTGAAATATTGCTGGGCAGATGCATTTGTCTAATAATGCTGTAAATATCAAACAATGGAAAATCCAGGATGGAATGTAACAATATTACGAGAAGGAAATTTACAACTCACCATATAGTGGAGATGCTGAGTCGCAGACAGGCACACCAAAAAGATTTTCACACTTAAGGCTTTAGGCTAATGGCCTTTGTCAACAATAGACACGCATAGGCACACACACACACACACACACACACACTCACACTCACACAAACGCAACTAACACACACGACTCGTTTGCATGCCTATTGTTGACAAAGGCCGTGGCCGAAGTTTTAAGTGTGAAAATCTTTTTGTTGTGCCTATCTGCATCTCAGCATCTCCACTATATAGTGAATGATGTAAACACATATAAATAGGTAAATCATAACACCGTATGATTCCTGGTTAAACTATTAAAGGACAGCAGACAGTATACAGGTTGTTCAGAATATTTGCTGCATTCTATTCAGAACTGTGAAAGCCATCACGTGATGTATCAGTGTCATCTGTCAGTGCCGTGAACCGTGTCAACAATTCACTTCCAGACACATGTTCATAGGACTTTTTTCCTCCATTTCCAGTCCAGAATCTGTCCCTGCAGTTTCTCAGTTTTATTAATGTTCTAATTAAAATGTGAGCTCGATTTTGGCATTGCTGAAACCATGGTTAGATCAGCTTGGATACTGTCAATGGTCTAGTACGAAGCATATGTAAACATTTAAAAAGTTAATATTAATAAACAGAGTGATGTGCTTGTTGCCAAGTCTCACAGTATGAATCACCACATTCTCTATACTCTATAGTATGTCACTGCTGCTACTCGCACATTTGTTCTTGTACTTCGTGACCACCTGTCGCTTGGGGGGGGGGGGGGGGGGGGGGAGTGTCTTCAGTATTAACTGCTTGCTGGCTTACAGTGCGAACCTTACAATACCGTACAATGAGATTAATAAAATGTGGGCTGGCATGGGACATAAATGCCACAATACATTCTTAATTTCCAGATAATGCAAACTGGGCATACTTTAGCAGCATTCAAAGCATTTTATTCTCGTATAATGAAATCATTGATAATCTCGGTGTAAGAATCCAATGACATCTAGTAAAAGTCATTACGTTTTAGGACACTGCTGACAGGTGAAAGGCACATCACAGCACAAGTGACATGCTGGGGTGGTCAGTCTGTGAGCAGAGAGCACACCACGGTGAGCCGGTAAGCCAACAGGCCGACGGGCTGGCCTCGTAGCCTGGCATACGTGGTGTGGCGGGCTGCACTCAGCTCACTGACTAAACCGGATAGTTCGTGGCCAGTACATCTGACATGGGCTGGGCAGGTTAAAACTTGTGCTGCCCACAATTCTACATGAGAAACACTGTTGGGATTTGGCTCAATTGCCCTCCAGGTTACACGACCGTCATCTGCCGAACACGACTAGGCCACAATTGAGCACAGTGTGTAGGACTCAAATTCGGCTCTGAGTTGTCGGTGGCGGTTGCGGATCAGATTCAGTCCTGAACATTTTTGGTGTCTTGTGGAGTGCATGCCACATTGCATCAACACTGTCATAAAAATGAATGGTGTGTACATGTTACTAGGTTCTTGTCTCAAATAAGCTGAAGCCTGTAGCAACAGGAAGGGCTTCTGACAGCCCTTTATACACTCCTGGAAATTGAAATAAGAACACCGTGAATTCATTGTCCCAGGAAGGGGAAACTTTATTGACACATTCCTGGGGTCAGATACATCACATGATCACACTGACAGAACCACAGGCACACATAGACACAGGCAACAGAGCATGCACAATGTCGGCACTAGTACAGTGTATATCCACCTTCCGCAGCAATGCAGGCTGTTATTCTCCCATGGAGATGATCGTAGAGATGCTGGATGTAGTCCTGTGGAACGGCTTGCCATGCCATTTCCACCTGGCGCCTCAGTTGGACCAGCGTACGTGCTGGACGTGCAGACCGCGTGAGACGACGCTTCATCCAGTCCCAAACATGCTCAATGGGGGACAGATCCGGAGATCTTGCTGGCCAGGGTAGTTGACTTACACCTTCTAGAGCACGTTGGGTGGCACGGGATACATGCGGACGTGCATTGTCCTGTTGGAACAGCAAGTTCCCTTGCCGGTCTAGGAATGGTAGAACGATGGGTTCGATGACGGTTTGGATGTACCGTGCACTATTCAGTATCCCCTCGACGATCACCAGTGGTGTACGGCCAGTTTAGGAGATCGCTCCCCACACCATGATGCCGGGTGTTGGCCCTGTGTGCCTCGGTCGTATGCAGTCCTGATTGTGGCGCTCACTTGCACGGCGCCAAACACGCATACGACCATCATTGGCACCAAGGCAGAAGCGACTCTCATCGCTGAAGACGACACGTCTCCATTCGTCCCTCCATTCATGCCTGTCGCGACACCACTGGAGGCGGGCTGCACGATGTTGGGGCGTGAGCGGAAGATGGCCTAACGGTGTGCGGGACAGTAGCCCAGCTTCATGGAAACGGTTGCGAATGGTCCTCGCCGATACCCCAGGAGCAACAGTGTCCCTAATTTGCTGGGAAGTGGCGGTGCGGTCCCCTACGGCACTGCGTAGGATCCTACGGTCTTGGCGTGCATCCGTGCGTCGCTGCGGTCCGGTCCCAGGTCGACGGGCACGTGCACCTTCCGCCGACCACTGGCGACAACATCGATGTACTGTGAAGACATCACGCCCCACGTGTTGAGCAATTCGGCGGTACGTCCACCCGGCCTCCCGCATGCCCACTATACGCCCTCGCTCAAAGTCCGACATCCACGCTGTCGCGGCATGCTACCAGTGTTAAAGACTGCGATGGAGCTCCGTATGCCATGGCAAACTGGCTGACACTGACGGCGGCAGTGCACAAATGCTGCGCAGCTAGCGCCATTCGACGGCCAACACCACGGTTCCTGGTGTGTCCGCTGTGCCGTGCGTGTGATCATTACTTGTACAGCCCTCTCGCAGTGTCCGGAGCAAGTATGGTGGGTCTGACACACCGGTGTCAATGTATTCTTTTTTCCATTTCCAGGAGTGTATTAACCATGCTAAATCTGTTAATAACCATGTAGGCCAAGGGCACAAGAAAAACAAGACAAAGAAAGAACAGAACCATTGCCAAAGTCCAATTGCTCATGTGTGTACACAACTGGAGATGTCACAGGGAATATTTCTATTCTGTTAAACAGACAGGAGAAATTAAAAAAGTTTCATCAGCCCAGATTCAAATCCCAAAACCTGCCTTTCATGTGATGTATTCTATTACTGAAATGTGTGGGCACATGCATGTTACACGCCTCTGGGCTGTTCTCATTCCTCCATCCACACAGAGACTGTGCCTTGAAGCTATGTGATTGCCACCTCTGAGACAATGGATACTGTGCAGAGTTGTGACTTAACCGCAGCATAAGGACTGCACAGATGTTGAACTGCTTTCTACTCCTAGTGGAGAAATGAAGTGTGCCCCACTGGAGTTTGAATGATGCCCCATTGGAGTTTGAGTGAATGGTGGAAAGCCAGTGAGAAATTGAAATGAGGCCTGTTAATGTGGCTAATATGACAAGGTTGAAGCTCTAGTTTGATGTACAGTTTTAACTCAAAATTATTGTTTAATCATTTGTGTTATCTAGTGCTTGCTTGTCTTAGCGAATGAAATTTAAAAAATAATTTCATCATAAATGTCACTTATTAGATTCTGCAGTGTCATTGGAACATTTGATAAATTATATGTAACAGAAAATTGGAAAATTACAAGAAGACAAAATAATTGTCCAACACTTAATTTCAAGAGGAGAAATTTTGAGAAATGATGATAGACACATAACATAATTGTAAAAGAAAAAAAGTTTCTAACATTTAGAACTATTATTTTGGATATTTATGTTTGTTGGTTCTTCCCCCCACCCCTTACTTTTTCACCTCTGAAGTGCTCCACCATCCATTTACTGCTTGAGTTACACATCTGACAAAGCACACCTCTTAACAACACAATGAAGAGCAATATGTACAGCAATAACTGCAATACAGTGATTCCTACATAAATTTATGCTTATATTCTGTTATGTTACACATATGTGAAAAATGGATTTGTAAATGTAATTCAAAGATTCACTCAGTCAATGTAAAGAAATATGTACACAAAACTACATCTATGTCTAGCATGCCATACATCAAACATTTCTGAGGAGTAAACTAAAACAAGAAGGTTAAGTAGAGAGCACACATCGATACAAAGGCTGACATCTCTATCTTTTTGGCAGGGAACAGACTGCATCAGCCAGGAGACCAAATCAACGTCACCAGAAGAGGTTCTAGCTGCTATCACCACTGCACGTGTTGAACAAATGGCACTGCTGTAACTCCGTCATTAATGAGACATTGTGTGGCATTAAGTCAAAAGAGGTCATCGGCAAACTGGGTGCTCTAACAAACAGTGGATGTCACTAAGACATGAAAGTCCTCACTAGCAAAATAAGTAATCATTTTTGGAGTTCTGTGCTCAAGTTGGTAGGCTGTGTGGGTTGTCTGAAGTATAGAGTTCCTACATGCATTACTTCTCCAACATCCTGGTTTTGAATCTGTCCGTTCCCACGTTCACCCACACACGTGTAAATGTAATTTAGGTATCATGGTAAGTTCATTATGTGTCATGATCCCTAAAACGTTTAATCTCAAATATTCAGGTAGATTACGTAAAGCAGCGAGGATAAAATATTATACAGTTGTGCTGGAATTTGTACTTGTGGTACTTCATGTCTCTGGATGCAACCACTTTGGCTGCAGCAGGTTTTCCAGCCACTCAGCCAACCACTGAACCTCAGTTTAGCATTATTTAACCATCAAATCACTTCACCTTATCTTCTAAACTTTCCACTCCTCTCACACAATTTGTTACCATCAATATTTCACCTGATATGCCAGTCTCTCCTTTCTTCCAGGAGTGCGGGTACTGCAATGAGATCGTCTATCAAAGTTTGGAAACAAGGGCGTATTTACTGGCAATAGTGAAACTGTGTTATCAATGGTGTCCAGCCAGCCCAGTTGATAAAAAGATTGCACATGAAAGGCAAGTTTCCAGGTTCCAGTACCACTCCAACACACAGTTTTAATCTGCCAGCAAGTTTCAACTCAGTGTGTACCACATGCCTGTGAACTTTCTTCTGTTTATCTCAAAATTTCAAATGCTTATGTGTTGTTACCATATGCACTGACAAATGTGGAGGATTACCAAAAACCAAAACACAAACTGGCCAGTGTAACATACCAACAGTCATAATATCATATACAGATTGATCTAACACTGACTCAACTCCATCTGTCTCTGTCTCTATTGCTCCAGTTATCATTGCACCATTAGACCTAATTTTTTTCATTTCCCTGCACCAACACCAGTATTAAGCTATAAGAACAGATCACATTTTACATGTGGAGGGGAAAAAAGGAAATGTTTAAGAGTTGCATACAAACAATACTCAAGAAAATAATTAATGCATCCACTTACCTGGTGCCAAAACATGTCGATCGGGGCATTTAGTGCTTCCATATGCAATTAAAAGTGGACTCCATCCTCAACCTTTTTGAAAATGTCATCAGGGTAGATAGGGAATACAGGAAATAGGTGAAAGAGATGATAATCAGTTCTGGATGATGACAGCTAAAATGTTCAAGAAAGAACTTTGAATTATCAGCTCTTTTCCAGTAAAATATCACAAGTACTCAGGAGTAAACATGCTAAAATTATCATCCTGTCACTCTCATTTACATTTTGCATGTTTTTCTCCAAAAGTCACATGAGGATGATTGCTCAGTGATTCAAACATCCAACACCTCTCTACCCTCTGTTCCATACTGTGCAGTAGCTCTCTAGCGAACATCCCAACCTCCACAGCAGCTAGTTTGTTGCTGTGGCCCTTTTCCTCAGCAAGGATATAAACATTTGTTTTATAAATTCAAACATGTTTTCCTCTCAGGGAAAAATGGTTTAACTACAGCCCAGGAAATGTTTGCAGAATTAAGTTCAGATTGAGCTATTTTGGAAACTTCCGAAGAAACTAAAATTGGTTATCAAGCTAGTACTCAAATACAGATCCTTCCCTTCACAGCCAGTCCTCGTATCCACTGAGATATCCAGGTTCAACTCACAAATTCCATCTGCCAGTGCAGACTTTCCAAAGCCCTGTAAACCTCTTCTACTAACATAACTGGTGTGCATTTAATTTGTCACTGATTTTATTTTAAAAACCATGTCCCCAATCTGCTACTGCTAACCACTGTAAATTGTAGACATTCCATCTAGTTTGCTTTATGTAGGCATTTTACAATGCATCTCCATTGTATTACTGACCTACTGCTAGTGACGCAGTGGGAACTTTCAAAGTCCATGTTCAGTAACCTTTTCATTAGAGTTTCCTTTTACCACATATCTGTCAATCTTTAGGAACTTCCTTCAGGTTTTGGTTTGTAGTTCAGATTAAATAAAGCCTTTAATACCGATTCACCAACTTACAATCAAACCATAACCTCTGAACCCCTAGGCCTCAAGCTGTGCTACAGATCAATATTCCACCACAAGCAAGATTTCTTATTTCACATTCATTAACTTTGTCAACTCTCAGTCAGATTGCCACCTTTCATCCTAATGTACAGCTCAGGCTACACTATAGATCAGCTTGTCACCACAATCTACATACCAAAAAATAATACAGATACAAGAAATATTTCTAACTTTTTAGTCTCTATTTTATTCCTGTTTGCGTAAGTAAGATTTCATAAGCAATGACATCCTTATATCACACGGTGAAGCCAACATGCAGTACTGGTAGGTTCAGTTGACCATACAGTTCCATATCCACTTTTTTGTTATCAGAGTTAATGATTCCATGAGACAAATGGCATGTCCTATGTCTCACAAATCATAATGAGCAAATTTTATAGAAGAGAAGGTGATGTGTAACAAGAAAGTTTCCAACTTAAATGCCTGGTTACCTTGCTATAGTCTGTGACTATTCCAAATGCATTGATATATTGTGTGAATGCATTGTTATATTGTGTGAATGGGTAATGTATTTAAGCTTCTAAACTTTCAGTGTACTGCCTGCTTTTACATACTTTACTCTTTTTTTATCTTGTATGTATGCTGTTCCAATTAGTACAGTTTTCCAAAACACTGCCTACACCTTCGAGTTAAAACAGATACAAGCAAGTTACCAATCTGCCATAGCAGTGATGGTGAAGATCGTAGAATTGTAATCACAGCTGCTGCTATAGTTGTGACTGTAGTTTGTCTCTATGATCTGTATTTAATACTAAAACAGTGCTAACCTGACTACCTGCACACCAAAGCAACTGCCTCAGATTTTTACTAGGTTACAGACAAGTAGAATGCACTGAAAAATTTCATGATTTTCACTATTTTACCACCATTTTCCCCCTTTTCATGACATTTATTTATATTCCAATGTACTGTTGTACTATTGTCAAGTATTACATGTTTTGTTTAGCAGTAGTATTTACTGTGTGAGGAACAAGTTGAGTGTGGAGAGATACGGGGAGGGAGAGAGAGAGAGAGAGAGAGAAAGAGAGAGAATGTGTGTGTGTGTGTGTGTGTGTGTGTGTGTGTGTGTGTGTGTGTGTGGGTGTGTGTGGGTGTGTACATGTTTCAGAATATTTCATAATAAATTCAACTTTGCTGTACTGTACTTGTAATTTAATAATTTAATGTTTGATTTAAGCTCAATAAATTATTTCACATTACTGTTTCTCATTTTTCATAACATGGTTTATTTTTTTGGTTAATTTTCTCCTCTCATAAGAGTGTGCGGGGGCAGGGAAAATTGTAAAACTGCAATGAAAACGTCATTCAGGATATGTGCATGTGTACTGCAAGCTTATTTTACAATATGCCCACAAACTGCTGCCTCATCAATGTGTTGTGTATTGCTAAAGACACTTTATTGTAATCTGCATTCTCCCACATCTGCATAAATTATGTTTTGGCTTTTTGCAAGATATAGCAACAGTGGCTTGTAAAAGAATATTATCACAAATAATAACAATAGTATTTCATTTTTATATTACTATTCACACATATACGACAAATTATAGTCTCAGCCACACAGCAGGAACTATTACTTGCAAAATAATGATGTAAAGTGCCATACAATCCAAGGTTTTCATGAATGTGACAGATATGTTTAATTAGAAAATCAAAAACATATATTTTTCTACACCAAACTTTGCTTGTCAGATACAGTTATAGTACTTAAACTTAAAAAGCAAACAACTTTGTTTTGTTCCACTTGTGTATGTTTAATACGAACCAATTTTCATTTTATTTGGTCATTACCAGATAATCCAATAAGCTGAAAAGTAGTTTGTAATAAACAAACATTAGTGGAACAAACATGTTTTCTTTGCAACCTTGATATTAAACTATTCTAATAAGAAAAGGCTCTTTTAAAATGGTTATCTTGATGTTGAAATATGTTGCATCAAATAATGTGGCAGAAATACTCTCATGACTGAAGTCATGATTTTATTTGCTACTCTACATTCAGTTGTTGTGCACTGTCTGACAGAAAAACTGAAGCAACCAGAAGACATACCACTCTGTATATATACAAACCATCTGCATATATGTTAATAAGCAGTGTAATAATTTTCTGTGACAGGCAGTACAGCAACAAGACTGCATTGGTGTTGTTTCTGTTTAGAGTTGTTACTGAGCCTGGTGATGTATATGTATGCTGTGAACAGAATCAGATGTCAAGTGATAATGTCACGTACTCGAGTGATACGGCGTTACCGGCACCTCAGAGTGTTTGAAAGGGATCTCATTGTGGGTCTCCCTTTTGACACCTGGTCAAATCGTGCAAGATGCATATTTGTGGGGTGTTCGGATGTGACAGTGGCCTAATGTTAGACTGCATGTGAACATGAGGGTAGGCATCTTAATCACTGAAGTTCATATCGACTACACCTGACATCTGAAAAAAGTAATGCACTCCATGTGTCAACCCTCGTACTATTGGTTGGATACTGGCAGCAGCTGGACAAGAGAATTACTGTCCCATGTATACGCTGCTGTTAAAACAAAAGCAGAAATGGCTGCATTTGGAGTGGTGCTTTGACCAAGACGAATGCACTGCTAATGAATGGCACAGCTGGTAGTGACTGAGGAAATTTTGATGGTGCACTGGTACATCACAGACATCCTGTGTCCTCACGTGTTACCTCTCATATGGCACTATCATGGTGCCATTTTCCAATGGGACAATGTTCAACCACACGCTCTATGAAATGTCTGTGTAACACGAGGTCCTGTGGCCATGAGAATATGTGTGAGAATAGCTTGGAAGCCAACTCTTATCCCAACGTCCGTACACAGGATATCGAGGACCAGTTACAATAGTTGTGTGCCAGCTTCTCAGAAGAGCATACAACAGCTTCGTGACACTCTTTGCAATGGAAACGGAGCATGCATCTAGACAGAGCAGGTTTAACATCATAGACATAAGTAGCCTCATAATGCCACATTCTTTGGAAATATGACTTAATTTTTTAAGTGGTGAAATAACATCACTTACCCTCTCAACTTGCTAACTTCAATTTTATTTCCCCCTTCCCTTCTAGGAGCTTCATTTTTTTAGTCGGGCAGTATATATGACAAATCTGTAAAATATGTATCAGATTGTTGTTACAGCAGTTGTCAATGAGACCTATCTGAAAGCTTACACAATTAGAGGCACAAAATTTGATATCTTGAGGCATTATAGGACCTATACACCACCAAAAATCACCTATCCCTTTAGGTAAGCTTCAAAGGTCAAGCCCCAAACACCACAACAGTTGAAAAACTTACCTTTATCGAAAACACTTGTGACAGTTCTGATCTGTAAATGTCTGCAGCTCGTGGTCGTGTGGTAGCGTTCTCGCTTCCCGCGCCCAGGTTCCCGGGTTCGATTCCCGGCGGAGTCAGGGATTTTCTCTGCCTCGTGATGACTGGGTGTTGTGTGATGTCCTTAAGTTAGTTAGGTTTAAGTAGTTCTAAGTCCTAGGGGACTGATGACCATAGATGTTAAGTCCCATAGTGCTCATAGCCATTTGAACCATTTTTCTGATTTGTAAATATAGTAGGTTATATGAACTTGGGACTCATTAAGACAGTAACATTACAAAGGTTCTTGTATCAGAATATTTATTTACAAAAATAAATTGTATTTTCATCATATACAAAACACTCCATAACATTCAAAACATTCTATAACTTTAGATTGTGTACAATATTCTTATGGTAACTTCCTATTCTCTGTAAATGCGAATGTGTTGCTAAGAAGGGACAGAACATGACTTTAGTAACAAACATATGAAATATTACATTATCAAAAATGCGTGGTTATTAGGTAATTATGGAAATTTCTTACTGATATGAAACAAATTTGTTACAGCTGAGAAACAAAATGGTACAAAACATAATATCATTCACTGTCACTGGATCTACTTCCTTGAATTTTATTCACAATTACAACAGTACCATTAATTATTTATTGGTTTATATGCCCATTAAATATTTCATATGCAAGATATTATTCATAATGTAGTGACGTAACAAGACTGTTACGCCACACGGTAGTCGAAAGAAAGGCACGCGTACACACACGCCGACTGGCGTCAATCCTGCAACAGGATAACTATTGAATGGTAGCAAGAAAAGTACATAGCTGGATTAATACTTATCTTTAATCAATCATTGTGGTACATCGCTCTTGACTATACACAGGAGACTTTAATTACAATCACTGTAAGGCTAATGGCGCCTTGCTAGGTCGTAGCCATGGACTTAGCAGAAGGCTATTCTAACTGTCTCTCGGCAAATGAGAGGAAGGCTTCGTCCGTATTGTCTCTAGCAATGTCATCGTACAACTGCGGGCGAGTGCTTGTTCGTATCACGAGACCTGCCTTGTGGTGGCGCTAGGTCTGCGATTACACAGTGGCGACACGCGGGTCCGACATGTACTAAATGGACCGCGGCCGATTTAATCTACCACCTAGCAAGTGTGGTGTCTGGCGGTGACACCACATTCCTCCCCCGCAAATCGGCGAACGGTCGTGAGATAAGGCTTCCGCCCGCCGTGGGGAGGACCCCATGTTGACGTATGCGATGAGGTGGGGAGCCTAACAACAGGCGAGGCTGTGCCACCCGCACCCGGCCATTCGGTCCAAGGGGAGCAAGGAAACGCCTGAAAACCTAGTCCAGGGTGCACGTCCACATGCGGTGTATGTGCCCGTAAAGAAACAGGAGGGGCCGAAGGGTCGACCTCCATTGCGTCGGGGTAGCCGACGCACGATGACGTCATGTGGTCCGGAGCGGGCGGGAGTTCCATGGCGGAGGACAGCTGGTCACGGGAAGCGATCGGCGGCGCGTGACCCAGGGAGGCGCATGGCGGCTGCAGCAAAGCGTCGAATGCGGGCGGCGCCGGCGGGAGTACCGGCGGCTGCGGCGGCGGCTGCGGCGGTGCGCCGCCATGGGGCAAAATGGAAGGCATCGTCGGTAACACCTGGGGATGAGGCGAGCCAGTAGATGGGTCCCCAGGGCGCTGACCGGACGGCACCGTCGCTGAAAGCAGATGGGGAGCGGCAGAACCCGTGCGACGACAGAGGCGCAGCTGATTGAGATGCCGACGCACCTCACCAGAGGCCCCCAAAACCAAATACATCGCGCGGCCGAGGCAGCGAAGAATGCGCCCTGCGAGCCAACGCCGTGAACCTCGATAGTTGCGATAAAATACAACGTCGCCTGGAGCAAAAGCAGGAGTCTGCCGCTGCACAGGAACATGATGCGGCGGATGCAGCAAAGACATCAAGGTGCGATGAGGACGACCGTGGAGCAACTCAGCCGGCGAGCGACCATCTCGGGGCTGAGAGCGATACGAAGACAAAAAGAGCAACAATGCGTCCTCCCGAGAATGCGACTCTTTCAACTTCAACATCTGTGACTTGAAAGTCCGGACCAATCGTTCAGTGGCACCGTTTGACTGAGGCGAAAACGGCGCGGATGTCAGATGTTGAATACCATTGGCCTGGCAGAATGACTGAAATTCTGCGGACATGAATTGTGGGCCATTGTCGGAAACAATAGTCTGCGGAAGACCTTCAATGCAAAAGATAGCAGACAACGCTTGGATGGTGGCGGAGGACGTCGTGGAAGACATCCGGACAACAAAAGGAAAATTACTGAAGGCATCGACCAGAACCAACCATTGAGCATTCCAGAATGGACCAGCAAAATCAATGTGCAAGCGTTGCCAAGGGGAAGTGGCGTTTGGCCATGCAAAGACTTTCCGCGGCGGTGCGGATTGTTGTTCGGCACACGCCATGCAAGAAGAACACATATTCGTAATCGCAGCATCGATTCCGAACCAAGTACAGTGCTGACGAGCACGTTGTTTCGTTCGCACTTTACCCCAATGTCCTTGGTGAAGAAGCCGTAAGACAGAGGACTGTAACGAACGTGGGACCACGACTCGGGACTGATCATTATCAGAACGCAACAACAAAACACCACGTCGAACAAAAAGTCTCTCCCTGTGAGCAAAAAGTCGGCGAACCAACGGATCCTCGATCCGAGACTTTGACAAAGGCCATTGCGTAGCAACAAAACGCAAAACAGGAGCAAGGACAGGGTCAGCAGCTGTGGCTGTAGCTACACGACGAAAATCAATCGGAAACGATTCGACCACTTCATCGGTTTCCGAATCAATGAACATGCAAGCAAGTTCGGAAGAATCGAATGCTTTATCCTCAGCAACAGGCAAACGGGACAACGCATCGGCGTTTCCGTGCTTAGCAATGGACCGATACAAGATATCGTAGCGGTACTGCGAGAGGGAAATAGACCAGCGAATAAATTTCTGCGCTGTACGCGGAGGTACAGGCTTGTTCGGATGAAAAAGCGATGTCAAAGGTTTGTGGTCTGTGATGATGGTGAAGTGACGACCATACAAGAAATCATGGAACTTAGTAACACCAAACACGAGAGCCAAAGCTTCTTTCTCTATTTGTGAGTAATTTCTTTGTGCAGACGAGAGCAATTTGGACGCAAAGGCAATAGGGCGATCATGCGAGCCAACTTTGTGCGCAAGGACAGCACCGATCCCGAAATCCGATGCATCTACCATCAACAAAAGGGGTTTCTGGGGATCGAAAGGCGTGAGGCAAGTATTAGAAAGCAACGCCGATTTCAACTGGCGAAAGGCGCGTTCACATTCCGTCGTCCAGACGAACGGAACACCTGCACGGCGTAAGCGATGAAGCGGAGAAGAGGCATTGCGCACATTCACTCACACCTTGTGATTCTACATTGTTCAATGTTCTTGCGACCTACGTCGCAATGCGTGAGGAACATTGCACGCTCTGAAAAATTTCGGTTGCGCGTTTACTTGCAGTTCCAAATGTGCTTCACAGTTTTTAGCGCAACCTAAACCCGGTGCAATAATGTCTGCAAATTCTTCACATACACTAGAACCACTGTCTGTAGGCACAGTTTGAATCACTGATAGTACCTGATTTACAATAGACATGTTAAACAACTGAAATAAATCTAAGCCAAACAAGTTCACTGCAGTAGAAGAACGAAGAACGTAAAAGGACACAAGTTTTGTTTGTCCTTTATATGTTGCAAAAAGAGTGCACTGTCTTAACACAGGTATTGTCTGTCCTGAATAACTATGTAACTTAACACTTGCGGCACGCAACGGAGGTGCGCCCAGTTGTTTGTACGTGGCGTGATTGAGCAATGAAACTGCAGCTCCGGTATCGAGCTGGAATGGTATGACTTTGCCATTAAAGTCCAAATCTACAAAAAGTTTATTGTCCTGCTGACGACAAGAGCGACTGTCTCGTGCAATTTGAACAGACACTGGTACAGAATCACTTGCTAATGGACGTGATTTCCGGCGACGTTGACGCACTCTGTTTGTGGGACGATCACAGTCACTGTTAGAGAAAGTGTCACTGGACGAAGCGGAATTAACGACATGAATGTCCATGGGCGAAGGTCCACGAGCCTGAGTGTCCTTGGTTCGATTCCGGCGCGAAGCAAAGGGCCTGGAATGACTAAGAGTGTCTGATCTGAGCTTTTTCTGGCAAACACTTTGAACATGTCCTTTCCTATTGCAGCAAATGCAAATAGCTTGGCGTGACGGGCAATGTTCACATGAATGTCCAGTAGCACACCGCGGGCATGATTTCACTGCATTTGTGGGCTGGCGCGGCACACCCGGTTTATAACGCGGCGGCAGCTGCGTTTGTTTGCGCGAGGGCAGTTGACTGGGCCGCGCAGCTCGCCCAGCGGGCCGGTTAATGTTACACACTGCTGGCGAAGTTTCAAAAGATTCCTGAGAACAGTCAAGTGTGTCTTGTCTATCTAATATGTCGATCACATGTTGAAGGGAGGGATTAACTAGTTTCAAAATTTGCTCCCGTATGCGAACATCAGAAACGTTCTGTGCAATTGCATCACGTACCATTGTATCTGAATAAGAAAGACCACAGTCACAGTCAAAGGCACAGTCCCTAGTAAGTCCTTGCAATGTTGCTACCCACTCCCTATTAGTTTGACCGGCCGTACGTTTTGTACGAAAAAACGTATACCGTTTTGCAACCACATTAACTGTTTCTTTGAAATAGGCATCTAAAGCAGACAAAATTTCCTCGTAGGACAGAGTTGCTACGTCGCGTCAGGGAAACAATTTCACTATCACACGGTAGGTGGACACACCGACACAAAAAAGCAAAAACGGCTGCCGCTCATTACCTTGAATTCTGTAGGCGGCGAGGTGGAAGGCAAACTGGCGGGACCATTCCTGCCAAGTCTCGTGGTTCGGGTCGTAGTGCCTAAAAGGCGGTGCAATGGCAGGTTGTGGCTGCGGTACCGGTGAAGTGGCGGCGGCCGCATCGGTTTGAATGGCACGTTGACCCTGGACGAGCTGTCCAAGGGCATCCAATAACGCCTGCGTCTGCTGATTCTGCAAGCGATAAAATTCGGACAGTACATCTGGAGAATGTGGCGAAGCCATGACACAAATAAATTAGGGCAAACTAAAACACAAGATCCTTTGTAGACTCGTCGCCAATCTGTAGTGGCGTAACAAGACTGTTACGCCACACGGTAGTCGAAAGAAAGGCACGCGTACACACACGCCGACTGGCGTCAATCCTGGAACAGGATAACTATTGAATGGTAGCAAGAAAAGTACGTAGCTGGATTAATACTTATCTTTAATCAATCATTGTGGTACATCGATCTTGACGATACACAGGAGACTTTAATTACAATCACTGTAAGGCTAATGGCGCCTTGCTAGGTCGTAGCCATGGACTTAGCAGAAGGCTATTCTAACTGTCTCTCGGCAAATGAGAGGTAGGCTTCGTCCGTATTGTCTCTAGCAATGTCGTCCGTACAACTGGGGCGAGTGCTCTATCGTCTCTCGAGACCTGCCTTGTGGCGGCGCTAGGTCTGCAATTACACAGTGGCGACACGCGGGTCCGACATGTACTAAATGGACCGCGGCCGATTTAATCTACCACCTAGCAAGTGTGGTGTCTGGCGGTGACACCACACATAATTTATATTTTTACGATGCAACTGATACCTACTTGAGAATGCATAACTTCTTTCCTGTGATTGAATCATACAATGTGATCAAGTATATGAGAAGCAATTACATCTGTCTACCCTGTACTGTGCCTTCAAGATGACGTGGATATAAACCACAACTGTGTATCATATAGTCTATGCAAGAAAGAAACTCTTGAAAGAGGCTAGTGATAATTGTGTACATATACAATGAAATAATTGACCAGATAACACTTTGTTTAGCCACATCATCTGATTTTGATTGTCTATCAAAACACACAGTTTCTAGTTGACGTGAATAAATAAAGTGTGATCGATACATTTCTTTTAGTACATAAGTATACCACATTCCAAACTAGGATAATGATATAAGTAAAAATACTTTTCTATCCCTAAGTCCTACAAATGTTTGAAACATACACTGTTTCAGTGTTTAACACTAAATCATAACAGACTTAAGCTGCACATTTAAAAGAGAACAACAAATATTTTCTCCACATTGTAAAAAGAGTTTTAGGCCTAGTTTTACAAAAACATCACACATCAGTTATATTCTAACAGATCTTCAAGCAGTAAATAATTAAGGAAGTTGTGAAAAACATAGACAAATTAAATGATAACTTCTCCATCAACAATAATTTAATCATTATTGGTGACACAAATAAAACTAATAAACCTCTGGAAAAATTGCAGAGCAACATGAAAGATTCTTTGGAATACATACTTAAACTCATGCAGAAAACAAATGTAATAATTCATCCAATACCACTTAGACATGACGCACAAGGTCTAAATGGAAAAATCAAAGCTCCAGACTGCATTATGTTAGAAAAAATCAACACTGCCAGAGGCATGTGTAGGAAGAGATTATCTGTGAATTTCAAAATTGAACGCCTGAAAAGAAATGAATATACAACTCATGGTTTACATCTAAACAAACAAGGAAAGATTTGCATTTATAATAGGCTTGCTTCTTTCATACACGTGGCGAAAACTGAAAAACCAAGTACCAGTAAACGGAAAAAGCATACGCAAATGGAACCTCACATAGAAAGTGCCAGTCTAAAAGTGAAAGTGCAACCCATGAAAAAACAGACAGTTATGGACCATTTTATAACAAAAAATAAGCCCAATGAAAATCATAACAAGACACTTACTAGATCAAATTTCAAACCATCGCAGCAACAAGGCAGTCGTTAATGGACAAATGGTTGAAAAAGGACAGAAAAACAATGAAAATTGGGAACATTTTCACCGAAGAAAGGCAGGAACCCACAAACAGTGAACCAGCAAGCCACACGGCAAACACTATGAAAACCATCCCAGGAAAAAATTAGGATTTTTTACCACTAAGTACACTAGCGCAAATACTGAGGTAAATGATCAAGCAAGAAATGATTCCCTCCCTGTCCCTAATTTTAAATTACTCCATCAGAATGTTTGGTCACTCCCGAATAAACTAAATGAAATAGAAACAATATTAAATGTTCTAAATGATATTTCTGTACTATGCTTTACAGAACACTGGATCAAACAAGATATGTTTGAGCAAACATACCTTCCTCAGTTCAAACTTGCAAGCATGTTTTGTAGGAAAATATCGAGTCATGGTGGTACTTGTATATATGAACCATTGACCTTGCTGTTGGCGGGGAGGCTTGCGTGCCTCAGCGATACAGATAGCCGTACCGTAGGTGCAGCTACAATGGAGGGGTATCTGTTGAGAGGTCAGACAAATGTGTGGTCCTAAAGAGGAGCAGCAGCTTTTTCAGCAGTTGCAGGGGCAACAGTCTGGATGATTGACTGATCTGGTCTTGTAACACTAACCAAAACGGCCTTGCTGTGCTGATACTGTGAACAGCTGAAAGCAAGGGGAAACTACAACCATAATTTATCCCGAGGGAATGCAACTTAACTGTATGGTTAAATGGTGATGGCGTCCTCTTGAGTAAAATATTCTGCAGGTAAAAAAGTCCCCCATGCGGATCTCCGGGCGGGGACTACTCAGGAGGATGTAGTTATCAGGAGAAAGAAAACTGGCATTCTATGGATCGGAGCGTGGAATGTCAGATCCCTTAATCAGGCAGGTAGGTTAGAAAATTTAAAAAGGGAAATGGATAGATTAAAGTTAGATATAGTAGGAATTAGTGAAGTTCAGTGGCAGGATGAAAAAGACTTCTGGTCTGGTGAATGCAGGGTTATAACTACAAAAGCAAATAGGGGTAATGCAGGAGTAGGTTTAATAATGAATAAAAAAAATAGCAGTGCAAGTAAGCTACTACAAACAGCATAGTGAACACCTTATTGTGGCCAAGATAGACACGAAGCCCACACCTACTACAGTAGTACAAGTTTATATGCCAACTAGCTCTGCAGATGATGAAGAAATTGAAGAAATGCATGCCGAGATAAAAGAAATTATTCAGAGAGTGAAGGGAGATGAAAATTTAATAGCCATGGATGACTGGAATTCGATAGTAGGAAAAGGAAGAGAAGAAAACGTAGTAGGTGAATATGGAATGGGGTTAAGGAATGAAAGAGGAAGCCGCCTGGTAGAATTTTGCACAGAACGTAACTTAATCATAGCTAACACTTGGTTCAAGAATCACAAAAGAAGGTTGTATACATGGAAGAAGCCTGGAGATACTGTAAGGTGTCAGATAGATTATATAATGGTAAGACAGAGATTTAGTAACCAGGTTTTAAATTGTAAGACATTTCCAGGGACAGATGTGGACTCTGACCACAGTCTATTGGTTATGAATTGTAAATCAAAACTGAAGAAACTGCACAAAGGTGGGAATTTAAGGAGATGGGACCTGGATAAATTGCAAGAAGCAGAGGTTGTAGAGAGTTTCAGAGAGCATTAGGGAACGATTGACAAGAATGGGGGAAAGAAATACAGTAGAAGAAGAATGGGTAGCTTTAAGAGATGAAATAGTGAAAGCAGCAGAGGATCAAGTAGGTAAAAAGACGAGAGGTAATAGAAATCCTGGGGTAACAGAAGAGGTATTGAATTTAACTGATGAAAGGAGAAAATACAAAAATGCAGTAAATGAAGCAGGCAAAAAGGAATACAAATGTCTGAAAAATGAGATTGACAGGAAGTGCAAAATGGCTAAGCATGGATGGCTAGAGGACAAATGTAAGGATGTAGAGGCTTATTTCACTATATGTAAGATAGATACTACAGGAAAATTGAAGAGACCTTTGGAGAAAAAAGAACAACTTGAATGAATATCAAGAGCTCAAATGGAAACTCAGTTCTAAGCCAAGAAGGCAAACAGAAAGGTGGAAGGAGTATATAGAGGGTCTTTACAAGGGCAATGTTCTTGAGCACAATATTATGGAAATAGAAGAGGAGGTAGAAGAAGTTGAAATGGGAGATATGATACTGCGTGAATAGTTTGACAGAGCATTGTAAGACGTAAGTCAAAACAGGTCCCGGGAGTAGACAACATTCCATTAGAACTACTGATAGCCTTGGGAGAGCCAGCTCTGACGAAACTCTACCATCTGGTGAGCAAGATGTATGAGACAGGCGAAATACCCTCAGAGATCAAGAAGAATATAATAATTCCAATCCCAAAGAAAGCAGGTGTTGACAGATGTGAAAATTACCAAACTATCCATCTAATAAGCCAGGCTGCAAATTACTAACACGAATTCTTTACAGATGAATGGAAAAACTGCTAGAAGCCGACCTTGGGGGAAGATCAGTTTAGATTCCGTAGAAATGTTGGAACACGTGAGGCAATACTGACCCTACGACTTATCTTAGAGAACAGATTACGGAAAGGCAAACCTACATTTATAGCATTTGTAGACTTAGAGAAGGCTTTTGACAATGTTGATTGGAATACTTTCTTTCAAATTCTGAGGGTGGCAGGGGTAAAACACAGGGAGCAAAAGGCTATTTACAATTTGTACAGAAACCAGATGGCAGTTATAAGAGTCGAGGGACATGAAAGGGAAGCAGTGGTTGGGAAGGGAGTGAGACAGGGTTATAGCCTCTCCCCAATGTTATTCAATTTGTATATTGAGCAAGTAGTAAAGGAAACAAAAGAAAAATTTGGAGTAGGTATTAAAATTCATGGAGAAGAAATAAAAATTTGGGGTTCGCTGATGACACTGTAATTCTGTCAGAGACAGCAAAGGACTTGGAAGAGCAGTTGAACGGAATGGACAGTGTCTTGAAAGGAGGGTATAAGATGAACATCAACAAAAGCAAAACAAGGATCATGGAATGTAGTCAAATTAAATCGGGTGATGCTGTGGGAATTAGATTAGTAAATGAGACACTTAAAGTAGTAAAAGAGTTTTGCTGTTTGGGGAGCAAAATAACTGATTATGGTTGAAGTAGAGAGGATATAAAATGTAGATTGGCAATGGCAAGGAAATCATTTCTGAAGAAGAGATATTTGTAACAACGAGTATAGATTTAAGTGTCAGGAAGTTGTTTCTGAAAGTATTTGTATGGGGTGTAGCCATGTATGGAAGTGAAACATGGACGATAAATAGTTTGGACAAGAAGAGAATAGAAGCTTTAGAAATGTGGTGCTACAGAAGAATGCTGAAGATTAGATGGGTAGATCACATAACTAATGAGGAGGGATTGAATAGAATTGGGGAGAAGAGGAGTTTGTGGCACAACTTGACAAGAAGAAGGGACCGGTTGGTAGGACATGTTCTGAGGCATCAGGGGGGATCACAAATTTAGCATTCGAGGGCAGTGTGGAGGGTAAAAATCGTAGTGGGAAACCAAGAGATGAATACACTAAGCAGATTGAGAAGGATGTAGGATGCAGTAGATACTGGGAGATGAAGAAGCTTGCACAGGATAGAGTAGCATGGAGAGCTGCATCAAACCAGTCCCTGGACTGAAGACCACAACAAACATTGAATTCAATAGTGTAACTAAATACCATAAACTGTCCTGTGAAAAAGATATACAACTCTCTATTGCTGAACTACCAAGGCAAAATACAGTTATTATTTGTGTGTACAGGTCACCAGATGGAGACAAAAAAGTGTTTTACATGGAGGAACTCTTGGAAGAAATTCACTCTCCCAAGAAAAATGTAATTATGTGTGGTGACTTTAATATTGATTTCTCGAAATCCAAAAAATTCAGAGATTAAATTATAAATTTATTACAATCGTTCAATATCAGCCCAACGGTAACTGAACCAACTCGAGAAACACCTAGCTCTGCATCTATTATTGATCAGATCTTGATAAATACGTGCAAATATGCCTATAACACACAAGTTGTAAACATGGGTTTTAGCGATCACTATGCTCAAATTCTTGCAATGAATGTTTCAGGACACCAAATTCCCAGTTGAATACAACACACTGTAAGGAATTTCAGTATAAAGAATGTGGAATACTTTTGTTCTCTCCTAGAGGATGAAAGTTGGAAAGACGTATATGACTGTAATGAGACCAATGAGAAATGTGATAAGTTGATGGCTACATTCAAACATTTTTTTGAAATGGCTTTTCCCAAGCAAACAACTATGTTGAACTCTACTCAAAAAACAAATAAGTGGATTACAAAAGGGATAAGGATATCATGTCAAAATAAAAGGAGATTGTACGAGTACTGCAAGCATAATACCAGTCCTGACTTTATTGCATATTTCAAAAGATATAAAAGAATACTAACATGAGTTATTTCAAAAGTAAAAAAACTAGAAAATGACTAAATATTGTGTGATTCCAAAAATAAAACTAAAGCAACCTGGCAAATTATAAGGAAAGAAATGGGTACCAGGCCAGTTAATATAGTAATATAGAACCATGGACCTTGCCGCTGGTGTGGAGGTTCGCGTGCCTCAGCTATACAGATGGCCGTACCGTAGGTGCAACCACAATGGAGGGGTATCTGTTGAGAGGCCAGACAAACGTGTGGTTCCTGAAGAGGGGCCGCAGCCTTTTCAGTAGTTGCAGGGGCAACAACAGTCTGGATGATTGACTGATCTGGCCTTGTAACAATAACCAAAATGGCCTTGCTGTGCTGGTACTGCGAACGGCTGAAAGCAAGGGGAAACTACAGCTGTAATTTATCCCGAGGGCATGCAGCTTTACTGTATGGTTAAATGGTGATGGCGTCCTCTTGGGTAAAATATTCTGGAGGTAAAATAGTCCCCCATTCGGATCTCCGGGCGGGGACTACTCAAGAGGACATTGTTATCAGGAGAAAGAAAACTGATGTTCTACGGATCGGAGAGTGGAATGTCAGATCCCTTAATCGAGCAGGTAGGTTAGAAAAATTAAAAAATGAAACGGATAGGTTAAAGTTAGATATAGTGGGAATTAGTGAAGTTCGGTGACAGGAGGAACAAGACTTTTGGTCAGGTGAATACAGGGTTATAAACACAAAATCAAATAGGGGTAATGCAGGCGTAGGTTTAATAATGAATAAAAAAAATAGGAGTGCAGGTAAGCTACTACAAACAGCATAGTGAACACATTATTGTGGCCAAGATAGACACGAAGCCCATGCCTACTACAGCAGTACAAGTTTATATGCCAACTAGCTCTGCAGATGGCGAAGAAATTGATGAAATGTATGATGAGATAAAAGAAATTATTGAGATAGTGGAGGGAGACGAAAATTTAATAGTCATGGGTGACTGGAATTCGAGTGTAGGAAAAGGGAGAGAAGGAAACATAGTAGGTGAATATGGATTGGGGCTAAGAAATGAAAGAGGAAGCCATCTGTTAGAATTTTGCAAAGAGCATAACGTGTATCATAGCTAATACTTGGTTGAAGAATCATAAAAGAAGGTTGTATACATGGAAGAATCCCGGAGATATTAAAAGGTATCAGATAGATTATATAATGGCAAGACAGAGATTTAGGAACCAGGTTTTAAATTGTAAGACATTACCAGGCGCAGATGTGGACTGCAGATTAAAATTGAGGAAACTGCAAAAAGGTGGCAATTTAAGGAGATGGGACCTGGATAAACTGACTAAACCAGAGGCTGTGCAGAGTTTCAGGGAGAGCATAAGGGAACAACTGACAGCAGTGGGGGAAAGAAGTACAGTAGAAGAAAAATGGGTAGCTCTGAGGGATGAAGTAGTGAAGGCAGCAGAGGATCAAGTAGGTAAAAAGACGAGGGCTAATAGAAATCCTTGGGTAACAGAAGAAATATTGAATTTAACTGATGAAAGGAGGAAACATAAAGACACAGTAAATCAAGCAGGCAAAAAGGAATACAAATGTCTCAAAAATGAGATCGACAGGAAGTGCAAAATGGCTAAGCAGGGATGGCTAGAGGACAAATGTAAGGATGTAGAGGCTTATCTCACCAGGGGTAAGATAGATACTGCCTACAGGAAAATTAAAGAGACCTTTGGAGATAAGAGAACCACTTGTATGAATATCAAGAACTCAGGTGGAAACCCAGTCCTAACCAAAGAAGGGAAAGCAGAAAGGTGGAAGGAGTATATAGAGGGTCTATGCAAGGGCAATGTACTTGAGGACAATATTATAGAAATGGAAGAGAATGTAGATAAGGATGAAAAGGGAGATACGATACTGCGTGAAGAGTTTGACGGAGCACTGAAAGACCTGAGCCGAAACAAGGCCCCGGGAGTAGACAACATTCCATTAGAAGTACTGACTGCCTTGGGAGAGCCAGTCCCGACAAAACTCTACCATCTGGTGAGCAAGATGTATGAGACAGGTGAAGTACCCTCAGACTTCAAGAAGAATATAATAATTCCAATCCCAAAGAAAGCAGTTGTTGACAGATGTGAAAATTACCGAACTATCAGTTTAATAAGTCACAGCTGCAAAATACTAACGTGAATTCTTTACAGACGAATGGAAAAACTGATAGAAGCCGACCTCGGGGAAGATCAGTTTGGAGTCCATAGAAATATTGGAACACGTGAGGCAATTCTGACCTTACAACTTATCTTAGAAGAAAGATTAAGGAAAGGCAAACCTACGTTTCTAGCATTTGTAGAGTTAGAGAAAGATTTTGACAATGTTGACTGGAATACTCTCTTTCAAATTCTAAAGGTGGCAGGGGTAAAATACGGGGAGTGAAAGGCTATTTACAATTTGTACAGAAACCAGATGGCAGTTATAAGAGTCAAGGGGCATGAAAGGAAAGCAGTGGTTGGGAAGGGAGTGAGACAGGGTTGCAGCCTCTCCCCGATGTTATTCAATCTGTATATTGAGCAAGCAGTAAAGGAAACTAAAGAAAAATTCAGAGTAGGTATTAAAATCCATGGAGATGAATTAAAAACTTTGAGGTTCACCGATGACATTGTAATTCTGTCAGAGACAGCAAAGGACTTGGAAGAGCAGTTGAATGGAATGGACAGTGTCTTGAAAGGAGGATATAAGATAAACATCAACAAAAGCAAAACGAGGATAATGGAATGTAGTCAAATTAAGTCGGGTGATGCTGAGGGAATTAGATTAGGAAATGAGACACTTAAATTAGTTAAGGAGTTTTGCTATTTGGGGAGCAAAATAACTGATGATGGTTGAAGTAGAGAAGATATAAAATGTAGACTGGCAATGGCAAGGAAAGCATTTCTGAAGAAGAGAAATTTGTTAACATCGAGTATAGATTTAAGTGTCAGGAAGTCGTTTCTGAAAGTATTTGTATGGAGTGTAGCCATGTATGGAAGTGAAACATGGACAATAAATAGTTTGGACAGGAAGAGAATAGATGTGGTGCTACAGAAGAATGCTGAAGATTAGATGGGTAGATCACATAACTAATGAGGAGGTACTGAATAGAATTGGGGAGAAGAGGAGTTTGTGGCACAACTTGACGAGAATAAGGGACCGGTTGGTAGGACATGTTCTGAGGCATCAAAGGATCACAAATTTAGCATTGGAGGGCAGTGTGGAGGCTAAAAATCGTAGAGGGAGACCATGAGATGAATACACTAAGCAGATTCAGAAGGATGTAGGTTGCAGTAGGTACTGGGAGATGAAACTTGCATAGGATAGGGTAGCATGGAAAGCTGCATCAAACCAGTCTCAGGACTGATGACCACAACAACAACAACAACAACAGAGCTGATTATGAATAAAAATAAACTTACTAATCCCAAACATGTTGCAAGTGGTTTCTGTGCTTTCAACAATTATTTCTCAAATGTAGAACAGCAGTTTATAAATACCCATCATGACAAACAGCCAACCAGTCACTCAGTTAAAAAAATTCATTCAAACAAATTATTTCTGTATCCAGCAACACCTGAGGAACTGTCAAGAATCCTAAAAGAATTTAATAAATATTCAGTGGGTGTTGATGAGATACCAGATGTTTTTATCAAAGCTAGTGCAACATTTATTGTGGAACCACTAACGGACATAGTAAAGTCATATTTTGAGAGTGGTGTATTTCCAAATAATCTAAAAACTGCAAAAGTAAAACCTTTGCATAATAAGGGTTAAAAAAAGTGATACTGCTAATTATAGAGCAGTTTCAGTTTTGTCAGGCTTCAGCAAAATTATGGAAAAAATGTTCCTTAGAAGATTAAAAGTTTTCTTAAATAAAGAGAGGCCCATAAGTGACTCCTAACATGGGTTCAGAGCTGGAAAGTCAACTCAGTCAGCAATTTTTGCTTTCTTAAATGATGTATTAAAAGCAGTGGATGATAAATAACATGTATCTGGGATATTTCTGATCTAAGTAAAGCCTCTAATGTAATTTATCATGACATTCTCTTGTGTAAATTAAGTAATTATGTAATTAGCAGTCAGTATGAAAAGTGGATCCAGTTGTACCTCAGTAATTGTCAGCAGATTACAGAAATAAAACACAAAGATTGTGAAACCCAAAAAAATTCTACTTTTTTACAGTTATGAGCAGAAAATCAAGTATGGAGTCCCAGAAAGGTCAGTTCTAGGACCTGTCGTATTTCTGCTGCATATAAATGACTTGGCTAGTAAAATATGTGATGGAACTACTGTACTGTTTGCAGGTGACACTAATATTCTAATTAAATCACAGAATGAGGAAAATCTGCAGGAGGCTGAAGTATCAGTTATGCGTACCTTAACACACTGGTTCAAGACCAATAGGTTCATCATAAATTCTGAAAAAACTGTAGCAGTTAACTTTCATACCACACAAAACCTCCATCCTGCAAACCCTGTTTTCACTATCAAAGGAAAAAATGTGTTGAAGGTCAGTCATACAAAATTTCTTGGTGTACATCTTCAGGCAGATCTGAAGTGGGAGGTACACCTAAAAAATTTAAATAAGAGACTGAATTGACTAGCATATGCTGTTAGGATCCTCCTCAAAATACAAGCTGCTCATCAGTGCTGACAATGTATCATTGCAGTATACAGTCACTACTTGTTGTTGTTGCTGTGGTCTTCAGTCCTGAGACTAGTTTGATGCAGCTCTCCATGCTACTCTATCCTGTGCAAGCTTCTTCATCTGTTCCTAATGCAGCCTACATCCTTCTCAATCTGCTTAATGTATTCATCTCTTGGTCTCCCTCAATGATTTTTACCCTCCACGCTGCCCTCCAATACTAAATTGGTGATCCCTTGATGCCTCAGAACATGTACTACCAACCGATCCCTTCTTCTAGTCAAGTTGTGCCACAAACTCCTCTTCTCGCCAGTTCTATACAATACCTCTTCATTAGTAATGTGATCTACCCATCTAATCTTCAGCATTCTTCTGTAACACTACATTTCGAAAGCTTCTATTCTCTTCTTGTCCAAACTATTTATCATCCATGTTTCACTTCCATGCATGGTTACACTCTATACAAATACTCTCAGAAATGCCTTCATGACACTTAAATCTATACTCAATGTTAACAAATTTCTCTTCTTCAGAAATGCTTTCCTTGCCATTGCCAGTCTACATTTTATATCCTCTCTACTTCGACCATCGTCAGTTATTTTGCTCCCCAAATAGCAAAACTCCTTTACTACTTTAAGTGTCTCATTTCTTAATCTAATTCCCTCAGCATCACCCGAGTTAACTCGACTACATTCCATTATCCTTGTTTCGCTTTTGTTGATGTTCATCTTATATCCTCCTTTCAAGGCACTGTCCATTCCGTTCAACTGCTCTTCCAAGTCCTTTGCTGTCTCTGACAGAATTACAATGTCATCGGCGAACCTTAAAGTTTTTATTTCTTCTCCATGGATTTTAATTCCCACTACAAATTTTTCTTTTGTTTCCTTTACTGCTTGCTCAATATACAGATTGAATAACATCGGGGAGAGGCTACAGCTCTGTCTCACTCCCTTCCCAACCACTGCTTCCCTTTCATGTCCCTCGACTTTTATAACTGCCATCTGCTTTCTGTACAAATTGTAAATAGCCTTTCACTCCCTGTATTTTACCCCTGCCACCTTTAGAATTTGAAAGAGAGTATTCCAGTCAACATTGTCAAAATCTTTCTCTAAGTCTACAAATGCTAGAAATGTAGGTTTGCCTTTTCTTAATCTCACTTCTAAGATAAGCCTTAGGGTCAGTATTGCCTCACGTTTTCCAACATTTCTACAGAATCTAAACCGATCTTCCCTGAGATTGGCTTGTACCAGTTTTTCCATTCATCTGTAAAGAATTCACGTTAGTATTTTGCAGCCGTGACTTATTAAACTGATAGTTCGGTAATTTTCACATCTGTCAACACGTGCTTTCTTTGGGATTGGAATTATTATATTCTTCTTGAAGTCTGAGGGTATTTTGCCTGTCTCATACATTTTGGTCACCAGATGGTAGAATTTTGTCAGGACTGGCTCTCCCAAGGCTGTCAGTAGTTCTAATGGAACGTTGTCTACTCCCAGGGCCTTTACTGCTTGCTCAATATACAGATTGAATAACATCGGGGAGAGGCTACAACCCTGTCTCACTCACTTCCCAACCACTGCTTCCCTTTCAGCAGTATCATATCTCCCATTTCATCTTCATCTACATCCTCTTGCATTTCCATAATATTGCCCTCAAGTACATCACCCTTGTATAGACCCTCTATATACTCCTTCCACTTTTCTGCTTTCCCTTCTTTGCTTAGAACTGGGTTTCCATCTGAGCTCTTGATATTCATAAAAGTGGTTCTTTTTTCTCCAAAGGTCTCTAATTTTCCTGTAGGCAGTATCTATCTTACCACTAGTGAGATAAGCCTCTACATCCTTATATTTGTCCTCTACCCATCCCTACTTAGCCATTTTGCACTTCCTGTCGATCTCATTTTTGAGACGTTTGTATTCCTTTTTGCCTGCTTCATTTACTGCATTTCTGTATTTTCTCCTTTCATCAGTTAAATTCAATACCTCTTCTGTTACCCCAGGATTTCTATTACCCCTCGTCTTTTTGCCTACTTGATCCTCTGCTGCTTTCACTATTTCATCTCTTAAAGCTACCCTTTTTCTTCTACTGTATTTCTTTCCCCCATTCTTGTCAATCATTCCCTAATGCTCTCCCTGAAACTCTCTACAACCTCTGCTTCTTTCGATTTATCCAGGTCCCATCTCCTTAAATTCCCTCCTATGTGCAGTTTCTTCAGTTTTAATTTAGAGTTGATAACCAATAGATTGTGGTCAGAGTCCACATCTGCCCCTGGTAATGTCTTACAATTTAAAACCTGGTTCCTAAATCTCTGTCTTGCCATTATATAATCTATCTGAAACCTGTCAGTATCTCCAGGTTTCTTCCATGTATACAACCTTCATTTATGATTCTTGAACCAAGTGTTAGCTATAATTAAAGTTATGCTCTGTGCAAAATTCTACCAGGCGTCTTCCTCTTTCATTTCTTACCTCCAATCCACATTCACCTACTACATTTTCTTCTCTTCCTTTTCCTACTATCGAATTTCAGTCATCCATGGCCATTAAATTTTCATCTCCCTTCACTCGCTGAATAATTTATTTTATCTCGTCATGCATTTCTTCAATTTCTTCATCATCTGCAGAGCTAGTTGGCATATAAACTTGTACTACTGTAGTAGGCATGGGCTTTGTGTCTATCTTGGCCACAATAAGATGTTCACTATGCTGTTTGTAGTAGCTTACTCGCACTGCTATTTTTTTATTCATTATTAAACCTACTCCTGCATTACCCCTATTTGATTTTGTATTTATAACCCTGTATTCACCTGACCAAAAGTCTTGTCCCTCCTGCCACTGAACTTCACTAATTCCTACTATATCTAACTTTAACCTATCCGTTTCATTTTTTAATTTTTCTAACCTACCTGCCTGATTAAGGGATCTGACATTCCACTCTCCGATCCATAGAATGCCAGTTTTCTTTCTCCTGATAACTACATCCTCCTGAGTAGTCCCCGCCCGGAGATCCGCATGGGGGACTTTTTTACCTCCGGAATATTTTACCCAAGAGGACGCCATCACCATTTAACCATACAGTAAAGTTGCATTCCCTCGGGATAAATTACGGTTGTAGTTTCCCCTTGCTTTCAGCTGTTCACAGTATCAGCACAGCAAGGCCGTTTTGGTTAGTGTTACAAGACCAGATCAGTCAATCATCCAGACTGTTGCCCCTGCAACTACTGAAAAGGCTGCTGCCCCTCTTCAGGAACCACACGTTTGTCTGGCCTCTCAACAGATACCCCTCCGTTGTGGTTGCACCTACGGTACAGCTATCTGTATCGCTGAGGCACGCAAGCCTCCCCACCAATGGCAAGGTCTATGGTTCTTGGGGGGGGGGGGGGGGGGGGGGGGGGGGGGGGAGTAACTATTTATGTACGGAATAATTTTTTGGGGGAATTCTGCAAATACTACAAAAACATAAAATACAGGAATAAATTATCAGGGTGAAAAAAAAAAAGCTACAAGTAAGGATTCCTGTAGAACCTTTTTTAAAACTCTGAAAACAACGCCACTGTCTTTCTTGTATATATATGAAATACTAATTTTCACAATAGGAAGCATCTTAAAAAAAATGAAAGTCTCTTCAAACGCAACTATGATATACACACATATGAAACTAGACAGAAGATGAACCTACACAGGAACACAGTAAATACAAACTTAAGCAAAAGGGGAGTGTATCATTCTGGAGCTATGTTATATAACCATAAGCCTTCTTGCCTAAAATGCATACCAACATTAAATGCATTTAAAATAAAGTTAAAACAGTTCTTTCTTGACTATTGCTTCTATTCTTTGTCTGAGTTTATGGAACATCATAGTAAGTAAACCTCATTTACCAAATTTCACTAATTGTCAATTCATAATATAGTTCACATTGTGCTTATCATGTCATCTCACTTAATAACTGCTATTATCACTTGTAGAAACAATGTAGTACACCAATCTACATTATTATGCATTTTTATTATGTCAACAATGTAGTCAAAATGACTACTATATAGTAAACTACCTAGGTTTACCACTGTCCTGTATCACATGTACAAACAATGTATGAAACTGATTCTTGGGCCAATAGATAAATAAATAAACACTGTTTGTAGCACAGGTGACGATATATGTATAAAAGAAAATAATTTTATTTTTCTAGGTATCCAACCAAGTTCACAATTCCACTTTTATGCACAATAGTTTTATGACTGAATGAGTCATCGGGTGCTGCAAACAGATCTAAGACTTTGCTCAAGCACCCAGTAACATGGATAGACACTTATAACTATTCCTTCCATAAGTTACACAAGGAAAACCTCAGATTTTTTTTAAATTATTACAATTTACAAGAACAACTATTGATCACTGTGTAAGCAACCACAGAGATAACCTTCATCTAAAGTGTTATCACAAACAGAATGGGAAATGCATGATTAATATTTAGCCTCAAATAGACGCTGTGTTGTGTTACAGTACTCTTAAAGACTATCACAAAACTTTTTAGATGACTGAAAACTCAATTCAAGCTTCAAGTGAGCCCTTTATGCTTTTGACATAGCACCTCACAAGCAGCTTGTAATCAAATTGTGTACTTATGGAATATCATCCCAGTTATGTGACTGGATTTTTGATTTCCTGTCAGGGAAGTCAGAGCTCATAGAAACTGATGGAAAGTCATTGAATAAAATAGCAGTAATATCTGGCATTCCTCGAGGCAGTGTTATAGGCTCCCTGCTGTTCCTTATCTATATAAATGATTTAGGAGACAATCTGAGCATCTGCCTTAGGTTATTTGCAGATGATGTTTTCATATATCATCTAGTAGAGACATCAGAAGATCAACATAAATTCCAAAATGATTTAGAAAAAATACCTTTATGGTGTGAAAATTGGTCATTGACTCTAAGCAATGAAAAGTGTGATGCGATCCACGTGAGTGCTAAAAGGAGTCTGTTAAACTTCAGTTACATGACAAGTCAATCACATATAAAGGCCGTAAATTCAATTAAATACCTACTAATTACAATTACAAACACTTTAAATTGGAAGGGACATGCAGAAAATACTGTGGGGAGGATAAACCAAAGACTGTTTTATTGGCAGAATCTTTGAAGCTACAACAGATCTACTAAAGAGACTGCCTACACTATGCTTGTCTGTCCACTTTTGGAGTAAAGCTGCACAGTGAGGGATCCTTACCAGACAGGATTAACAGAATACGTTGAAAAAGTTCAAAGAAGGGCAGCATGTTTTGTGTTATCGAGAAATAGGGGAGAGAATGCCATGGACATGATACATGATTTGGGATGCACATCATTAAAACAAAGGTGTTTCATATTGTGGTGAGATCTCCTCCAAATGTGAAAATATTTTCTTGATGCCAACCTATGTAGGGAGAAATGATCATCACAATAAATAAGGGAAATCAAAGCTTGCATGGAAACATATAGCTGTTCATTTTTTCTACATGCTGTTTGAGAGTGGAATAACAGAGAATTATTGTGAAGGTGTTTCGATGATCCCTCTGCCAGGCATGTAAGTGTGATTTGTACTGTATTGATGTAGATGTAGATCTTGCATAAACATAAACCACTGTTAACACTCCCACTATGTGTGGTATGACAGTCTCCTATACTAAAGTTCTTAAGGAAAGTACTTGTTAAAACATTTTCAGAATGAATACAAAAATCTTATTATAATGTACGAATATAATAGAGGGAAACATTCCACGTGGGAAAAATATATCTAAAAACACAGATGATGTGACTTACCGAACGAAAGTGCTGGCAGGTCGATAGACACACAAACAAACACAAACATACACATGAAATTCAAGCTTTCACAACAAACTGTTGCCTCATCAGGAAAGAGGGAAGGAGAGGGAAAGACAAAAGGATGTGGGTTTTAAGGGAGAGGGTAAGGAGTCATTCCAATCCCGGGAGCGGAAAGACTTACCTTAGGGGGAAAAAAGGGGTATACACTCGCAAACACACACATATCCATCCGCACGTACGCAGACACAAGCAGACTGGTCTTTACAAATGTCTGCTTGTGTCTGTGTACGTGCGGATGGATATGTGTGTGTTCTAGGGGACTGACGGAATTCAAAAAGGTTTTTCCTCACTTTCTGCAGGTTCTCAGCTGCACACTCATCAGTATGTGTACTCACTGTAAATTTGATAAAATATGTGAAAGACCTGTGGATAATTCGAGAAGAAAGATTAAATTATGGCACAGGGATCTTCAGTTGGCTGCTCACTGACAAAAAACACTGATTAACCAAACACCACCATAACACATTAAAAGCTCCTCCTCACTATTTTAGGGAGCAAGTCAGACATTTGCAGTATTTTTTAAATGATTTTGTGATGCCTTCAACTAATGGCTCTGAGCACTATGGGACTTAACTGCTGAGGTCATCAGTCCCCTAGGACTTAGAACTAACTAAGGACATCACACACATCCGTGCCCGAGGCAGGATTCGAACCTGCGACCGTAGTAGTCGCGCGGTTCCAGACTGTAGTGCCTAGAACCACTCGGCCACCCCGGCCGGCCCTTCAGCTGAGGTTTTCTTTAGACAATGTTTGATTGTACAATTTCAGTCTTACGCAATTTTTTAGTATCTAGACTGGAAGCATTATACATTGTTTGCATTAGTATAACATATGAATTTAACACAGGAACAAGTCATATGCCAAGATAGACCAAGATTATAACTTACTTTATAGAGGACTTGTTAATGGTGTATTATACCACATTCATCTCTGCTCCTATGACTGCATATAGCTGTCATAAAATAAACTGGAAATCATTTTTTGTTATTTTAGGAGCATGTTAATTTGAGCAGTTGTTGAAAAGTTATTATATACAATGACGATGTTTTTAATATACAAATACTATGAAGAGTTTAATTATTTTATGGAATTTCATTATTTAAGCTATGTAGGTCTTTGTTCTTAAGTATATTTCAGGAACACACAACAACAAGTGACAATAGCCCATCCACCTTCTCTGCACAGTTCAAAGACACCAACCACAAAATACATAATATTAATAAATCACTACAAATATTACATAAGTTATGGAAAAGTAAGGTCACGGATGTGATGGAAGAAATTCAAATTTACATTCATCTGAAAGACCAGTTGGTGGGTGTTTTAAATGAACAAACAGACATGCAAAATGGAAAATTCCTAGACAAATTTTTATCAGCTCTATGGTGAAACCTTATAGAACCATAGAATGCATAATTATTTCTATACTTGTTAATGAATATGACTGTGATGTTTAAGATCACACAACCATAAAGCAGATCATGAAAGGTTTTATTTGATTTTTATGGTTTTCTGTACTGTTTCATTAGACTACTGTGATTGACTTTTTATGTAACATTGTTGTAACAACCATTCAAAAATGACTCTCACAACAACAGAACAAATATTTTCAAATTCTTTCATGGAAACAACATACGTTCATATTTACACCAATGATGGTGATAGTTGTATATGCTTAATAACAAAAACCGATACACTTTAATTAAAGAAATTCTGTAAAATAAGTATAATCATCCTAGTGTACATACATTAAATGGTTCAAATGGCTCTGAGCACTATGGGACTTAACTTCTGAGGTAATGAGTCCCCTAGAACTTAGAACTACTTAAACCTAACTAACCTAAGGACATCACACACATCCATGCCTGAGGCAGGATTCGAACCTGCGACCGTAGTGGTCGCGCTGTTCCAGACTGTAGCGCCTAGAACCGCTCGGCCCCCCGGCCGGCATACATACATTAAAAACATCATCCTTATAAATAAGAACACTGCAACAACTAGTCAAAAGTAACGTGCTCCTAAAATAACGAAAAACTATTTCCAATTTATTTTACAACAATTAAGCCCAACTGAGGGGCGACTTGATTGAGAAGTAGCAGTTCTGCTCACGAAAACTGACAACAGCCGGGAGAGCAATGTGCTGACCACATGCCCCTCCATATCTGCAGCCAGTGATTCATGTCTGCTGAGGATGAAATGGCAGTCAGTCAGTACTGTTGGGCCTCGTGAGGTCTGTTCCGATGGAACAGAGAATATATGCAGGGCCAAAGACATTCACGGTATAATATACAATTAACGAATCCTCCATAAAGTAAGTTATAATCCTCAAAGTATATCTGGACTTGTGAATTGCTCCTATGTTAAATTCGTAAGTGATACTAATGCATCCAGTATATAATGCTTCCATTTCAGATGCTTGAAAATGGCCTAAGGCCGAAATCGTACAATTGTACATCAAATAAAGAAAATGTCAGCTCAAGGCATCATGAAATCACTTTTTATTCATTGAAGCTGCAGATCCTGTTGCAATGAAAATTATACATTCACAGAGTATTAAAAATTGTTACACATTTGCGTCACTGTCCAACAAAAAAGGAGGCAGACACATGGGAAAATTACCTGCTACCATCTTGTCTGAATATAAAACACAATCAGCTCAAATGTGGCACGTTATTAACTGTACACCACATGCACCACACAGTGGAGTGACCTCTCACTGGAAGAAGAAGCATCATAGGGCTTGACCTATACATAGAACAGTGTTCAATGGTGCTCACCTCACCTGTATGGCTGGAAGGAGGTATGGCAAACCTGTGTTTTTAACTCCAGTAGCTGCAGCTTACTGTCTGTCACTTCAAGCCGCTGTTCTTCCCATCCATGCGCGATTCTGTACCTCAGCAAAAACATGATAGCATGTAGGGAGATGCACACTGAATTATCTGATCATTACTAAATGTGTCCTTAGGTGCCATACCCACTAACTGATTTCCTGCAGTTCCCATGTGTCCTGGTAGCCAGAAAAATAATACTTTCTGTCCAGTTTTAGCAAGCTGATAAGAGCATGCCGGATATCTGCTGGGTACAAGTATTGGAGAGACTGAAGGGCACACAGAGATCATAGAAGAGAAGGAATTTTGCTGTCATGACACACCTCATCTGCTCCACGATCCTCAAGATTGTGTGTAATTCTTTATCACATACACAAAATTCTTTAGGTAGCTGAATTTTGAGGGCTGATAGTGAATACTAGATAACACCCAAATCAGTTCTCTTGCTTACAGCCAACTGTGAATGGAGTTACACAACTGTGGTGTTCATTTAAAATTTCACAAAACACTGCATTAAAACATATGTAATAGTAAAAGCTCTCCTGTATTATATCTATTTGTAGGTAAAGCCATCCTCACTAATATGGAAAAGGTAGGTGACAACTTGGGACCTACAAATTAACATATTTGTGATCACGAGTCTTCAGTGGCATTTGTTGACTGCATTTGGTACATCAAAGGCACGGATTTTGTTTCCAAAAATGGACAACTGTGTAATAGCTTTGTTAATATAATCAGCATTTCTCAAAAGCCTAAAAAACTTTATACAGGAAATATGTTCAATATGAAACCAGAAATTTCGAAATATTTCACTTGCTGCTATATGAAATACGACTGATGACATATTTGATGCAGCGAAGTTTTGAACACTTGTGGCAAGTTAAAATTTAATGACTAATTGAGAATTCAAAATAGTTCTCCAAATTGAGAAAGCAGTATGCTACCAGATAGGCTAAGTGCACATGTCACATCTAACTGGAGAAGATGGTATAGCAGCCGAGATGATGATAAAGTGGAGAGGCAACAGAGCAATAGACAACATGACCAACATAATCCACCACATTTAGAGAACAAAGAAGATGCGAGAAGGATGGAATAATGCAATTGTAGTACCAAAAAATAAGAAGAGGGACAAGAGAAATGCAAACAACTACAGAGGAATATCGCTACTAGAGGTCGGATACAAAGTTCTGTCAAAACTCTTGCTCTAGCGAGTAGAGGAACAGGTAGAAAGTACAGTTGGCGACTACCAAGTGGGATTCAGGAAGGGAAGAGGATGTATAGAACAGATATTTATCCTGAAGCATCTGATAGAACACAGGGCCTTAAAAAACAAAAAGACGGTATTAACCTTTGTGGACTTCACAAAGGCATATGACTCCATCGACAGACAGACTCTCGTTAGGATCCTGAAGAACTGAGGACTAGATGGAACTACACAAAAACTCATAAAAGAAATTCTGACAGACACAAAAGCAAGCAAGGGTGAGATTTAGATGAGCCCTGTCAGAAGAATTTGAGATCAAGACTGGTGTTAAACAGTGAGATGGATTGTCACCATTGTTGTTCAATGTAACACTGGACAAAGTGATCAGGCAGTGGAGAGCAATAAACAAGGAAATGGGAATGTGGGGGACAAAAAGGACAACAGGGCTCTAATGGACTGCCTAGCCTTTGCAGACAACATAGCGATAGTAAGTGAGATGGAAGAAGACCCAAAGATGCAACTCGACAACTTAAGTAAGGCAGCCAGAAAGGTGGGACTGAGGGTTGTCTATAACAAGACAAAGACATTAAATACCTCTGCAGACTGTGTGCTGTTCTCTGTAAATGCACCCATTGGTCTCATCCCCTGTGAGTGCAGCCATTCATACATTGGGCAGACGACATGTACAGTCCAGGAGAGATGCACAGAATGCCGCAGGTACACCCGTCTCTTATAACCTAATAAATCTGAGGTGGCAGAGCACTGTATTGACACTGGGCACTCTACAGTGTACGATAATGTTGAAATTTTAGCCTTAGCTTCACCTTTCTGGGACTCAGTAGTGAAAGAAGCAATTGAAATTCAGGTGGTGACAAATTTAATTAATAGAGACAGCGGCTTCAGCTTGGACAAATCATGGAATCCGGCAATTTCTGTTATCAAATAGCAAAGATGTTGCAATGGTGCAGCTCTCCATGACACATCAGCATCGCGGTGTGGATCGACTGTGCAGCCATAGATTTAATTTCCATGCATATGTTACACCACTTTGCCACCTATCAACATATCTGGCGCCTCGTGTATCTTTGGTCGCATACGCAGTGGTTCGGCCCTCGAACGGAACAAGTGCTGCAGCATTAGTCACCTCGGCTCACTCTGAAGATGGCTGGATGGTATTCAGCAAAAATATTAGACGAAGAAGCTAAATTTATGCGGCTGCACACGAAATTTTATGGAACAGTCTTTATGCCATGAAAACATGAAGATCAACCCAAAAACCTAATTTATTAAACTTAAATTGTGCCATGCAACTCTGAAAAATAGAAGGCATAAAAATAAGTCAATGAATGCACTATCATGAAGTGAAGTTTTGTAAGTAAAGGAAATGTTGTAGAAAGCATTTAAGTCGAATAACCGTTTTTATAGTTTATATTCTGTTTCTCCCTTCTGGAGAGCACTACTCAGTGACATTTCTTGTGGTTGTTTTTGTTAATAACCTATAGGACTTTCTCAAGTTTTTCGACTTTTTTCAGATTTCATATTTTTAATTTTCAGAGTCATACTAACATTATAGGTATATGAATAAAAACATGTTTTGTGAATGTTTGTACCTTTATTTTCTAATTTGTTGGATATGCTGGATTTCTGTCCTATGTGAGATATAATTTCACACTGTTAAATCAAAAAGGTAGTTCTACACTCATGTTCGGGGGGGGGGGGGGGGGGACACCTTGAAAAAAATGGTTCAAATGGCTCTGAGCACTATGGGACTTAACTTCTGAGGTCATCAGTCCCCTAGAACTTAGAACTACTTAAACCTAACTAACCTAAGGACATCACACACATCCATGCCCGAGGAAGAATTTGAACCTGCGACCACAGCAGTCGCGCGGTTCCAGACTGTAGCACCTAGAACCGCTCGGCCACACCGGCCGGCAAAACACCTTGAACGACTAAAGATAGGATGTTCACATTCACAGGACATGTACATTAGTATCTTCTGCAGAAATTATTAGCATTTGAACCTTGTTATCCTGCAGGCTCAAGGTAAACATTGATATTGCTGCGCAATGCCACCTACCAGTAAAATGTGCCTACGTGCCTGCAGCTCTCAACGTCACTATAAACTGAAGGTAGTGGATCAGTGTGACTTGAGCAGACATACAAGACCCCTTGCAGGCATATGCCCAAATGTACTGTCAAATCAGTGGGATCAAAAGTGAGCACATTATTGGCAAGACAGAACATAATGCATCCATCTGGGAAATTGCTGCTCATGTGGGATGAAGTGTTTCAGCAGTGCAACGGGTGCATGTAGAATGGTTTTCGACAGGCAGTACAACACAACAAGCTAGGTCAGGTCACACCACCCAGACCCACCCCCTGAGAAGATTGACACCTCATCCAAATGGCACTGCAGGACAGATCTGTGTCCTCCTCAGCTCTGGCACAACAATAAAACAGTGTACCATATCATACGTACACTATCTGAGGTGATAATCCATCGCTATTTACTATGGCACGAGTTACGTGAGCATCGTCCATTTCGCCATCTACCTTTGACAAATGTACAGAAATATGATTGACAGCAATGGTGAATGGAAGGACGCGACTGGGGACAGGAATGGTATCAGATAGTGTTTTCAAACAAATCCAGGTTCTGCTTGTTTGAAAGTGATGGCCGCATTTTGGGAGCAGCAGGGAAGTGACTGCATTCGCACAAGACATACAGTGCCAACTCGAGGCCTTATGGTGTGGGGTCCTACTGGGTGCAACCACAAATCCCATGATGTTTGCGTTCATGACACTGTGACCCGTGTGACCTATGTGAATGACATCCTGCGACTCATAACCATATCCTTTCTGTACAACACCCAAGGCACCATTTTTCAGCACGACAGTGTGTGACCAGTGTTGCTGCACAAAGACGTCTGCTTGGTATCACATGACATCAGCCTTTTGCCATGAACTGCCAGGTCACCAGGTTTGTTGCCAATCAAAAATGTGTGGAATATGGTGAAATGAAAGGTGCCACACAGTGACCCAGTGCCAACCACCATAGATGAAATTGGGAACCAGATGAATGCAGCATAGATGGCTATGCCACAGGACACCATTCAGTCCCCATATGTGTCAATGCCATCATGCATGTAACAAGTTATTAGGGCCCATGGCAGACCTTGTGCCTATTAGGCAACAGGACACATGCTAAACTGAGGTGATTGAAATACTAATCATTTCTGCAGAAAATACTAATACACATGTCTTGTGAATGTGAATGTCCTATTTCTAGTCATTCAAAGTGTTCTGTTTTTTTCTGAACATGAGTTCATATTGATAACAAAAAATATGCACTTTGGATATTTTAATGAAGTATGCTTACTCTTCAGGTATCAAAGTAATCTGCCTTCAAAAAGTATTGAGTTGAAACACTCAATAGTTTGACATAGGTACATTTAGTATACTTTCTGTCAAATTTATTTCTTAAACTAAATCAGTTATAATAAAAATGGCAATTTTGAAATGTGCCCCTTCTTGTATAAATTTCTGCAGATGCCCATGTTAAGGACAATGACATTAAAATACTGTGGTGGAAGCAAGCAGCCTGACATGAAAGGAAATCCATGAGTAATAGTTGTGTGGCAATAAGAAGTCACACACAGATATTGTAATCCTCACATGGTGAATTAAAACTGGAAAATGATGATGATCTTGATTTATACGAATGATTGGTGATATGTAATGTAACTATTCAAATAATCCTGCTACGGAGTTGCAATGTTAATGTGAACCGTAGTAAGTTGTTGAACATTGTTAAACCTTAAAAGGGTGAGATTAGAAAAAAATCATGTTTTTCACACTTGCCTTGTTTGCAGCTGGTTAGTGTGACTCAATGGGCCCAGGGTTAGATCAGCTTTGCATGCTCGATTTTTTTCTATCACGCTTCACTTCTTTCACCTCTTTCAATTATTTGTTAATGTACAAAACACTGAGCTGCACTGTAGTTCAGAGTCCACATTAAATTGTGGATTTCCTCTAACTGACTGGGTTTAAGTCAGCTCAAACATAAACGGAAGGCCAGTTTGTACTGCCTCCCCCAGAACCACACACAGAAAGCCACAGTCGTCATTAAACCAAACTTTGGGAGGAGGACACTTATCCTGTTTTCGTTATTAAACTAAACTTTGGGAGGAGGACACTTATCCTGTTTTTTTCTTCAGAATGTACTTTCACTCTGCAGCAGAGTATTTGCAGACTTGAAACTTCCTGACAGATGCAAACTATGCGCCATATCGGGACTTGAAATTGGGACCTTTGCCATTTGCAGGAAAGTGTTCTACCAACTAAACTACTGGGGCACATGTCCCAGTCATTGCAACAAGCAGCCTCAGATGTCAGTCTTATGACCTGTTACACATGGACAATCCTGTGCAGCCACTGTACTAATGCTTGTTAGTATATTTTATTTCTTACAAAAGCACACGGTAATTACTGCCCCTCACAAGCACCACAGCCAGAATTCTATCAAGCAAGCAACTAAAAGATTACTGCTCTATGCAGCCAGGGTATTCATGCCTGAAGAATATTAAACTCTTACACAGGGAACTTGCACTGGTTCTACAGTCAGCAGTCATTCTGCTGCACAAATTAACAGTTACAGAGTTCCGCCATGCACGCCACAATACATTTACAGCTCCAAGTCTGTTGAGTTATGTTTATGTATTTTTGTGACCATTTTTGTTTTCACATATTATGTAAAGATGACAACTATAATAAAACTGATTGTAGTACAGCATGAAGCACGTAGAAAGATGTTGTTCCAAAATATTAGCTCTTATTATTTGTTTCCTGGCGGCATTAATATATTATTTAGAAAGTTTGACAGCTTAGTAAATAATTGCAAATCTTAAATCAAAATTCAGAACAAGTTTCCTATGAACACAGTCTTTGACTTGAGAAATGCTGACAACAGATGCTAATGCTCACGCTAAATTGCATCCGAGCATCGATTACCATAGTATGTAGTAAATAGTAAAATTTATTACATAACCAATTTGGAATATCAAGCACCAAATTTAAAGTTTCAGTTAGCAATGAAGCCATCACTCAATAAATTACATTGAGCAACTGAGACTGTGAACTAAATATTATATTCCAATTACTCGCTGCTGCTCCATAGTGTCATGGCAAAAGTTAACAAATATCCAACAGATGCACAATAGAACTGTGTGCCAATGTACTACATTTCAAATCGTTACAGTACCAGAGCAACAATTGATTTTTTGACTCTAGATGAGCCATTTGCAAAATCCTACTTCATTTTGTAGCTCGCTTTTGTGTGTGAGTCATTTGGAAGGCGCCTCACGGCTGAAAGCAGCATTATGTCATTACTAGAGGGGCAATACTCAAGTGGCGCAATAGACAAATTGAGATAAGGGGATTATACTTTCTCAGCAATTACTTAGAACCATCTCAACAGATACTGCCTTTAACCTTTGAAATATTAGTTACTACATTCTTCTTTCCTACCTGCATTATGACATACGTGCAGAATTTTTCCGCAGCTGCGAGTTTATATGACATCGAGGTAAGTTGAATGCCTGACTACACCCACTGCTTCAACACCATCTGTGATTTTTTTCAAATGACAAGCAAGAGTAATATAACTCAATAGCTATCACATATGCCAATTACCTAAAAGGATTCATGCGATTTCTCAGTTTACATGGGTTTAAACTTACTAAGATGAATGACTCCTTACCACGTGTGCTGTTAAATGATGCCTCTGAGTATATCTCACAAGACAATGAGGACACCTGAACTGTGGTTCTTTCCCACACTCATGCTTCAAGTGCCTCGACAAACATCTGCGATAACGATAAGACCTTCCACAAGCATCACACCTAAATCGATTTGGTAATACTGACATTGCTTCTACTAAGTATGAGTTCCCATTTTCTTCAAGACTGCAGAAACCTTGACCACTGAATGAAACTTTTGGTATCTCTCTCACCAATTCTCCAAAAGTATTACAGTTGTCACTGCCACTACCATGATCACGATTATCACCTTCATCCGTGTCATCATACTGTTGCCATTGAAATCACCTGCATCCTCCTGCTTCATTTCTGGCAGAAGGTCTGTCCCACATCTTTTACCACATGTCCCTAGAAATTCCAATGTTCTCAGCTCTTTGCCAAATGAGCACACTGAAAGCACATTTTCACTTAACATTCCCTGTTCTCCAGTATTATCATTGGAAGATCCTGGCAATTCATTGGAATCTAAAGTGTTGGAAACAGAGTTAAACAATGTTCCAGACACACTTGTGTTTGATTTAGTGTGTGTTTTCGTAACAGCTGAACACTCAAACACATTGAAGGCCTCAGTATCACTAATATCTTGAAGCAGAGCTGGCTCATCAACTGGTTTTTCCCAGGAGACATAATTGGAACTATCACTGTCACATTTCTGAGCAACCAGCAGATGAGAATCACTGTCTTCAAAACATTCTAGCTCTAAGTTGTGTGATGAGGAAACATCTTTTTTCCGCTCCATTTGAGAACTGTGCCTGGGTTCAAACAAATGTTTTGTGAAAATTTGTTCTACAGAATGAATGGCAGATTCATCCATTCTCCTAAGTCTGAGTTCATTCTTCATACTGCTATCACCAGCAAATGAGAGGCCCTTAAACTGTAGAGTCTCAGCAATTTCAAGGAAGGTACAGAGCTTATTCTGTGGTACCTTCACTTCTCCAGAGTATATAAATTCCATAAGTGCCTTCAAGATTTGAAATTTTACATCTGCCAGTATAACAATTGGATGCTTTTTACAATGCTGACTAAATAGTAATTCAAAATATGGACTGCAGGCTGAGAGAATCACTCTATGTGCTTTGAAATACTGACCTTCAGCACTTATTGTGCAGTCTGCTAGACTCCCATTATCTAGAAGAGAGCTGAAGATAGATAATGGAGTAGTCTGGTGGTTACTCCATCTCAGGTGGACATCCGTGTCTCGTTCCATACTGAACAGTGTAATACAGTTAAGGATCTGGTGCAACAATTCAAATCAGTGCAAGCAAATGCTTGAAGTCAATCATTTCTCTGCAACAACACTTAATCACCTCTGAACAGAAGAACACAGCACTGGTCAGTTTCCGTGTGACTAACTAAGCAGACATTCTGGAGTCCAGCCACATTTTTTACACATCGTCACTTGCATCATCAGTTAAACTAAGGTTGACAATCTTCTTGAGACTGCAGAATCAGCTAGTTGGTCACGGAATTCTCATTTTGCCAACCTATTGTGCAAACAATCACATGTTATTCATGCCACCATAATGCAAGGGGAGTGTAAAAATAAAGCAGAAGCAAATAAATGTTTTTTAAAATATTTATTCATTTGTTGGAACTGAAAATCCTTAACCAGGCTAAACATTCCTAGTATAAATTTCTACACAGCATTCCAATGAAGCTGTCAGCACAGACAAACATGCAAAGGACAGTCAACAAGAGACAAAATGATCACACAGCCAGCAGAAGCAGTCATGAATGCTGAGTAATAAAAGTGCTTGTAGGACTACATGGTTCTCCCTACTGATATTGTCATGTATGTTCCTCCACATCCAGATAACTCTATTCCAATAATAATAATAATAATAATAAACTAACTCCATGATGAGGCCAAGAGGACCATCCAATGCCAATTGGCCACTGTGCCATCCTCAGCCACGTGGCATCAAATGGATGTGGAGTGGATGGGTATGGAGTCAACACGCCACACTCCTATGCATTGTCAGTTCTGCAGACCTGGTAATCACTGCTTTTCATTCAGATGGCTTCTCCATTGAGCTACCTTATTGAGCAGTAGCAGCTCCATGATCTGGAAAGTCTGCAAAATGACCTGGAGAGTGGTGAGTTGACCACATGCCCATCCATACGGCATTGTTATGATGCCTCAAGGCAGAGGATGACACAGTGGTCAGGAGACATCCCTCGGGCCTTCGCAGCCTGGTGAGAAGCTTGTTTAGCACCTCGATAGGCATCGCACAGCAGAGTGAATCCCATTCCAGTCCTCCCACAAAAGAAAAAATCCTGGTGACAAGAAATAACCATGGGACCTCTGTACAGCAATAAGACAGGCTGACCACTTAGCTAGAGGTGGGTCCATTATATATGCCTGGGACTTTGGAAACTATTTTGATGCTCTAAATGGCCTCATTGTAACCTTATTTTGTAAAAATCTATTTACATTCTTCTGTACAATGATAGGTACGATAATGTAAAATAATAGATGTACAGTAGGCAATTGTTAGACAAGAACCATATAAACACAGCTGTCCCTCAAGATAATGTATTGAGACGAATTTTGTACCTAATATACATCAATGACTCTCCAGACAGTTTAAGTCATGGATAAAAAGTTCTCTCTGCTGATTACTACAACATCGCGGTCATTTTATAACACCATAACTCCTAGTAGAGAAAGCGGATGACACCCTCAAGGACGTTTATGATTGGGCACTATGCAATAAATTAACATTGAAGAAAAAAAAAACAGTATACCCTTCTGTATGAAGAGGGCAAACACCTCTGTTTCATTAAGCATAGATGACTGTTTAACAAATACATTGTTTTTGGGAATGAATATTGATTGTCAGTTAACATGGTTCAAATGGCTATAAGCACTATGGGACTTAACATCTGAGGTCATCAGTCCCCTAGACTTAGAACTACTTAAACCTAACTAACCTAAAGACATCACACACGACCGTGCCCAAGGCAGGATTCGAACCTGCGATTGTAGCACCAGCACGGTTCCGGACTGAAGCACCTAGAACCGCTCGGTCACAAGGGGCCAGCAGTTAACATGGAATGAATGCACAAAGATACTGGGGAAAATAATGTAATCAGCATGTTATGCTCTTAGGGGTCTGTCATCTGTTTATAACAGCCAGTGCCTTGTAGCGTAATATTATTTGTAGGGATTGAGGGTCTAAAACTCAGACATAAGTTTTGAACTGAAAAAAAGAGCCTTATAAATAATAACTAGGCTCATTGTAGAAAGCTATTTAAACAAGTATCCTTACTGCACCAAGGGAATACATCTAACAATCTGTTGCGCAAATCAGGGAAAACATTACGAAATATTTCAATAATAGTTCTATACATACCTACGGAACAAGAACCAGTTTTGACATACATTTGTCAACGAGAAACAAATAAAAGAATGCAAGAAAGCATTTTCTTTCAGGGAAAAGAATGTTTAATAAATTGCCCAGGGATATGAAAAATGTTACTACAATACATCTGTTTAAAAAGTCAGTTAAAACACTCTTCTTAAGTAGTGCCCACAACATAATTAAATATTACTTAGATGACTCAGAGTAGTAGTTAATAATCTATATATGATCACAATGTAATGTTTTTACAAGAAAACCTTGTATCAAGATCTATAGCCCATGATAGTAATGTCTTGTCATTGTCCTGAGCTCAACACCTCACTTATCTTGGGAGGAATGCTGGCTCAGTTTCTCAGAGAGACTGAGGGGAGAACATGAAGACAAGCATGGGGCGTAGTTGCAGACACTTTTATGAAGAGAGTGGAGTTACTGCAAGGGGCATGCAGCATGTTTGTGGTCCAGGAGTCATCACTAGCTATCCTTATTGTGCACAGTAGCGAAGCACAGAAATATGTTTTATTTTCTAAGTGATTTAGGGCAACTTGTGTGTGAATCAGAGAACATTGTACAGCATTATTGTCTGTCATTTGTGTAGAAGTCACTGATGTGCTGTACATATTCTTTTGCTTGTATTAGTGCATGCAATTTAAAAGACGATTGCATCACAAATGTCACTTATTAGATGTGCAGTGTCATTAGAATATATGATAACTTTATATATAAAAGGACAACTCACTTCAGAAACTGGAAAGTTACAAGGAGACAGAATGGTTTCTTTCAGGAGGAGAAATTCCGAGAACTATTGACAACCTGCGCGCACACACACACACACATCAACCACTCCATCCTTCAATATTTAATTTATGTTTGTTGGTTCTTCCCTCCCCCCTCGTCCCCTTTACTTTTCCAACTCCACCATCCACCTAGCATTTTAGATACACATCCGACAAAGGGCACATCTTCATAAAAAAAATTCAGTGCTCAAGTTGGTAGGTTGTATGAGCTGTATGTTGCATAGAGTTCCTACACACATTACTTCTCTTTCACCATAGTTTTGCATCTGTCTCTTCCCAGCCTAACCACACACATATACATATGTAATTTAGTTATCTTAGTACATTCATTCTGTATCATAGTATCTAAAATGTTTATCTCAAATATTCAGGTGGCTTACATAAGGCAATGAGAATAAAATATTATACAGCTGTGCTGAGCTCTGTACCTGTGGTACTCTGTGGCTCTGGATGCAACCACTTTGACTGCATCGGGTTTTCCAGCTACTCACCCAACCACTGGACCTCAGTTTAACATTATTTAACTATCAACTCACTTCACTTTGTCTTCTAAGCTTTCCCGAATTCTTACACTTTTTGTTCCCATTATTATTTCACCACATATACCAGGATGTCTCCTTTCTTCCAGGATTGCAGGCACAGCAAGATAAGAGAACTCCTGTCAAAGTCTTGAAACAAGGAGAAATTTACAGGAAGAAGTGAAGGTGTGAGAGCTGGTTAAAAGTGGTGTATTAGACAGCTCATTTGGTAAAAACAGTGCACGTTTCCAGGTTCGAGTGTCAGTCCGGCACACAGTTTTAATGTGCAAGGAATTTTCAACATGATGTATGTGCCATCTGTCCTCAAACTTTGCTCTAGTGGTCCTTATTTTTTAAATGCTTGTGTGCTGTCTTATAAATTGTCCTGACAAATGTCAAGAATTGACAAAAAACTACACTCAGACTCGTTGGTGTGACATACCTAGAGTGACAATATCATATACAGATTTGAACCAGGGTTGACTCAACTCCACATCATACCTCTCTAATGATCCAGTTACCAATAAACAATTAAATCCCAATTTTTCATTTTGCTGTACCATTTGCGAGTATTAAGCTATAAGAATAGGTCAGTTCCTACAAGTATAAGTGAAACTGAAAAGTGTAACAGTTGAAATAAAAAAAAAAAAAAAAAAAAAAAAAAAAAGGAGAAGAAGAAGAAGAAGAAGAAATTACTGAAACGAAATAAATGCATCCAACCACTTATTCACCTAGTGCCAAAACATGCCAATGTGGGCATGACAGGTGTTTGCACACACCATTAAAACCATGTTCCAATCTCAATCTTTTTGAAAATGTTACAGAGGGTGGGGGTCAGTGGGGGAAGGGGGGAACTGAAGACAGGAAACAGGTGAAAGGGAGGGTAAGCTTTTCTAGACGATTAGAGCAACAGGTTTCAAGAAAGAAATTTGAGCTATCAATTCTGTTCTTGTGACACTGCATAAGTACTCAGGAGTAAAGGAACTAAACTCCTGCCATTCTGATTTACATTTTGCACATTTTTCTCTGAAACCCAAAGTCACATGAGGACAGTGGCTCAATGATTCAATACCAGCCTTCATAGCTTCAAGCATCCAGTACCTCTCTCCACTCCATTCCATACTACACAGTAGATCTCCAGCATACATTCCAAAATACACAGCAGTTAGTTTGCTGCTATTGCCATTTTGCTCAGAAGATACATAAATATTTGTTCTATAAATTCAAACTTTTTTTTCTTGCAAGGAAAAATGGCTTAGCCACAGCCTAGTGAGTGTTTGCAGACTGGACTGGAGAATATGCTATTTGGACACTTACTGACAAATCACAGTGGTGTACTAAACCAGGATCAAACACAGATCCTCGATTTTCACAGTTGAGCTATTGAAGTATGACTCTTGAGCTGTGTTCATAACTTCCATCTGCCAGGGCCTTGATCCTACTTTCCAAAACACTGCGAACCTCAGCCTTATATCCACCTAGTGTGTAATCAGTTTGTGACTGTATGTAGCCAGTTATTTCAAAAGCTGCATCCGAACCTGCAACTACTGACCGTTGTAACTTGTAGACTTCCAATCTGTCTGCTTCATATAGGCACTTTACAATTCGTCTCCTTTATCTGTTTGCAGGTGATACAGTGGGTGCTTTTAACTTGTGTGTTCCTTAACTACCTGAGTAATCCTACCACAGAAAATGGACCTACAGTTTAATATGAAATATCAAATATGTGCCATTCCTAGCAATCTTAACATCATTGAGGTGTGAAGGCTAGGTCAAAGGCAGACTCTAAAATATCCTTGGTCCAACTGGAGTTTGATCCACTACCTTTCATTATCCAGCCACAAATCTTACCACAACACCATTGAGCCATATTTCACCACAACTATGAAGTCATTCTCAAATTTGTTTGCTTTAGCAGCTCTCAACCAAATTGTCACCTTTCATCCTAACCTACTCCTCAGGTTGTGTTACTAATCAATCTGTCAGCACAACCTGTTGTGTCTAGACAAGACAGCCTAGACACAATGAGAGGAAGCCGAAAGGCACGCGCTAAGCCAAAGCAGGGTGCGTGAGGTCTGAAACAAGATACGTAATGAATGCTATAAAGAAAAGTACGTAGCTCCTGGAATACTTAACTTTAATCCATCCTTTTGGTACATCTGGAGATTGTGGCGATACAAGTGAGACTCTTTAGATACATGCAATGTTACTAATGGCGCCTTGCTAGGTCGTAGCCATTGACTTAGCTGAAGGCTATTCTAACTATCTGCTCTGCAAATGAGCGAGGCTTCGTCAGTGTAGTCGCTAGCTACATCGTCCGTACAACTGGGGCGAGTGCTAGTCCGTATCTCGAGACCTGCCTTGTGGTGGCGCTTGGTCTGCGATCACACAGTGGCGACACGCGGGTCCGACATGTACTAATGGACCGCGGCCGATTTGAAGCTACCACCTAGCAAGTGTGGTGTCTGGCGGTGACACCACATTCCTCCCCCGCAAATCGGCAAACGGTCGTGTTATAAGGCTTCCGCCCACCGTGGGGAGGACCCCATGTTGACGCATGCGATGAGGTGGGGAGCTTAACAACAGGCGAGGCTATGCCACCCACACCCGGCCATTCGGTCCGAGGGGATCTAGGAAACGCCTGAAAACCTAGTCCAGGGTGCACGTCAACATGCGGTGTATGCGCCCGTAAAGAGACAGGAGGGGCCGAAGGGTCGACCTCCATTGCGTCGGGGTATCCGACGCGCGATGACGTCATGTGGTCCGGAGCGGGCAAGAGTTCCATGGCGGAGGACAGCTGGTCACAGGAAGCGACCGGCGGCGCGTGACCCAGAGAGGCGCTTGGCGGCTGCAGCGAAGCGTCGAATGTGGGCGGCGCCGGCGGGAGTACCGGCGGCTGCGGCGGCGGCGGCGGCGGCGTGTCGCCATGGGGCAAAATGGAAGGCAACGTTGGTAACACCTGGGGATGAGGCAAGCCAGTAGATGGGTCCCCAGGGCGCTGACCGGACAGCACCGTCGCTGAGAGCAGACGGGGAGCGGCAGAACCCATGCGACGACAGAGGCGCAGCTGATTGAGATGCCGACGCACCTCACCAGAGGCCCCCAAAACCAAATACATCGCGCGGACGAGGCAGCGAAGAATGCGCCCTGCGAGCCAACGCCATGAACCTCAATAGTTGCGATAGAATACAATGTCGCCCGGAGCAAAAGCAGGAGTCTGCCGCTGCACAGGAACATGATGCGGCGGATACAGCAAAGACATCAAGTTTCGATGAGGACGACCGTGGAGCAACTCAGCTGGCGAGCGACCATCTCGGGGCTGAGAGCGATACGATGACAAAAGGAGCAACAACGGGTCCTCCCGAGAATGCGACTCTTTCAACTTCAACATCTGTGACTTGAAAGTCCGGACCAATCGTTCAGCAGCACCGTTTGACTGAGGCGAAAACGGCGCAGATGTCAGATGTTGAATACCATTGGCCTGGCAGAATGACTGAAATTCTGCGGACATGAATTGTGGGCCATTGTCGGAAACAATAGTCTGCGGAAGCGTTGAAGCGGAGCTGAAATGGAAGAGGCATTGCGCACATTCACTCACACCTTGTGATTCTAAATCGTGTAATGTTCTTGCGACCTCATCACGCAATGCGTGAGGAACAATGCGCGCTCTGAAAAATTTTGGTTGCGCGTTGACTTTCAGTTCCAAATGTGCTTCATAGTTCTTAGCGCAACCAAGGCCCGGTGCAAAAATGTCTGCAAATTTTTCACACAGATGAGAAACACTGTCTGAAGGCACAGTCTGATTCACTGATAGGACCTGATTTACTATAGACATGTTAAACAATTGAAATAAATCTAAACCAAACAAGTTCACTGCAGCAGAACAACGAAGAACGTAAAATGACACAAGTTTTGTTTGTCCCTTGTATGTTGCAAGAAGAGTGCACTGTCGTAACACAGGGATATTCTGATCTGAATAACTATTTAACTGAACATTTGCGGCACGCAACGGAGGTTTGCCCAGTTGTTTGTACGTGTCATGATTGTGCAATGAAACTGCAGCTCCGGTATCGAGCTGGAATGGTATGACCTTGCCATTAAAGTCCAAATCTACAAAAAGTTTATTGTCCTGCTGACGACAAGAGCGACTGTCTCATGCAATTTGAACTGATACTGGTACAGAAGCACTTGCGACTTGACGCGATTTCCTGCGACGTCGACGCACAGTATTTGTGGGACGAACACAGTCACTGTTAGAGACAGTGGCACTGGACGAAGTGGAATTAACTACATGAATGTCCACGGGCGAAGGTTCACGAGCCTGAGTATTCTTGGTTCGAATCCGGCGCGAAGCAAAGAGCCTGGAATGGTTGTGATTGTCGGATCTGAGCTTTTTCTGGCAAACACTTTGAACATGTCCTTTCTTATTACAGAAAAAGCAAATAGCTTGGCGTGACGGGCAATTTTCACGCGAATGTCTAGTAGCACACCGCGGGCATGATTTCACTGCATTTGTATGCTGTCGCGGCACACCTGGTTTAGAGCGTGGCGGCAGCTGCGCGGACGTGTGCGAGGGCAGTTTACCGGACAAAGCAGCACGCCCGGCGGGCCAGTTAATGTTACACACGGCCGGCGAAGTTGCAAACGATTCCTGAGCAAAGTCAAGCGTGTCTTGTCTATCCAATATGTCTATCACTTGTTGAAGGGAGGGATTAACTAGTTTCAAAATCTGTTCCCGTATACGAACATCAGAAATGTTCTGTGCTATTGCGTCACGTACCATAGTATCTGAATAAGGGAGTCCACATTCACACTCAAAAGCACAATCCCTTGTAAGGCCTTGCAATGTTGCAACCCACTCCCTATGAGTCTCACTGGCCGTACGTTTTGTACGAAAGAAAGTATACCTTTTTGCAACCACATTAACTGTTTCCTTGAAATAGGCGTCCAATGCCGACAAAATTTCTTCGTAGGACAGAGTTGCTACGTCGCATCGGGGAAACAATTTCACTATCACACGGTACGTTTGCACCCCTACAAAAGCCAATAAATGAGGCTGCCGCTCGTTACCTTGAATTCTGTAGGCGGCGAGATGAAATACAAACTGGCGTGACCACTCCGTCCACATTTCCACGTCTGCTTGAAAATTACGGAATGGTGGTGCAACTGCATGTTGTGGCTGCGGTAGCGGTGAAGCGGCGGCGGCCGCATCGTTTTGCAGTGCACGTTGACCCTGGACGAGCTGTCCAAGGGCATCCAATAATGCCTGCGTCTGCTGATTCTGCACGCAATAAAATTCAGACAGTACATCTGGCGAAGCCATGACACAAGTAAATGGAAGCAAGTAGAAAGAACAAGACCCTTTTTGGACTCGTCGCCAAAAATTGTTGTGTCTAGACAAGACAGCCCGCACGCGCTAAGCCAAAGCAGGGTGCGTGAGGTCTGAAACAGGATACGTAATGAATGCTATAAAGAAAAGTACGTAGCTCCTGGAATACTTAACTTTAATCCATCCTTTTGGTACATCTGGAGATTGTGGCGATACAAGTGAGACTCTTTAGATACATGCAATGTTACTAATGGCGCCTTGCTAGGTCGTAGCCATTGACTTAGCTGAAGGCTATTCTAACTATCTGCTCTGCAAATGAGCGAGGCTTCGTCAGTGTAGTCGCTAGCTACGTCGTCCGTACAACTGGGGCGAGTGCTAGTCCGTATCTCAAGACCTGCCTTGTGGTGGCGCTCGGTCTGCAATCACACAGTGGCGACACACGGGTCCGACATGTACTAATGGACCGCGGCCGATTTAAAGCTACCACCTAGCAAGTGTGGTGTCTGGCGGTGACACCACACAACCAACATTCCAAAAAATAATACAGAAAAAAGTACTGCAAGTGATCTACTCCCTCTTCGCTTCCTGTTTATAACCATATGACTGCACAAGTGAAAATATCATTACTTCACAGGATGAATGACGAGCAGTGTCAGTAGGTTCAATTGACCCTACAGTTCCATTTTTAATTTATTTGTTTAGCATTTACAAAGGAATTCATCAGACAGTGGATTTATTAGAATATTCTGATAGCTCTGCACTGAGTTACAAGATTCTGTACATATGTAGTTTTGCTGGACCACTGGCATGGTTTCCTGCACTGATGGCTTGACATCTTTAATGATGTAAATGTGAATTTCATAGGCGATTTTTTAAAAAAACCTGATTTTGATGTGGCAAAATGTTTTTCTCATACATAATTTCATTATTACTCACATTTTGTTGTGACTGATAATCCTCATTGTGGGTTCTGAGGGCACAACATACACATATTACTGTAGTTTCCGTTACTTCGTTCTTACAAACTCCTGTCTCACTTCGCAAAACGCGGTGAACATTATGTTGTTGTTTATCCCAACCCCGTCTTTGCTCATTTGTTCTCCAATCTCCAGAGAATTTGGCGCCAAATTTTAATTTTGTTTATTTTCTCTCTCTCTCTCTCTCTATCTGTGTGTGTGTGTGTGTGTGTGTGTGTGTGTGTTTGTGTGTGTGTGTGTGTCAAGGGTTAGAGGGGGTGGGGAGATTCCAGTATTTTTAAATATGTAGTTATTGTACTTGAGTGGTGCTCATGGGCTATTAGGCAGTTACTTTTTACAGCTGTTATTTTTTAGGGCTCTGTGATGTTCTGAGTATCTTGTTTTAAAGCTCCTGCACATTTGTCCTATGTATACCAATTGGCAAGTGTTTCTCAAGAGCTCAAATGTTTATGATCTGTTGAATTTATCTGTGAGTGTCTACTGTGTTCTGAGTTTTTATATGTTGTGTTGTCTGACTGTATCCTATTTGACGTCCCTGTTTCTTCAGGATGTTGCCCATTCTGTAGACATTTTTGGTATTGTAGGTCAGTTTGTGCCATTTTGTTTTGTGTGTGTGTGTTGTCACGCTGTTGTGTCTTGCATGTGGTCATTGTTAGTGTGTTATGTTGATCTGTGTTGCATAGGGCTAAGGTTTTTTGTGTGTGTAGTGCATTCATTCCTTCTCCGTTTACAAATAAATTGGTTTAAATTTCCCTATCGTGTGGGGCTTGTAGCCATATTCCTTGGCTATCTGTTTTATTTTGTCTAGTTCCTGTGTGTAATCCTGTTTGCTTATTGTTTTGAATCACGTTCACACTTTTACTTATAAAATACTTTATTAAAATATACATATGTTCACTTTACAAAAGACACACGAAGACTATCTATTGCGCCTCATCAGTCACGCATATATACACAAACATAGCTGTCACCACAATCGATACTTCTCGAACATACTCGATATAACTTATTCTAGAACGATGTTCTGGAACTTTCTCATATCCGATATAAATGTATTACATAATTCCAACACACCTCCTTACATTTATATTGCGATGTTTAACATATTCCTAATTTTAATGAATTTTTCTTTACATAACGACTTTGTGAATATATCTGCAACATTTTCATTTGAATTTACTTTAACAATATCAATGAGTCCCTGTAAATAATACTCATTCACAAAATGGTAATGCACTTCTATGTATTTTGAATTCTTTGTAAAATTACCAAACTTCGCTATATTTAATGCTCCTGAATTATCTTCATATATGACAATAGGTTTTTCAAATTTAACATTAAAAAAGTCTAAAATATCATGTACAAGTATCACCTCACTTACAGCTTCAGACAATGCTACATATTCTGCGAAAGTTGAAGCCTTTGTAACACTCGCTTGTTTTCTTGACTTCCAAAATACAACATTACCAAATAATCTAATTACATAACCAGAAGTTGACTTTCTATCCACACTATCACCTGCCCAATCTGAATCCACAAAACAATCTAATATCTCAGCACTTTCATTCCTACAATAGTTTAATTTCAAATCTTTAGTTAAATATAAATATTTCAAAATTCTCAAAGCATATTTAAAATGAGTACTACTGTAACAACTTTGGAATCTGCTCAAGTAATTCACACTATAGCTAATATCTGGTCTAGTACCCGAACTTACGTACAAGAGTGCACCTATCAAGTTTCTATATCTAACGTCATTACAATCTTCATACGCTGGTTCTAACTTTAAATTTACTTCCATTGGAGTTTTGTTCAAGATCGAATCTTCAATTTTATATTTCGCAGCTAACGAATCAATACATTTTTCTTGACTCAAACTCATAACTCTTGTTTCACAATCATAATTAATATCGATGCCAAGATATCTTTTTACCTCACCTAAATCTTTCATATTAAATCGTTTTGACAATAAGTTCTTAATCTTAACAATTTTTTCTTTTCTCACACAGCAAATGAGCAAATCGTCGACAAAAATAATCAAATAAATCAAGACATCTCCATCTCGCAATACATAAAGACAATAATCATATTTACTCCTTTTAAAACCTAAACTTCTTAAAAACTCGTCAAGACAATTGTACCAAGCTCGTGAGCTTTCTCGCAAACCATACAATGCTTTATACAATTTACAGACTCTATCCGTACCATCATCATATCCTCTTGGCTGCTTTACATAAACTTCAGATAAAACTTTACAATTTAGAAACGCAGTCTCCACGTCCATTTGTTCTATAACCAAACCTTCTTGACAACAGTATGACAACAAAATCTTTAATGTTTGCATATTGGTTACTGGAGAATAAATATCCTCAACGACTTCTTTTTGTTGAAACCCCCTGACAACTAATCTTGCTTTGTAAACACTTTCTGATTTCTTTGTGAAAACCCACTTTACATCAATGGCTTCTTTATCAACTGGTTTATCTACTAATTCCCATGTTTTGTTTTTGTTCAAACAATCAATTTCCTTATTCATCGCTTTTTCCCAATAATTTGATTCGGCGCTGTTAATCGCCTCCTCAAAGCTTTCCGGACTATTTGCACTGCAAAAGTTTACATAAATAAAATTGCTGTAAACATAATCATTTAATATTTTTGGTTTTCTTTCTCTAGATGATCTCCTCAACTCAAGTACTTCCTCTGGTTCATGATTATCAGAAAGCTTTTCATTTTTCTCAATTTCCTTCTGTTTTTCTATTAGTTCAGTTTCATTTTCTATACTTTCGTGTTCAGAATCACTAGAATATTCACTTACTGAATCATAATCTTTAAACCCAATACATTTAACACCACTTTCAACAATGTCCACATGTCGAGCAACAACTATCTTATTATTTATTAGCACTCTGTAGCCTACTTCACAATAACCCATTAAAACCCCCAAATCGGCTTTCCTATCCCATTTCAACTTCCTCAGTTGCTCAGGTACTCTTACAAAAACTCTACTCCCATACAACTTCAAATGATTAACATTAGGTCTTTTCCCCAGTAATATCTCATAAGGAGTTTTCTTTTCAATGGTGTTAGCTAAAGTTCTGTTTTTGAGGTACGCTGCTGCACAAACCACTTCAGGCCAAAATCTTGTGTCTACTCGCGCTTCGGCTAGCAGACACCGAGACATGTCCATGATGGATCTGTTATACCTTTCAGCATTACCATTAAGCTCATACACATAAGGTGGACAAGCATTCAATACAATTCCTTTTTGTCTCACAAATTCATAGACATTTTCATTTAAATATTCCTTCCCATTGTCACATCTTATCTTTTTAACAGTTTTCCCAGTGAGATTCTCAACTTCATTAATATACTCTACAAAACAATTGTATACTTGATCTTTAGATTTTATGGTGTAAACACGAGCTGCCTTACTGTAATCATCAATGAAAGAAAGAAAATATCTTTCCCCATGCATTCCAGTAGTTGAGTGAGGCCCATTTAGATCTGTGTGAACAATTTCTAAGATTTCTTTTGCTTTGGTTCTATTATTTTTAAAAGGAACATTATGCATTTTGTTTTCGATACAGATTTTACATTTCATAAATTCTGATTCTAGTTCTGAAGGAACCCCATCTAACAATTGATGTTTACATAAAGTATTTAGATAATTGAAATTAACATGTCCCAAAATGCGGTGCCATTTTTCCTTTGTAGTCATATTATTGTCTTTACTCATAACATTAACATTAACTTCTCCTTTATTAATAGTACTACTCATTTTATACAACCGACTCTCTTTCCATGCAATCGCAATCAATCCATTAGCTTTATCAAAAATTTTAGCATTATTCCCTACCGATACAATTTTGTGATTATCTGTAATTTTGGCATAACTGATCAAGTTTTTGTCTATGTCTTTTACAAAGAAAACATCTCGCATATTAATTTGAACCATTTGATCATAGACTCGAAAATTACTAATTACATTACCAACTTTAGTAGCTTGCAAAATTTTTCCATCAGCAATTTTTACATTTATAGGTTGTTTTAAAGTTATACTCTTAGAAAAATATTCCTCATTATTAATAACATGATCAGTACAGCCACTGTCTAATAACCAACTGATTTGAATTTGATTGTTGTCACTTGACTCTACTGTTCTATTTTGACATATCATAGAATTAACCTCTGTTATAAAACTACTCATACCATGATCACTCTGATGGTAACCTTGTTTGCTGTGATGCCGACCGCTGCTAAAACCATGCTGCTCTCCTCGACCACGTTGCCTGCTGCCATAACCTCCACGCTGCATGTTGCCGTAATTTCCACGCTGTACATTGCTATAGCCTCCACGCTGCATATTTCCATTACTTCTGTCACTACTTTGAAAATGTACTCCACTATGCCATGTGCCTCTGTTACTTGTTCTTCCCTGGTTACAATCACGTTTGAAGTGACCTGCTTTGCCGCATCGATAACATACTTGCTCCTGATTTCTTGAATTCAATTTTCTTTCTGTGTGAAATGCATTTGATTTTACCTCTTCATTTCCAGTTTTTGCATTCAATAATTGAATCTTACTTTTAACGTATTCAACTGTCTGGTCCTCTTCCTTCAAGACGTCCACTAAGTCCCCAATATAGCTCATTGACTCTGGTAACGTTTGCAGCATATAATTTAACTTCTCCTTTTCCGTTACTTTAGCACCTGCAGATTTCAGCTCATTTACAGTTTTTTCAAATGCACTGAAAAATGTCCCCGTATCACTGTAATCACTTAACCTCAATTTGTCCAACTTGTTTCTGCATAATATTTAAAGGGCTGTAGACTCTTTCGAATATAATTCATCAAATTTCTTCATGATCTCGAAAGCACTTTCTCTGTCACTCACAAATTCTAGTTGCTTATTTGTGATTGCACCATAAATATAGTTGATAGCCTTGAAGTCCTCTTCATCCCACGTTTCGTTGTCTGAACTCACTTTTGCCCTCGTAGTCACTGTATGGCATTTCCTCATTTTTAGGTACATGATTATCCGCTGCTTCCAGTTCCCATAGTCCTCGCCATCAAATACAGGAATAGTTATATCAGCCATGTCGAACTTTCTGAATAACACGCGACGGCCACAATATAATATTTAACTTCTACTTTTCTTTTCAACCACGCTCTGCTACCATGTTTTGAATCACGTTCACACTTTTACTTATAAAATACTTTATTAAAATATACATATGTTCACTTTACAAAAGACACACGAAGACTATCTATTGCGCCTCATCACTCACGCATATATACACAAACATAGCTGTCACCACAATCGATACTTCTCGAACATACTCGATATAATTTATTCTAGAACGATGTTCTGGAACTTTCTCATATCCGATATAAATGTATTACATAATTCCAACACTTATGGATGTTCTAGTCAATCTGTGGGCATGAATCTGAAGCTTGCTTGCTTATGTGCCACCAAGTCATTTGACAGATTGTGACTGGTGATCCTTGTGGCTGTCAGTTTCCTGAATATTGTGAAGTCATGGGTGTTGGTTGTTTTTTGTATGACGAGATCCAGAAAATTTAGCATGTTGTCTGTTTTTGTTTCAAATGTGAAGCGAATTTTTGGGTGTAAGTTGTTTATTTGATTGTATACCTTTTCTATGTGTGTATGTGATTCATCAGTCAGGCATATTGTGTCATTAGTATAATGATACCAGTATATATCTTTTGTATTTTTTGGTTGTATTATGTGTGTGTGAAGATCCTGTTCTCTAAGTTGTTCATGAATGTGTTGGCTAGGAGGCTACTAGCTGGTGACCCTACTGGCAGCCCTCCATGTTGGGAATAAAATTCTTTGTTGGACATCAAGTAATTTTGTGCTGTTATGGTCCTGAGTATGGTTGCAATTTCATTATTTTATTTTTTTATTTGTTTATTTTTTGTCCCGGTGATCCATGTGACAACATCAAAGGATATGGAACATGTCAGAAATCTGTGGTACAACATAAAAACAAAACAAAATGATTTCACATTACAGTAAACAGTAACATAGGTTCTACTACAGAAAATCAATTTGAGAGACTAAAGTGCGTGTCATTTATGACGGCGGCTGTGTTTAGGTTTGTTCTGCACATCTGACGTCACAAAACACAGTCAGCCAATGAAGAGAGAACGACATTGCCAGAGCTCGATTGCAGTGCGGAGCATGGACGAATGTCTTCAGTTTTAGAAACGTTCAGTCATAAATAAAGTAATAGAACAAAAGCAGTGTCTTGATAGCAGACTTTCTTTTATAGAAAATTTGGAAAAAGCATTCCTTATACCAATTGCTTCATATTCTATTAATTAATTAAACCAAACAAGCAATAAGCCTCATAATTCAGGCCATAGCAAGGAAAGGTGTTTTTATCATTCTCATGAACCGCTTTTTCGCAATAATGAACAGCGGTAATTGTTTATATCCTATTGTACTTCGACGAAGCGTGAGTAATTCATAGTCATACCAACAATGTTTGTCGGTATTTTGCGTGACATTTGAGACATCTCCAGGAGATCAATTGAAAGACGAGTTGCGTTAGCATAATGGTGAAGGTGTTGGAATATATTGTTTATTTAAAAATAATATCGAAGTGTCTTACTTCATGAATTTTATTCGTTTGAATGTGATTTTTTTAAATTTCTGGTGCTTTGTTTCTTCATTATAATCATAATAAGTTTTCGGTTTTTCTAAATTTGTCCTCCAGTATTTCTTTTCGCAGCAATTAAAAACAATGAAAAGGCACACATACAATATTCATGTTGGAAACTTCCTGGCATCTCATTTGGGAATATTCATGTTATCTGTTTTTATATCTTCTCTTCCGCAGTCGCTGTTTTACTATTCATATTGAGATATATTCTTTTGCGAGAGTATTAAAAGTATTATTTAGAGCAGAAATTCGGCTCGTACGTTGCCGAGCTACTTGATTGTCTCACGCAATTCTTTGCTTCGCTGCATTGGCTACATCGTATTCGATGTTTCCACCGACTGAGCTATGTTTTGGCAAGTATTTGCTGTCCGTTGTGACAAACACAAATTGTTTGTGCACTGCACCTCACTGACAATATATTTTAGTTTCTATGTTTTATTACGTCCACAATTCAGTTTTGTGTACTTCGCCAGCCAACTTTGTTTTAGAAAAAAAAAAAAAACCGAAATGACTCTGGTATAAATAAAAGTTTTATTACAGTCGCTAAAGATGGAATATTTCCCAATTTATAAACACTGTTTATTAGAGATGGGCAAACTGAAACACGTAACTGTTTCGAAACAAATGAAACAGTAAAATGTAATGTTTCGATACACTGTTTCGAAACAGTGGAACAGTTTGTGTTTTGTAATCTAATAAATCCACACATTTTATCATCTTGAATGTCTACTGTATAAGTATGTCAATATAAACACAAATGAGGTGCGAGAGCGCTAATCATGTCGCAGAAAGTATGAAACTATCACTTAGGTGTCTTGGCAGTTTCGTATTTCGTGCAGCAAATGCTCTGCTTTTCAATTGGCTGAGGACAGCCACAGCTGAAGACAGAAGAACCACCACGAACGGAACTGGAGGTGGGAGCAAACTGCAGAAACAACGGATATGCTACTGGAATTCCCACATTCCGTTAGTATGGGTAATATACCCATCCTGCTAATTTCCATGCACACAAAGGGAATCATTGTGGATAATAGGCACAGTGACTATAGACTCACAAATAACGCCAAATAATTCGAATAAACAACAAAATATAACAGAAAAAAATTTTGTCTTTCAAGGTGTTTCGAACCGTTACTATAAATTCACCATGCTTCCCAGTCCCTCCTGTTCACCATTACACTATCAGTGACATGTCAAACAGATTGCTTGCAATTATACCTACATCAAATTTATTCATATGTCTAATAACTGTCACTCTACGCCTTTTTGTAATTTAACTGAATGATTTTCACATATTTATTACTTCGAATGTAAATAGTATGCATTGTTTTATTGTTTGGTTAGTGTTTATAAATCAGATGTTATGCCATTTCGGAATAGGGCTTAGCTAGAAACGAAGCTTTATTTTCGGATGTCTTAGGCTTCATGCTATTGCTTGTCAAAAAGATTTCGACACTCTTGAAAGTGTTTCATGAAGTGGTATGTTGTGTTTCAGTACCTGTGCCGAGCCCGAATCTCGTACGACACAGAGCGGAATGAAACATCACTGTTTCGATACAATTAGTCCTTTCCAAGCACAGGTGGACTGAAACAGCCTTATTTTGAAACAACGATACAGTTTCTGTGTCTGGCTCGAGATCGAATCTGGTCCGGTTATCCGAGCCAGGGGCGGAATGAAACACCACTGTTTCGAAACAGTGAACCACAGCCGTTCCGAAACACTGAAACTGTTCCACGTATCGATACACTGTATCGAAACATAGAAACAGTGGCCAAGTCTACTGTTTATGTTATCAAAGGTGTTCATTTTAACTGGGGATACTGAAATCTCTTGAAAACGACACACAGAGCCAAAAGAAATCCTAATGAAAATTAGTTCCTCTCGAAAGGGGACATCCAATTATGACAAATTTGACCACAACTTCGTCGAATTTAGTATCATTGGATGTCCCACAGTTTTATTTAATGTATTTTGTCTACTTCCTTTTGATTGATTGAAGTACTTTAAAATAAAGCCAAACACGCCCAGTGTAAATAAAACTTTTATTACAGTCGCGAAAGACGGATTGTTTCTCAATATTACATACGACACCTATCTGGTACTTAAATTAAATAAGATATTGTTATACAGTAAATTTTATATGAAATTTAGGTATCTTGTTCACATTTCATTCTCAACACTGTGGCAACTAAAATCTACCATACGGAAAGTATACGCTATGGACTTTTACCTCTGCAAACTCTGCAAAATTTCGTGCAATGGTTTACTACATTTAATGCTGCACAATAACTGCGTTGAACATCGAAACAAAATTAAGTCATTTATGGGGGGAATGTATCAGTCAAGAAGATGTGTAAAAATCAAATTTTGGGCCAAATAGTTTAAATCGAATGATAAGTGTGTCAAAGCAGTCGGAACACGATGTGTCTGCACAGGCGAGCAGTGCAGGGACAAAATCGCGCACAGCGCGGAATGCAGGGAGCACGTCTTTGAAGCAGCGAAAGGGTTAATGCGGCCGTGGTGGCTTCATGAACTGCGCGCTCCCCCCTAAACGTAAGCTTGCGAACTACACTATACTATGGCACTGCTTCTCTTGGCGCGTGCGTCGTTTGCAACTGGCAACGCAGCAATCTCCCGCGTCTGGGCAGGCATGCGCGAGCCGCCAAGATAAAAGAATTGAACTATAATAAATATTACAAATTAATAAGTGTTACAGAAAATAAATATTGCAAAATAATGTTTACAATAAAGAATAGTCAGGATTATAAATGTAGATTTGGGCATATGTTAGCAGTTAACAACACAAGAAATGCTGAACACTGTAGTTTAGGAAC